>NC_059408.1:8849507-9474507 GCF_905220565.1 Melitaea cinxia | reverse complement strand
ACTATCAGATAAATATTTGTTTATATCATATAACACATTAGTAAATCTAAATACCAAGTAAATTATATTCATAAACGAAATAAATGTCATATTATCTTTTAAAAAATCACGTAACGTACAACATTGATCGCAGTTTCCAGGTAAGAGTTTCCAATCGTTCATAGCTAAACCTACGGTAAGGTTAACTTTAACGCAGTGCGGACATCTCTCTGTTACGTAATATACGAGTACCTATAACATTAACATAATTATTTATTTTTATACCTATATGTTTATGTGAATGAAAAGATTAAAGTTTCACAGTGACGTAATATCTAGTTATAATACTGCCTATACTTTTATAATAATTTTGTACATAACCTACCTTTTAAAGCTGTTATCCTCTGCACAGGGCAAATATTTTATTAAATTATTATATCCACCGTCAAATTAACCAGTTGAGGACGGAACACGCACTTAGGGTCGCAGAGGGTTAACTGTGTCATCTGACAATATGCTCTAGGCTTCTGCGCAATCACCGTTTCTGACAAAAGAACGATTCTTAAAAAATATGATATATAAACAATTTTAATATTTAGCAACTTTTTTTATAAAATCTGTATAAGTGTATTTTCACAGAATTGTGATTTTGAATTGTAGCCTAACGCTTTGTTCAGTTCGAGATGATCATACCGACATCCTACTAAAGTGTCGTGTTGTATTCTACTGTCATTCTATAACGCTGATAATAATAAGACTTCAACACTTAAAGTTGTTTTGTTGTTGTACTAGAGTTCTGGTTAAACAGAGGGTACGAACTTCACGTTTCGACATAGCAACGCAACGATTTTCGTGACCCTGTTGTTTCATTGTGAAACATGTTTTTTTTAGGTGTTAGAAATATCTAACCATTTTGGTGATTAAATTACAAATTTTTACAGAGTTGTCTATTAAAGAGAAACGAGTCAAGTACATATTCCTAGAAGTTATTATTCTAATTTAGCGGTAGTGTAAATTTGCTATCACCCACTTCTATTTAAGAGAAGTTTATTAGAGGCCAATGGTATACTTATAATAAATCTATTAGCGGCTATCTTCTTTTCCCGTTGCTTAGTTATAAAATGAGTGGTTAGATCACGTGGCTGATAAAGAAATCTGTGGCTAGACTTATTATATCCCTTTACAAATCTGTCTAACTACCTATGTAAGGTATATATATTTTCCTCTCTGAATCCTTCTTGAATGAGGGCAATCTATATTTGTTTAAAACTCTTTTTGTACAAGTATATATTTTATATTTTTTATCATAATAGTAACATATAAGCAGGCGAAAAAGGAAATACTCAATTATTGCTTATATTTTCAAAGACAATATAAGAAAAATGATCGTTCAAAATCGTGCCTTTTAACTCCGTTTACGGTATCATTATATTGTAATAAAGAAAATCTAAATGTGTATACAAGCATGTATACGAGTACATAAAATAATCTTAATTTTCATTTAATAAAAGATTATGGAATATTGTGATTCTATAATAAATAATAATAATAAAATATTGAACACGTTCAGGAAAAATTTCAGTCATGTGTACTTACAATTAGTAGATATATATATCCCTATACATCTTTCATGTTTTCTTGTATAATGTGTTTCTTATATAACTATTAACATAAAAAATATATATAATATTACTAAGCTTTTTATTTTCAAATAACAAGTTATGGATTGTGATTCTTCAGTTCTCCACATTAATTACTAGCTGTGTCCCGCGGCTTCATCCGCGTTAATTTGAGGAAAAAGGTACTAAAATATTTATAAACCATTACTGTGCAACTGTAGCAAGATGTAACCAGCCAACTGCCATTCAGTTCGCTCAATTCTGAACTACCTATATCAGTTACTTCTGTATCGTGCCGTATAGTGAGATCCCGAGCATCACTATGTAGCTCTCTGAGTGGCAGTTTGTCAAGGAAAACTTAATCAATAATAAGTTAAAATTTATCTAATACATAGTAACATTGATAAGAAGTTTTAAAAACAATCTATTAAAATAAAAAAAAAATATTAGCAGCGCCCTCTACAATAACATAGCAATACTGCTGTAGAAGAATATCTACTTCTTGATATGTTAATATAGTTTTACAAACATTACATATGCCTACGTAGATGGCACTTTTCTTTACATGGACACTTTAGTGTTTTAGGATTCCTCGTTAGATGGCGCTGTCTGATACTATTGTAACTAATTTTTAACCAACTTTAAAAAAGGAGGATATTTTCAATTCAACTGTTTTTTATGTGTATTCATGGGCGTAACCACTGAAGTTGTATGAAGCCGCAATAGAATATTTAAAAAAAAAAAATGATTAATAACATTTTATTTCAATAAAAACGAGATCTATGATTATTTTATTTTTTTGAAAAAAAAATGTTTTTATGCTTAATGAATTGTTATTAAATAAAAAAACGCACAAGTACATTTAGGCTTGTATTGTGTGCATTTGCCTTAATAATGACAAACATCTATGTGGCTTATAGGTAGGTACTAATATTTATCGATAGGTACAGGGATCGAACCCGTAAACCGTTAGAGTATCAACCATTTGCTGTCACGACTGCGTTAAGATATGCTTATAGACCGGTGTTATTAGCTTTTGAAACCAAAAAAAAAGATAGTAGGATGAAGACCATTGTAAAAGAAAGAGAATACAACGAAAATGAAAGGAAAAATAAATTATGGGTGATTAAGGGTAAAAAAAAATGCTTACCTCGATTTCCGGCCAAACTACGGACCCTAACTAACCCACGGAAAAAAGCTCAATGGCGAAGTTGTCGGTAGTAAAAAGATCTACAACTTTTGTATTTACACTTTTTACACATAACATCAAAATCCATATGAAAAATTCAAAAACCAAGTTAATAGTTTTTATTTCTATCTTTTACTAAATTCTTTATTTTTACAAAATATAAATGTTAAAACTTACCTTTTTATGTCTCGAAAATACTGTAATTTTTGTGATTTAAAATATTTATTTTTTCAAGAAGCTGTATAAAAGTACTAGCTATGAATCGCGGTTTCACTCACGTTAATTTGAAAAAAAAATAGCCTATAGCCTTCCTCGCTAAATGGGATATCTAACACTGAAATCATTTTTCAAATCGGACCAGCAGTCCATGAGATTTGCGCGTTCAAGCAAACAAACAAACAAACCCTTCAGCTTTAAAATATATATTATAATATTAGTATACACGGATGGAAAGTTTAGGCTGGTTTTATTTTCCAAATGTTCCCATCTATCACTTAAAAGTGTAATCTTCATAATATCGTATTCGTTCTCATAAGTCATAGGGACCTATAATTTGAATTTTAAAATGTTTGAAAACACACTTCCAGAGAGCTTAGGTCGACTTTGCTCTTGATTTATAGGAGCAAGTAACAGAAGAAAAATTCAAATTTCCCGCTTCATACACCGAAGACCGTATACTTAAAACATCTTGCACCAGCCTGCAATAACTGCTCCCGGCGCATAAAAAGTGTGCTTTAACGAATAATTTATAATTTTAGTATGTAAAAATTATTATTCGTTATGAAAGGAAAAGAAGTATTTTATGGTGTTTTTAAATACGGGTTTAAAATTGTTTGATTTTCTTCTTATTGCCAGCAGTGTTAAACAGACCGAATAAGAATATTAGTGATAAATTGTAACTAACAGTGTGGGTTATACCACACAAAAAGTGTTACTTTATGACAATTTAATACCTATCTAAGTATATTAATTTATGCGCACAACAGGGAACATATGTTACATGCATATTCAAGACTGTATCGCAAACTTAAGCTTGTTCTCTCATAATTTCCAGAATGTATTTCCTTTCGCCACAAATGTATTCTGCACACGTGGACCAGCTGACAATAACCGAATATTTAGTAGATGAAATGTTATGATGAAAGTTAGCGTGAGAAAGTTTATTGTAATACTAGCTGTACCCTGCGCGCGTTGCTATGCTTTTTTTTCGTCGGAATCGTTCGGATCGTATCAACTCAGAAACTTTTGTTGGCTCATGCACAACACTTAACTAAAGATCATGACATAATCAAATACATAGTTTACGATTCTATAAAAGACAGACAGACAAACATTCATTTTTAAATATATAGATTTAAGATAATATTTTTGGATTGTGTTCCTTTAGTTCCATCTTTCAGGATGGTGCACTTTATAAGACATTTGTTTTGATGTGTTTTGTTTTGCATATTTTATTAAATCTTTTAGACGTATTTGATGTGATAGACAATATAATTATATTGGATATAAGGTAAACATAATTATATTTACCTTATTTACAGAACATTTGGTTAGTAAATGTAGGTACATATAATCATTCTTTAATTTTTTTAAAGGAGCCATTAATCTCCACTGCTTAATTTTCTTATAACGTGCAGCTGCCCTTAGTGTCCGTTCAGCGTAGGTGATAATTGTTTGAACAAAATTGTTCCGTTGCAATGATAACTCTTGTTTTATACAAAGACATTATCACTTAAGTTTCTTTTATCAACAATATTATAGGACAACAAAGAATATAGCCGTCAATAATATAAAACTATTAAAATATATTGTATCTACTTTCAAATAACTTTTAAAAATTTGCAGACACGCGGAATCTAATTACAGTTCAGACATCCTGAAATTTTGTAAAAGCCAGTCTCACTCTCATGAGAAATACTAAGTTTCTACGTAAATATGATTGGATAAATAATTGGAATAGTTCTAAAAAAATGTCGGTCTTGCATTCTGTACTATTAAAATATTTTTCTTAAAAACTTTTACAATTTATCTATTTTTATACTCATTTTGATAAAACTTACTGCAGAAA
Organism: Melitaea cinxia; assembly: GCF_905220565.1. Classification (NCBI taxonomy): domain Eukaryota; kingdom Metazoa; phylum Arthropoda; class Insecta; order Lepidoptera; family Nymphalidae; genus Melitaea; species Melitaea cinxia. Next base: position 9,469,652 of record NC_059408.1, on the reverse strand, counting down.
GCAGATATTAAACAAAAATCCAAAAAAAACTTCACAGATATAAATATTGTACAAGAAGCATTTATTGCGTGATGGTAGAGTTATTTAAAAAAAAAGGAATGAAAAATAAAAAATAAAATTTTACTTATTTTAGTTAACTTATGTATATAAAATCGAACAAACGATTTTGTGATATGGCCGGATTAAAAGAATTCTAAGGGCCCTCATAACTTTGTATGAAGTCTTCATTTTTTGTGCTACAAGCTTGAAATTTTGTAGAGAAAGCTTGCGACTACAGTCGCATTAAGAAATCGTAATTTTTTTACGGTACAAACATGAAATTTAACTTAGTTTATAGTAGACGTCTGTTAAGAACATATTTTTGTTCGAGCCGGATTCCTTAATTTTTTGTGGTACGAGCTTGAAATTAGAAAGACAGAGATATAGTTAATAGTTAGTAAAAGTCCACCGAGAACGGTTTTTGCCACAGGGCCGCACTAAAGAGGTATAAGGGCTTTCGAATATTTTTATTGAATACTATATTTTTTGAGTTATAAGCTTGAAAATTAGCAAGGAGTCTCAGTAGACCTCTAATAAATACGTTTACTGAAATGGGTTTTTGCGACAGAGCTACGTTAAGGAGGTCTAAAGGCTCTCGAAAGGCTTAATAGAGGTCATTAATTTCTTGTGATACTAAATTTAAATTTGACAATAAGATAGTGTATAGTTAGTAAATGTTAGCTAAGAACGAATTTTGTGATAGGACCGGATTAAAGTGGTGTAAGAACTTTTGCAAGTTTAAAGAAAGCCCTTCAGTTTTGTGCGTCAGGCTTGAAATATGGCAAAGATATAATTAGTAGACGTATACTAAGAACAAATTTTGCGACAATATCAAATTAAGAAAGTTTTAGGGCTCCAGAAGGTTTATATAAAATTTCTTAAATCTTAGTTAAAATAACTTGAAAATTTCTACAGAGATAGTTTATAGTTAGTAAATGTCCGCTAAAAATGGATTTTGTGACAGGACTAAATAGAGGTAGTCGAAGGGCTTGTCTGATATTCATTGGAACTGGGAACGTCAAAATTTAACTAAGCATTGCTGATTAAAAATCAGTAAACATGTGCTTCAGCTTTTTTGGAAATTCCAACCTTAAATTGGTGAAATACCCCAAATATTTGATGTATGACATTTGTATAAGAAAGAGTCCGTCATTTATGGAGTTAGAAGCTTGACACTTTTTCCTTTTACTTTTGATCACAACCTTATAAATATGTATTTCAGCATTTTTAAAGTTGAAAGAAAATCCCTTTCATCAAACTTTGTGTGAAAATGCGTCTTAATTTTGCATTAGCTTTTATTTCTGGACAGCTTTTGAAATTATAAATATTAATTTTACCTTTATTCTTAGATCAGGTTAGGTATTGATTAAAAATATATTAATAAAAAATTAGTCCAGTCTTAATGTAATTTTTTATTTATTATTTTAGTTTTTTTTTGTCATATCAGAAGTAGAAATTTTAAAAGCATGAAATCTATTTCTAGACTTTTAATTGGATATAAAATAAATAACTATTCCAGCTTTTACGGAAATTTTGTGTGATAAAATAGGATATTAGTTTGTATAAGATGGATGATAACAAAATGACCTAAAATGGCTTAAGAAGACTTATTTTTACACAACTAAGTCGGTAAACAAGCCTGGAGGACCCGAAAGCGAGCCGGGACCTGGTGGTGGCAATTCGGCCTGTACTACGTGGCTGGGTCAATAGACGACACGGTGCGGTGTCGTTCCACTTGGCGCAAATGCTGACCAGGCACGGCTGTTTCGGTCACTATCTGTACCGAGTGTTGGGGTAGGAGCCGGCGTCGGGATATCACCATTGCGACGTCGGTGCCGACGACACGGCGGAGCATACGCGCGTTACTTGCCCAGCGTGGAGTGCAGAGCGCAGCGCAGGCAAGCAGCAGGCAGGCATCGGGGCAGATCTCTCACTGACGGTCTTGGTTGTGGCCATGATCAGCAGTGAGGAAAGCTGGGACGTAGTCTCCACTTTCTGCAGCGCCTTAATGCTGTGGAAGTAAGCGGTTGAGTAGGAGCGGGAACAGGACTCAAACTCAGTCCCGGCTCGTCGCAGAAGGCGCGGTCGGTGAGGCAGGGCTTACCTAGCTAACCTGCCTCTGTAACACCGGACCAGCGTGTGATAGACCGGAGGATCTATCGTCCGCATTTCAGATTCCCGATATGGAGGCAGCCTAAGTGTTCGAGGGAGCCTCTCGGAGGTCGCTTATGGTGATGGGCCCTAATTGGGCAACGCCAGCGGGATCGCAGAAGTGCTTAGGGTCCCCGTGATCCCACCTCAGGCGAGCGAAGAAACACCCCAGAAGTTTTAGTCCGTATGAATTGGACATACCGGGATTTCCTCTGTGTCACCAAAAAAAGGTTGGTAAACAAGCGTATACTGTGTAGTTACGGCAGTAAGAATATAGCCACCCCCTCTCTTCCCGTGGGTGTCATAAGAGGCGACTAAAGGATACCACAGTTCCACTACCACCTTGGAACTTAAAAAGCCGATCGATGGCGGAATAACCATTCAACTGCTGGCTGTGAAATACCCAGGCCGAAGACGGTCAGCAGCATCTTCAGTGCGACAAAGCCAGCGGTGCCTGCGGCCCTGCCCTGCGGTCACTAACCCGCCTGCCCATTGCGGTGACTATGGGCAACACACATACGTTCACGCCGTTTTTGGCGTGAAATTGTGGAAGCCGATGTCCAGCAGTGGACAGCGATAGGCTGAAGTGATGAAACAAGCGTATGGCCCTGAACCCACCTAATAATGGTAAGCGGTTACCGTAAACTTATAGACACCTGTAACACCAGAAGCATTACAAGTGCTTTCCCAACCTTCCCCTTGACCCACTCCCCAGGAGCCCTGGCCACCTTACTCACCACAGGAATACAACACTATTTGGGAGCAGTATTATCTAGCTGTAGTCTTCTGTAAAGTTGAGGAACTTCTCAGACGGGCAACGAACTAACCTCAATAAGTTCTAAGGGAAGGCGTTTTTTCGCACAACTGTTCCAGGAAGCGTGATCGAGAGCGAGCCCTGCGAGCAGCCTGGTAGTTCTAGTGTACGAAAGGCGAACCATAAATGTGGTACACAAAGAGGTCGTAAATTATGGTAATATAATAATTGTACACTCCTACTTTAGGCCTTTTTAACCGACTTCCAAAAAAGGAGGAGGTTCTCAATTCGACTGTATTTTTTTTATGTATCAGAACTTTTGACCGAGTGGACCGATTTCGACAAATTTTTTTTTAATCGAAAGGTGGTGTGTCAATTGGTACCATTTAAATTTATTTGAGATCTAAAAACTGCTTTTCGAGTTATATCTAATAATGCGTTTTTTACTTGACGCTTTTTTCGTCGACCTACGTTGTATTTATACCACATAACTTTTTACTGGATGTACCGATTTTGATAATTCTTTTTTGTTGGAAAGGAGATATCCCTAGTTTTGTACCATAATAAGGAAACCAGGATTTGATGATGGGATCCTAGAGAAATCGAGGAAAATCGAAAATCCGCATAACTTTTTACTCTGTGTACCGATTTTGATAATTTTTAATTTAATCAAAAGCTGATGTGCTGTGTGGCTACGGCACTAAAGAATTTAGCCACCCCCTCTCTTCCCGTGGGTGTCGTAAGAGGCGACTAAGGGATAACAAGGTTCCACAACCACCTTGGAACTTAAAAAGCCGACCGATGGCGGGATAACCATCCAACTGCTGGCTTTGAAATACACAGGCCGAAGACGGGCAGCAGCGTCTTCGGTGCGACAAAGCCAGTACTGCGGTCACCAACCCGCCTGCCCAGCGTGGTGACTATGGGCAAAACACATGAGTTCACGTTATTTTTGGCGTAAACTTGTGGAGGCCTATGTCCAGCAGTGGACTGTATAGGCTGTAATGATGATGTGTATCATGTGGTCACATTTAAATTTTATCGAGATCTGATAATTAATTTTTGAGTAATCTTTGATAACGCGTAGTTACTTGACTATTTTTCGTCGATCTACGTTGTATTACTTGTCGATGTAATTGAAGTCGGTTTTTTTTTCATTTGCCTGCAAACATAATTATTCTATGTAACTATTATCAATTTTTTCGCGAGCGAATCCTCGTGTAACTGCTAGTAATGAATAAAATATACGTACATATCTAATACTATGTAGCATTGATAAACTCAAAACTTTTATCCTAGTCGACAGTATTTTGTATAATTAATAACTTACCTGTTAACACGTTCACTGTGTAAGGATTTTTAGTGTACTTTTTGCTGGTGCGTCATGTGGTTATATTGACTCATAGAGGACCTTTTAACAGTGCGTTGTGTGGTCAAATAAGCTCTCATTCAGTTCTGTCAGTCATATAGGTTTTTCTTAATGGAGATAATTATTATTGAATATATTTTATTTTGAGATCAAAGACAAATAACGAAGCAATATATACCTTGCTGCGTTTTTAGCTCGCTTGTTTCGTTTAGCGTTTAAAAGAGAAAAAAATTGTAGGGTCCGTTTGACCACACAACGCACTGAAGATATCAAAACACTAGTGATGGGAAAATCATGTCTGCTGTATAGGAGTCGATAAATTTTCGCAAAATTTTACTGACAGTTTAATTTTTAACCTTGTAAATCATAGACGTGAAAAATAATAATTGTGTTTGCTCGCAAACGATAAAACCGACTTTAATTACATCGACATACTTGTCGACGACGACGATACAACGTACGTAGAAGAAAAAAATAATAATTAACAAACGTACTAGTCGTCACTACGATTTTCGAGGGTTTCTCTCGATTTCTCTGAGATTCCATCATCAGATCCTAGTTCCCTTAACTTGGTACCACATTTGGCATACCTCCTTTCCAACAAAAAAAGAATTATTAAAATCGGTTCATAATCACGAATTATCCCCGAAGATACATGAAAAGGGGCTTAGGAACATTGCCAAGTGGCTTAAATGAAATATATTGACGTCCGATACAGCTAAAACTAACTGCATGTGCTTTATTGATTAATTAAACGTTCCAAACCACCGCACAATTTCGAAGTGAGGATAGTAGTAGGTGAGGAGGAAGTAGGTAGTGAAATAAACTTTTTTTAAAATGGTTTCAAAAGACGCGACGTCTTCACTGTCGATAGCGTGTCACAACACTGAGAGCACGAAATGGCGCGAGCGCATCCTTCAGTGCGGGTGTGGGGTGCGCGGAGCGGTAGGTCATATTGACTTCACACCGCACTAGGATGAAACATTTCTCTTTAGGTGCGGGTGAGGTCAAATTGGCTCACGAGTGTTTGAAAATGCTCGATTGTTCACGTTAAAGCGGCGATAACAATGGTATATAAATCTCTTTCCTACGATAGAAATAAATAAAGTTATGCCTTCCGCACCAGGAGAATAAATGCTATTTTGCTCGCCGCACCACATGAAGTTCGCTATGGGGCAATATGACCTCACAACGCAGCAAACGTGTTAAAAGAATAAATGTTAACTCAATGCAATTTGTTAGTAAATTAATTCAATATTTGTAGTGTCTGTTTCTACCTACATTCAAAAAATTAGAAATGCTGCAGACGCGTGTAATAGGAAATGTTCAAGTGCGACTCTAATTGGGGTTGCGGCAATTTCGCCCGAGGTCTATCCCATCCTCGCAGCCGCGCTGTAATAAAATAAGCAGTTTTTCCGATTCGACGTTTCATCTTGTCTCTTCGTATTCCGAAGGCAACTTTCGTTTTCAGAGAAAATTGTAGGCGACGACGCGAAAGTCTCTTGCGGATTGTACTTTAACATAACAAAATAAAAATAAAAGTAAGTGAGTCAACGCGTGTTTATTTGTGCTTCTTTATATTGTAAACTATTAATAAATATACAGTTGATTATAATGATATTATTTAATTTATCGTATCACTTATATAAATTACATGAAAATTCATGACCACCTATATGTAATAAATATAAGTAGGTAGTTTAAAGAAGGCTTCTTAGATTTCTTTAAGCGTTAATAAAAAGTTTCCAGTCTCAATAGTTAATCAATATATCTTTGATTTTGATTTCTCGCAACAGATTTGAAATAATTTGGACAAAATTTATGTCCAAATTAAATTATATATCTTGTATGCAAAGTTGGAGATGATAGATTATTGAGATCGGCTGTAAATCAAATATATAAAGTGTTGTTGTCCTACACGGATTACACTAAAATCTTTTGTCTATTTGTATCTTAGCTATTATCTAATATGGCTACACTATAGAACTATTTTCATATTTTTAGGAAACTAATAAATTTGACAGATTTACGCTACATTTTTTCCTCAGGGATTTTACCTTAAGTGAACCCACATTTAACAATATTACCTTCCTGCCAAACTATACGAAGTATATTTTATTTCTCTCGTCCTTTTTTAACGTTTTTTTTTTTTTTTTTATATCTTCGTTTTATATTTTTTGTGTATTACTAAGTTTGGACAGATGACATCGAGTCAGAATGGAATTTATAGCAATTTTATTGCTTCATTTTCTAATGGGTTTAGGTGGATTGTATTATAGTATTACAAAAATTCTCCTTTTTGTTAAGCGTTAGACAGCTTTCTATCTAGCTACTACTACACGGCAACCTACTGCTTAGTTTACTACATATCTGCTACGTTTGATTTTTTAGATTTTAATTTTTCGTCTGTTTACATTATATTAATGACTACTTTTATCCAAGTAATTTCTATATTTTACCATTGTTCTGTTACTTTTATTAGCCGACTTCAAAAACGTGAAAATTATGAATTCAATTCGTGTTTTTTAAATGTATATACAACGATTACGCCAAGATTTCTGATCCGATTTATGTGACTCTTTTTTGTTCAATGCGGAATAGTTGCAATTTAGTCCCATGAAAATTTAATTCATTTTGGCTTAGTAGTTTTTATTTTATAGGCATTTTTGTTAAGTTTGATGATGTCATTTTCATGATACTTTGTTTATAATTATGTACATTGATTAATTAAAGATTTTTCGTCCTATTTGCGTGACTCTTTCTTTCGTTCGATGCGGAAAAATTTGAAATTTGGTCCTGAAAATTTGATTAAATTTAACCCAGTAGTTACAATTTTATGAGCATTTTTATTCACATGGACGATGCAATTTTCAGATACTTTTTGTACGCCTATTTTAGGGGAAAACAACGAAACCCCTACTATAATCTACCTATTTAGATATTATTATTTATTTTATTAAAACACGAAAGAATAAAGAACATAAATAAATAGGTGAATAAATAAATAAATAACAAAATGATAATAACATTATAAAAACAATATAATAATATACATAAATACTGTAGTTTATAAGGCAGAACTATTATAGACCTTTTTAGTAAAAGTAAAAAAACTACTTTTAAAAAAATAGATTTCAAAAACTAAAAAGCAAATATAGCAATAAAGATTTAATTTGAAACAAGTCTTCTTATGCAAATCTACTAATTACCTTTAATAAAATAACTTTCTACTTTTTGAAGTCAGTTTTTTTAAACGTAGTTTTTTATTCTTCAATTTTCTATTAATACTTATATTATATTAAATCATCATATACTAATCATACAGAGACAGAATTATCATTTATCGTTTGTCGTATCGTTTTTTATCACAACAAACTCATGTTGGTAAAATATGCTCTTTTGATTCCTAAGTCTGTATCCATTAATTACGTGAGCTATTTTTCGATCAGTTTAGACCCCTCCCCCCCTAAAGCGATATTTTGTGAGATTTGTCTGGACCTCCCTCCCTTTATGTGAGATTGACGCTGAATATAATAGTTAATTTATTTAAATTAAATTAAATTCAAAGCAAAAACTGAATGATTTTAATAAGCCATGATTTATTTTAGCGGTCATAATAAACACTCAAAATATTTTTTTAGTACCTATTTTTTATTTTTTGCAGTTGATGTGAGTTTTTAGATTATCCCCTCCCCCCTCGGTTTAAATGAGATTTGGTTAGATTTCATTGGATCATTTCCCCCATTCTGAGCTCACGTAGTTAATGGAGGTCCCCTAACTCTTGCTGTGTGGCTACGGCACTAAAGAATTTAGCCACCCCCTCTCTTCCCGTGGGTGTCGTAAGAGGCGACTAAGGGATAACAAGGTTCCACAACCATCTTGGAACTTAAGAAGCCGACCGATGGCGGGATAACCATCCAACTGCTGGCTTTGAAATACACAGGCCGAAGACGGGCAGCAGCGTCTCCGGTGCGACAAAGCCAGTACTGCGGTCACCAACCCGCCTGCCCAGCGTGGTGACTATGGGCAAAACACATGAGTTCACGTTATTTTTGACGTAAACTTGTGGAGGCCTATGTCCAGCAGTGGACTGTAAAGGCTGTAATGATGAATAGTTAAAATCAATCACATCAAGTTATTTAATTTACTGATCTGGACAAGTAAATCGTATTATTTAGCCGCGATCTTCTGTAAGGTCGAGATACTTCACCAGTCGGGCTTCTACAGATTTTGAGCAGGATATTTCCTGCTTTGCTCTACCTCAGTTAGATAGTTTTATGTGTGTTCCTCATAATTTCTTACTGGGTGTAACGATTTTGACAATTCTTTTTTTTTATGCGAAAGCTTGAAAACTCGGCGCTTGTTAAATTTTATCAAGATATGACGAGTACTTTTTGAGTAATCTTTAATAATGCGTATTTAATTGACTGTTTTACTGACTGCCAATATCGTGTTACTTGTCGATTTCATTAAAATGTTTTTTTTTCCTTTGCAAGCACTAAACACAATTATTATTGTGTTGCAATGAACTTACATACGCATGTATAATCAAAATAATTTTATAAAAAGGTATTTTAAAGCATTCTTGTAGTTAGTAAATGTAAAACTATTTCTGGGATTTCCCATTGAAATAACATAATTATACAATCCGACCTAAAAACACAGTAGGTCCCTCATCTAATCCTAATTTGTTGGAGGGCTTGATCCGAGAGCGAATTCATTAATGGAAGCGGGCTCATGGGATGAATTAGGTAGTTCTGCTTCCGAAAATTTTACTTTCACAGATATACGAATTATGTGCGTAATTAACTTTGTGTCTTATCTGAATAGTTTGTACGCGTAGGTCTCAAAGATAAAGATTTGCCATATTCTATTAATAGCTAGAACTAGAAACAGAAATTCTAACTCAATAATGCAAGAACAATGCAAAAGGAAATAGTTTTTTTTTTATTTTTTTCATTTTATTCTCTCGCATTGTAGAACGTTATGAGTTGAAGTTGTTCACGATGTTAAGAAAATTGGTTCAACTTGGCATCATCACTTGAGAGTCTCAGTCGACGCAAGTTTCGGCGTAACTTTTTCATTTCTGTTTATTGTTATTATTATTAACTTTTTAAGACTGTTTTGAAGTTTTCCAGCAGCAACATGCCTATGCGCATTGCACATAACACAATTTAAAAAAAAAATGATAAAAAAAGAAATAGCGGAATCTTCGAATCAGTTTCTTTTCGATGTTGTCAGGTTTGAGGTAGCCTTAATTTGTTTTTCTTAAAATAATTTTACCGTTCATTAGTAAACTACAAATGGAGAACAATTTACAATTTGTGTTGAAACCTGCCAGATATGATATGCCAGAGAACCTGTGCTCGTTAGATTCACAATAAATTCTGAATCCAACGAGCACATTTACCAACCCATAATTTACTAGAGTTGGACATGAAGCACATTTGTTGTTAATAGAATCAGCGGAAAATATCAGCATTACAGAAATACAAATAGTAGAAAAGACTACTCTAAAAACGTAATAATATTTGCTAAACGTTGCTTGATAATGATAACCAATGAAAGCTTACAAGTCCCAACTTCAATCTAAGAAAGAAATTCATTCGCCCTTATATTTAAATACTAGCTATACCCGTGCGAATAATTCAAAATAAGTAGTTATAGCTTTACAAAATAACAAAAAAGTTATTACTCATTAGTTATACGTGAGTTGATTTCAAATTGCACAAAAAATTTACCGACCGTCAATCATGTTGACGTTGTGCATCTACGTATATAATTTTAATAATTAATTAATTTACAAAAAAGCAATAACAAATGGTTAGTTCTTATCGCCGGTTTAGTTGTAGTCGCCAATTATCTATAAAATGATATATAATTTATGTGGAATAATTGTGAGGCTTTTTCTAAAAATGGAGATAAACATCTTAAGCCTTAGAGTATAATATATATATATATATATATATATATATATATATATATATATATATATTATTATTATAATATATATATGAGTGGCTATTGCGTTTTAATAATATCAGCATCACAGTGGAAACCAATTGCATATAATAAAATAACGTTGAGAGCGCGGCGTCCCATCGCGGGAAATATGAAAATTGGAAACGCTTTGCCGATACCGAGCCAAATAAATTTCGGCCCTATTTGTAAGCCCGTCTCAATATTACGGGCTTCGTATATTTGGCTTATACATAGGAGTGCTTTTATAACTTGTCTGATTGGACCAACTCGTACGGAAATCATTTTGCTCTTTCTTTTTTCACAGTAAATTTTGATTGGTAATAACTACTTTATACGAATTGATTTTTATCAACCGACTTCCAAAAAAGGAGGAGGTTCTCAATTCGACTGTATTTTTTTTTCATCAGAAGTTTTGACCGGGTGGACCGATTTCGACAAAAAAATTTTTCATCGAAAGGTGGTGTGTATCAATTGGTCCCATTTAAATTTATCTTGACGCTTTTTTCGTCGACCTACGTTATATTATACCGCATAACTTTCTACTGGATGTACCGATTTTGATAATTCTTTTTTGATGGAAAGGAGATATCCCTAGCTCGGTACCATGATAAACACAGGCTCTGATGATAGGATCCCAGAGAAATCGAGGGAAACTCTCGAAAATCCGCAATAACTTTCTACTAGGTGTACCGATTTTGATAAATTTTAATTTTATCGAAAGCTGATGTTTATCATGTGGTCACACTGAAATTTTGTCGAGATCTGATAACTACTTTTTGTAATCTTTCATAACGCGTAGTTACTTGACTATATTTTCGTCGATCGTATTACTTGTCAATGTAATTGAAGTCGGTTTTTTTTTCGTTTGCGAGCAAACACAATTATATAGAATGTCAAAATAACATTTTTCTAACAATACTTTATTAAAATTATTATTTATATTTATTTCATTTTATATATTAATACGTGAAGAGAAAACTTTGTACCCTTTTTTACGAAATTTGCGCGTACGGAGGAGTATGTAATTTCGCACATTTACAGTTCATATAGAAAAAGGCATTATAATTAATTAGGCATAAAAATACATAGAAACAATAAAAAAACATTACATACACTATCTACCATATATTTGACACACATACACACGCAAAGTTTATCATTATAGAAGTACTAGCTGACTCGGCAAACGTTGTCTTGCCGCTCAACGCTATTTAAAAATAGGGGTTGGTGGTAGCAGGGTAAAAATTTAGAGTTGTATGTATTTTTCAACACCAAATCATAATAAAATATTGAAATAAATAATTTATCTAAAAATTTAAAAAAAAATAGGTGTGGACTACCCTTAACATTTAGGGGGATGAAAAATAGATGTTCGATTCTCAGACCTACCCAATATGCACACAAAATTTCATGAGAAACGCTCAAGCCGTTTCGGAGGAGTTTAACTACAAACATCGCGACACGAGAATTTTATATATTAGTATGTATCATCATTACAGCCTATACAGTCCACTGCTGGACATAGGCCTCCACAAGTTTACGTCAAAAACAACGTGAACTCATGTGTTTTGCCCATAGTCACCACGCTGGGCAGGCGGGTTGGTGACCGCAGTACTGGCTCTGTCGCACCGATGACGCTGCTGCCCGTCTACGGCCTGTGTATTTCAAAGCCAGCAGTTGGATGGTTATCCCGCCATCGGTCGGCTTTTTAAGTCCCAAGGTGGTAGTGAAACTGTGATATCCCTTAGTCGCCTCTTACGACACCCACGGGAAGAGAGGGGGTGGCTAAATTCTTTAGTGCCGTAGCCACACAGCATTAGTATGTATAGTCTTTGACAACAGAACATTATAATGTTCAAACTTATAATTTAAATTATTTATGGTCAAATTTCCAATCTGGGGGCCACTAGTTAATATAGAACTACAATATTATGGCTCATTTATGTACTCGTTTTTTTATAATGTAGGTACATCAGACGCCTTGAACTTTGGACAGATTTATTCCGGAATTGTTGGTTTTAGATCTGGTAAAATATTGTAAGACTATGTACAACAAATTACACACAATACAATACAATTGTATCAGATCCTATTTTTAGTATATAATTAATTGTCGAAATTAATTAAAAAAAATAACTTAAAGAAATATTCATTATTTATTTCTTTTGAATATTTTCAAAATTAGTAATTCCATGGTGAAAATATGATGTATGTCCATTTTTTCTTTTAAATCCTTCTTTGGGCTCTATAGGTAAAAGTAGATTTTCATTTGTATTTACAAGGAAGTTGTGAAAGTTACTAAAATATTTTCTATGCTTTAAAAATGGCGGTCTCATTTCATATTGCCATAAAGTTTGCCTTGAATTTTGATCTGAAAATTCCGGCTGGTTGTATTTAGAACTATACGAAACATGCTGTGGTATTAGGTAGTTCTTTGAAAGGAAATTAATTGGTGAAGCAGGCATTTTTCCAGATCTTCTTTTAGAAATTTGTGGAAACCGTTGGACTGCAAGTCTGTTTGTTCTTAATACACTTAAACGATGTAAGTTCTCTGGAATATCTAAACTATAACTGTTGTTTATCTTATGTTTTTGAATTGGTAAGTCTACATTATTTTTAAATTTTGGTAATAAAGGAGGTATTACGCTTCTTGTTTTAGGTAGCTCCCGAGCCAATAAATTAATATTTAGGGTTTTTCCTGGTGGTATTAAATTTTTTAGTATAGCGTTTTTTTGTATGTCTTTTTTATCCGTTTCCATAACATTTATCATGTTTTCAATTTCCTGCAAAGTAAGTGTCGGACTTGTGGAAGCTATTATTTCTACTTTGTTTTCGATATCAAAAAGCAATTCATTACTTCTTTTTAGATACTCAAATTTTTTTTTATTTGGTTTCAAAAATGTTAGAGGAGATCGTACAGATCTCTCCCAGTATGACTTCGGCGAGTTAACATTAAAATATACATCATGTTTGGGTATATTTTGAGCTGTTTCTAATTTCATATTTACTTTCTTGTTTTGTGTATCAATGCCTCGAATCATAGATGCAATTTGCCTTCCAAGATTCATGTAGTACAATTCATCTGTTTTATGAATATTAGGCCGTGTAAATCTTCTATTGTCAGGTGCATTAGGAGGTATTATATACTCAGAAAATTTACTTTCTTGCATTAACGGTGGGAAGTCTTCAGTACTGTCTAAAGGATTATATTCGATAGGTGGCAAATTATCCGATTTATTATTTTGGTCAACTTTGTGTATTAGCTCTGATATATACTTAAAGTCAACATTATCAGAAACTGCAGAGCCTTCCTTAGCATTCAATCTTATGTCGTTAAAAGTTTCAGAATCGGGAGTGAATTCATGATATGGATATTCAAAATTAAGGTCTTGCTCAATAATTGGATTAGTTAGTGTGTTTTTATTTTTTTGCCGAGATGCCATTAATGATAACTTTCCAGAATGATTTTGAATTTTTTGTTTAAGATGCTGAAGCTGTAACAATTAATTTTATTTAAATACTACTTTGAAACAGGGTGTAAGAATGACTACTTGAAACCACTTACGATTTGTTCTCGAATGGGAGATCTCAATTTACTGTACCTACAACATTGTGAATTTTATTAATTATTAATTTTTAAAGCCAGTTAGTTACACTTATTTTATGTCTATGCTATATTTAAACTTTAAATATGATTATCTTGGGATTTACCGTAAATTATTAGCAGATTCACCATTAGTCATTTGTGGTCTTATTAACGATTTTCTCTTCTTACTTGAATGACGTAATGTTCCTCTGAAATTACACGAAGTGCTAATTTATAAAAACTGATTTTGTATGTAAGCTTTATATATATTAGAATAAATAAAATTAGATATATTGGTAATTGCAATGCTTCAATGGCTGTTGTGTAATTTATTGTATTAAAAAGTACAGAATATCTACAATTTTTTTACGTTTTATTGTCATTGGCCGTTTTTGCTGATGTTGTAGTTTCCACACTTATTAAGGTTGTTGTAAAAGGTGTATTAGCACTTATTGAAATAGTTGTTGTTTCAGTAGGAGCAGCTGTTGTTTCATTACCACTATCATCAAGATCTAAAAGATTGTAATGTGTAATTATACAAGTTGATCTATAATAATAACTATATAAACTAAACTTCTTAATGACCCCGCATACCTTCAGTATTACATATCATTGGAGGAACTGGTACCATTGGATACATTGGTATAGGAATTGGAGGTGGAGGTAAACCTAAAGGAGGATAAAATGGCGTTTCTAAATTCGGTAAGAAAATGAAGTTGGGTAGTTGCTTAGGTTTCTTTTTAATCATAACAATTTTTTTATGTCCATGTCCATCTTCATTATTATGACTGCTATATTCTCCAGAAGAATCGCTTGAGCTACTAGCAGAATCACTAGAATCTGATTTCGAACTAGAAGACAAATCAAAAACGCTATCATTTTCAGTAATTTGCAGAAGTTTTTTTCTCAGATTATCTTTTTTTCCTTTCTTCTTATTTTTTCCATGTTTTCGTTTTTTAAATCTTTTTCTATCTTTAGATTTTTTAATAGAGTTTACTGAACCACTACGTCTTGTAAAAGTACTTTTATCACTAGTCTTATTGATGACTTGATTTTCTATTGCTTTAAAGAATTGGCTATAAAGCCAATCTCCTAAATCTTCAGCATCTTTACTTATTTCGTCAACTGCACCATCAATCTTATTTGTAACAGCTACCGGGTACGTTACAGAAATTGAATTTGGAGTCATAAGATTATTTTGAACTTGCATTGAATCAGCTACATAACGACGCCTGTTATTTTCGATCAGTTTAGCACTGTAGGTGAGTTTAAATTATTATGTTAAATAAAGTGAATAACGACGCAAAATTTTTAATGAAAAATAATTGAGAACTTAGTTTCGTGAATATGAAAAAAACTATACTTAGGTTCGCAAATTTTTGTGTCGGTATCGAAGTAGTACCCTGGGTGACAGTGGCAACCGACGATACATCCAGGAATTTCGTCAATGCAGTATTCAAATCTACCATGATCCCCACATTCTGAAAAAAATGCAATATTTATGAAGAAAAGTATTTTTATACAATATACTACAACCAATATTATAATAGTGTTTACTGTTAGACTCACCGTACGTCCCATCGCAAAGCACGTAAGAGAACTTTAAATATTGAATAACAAGAAAAGTAGCGCTTTTCCACATTAATATAATGTTACAATAGAGAAAATTACAGAAAACTATTGTTTTTAGCACGACGTTTGGAAATATTAATTAACACAAACTTTACATAAATATAATCACAGTCACACGTTTATGTACATAAATTTTGTTTAATTACATATTGAAGCAAAATAAATTTTAAAATGTTTAAAAAATAGAGAATTGTCAAGTGATATTCCAGATCGTTTCAAAATTACACTCACTTTTGAAAAGTACACTATTTATTGTCTTGAACAATAGAACGCGTTGGCTCACATTGTTTCATTGTAACTCTTATCAACGAACTTCCTATTCTGTAGTTTTGAGTTCATTGATGTAAAACATTTCTTTTTTTTTCTTCGTGGTATGGTGTATATTGTATTTTATAAAGTAAATTCTATGAAGTTTGTTTTATTTTTGTCCTTATTATATGACACTGTAAACAGTTAGGAAGCATTTAAAACAAAACTTAGAAAACACCTTTATTCCTAATAGGAAGTTTGTGCAGTTGACTATTCTGCGTCCCTACAATAGTTTTAAATCACTTACTAAGAAAGTAATTTTTTAAAATTCGTTAGTTTTGGTTGAATAGAATTCGCGACTATTGATTGTAATCGATCCAGCATGTTCTTTGTCAAATTGAAAATATTCGTTCTGTCCAGTACGACATGTTTGCTCATCGGTATCTAACAATATTTTAAAATTATATTAAGGTAGGAAACGGCTAAGAATACCTTGCTCGAAATTTGGAGCAGCCTCACTGGGGTAGCACCTTATCCTTACACAAGATTATAGTTAAAGAAAGTAATGTTGTTTTCGTGTAGTGAGTAATGTAGCCAAAGATCCTGGAAAGAGTCGGTAACGCGCTTACGATATTGTTAGACTGTACGCTTGTTTGCCAATTTTGTAGTAGGTATACATAAAAACGATTTTCCTTTAAATGATATAATATATACGAATAAAATATAAACATAATTTTTTCTACAAATTTATTTATGATTAATAAGCAAATAGTAAAGGTACCACTACAATATAATACTGATATTGTAATAAGATCTTTTTACACTGCGGTGATTTGTGAAGGTTACTACTGTGTATCAATGACGTTTGTTCGTTCTTAAGTGTCGTCGCCGAGGTCGGGAATCCCTTTGAGACCTCTGTAAAGAGAATATGATTTGTCACGCATATATATGATATTTGCTTATTCAATATAATTACTAGATAAATATTTAAAGGTTAAAAGCCTTAATTACCTAAATTTTTATCAAGTAATTTATATTCTATTATTAAATTCAAGATAAGATAGTAGAGTGCGTTTAACATACTTTGAATATAATGTAAAAAGTACAACAATAACTATCTAAGGTATGAAGATTGTGTTATACTTTCTTACATTATGTGATATTAAATTTAGGGGCATTAAGGTACAACCGTACAAGTTGGTACGTTTTAGTACGTACTTGGTGCAGTCGTTCGGTAGAACACATTTGTGTGTCCTATCGTCTCGTACGTAAGGCTGGGTACATATGCAGCCGGGTTCACAGAAAGGGTAACAGGGACGCAGTCGCTCACGAGGGTTGTCGCAGGTCACCGCTGCGCAACCAGCGAAACACGGCTCGAACCTGATTATTATTCATATAATTTAATGAATATATTGTAAAATAAAAAGTATGTGAACAATTAATTGTATCAGTGCAATATATAAAACAATTATACCTCTCATGTACCCTTTCACAGGTCATTGTAAATGGAATCTTCTTTTCATTTTCCTTATCCCTGTAAAAATTTTATTTATATTATTTTTTTTATGGTTTGTTTCAATCATTAATGAATTTTGACTAGAATGTTAAAAAATACGTTTTTTTTTTTCATGGTACCATCATGGTATGTGTATCTGTTTAAAATTAAGCACAAACATATTATTTTTCTTTGTCTTTATATATGTGTTAATATTAAGCTACTTTTGTTTAATCAATAACAGTAGAGAGTATTTTCTTTTAAAATGTTTGTTATTACGCATTAATGAAATAAATTTAAAAAAAAATAATATCTACATATAACAGTCGGCTGTTACCTATAAAACAAAGATAAAGTTGCTTACCTTAGCTTTAAAAAATAAATAAAAAATTGATCATATCAAACAACATTTAACTTTATGTGCTACATTGAAATAAGCGATATAGTATTAAAATTATTTACAAGAAATGTGTAGAATGTCCAATTTCCGAGCTCCGTACTTTAGGTATTAATTTTATGTTGTCGCCGTCTTCATAACGCCTCTGCCCTCTATGAAAAGATTCTGAAGAATCTATTTCTCGTTGTCTGTCTCCTCCTACAAACTGTTTATGGCTTAAATCATCCAAATATCCCGGAATCTCGTGTTCATATCTTCTGTCGTCCCAATCTTTGTATTCATGTTCAAATGGTTTTAACAATGCTTTCTTCCTCAAATTTCGCCTTTCATCGATAAAGGAGTGTCTTTTCATATCTTCTGGATCATTATAATCATAAACTTTTTGTCTAAATGCGTCGGCAAAGATGTCATCTAGTCACGTTAAATATTACATTAAAATCATTTATCAATATAGTTATAAACTACATGTAATTTGAGAATGATACTTACAAAGCAAAAATGCTAATACTAGTAAAGTTCGCATTTCTTTGACCAATTACAAAAATTAAACCATTACGTTTATCAATTGCCTTTCCGTTCCAAATAGCTGCGAATTAATAGTAGGTACTCGATCAAGGCAATTAGCTTAATTGTTTGACAAAATAACTACTGTACTACGACTCGATGTTTATGATTAACGGAATGACAAAAAACGCAAGTACTGTTAGGTTTATGACTTTTACTTTTTAATACATGAAAAATTACTTTATTGTAATTCCACGTCTGAACATTCATTTTTATTGCCTGTTTTATTAAAATCTTTAAAGTAATGTTTTGTATATGAAATAAATAAATATTTTATTATTATTTTTTTAATCTTACATATATTTTATAAATTTACATTGGTTTAGCTGATCATTTCTGATTTTCACTATGTAACATTTTTCGCGGTTGAAGCGCTTTTATTGGCGGAGGTGCGATTACAATATTAAAATAATTTCCCATTCTTGATACTTCATCGGCTCGTTTGTATGTTTCAACTTGGTGAGATGGAGCATCATTTAGTTCATGTACGTCCCCTTGTTTCCCATGAACCTTTGGTATTCTTGCACTTTTTGGAATGACAGCAGGCTTACCGGATCTTCTCCTGCTTGGAACTGGAATACCCATCTGAGTTCTAAAAATATCCATTATTTGAACAAATGATGAAGACATTGAAATTATTCAAATTATGAATTATGAATTCTTATATTATAATTAGATGATATTACTAATAATATTTCGCCATATTATTATTAATATCGTTAAGTATTAATTATTTAAATATGTTTCAGCCTGTAATATCCCACTACTGGGCATAGGCCTCTTTCCCCATGTAGGAGAAGGATCGGAGCTTAATCCACCACGCTGCTCCAATGTGGGTTGGCGGATATATTCCCTACTATGAGTAACGATCGCTATCAGGTGTACATGATAACAACCGGGACCGACGGCTTAACGTGCTCTCCGAGGCACGGTGGGGAGACCCACAAGGACTGCACAAACACCCAGACCACGGCAAATACCTGTATGGCCAATACAAATGTTTGACATGTGCGGGGATCGAACCCGCAACTTAAATCGAAATAGCTTAAAGTATATTTTCTTAGTTTTCATGGATTTATTTGAATTATCATTATATCTATATTATATCGTCCGCGTGAAAAAAACAAAAAAGTTTTTCAGTTCGCAGAGTTATAAAATAAATAAATTTCTAAAATAAAAGTAGCTTCAGTTACTCCTTATTACTTCAGATATCAGCCAGTAAAAGTCCCGTCAAAACCAGTCCAGCCGTTTCAGACATTAGTTGGAACAAATAGACGGACAGACAGACAAAAATGTTAAAAATGTTATTTTGGTATATGTACTGTGTATATATCCAAATGCATTTAATAAAAACTCGTTTTTAGACTTGTATAAATGCTCTACCAATGATTATCGATACATGATGATTACAAAATTTGCAAAATCTTACGGAGAGCAGTCTTGTGGTAGAACGCACTGGTGCGTTCGGTCGTCTCGCACGTAGGGTTCCTCGCACACGCAGCCTGGCTCACAGTACGGGTAACACGGCCGCAAATGGTTGCGAGGGTTGTCGCACGAGATCTCGGCGCAACCACCGAAACATGGCTCATAGATTTCATTTGGCCAGTAACATGCTATGATAAATATACACACAGTTTTTGACTTTGTAAATATTCACACTTTGAAATAAACGTCAATACTTTACACTCGGCCGTGGTCAATCAGCCACTTAAGCATGTTTTATAGCAATTACTATATTTTTTCAAACACATTTTCGCCAAATAACTACCGTAGCTCAAATTAATGACTATAATAAATAAAATTACTTATATAGGTATTGCCGTCGTTCTACGGTAAATAAATCTAAGGGTAAAAAAAGGTGGACACAAGACTTCTTGAGCTCTTTTCACTTGTTTTCACAGATCCATTAGAACTCCCGGGGGGCTACTGATGGCCTAGACTCGCCACAATTCTAGCTTTATATACTCCACTTGAATAGGAAAAGTGCGATTTACTTCAGGTTGGAAAATATGTGTTTGTTCAACATAGTTCTTTTCAACAATATATGTCTTCATTTTATTTATTTTCATCGTTTCAGAAAAATTTTAAAAGTTATTATTAAAATAATTTAAAGTATAATAGTTTACCTTTAGAAATTTTGTCTTCGTCTCTACATATTACAATTGTAATGGAACAACTCACTAAATATATGTATGCATTCATCATTAATAACCACAATACTGATTTTAGGTTTCGGTTACTTAGGAAATGAGATTACAATGTACAATAAACGAATTTTAATGAAATTGAATCTAATGGTGCTAATTTTAAGAGCTATATTTGAGGGACTCGTTGTGGTGAATAATTAAGATGCGAGGATCTTATGTGGCTAGAATAAGGTCGTCATTGCACCGTCCTGTAAGGGTTGTTTAGTAAACATGGAGAGAGGTCGGTTAACGGCCGATTCCAATAAACGATCTCAAACCATTTTTACTGATCTGAGTTTAAGTTTGCAATCTAAATTTTAGAGAAACCGTTTCAATAACTGAACCATAGATTGATTATGCAATCCAAAACTGCAAGCGATCCGTCAGAGGCACCAATCCGGATTCGAACGGTTTTCGGATCGTCCTCTGTTTGAAAATGGCAGTTGATGGGTTTCAATAACCAATCTTTTGACTTTGACAAATCTTATTTGACTTATCTGTGATCCAAATTTGCAATCCCTAACATTTGGTGGTTTCCGTTGCGATCTTTTTTTCTTTATTACTTTTCATCAATTAGGTACTTCACCTTTTTAAATTTTATCACCTTATTTATAATCACCTTAATATCAATCCGGCATTCAATTGTAAAAAATGTACAGTGATAGTGAAAGTGACTTGGAGTTGGAAGTGCTAGAACAGCTTTCAGATTGGGATGATGACGAACTTCTTCCGGCGCCTCGTAAAAGTTTTACGCGGATCAACCACTTGCGTTTACTAAATGAAGCTGAATTTACATTTAGATTTAGAATCAATAAAACTGCGGTAGAGTCACTTTTATCAGAAATTATGCCATTTATAAAAGTAACCTCAAAGCGGTAAGTAAACAATGTCTCAATATCTACTGTTGTCCTTTGTGCGTTGTACTATTGCCAGTTATCAATAATACATTTATGAGGATTTATCATAAAACAATATTTATTGTTTCCAGAAATAATGGGGTTTCACCGCTTCACCAGCTATTGCTGACTCTTCGATTCTATGCATTAGGCACAATGCTTATTGCTGTAGGAGACTTTGTAGGGGTGTCAAAGTCAACAGCATGCAGAATTGTTCAAAATATATCGAAATCAATTGCAAAGTTATATAACAAGTACATTTATATGCACCAAAACAGTGTTAATAAGTTTTACCAAATAGCCCATTTCCCACGTGTTCTTGGTGCAATAGATGGTACTCATATACGTATACAATCTCCAAGTTAGTAAATATATTTATAGTTTAAAAAAGATACTTTTTTACAAAAGATTTATAGGTTTGTTTTTCAGTGCAAGCAATCGGTGAAGAATTCAGGAATAGAAAAGGTTACTTTTCTTTAAACGTTCAGGCTGTATGTGATGCAGATTTGAGACTGATGAATGTAGTAGCTCGTTGGCCTGGTTCTGCACATGATGCTACTATCTTTAACAATTCTGTTTTGAGAGGCAAGTGACAATTAAATATTGGATTCTAGTTTTAAAATTCATAGCCTTGCGATAATTCCAAATACATACATCATGTACATGGATTTTTAATTTCGCCTATATATTTATTCTTTACAGCTCAGTGTGACATTGGGACCTTTGGCAACCGCTGGTTACTTGGTGATAGTGCCTATCCCAATAGAGCATATTTACTAACACCAGTTTTAAATCCAAGTAATAGCTCAGAACAAAAATACAATGATGCTCATATTGCAACAAGGAATCTAATTGAACGGTACTACAAATACTTTTTTATTTTCTACCTACACTTCTATAAAAATCAAATATAAGTTGTTGTTAATGTTATACTAATAAAAAACTTATTTTCAGTACTTTTGGTGTATGGAAGCGTCGTTTCCCAGTTATTTTTTTGCCTCTGCGCTTGTCACTTGCAAATGTTCAAGCAGTTATAATAGCAACAGCAGTTCTACACAATATCTGTAGAAAATACAACATGCAAGAAATGCCTTCAGAAGTAGAGTTGCCAGCAAGCCTAGTAACAGATCCTTCTGTTGCAGACACTCAATCTCAAGCTCTGGGATTGCAAGATATTGTTGAAAGGAATGAGCTTATAAATGGATATTTTTCGACTTTGTAAGAGGAATTCAATATTATTGATGAATTTTTAGTTTCTAATGTATAAATAAAGTAAATAGTATAAATTATTTTAATGTTATTAGTATTATTTTCTAATTAATAAAATTTAATTTCCTAAGTTGTCAGTAATATTTAGCTGTTATTATTTTAATAAACCAATTTTTATTTGTAAGCTTAGTTGTTAAGCATTGTATTTTTTTTAGAATTTTTTAATATTATTAATGTTATTTTGCCATTTCATATACTATATTAAGGTACTTTATCTGTTTTGTGTGTATGTTATGTGTTTAGTATGTACTTTGTTGGTGCTCAAATAAATAAATATTTTCTTTACTTAAAATACTGTTTATTTTTTCATTAAAACAAGCAGGTATTATCAAATATATTTATTACATAGAAATATAACACAAAATACAAATCAAAAAAGGAATACATAAAACAAACATTTTTACACTCGCAACTTATTATTATTCTACAAAATTAAATGAAAATACAAAATATAATTTAACGAATTAAAATAAAAATAACAATAAATATTTAATTTAACCTTTATCTTTTTGTAAATTATCTATCTCTAGTTGTAATTTTTTTTTTCTAATAACACCTTTTCCAAGTTCTCTTCTAATAACTTAGTTTTAGCTATAAAATAATTTGCTATTGCTTGATTCCTGGCAGAACGGTTTTCATCACCCTTGGTGAAGAGTTTTCTTTTGGAACCTGTAGGAGTTCAGAGATTTGGTATCATTATGAATTGCTAATGACTTACAGTCTACCACTCTAACTTTATGTAAACATCTAACATAATGGGTTAGCAAAAACCTCTATTACAGCCCCCTTAAGTCCAAGATTGCAATAAAAGTTAAGAGCAAATATCATACAAACCATCAAGCTTACTACTTGTTCTGCTTGCCATCCGATCATAGTTATTAAAAAAAGTTGAGTTGTCGGGTCTGCACCAGCAGTAGTAAGTAAAGTTGTCTACAAAGGTTTAACTGAAAATTATACTATAATATAAAAAAGCAGATAATACAATACCACTAGCTCTAGGAGTGAATAAATATTTCTTCGGTTCTTTTGCTGAACACTTTCCTGGGTCTTCTGCTTCATTTAATACGTCATTTTGTAAAATTTGGACTCCAGGAGATATGGAGCTGGCGTCTAATTTTATAATTTGTGATTCTACAACAAAATCACTCCCAATACCACCACCATCACCAATAATTACATTAGCAGAAGCCCAGTTTGTTGGCTCCGGCACAAGTTCAGCATCGCCACCATATTCAACAGTGAAACCATCCACCGTATTGCCTAACAAAGTAGCTACCTTGTCTAGGACTTCATCCGGAGGGATGTAATCTGGACCACCACCACCAGTCTTAAAAAACAAGATAACTTTATAAACTTAACCATAAAGATGTACAACTTATACAAACCAGTAAAGCAAGTACCTAAATACATAATCTATAATACAAGATACTGACCTTAATGTTGTTCATCCTAATTAATGTATTGCGTTTGCGAGAATTTTTTTTTAAATTTTCCCACTTCAAACGCAGTTGTTGAGGTGTACGGTGGCATGATGTAACAACTGCATTAAATTGGTCGGTGATGCGTTTCCATTCCTCCGTTTTCATTTTGTTGGTGGTAGCATTGGTAGCTTGGTTGCATATTATCTTGCTGCTTTCTATAAAAGACAGCAAAGTCTTTGATTCATCCCTCGTTAGGGGTTTCGTTGAAACCTTAAACAGAAAAAAAATAGGCGCGAAATGTAGCGTCTTCACAGCGGGTGGTCGGTAATGCTCGGTTCGACCAACATAATATGTACTATAAATCTTTATATATTTTGTTATCACTCACCTGTCCACTTTCCATTTTAAATGAATAAACAAAGGTACCAGTAGAGATATCCAAACACAAGAAAACAAGCAAAGAGCGCGGTGTAGTACGTCGAGTTCTTTCGATTGAGCTTTGAAGTTGACAATTGACAACTTCACGGTCTTCACGTACGTTACGTTCCGATCTCAATCTTAGTAAGTTTTACGGTGTGTTATTTCATAAAATGTAACATTATATTTAGAAAATTATAATATAATCTGGTGTTTAAAGAATATTAAATGGAAATATTAATATAAATAAATGAAAAGAGTTATCAAATGCTCTCAAATCTAGAATATGAGTAAAACGCAGTCACATAAATACTGATTAGAATGGAACGCACGGGAGGGTACGGATTGATCTCCAAACGCTCGTCGAATCTCGATCGGCGTTTGAAGATCGTTGTATTGAAACGCAGATCGAGGATCGATCGAGAGATAGAATTCTATCTTGGATTGCAAAGATCTCTAGATCGAAGTTTGAATATTGGAATCGGCCGTTAGCCACGTTTGATTGAATTATTGCTCGTGTTGCTACCTGTTCCCGTGGTGCGAGCTCACGTCCCGTCGAAATTTCGTAACATTGTAAACATAATTTTGTAACACAAAATTTATAACATAATATGATAGTAACAAATGTTTCAAACATAGTTTTGAAATGTGAGCATAGGAATTTCATAGGTTATTTATTATTCGTGCTTAATTTTAATAGTCCTAAATATTTTTACAACTAAATAAATCACACATATAATCTAATAATTAATTTTAACTCTACAACAGCATTTACTAATTTGTTTTGGTTACAGATAAAATTGGTAAGTTCGTTTCATATAGCATGTATTAATTTTTGTTAAAGAAATATAATTAAAACTGCTCTGCTCATTAATCGGTTTTAAATTCATAATAGTAGCGTAAAGAAATATTTTTTTGACTGTTAAATATTTTACTCTAAATATATACTGGATAATAGCCTCAGTAATCCATAAATACATATTATATCGGTTTAGTTACAATATTATAAGATGAAAAATAAAACAAAACCTTTTACAAACTTATGTAAATTTAAAAGCAATTCTTTTAATCTTTTTGTGAGGACTTAAAAAAGTATTTTGTTTTTTTATTTCGAAATATTAATAATATTATACATATTTACAATTCACAACTTTAGAACTAAATATTTACAGATAGTTACGGTATAAATCATGTATGTCAGATTGTAGGTATATTGAAAATATGTTGTGTGTATGGACAAAATGTTTTGTCCCATAAGGTGTTAGGCGTAATAAAATGTAACATTTATGTTACCGTCGTCTTTGTAACATTTGACGTGAGGTCTTCGAAGAAATAAATAAAGCGATCCTTTTTTATTACTGAAGTTTTATCGTAAATACTTTTTTATTAGAGGAAATCATAGTTTTAACTTTCTTTTCCTCAAGTTTACGTTTTTTTCTTCTATTGATCATATTTCACTGTAAGATGTGTTTAGATAGTGATATCGTACAAGCAGTAAAATATATATAGAAATTGGAAAGTTATCAAAATTATTTGATAAATTCTGAAGAGTTTTGAATTCGCCAAATTCTTTGTATTGTGTAGTACGTAAATAGACTTGCGTTTATGCAAGTGATTCGTATATCTGGCATGTAATTAAAATTTTAAAATGATTAAAATCGGTTTTTGAGTTTATTATGGAAGACGTTTTAACATTTTGCACTGTTTCGGATTTCATTTTGAAAATACTACAAAACGTTTTATTTAAGCAACGTCCTTATGGAATATAAGCGTTTCTTAAAGCCAGCAACAATAAAACACGTTACGAGATATACTTGTGTGATCAGGGTTTGATGTTCGTGCGCCATTCCTGCAGCCCGCGTGAACCTCACGGTTTACTTACGTACTTACGTACTTACGGGCGAGTAATAAAAAGAATCACACAAAATCATATTTTATCGACAAAGCTATTTTTTGCAGGCGGATCTTCCGCGATTTATTTCACCGAATGCCTCTATATCCTCTCGGCTATATAAAACGTCGTGTTAACAGCACAAGACTCGTCACGACAAACTTTATTGAGATGAGTTTGACTATTGAGATTTTATGTCATTTGTATCAATCGTGTTTACATTTTGATGTCGTCGGTTAAATGGAAGAATGACATTTCTCAAAATTTTCTAAAAGTAAGGTTAATTCTGATAAGAGTCTGTTAACAACATAATTTTTTATATGGATATAGGAAAAGACCCTTTATAAAATTACACGTCAAGCTCACTAGATGACACCAGTGTCATTTCGGTACTCTGCGGTCATCGCGATATTGATTGTAAAAAAAAAACGATACGTTAATCTTTCTAAATATGGTAAGGTTACGTGAAAAAAGTTTAAATACAATAGTTGTAGATCTTTTTATTACCTAAAACGTTGCCATTGAGCTTTTTTCCATAGGACTTGTAGTTTAGGCGGAAATCGAGATAAACCGTTTTTTTACCCTTAACCCCCCTCCTTCCCTAGCAGTTCCCGACCTCAGATTACCCGTAATTTAATTTTCCTTTCATTTTCGTTGTATTCTCTTTGTTTTTACAATGAGTGTCATCCTACTATAATTTTTTTTTGTTTTCAAAAGCTAAAAGCACTGGTCTAGAGTATTCTTCTTTACAAATAAAAATGTCCTGGTTTATTGTTGGTTCTAAAAAGGTGAGACACGAATTACATATAAAATTTGTTTCGTTGATCCTAAATACAAGTAGATACTTGATAGGAGGCCTCACAAACACATACCGGTGCTTTTAAATGTACTTTAAGACCTTGTAATAAAGTTTACTTTTCTGTGTGTTTTTGTGAATGTGTCGAGTAAGCAGGTACTATAGTCTCTAGGGTCTAGAGGGCTCAATGAATTTATATCAAAGGGCGAAGTCCTACCGGCCTGCGTGATTACTATCAGCAAATAAGAGGCTCACGTGCTTGGAAAACATGTTCGAGCACGAAGACCGATTTTATCATCTCTAGGGTTTTTATCGACAAGTCTTAATTACGATTCTATATACAATCCGATTTTCTAGAAGGATTTCTTATTCGATACACGATCTTATAATAACATAATGTTATTCATTACGCGTTCAGTAATGAAAGATAGTAGTTTTATAGAATATTTTATTTAATATTATCTTTCTATAATAATCCTTTGCGCCGTAGCGCTTAACTACTTTTTTGACGCAGGGAAATGGCCAAAAGTTGCCCGAATCATGGAAAACTATGGGGTAATTTTTATAGATTAAAACTCCTACGACGACCGTCTTCGACATGGAGTCGGAGGAGCTGCCGAGTCTCGTGGTATCGGTCGCTTATCTAGCTCGAAGACGTAAAAGAGCGCTACTTTAAGTACAAGTAAAAAAATATATAAATATAATTATATATATATATATATATATATATATATATATATATACTCGAAATATAATGGATAAATAAACATAAAACATAAATGAATAAATATAACAAATAAACAATATATATATATATATATATATATATACTGTATAGGCTGTAATGATATGTATTATATGTAGTATATTTACTTATTTTTATATCATATAGCTTGTAAACTCCTTGCCAATTCTTTATCAACTATTTGTACACTTCCCTACCGCTTCTCATTTTATATGCCCTGTCCTATACCCTAAGGTTGTCTGGAAGAAATCGCTCTTAGCGATAAGACCGCCTTTGTACATCTTTCTTCGTATGTATCCCTTTTTGTAACATTTCTTTGTAGTGTACAATAAAGAGTATTTATTATTATTATTATTATTATTATATATATATATATATATATAATCACAACAAAAAAAAATACTCATAAACTTTCACATTAATTTATCAACTACCTTCAATCAAACGAAAAAACAAACTAAACCATGTTCGCAATATGATTCATAATACTCGTAGTAAACAAATAAATAAACATGATTTTTTATTGCTACCTTTCCCTTTTTTGAGTCATTACCTATTTAAACAAATACGGTCGAACTGTTTGTTACATATTTAATAAAGTATCTATATGTACAATACTCATAAGTGAACTGTGATGTTCTTGAGAAATAAAGTTCTTTAAACCTTAAACCTACAATATCGCAATTTATTTTTCTTATTTTTTTTTTTAGATTTTGTTAATTTCTTATGATCTAACAATAAGTTAGGTTTAAAGAACTTTCTCAAGAACATTACAGTTCACTTACGAGTATTGTACATATAGATATACTTTATTAAATATGTAACAAGTTTAATAGAAATATCTATTCAAATAGATGTAATGCATGTTAATCTTTGTATTCAAATATAATTTATAATGTATAAGCCACATTAAATCGAAATTAAGACCGTGACACGAATTACTTTGAGATATTTGCGGTAATCTACATAAATGGATGCTGTACTTTACAGAGTCGCTAGTACAGTCATTACGAAAAATCATAACTTAAGCTAACATAACACACACACACACACATACACACACACACGTATATATACTCTTATATTAGAAAAAAAGAAATCATAATAATAATAACTCATCGTTGTTGATAAGCAGTAAAACCTCTAAGTTTTTTTTTCAAACATTCATAATGCCCTTAAATGACTATTCCAAAAAGATATTGCTAAAATAATTCTTTTACGCAAATAATAATAATCATTGTTAGCGATTGTACATGCACGTGTATTTCCAATAGTCACGTGACACAGTGTACTAAAGCAGGCTCGTATTTCCAAGTTATCTAAGTTCTAACGCCGCACTCAATATTACGAATTGCTGGCGTTGTTTGCATTAAATACTACTTTGATAAAATAATCTTTGTTACTTTTATTAAAAGTCATTATACATACAATTGTCGTCAGTTTTTTAAGTATTATTATGTATGTATGTATGTGTATGTATGTATCTTTATATCTGTTTTTGTATGTATGTATATATGTATGTATTTGTATAGTATGTATATGAATTATTTGCTCGTGTATGTAATATAACGATTGTAACCAACTTTATCTTATTTATCTTACCTTTTATTTCCTCTTTAATAATACCCAATTCTGCACACCTTCAAATATCCGCTCTTGTACGTCCTAAGGTTGGCTGGTAGAGAATGCTTTTAGCATTAAGCCCGCCTTTTGTATAATTCTTTAATGTATTGTGTAATAAAGTAGCAATAAATATTTAAATACACATAATTATAGAAAGTTTAATAATAATTTTGCAACTAAAGTGTATAAATATCGTAATAAACGTGTTGTTTGTATATAGACGAACCGAGCGACGGATGAATGTATAAGACAAATGTTTATCTTCCACGCCAAGAGTATCTACCAAAAATTACCTCTGAAACCCAATCCGTAGTAGGCAACAGTTCCCGAAACAAAATCTATTTTGTAGGTTCATATGATTCAATTAAATCTACTAACGTAACTATAGTACTATGAAATAAACTATTACTGTAAAACAGTAATAAAATCGTTAAGTTGATATGTATAATCAAACTAGCTGTGCACTGCGGTTTCATCCGCGTTAATTAAAAAAAAATACCAAAATATTATATTGCCTTCCTCTGTAAATAGACTACACAACACAACAATATTTTTTTAATTCGAACCAGGAGATTCGTATATATATAGATCTATGTGTTCAAGGTCTTACATTCTTACTTACAAGGTCTTACAAGGTACAACATTAAAAATAATTAGCATGGAAAGACGCTAAGAATTCTAGCGGTAATTTCTAATATAATTGTGAGTCTTTATTAGAAACGAAAAAGTAGTTATGCCTCTATCTGTCGCTTCTGAAAACTAAAAAAGCGTGGCGTCTTCATAAAGTAAAGGTAAATCGTAATTAATTGGTTAATTATAGTAAAAATAGTTATTTTTGGGTAATAAGTAGACAAAAATCACACTTAATAACTCAAGCGAACGGTTATTAACTGTGTGATTGCTAGTTTCTGTTAAATCAGAAATTCTGTTAGAAAGTCGAGCAGCAAGTAGATACTTACATCTTCCAGTAAAACCTACCATTAATTGTCTGTACTATTATGAGAAGAAATTAACGCCAGATAACACGGATTTGTGGCGCGTTCGGGACTGATAAAGAGATAACCGGATATATTACAATAGCTCCCTAAAAGGAACGAATTTTCAGGTGAAATCTTAAGAAGAACAATTCAAACGAGTCTCAACGGACCTCTAGTACAACCGCAGTACTTTGTTTATCTCCACGAAAAAGCTTTTGTTACTCCTCGATACGATACTTTACATATTTTAATATTTCTCGCTTTGTTTCCTTACACAGAATTACGGAGAAAGGGTTTATTTCACAAGAAACAGAAAAAAATTCACTCGTGAAAATATATTAGAATTTAGTGAGATTTTTTTAGAGGAAAATATTTACCTTCTTGTGACTTTTACTTGACACGGCCTAAAATAAAGTCAAACGAATTAAAAGATTATAATTCAATTTTCATTGCGGATCATATCAGTTTAAATAAAATTATCTTATCAATCAACATTTTTAATCAACAAACAGTTTTTCAGATGTTATTAAAATTTATATTTTGTGTTTGGTTATTTCGACACAAAATTTTTAAAAAACAGTAATAGCTATAATTAAAATTTTAATGAAAAAATAAAGGAAATAACGTTTCAAAGATGCTTTGGAAGCCTAATTGAATAAAGTTATTTTTGAATTGATTTGATGTGGTTTGTTTGTACCTATCGAGTTGTACATATCATTATTATAAAAGATTTTTAAATAAGTATATAAAAATAAAACAATTTTTGGAAAGAGTTTTCTATTTATAAATATCACATTAAACATACAAATAAGATACAAATACAAAACGCCTCGTATTATACTAAAATACACGCATATATAATACGTAAGTATTTAAAAATAAGCTTTAAGGTACCACATAACTCCACTACTGGGTAAGTCAAATTATTCTTATTTAATTTTTAACAATGGGTTCACCCAGGTGCAGGCCACAGTCAACGATATGGAAGCTACCAGTTATGCAACTAGCACGATCACTGGCCAGGAACACCACTGTATTCGCAATATCTTCACTCGTCGCTATTTTCTTCAAAGGAACTGACGCTCCCATAGTTTCGTATATATATTTATTTTGGTCCTCAGTTGCACCGGCCGTTTTGAATATATTCGTAGCGACCGGTCCTGGGTTAACAGAGTTCACTCTCACTCCTTGACTGGCTAGTTCCAGCGCGGCACATTTTGTGAGCATATCAAGTGCGGCTTTTGCCATGCAGTAAGGCACCATGGCCGGTATTGGAACTGTCGACACTACACTTGACACATTAACGATGTTACCTTTAGTCTCGGTCAGATGCGGCACCGCTAGCTGAGTTAAGACGTAAGTGCCTCGAACGTTTGTTGCAGATATACGATCGTAGTTGCTAATATCGTCCATCAATTTTGCCATGAGCAGCATCCCTGCGTTGTTGACGAGGACATCAATTTTTCCATAGAAATCTACTGTTTCTTTGATTATCCGTGCGTTGTCCTCTTCTTTACTTATATCGGCGACGACTATTAAGGGTTTTTTGCCACTCGCTTCCTCACATTGATCATGGACTTCCCTAAGTTTTTCAACATTGCGGCCAACTATTGTTAATTTAGCAGATAGCTTAGCAAAACTCAGCGCACAAGCGGCACCAATACCGCTGCTTGCTCCTGTCACTATAACGACTTTGTCTTCGAAGTCCATTCTGATTGAAAGTTAAACGATGACTGAATAATTACATTGGAAATCTAACTCGTTATATACGAGTAGAGGCGATAAATACAGACAGCACAATGTGTAGAGAAGTCATTGCGTCTATATATAGTCTTTAACATCAGATAATCCAAAGGATTATTTGTGAAGCCATAAGAATAATAGTGAGTTTAAACTTAGTTAAAATGTTTAATTTTTTGTAACTTTATTATTTAGTATAACAACAATTAATTATTTATTTTAAAATAAGAAGAAGTTACTTATTATTGTTTTAGAATATTCAATAAAATATTTTTGTCTAGACATATTTTTTTTAAACTAATAATAATACGTCATATTATAAAATAATTATAATCGTTGTTTTCTGAAAGTAATAGTTTCAATAAGTTATAATAATCTATAATAATACAACATTAGTGTCGTCACAGAGACCTTATCAGGCAAAATTAGTCTGATAAGTATTTTCGATAACCTGTGATTAGTAATAATAACAAGTAGATTCATTAATGATGGGTTTTGTTGGTGCGTAATTATTATTCAATTTTGGATATAAAATAATTTATCTTAATAATTGTTTCATTCTCTATATTTTCAAATTTTATCAACACCATATCTCTTAATTTTTTATTTATTTATAAACATAAGGTGTATTCTGTTCTATTCTTTATGTAAGAAATCCTATTAAACCGACTGAAACCTTAGCCTTGGCTTTGAGTTCTGTAACTATATATTTCTTGTAAGTGCATATTTTTCATAGTATGTTGTTTATTTTATTACTATGTTGCTGGTAATTGATAGTTTCCTGCAATAAGAGCTACTTTGAGTATAGATGTAAGTTATTTAGTTATATATAAGCGTTGTTGCTTCTACTTTGAATAAACTAGAAATAATGAATAGACCTGGAAAAACGCCTGTTGCAACAAATGCAACTTGACTATTTTTGTTTTCTTGATATCACTTTTTACTACCGCTCTAGTGGTGTAGTGGTGCGCTTGCCGTGTAGTGGTCTAGGCTCACCGGCGGTCGAGGGTTCGATTCCCGTTTGGAGTGCATATTTGTGTTTATACAAATATTTATTTCAGGTCTGCTTGTTTGTCCTTGTGGATCTGTCTACCGTGCCTTGAAGAGCATCGTTATCATAGACCTCTGACAGCGATCGTTAGTCATAGTAGGGAATACACCCAGAGTGGGACATTACAGACTGAATCGTTTCGTCAATACATTTTTAGTTGCCTTACGTGCAAATAAGATAAATAAAATAGAAATTTGTATTAAATAATATTAATCAGGATGCGTCTAGTCTTCATTACCTTTGTTTGGTGCTCAAAATTTGAGTATTTTTAACCGACTTCCAAAAAAGGAGGAGGTTCTCAATTCGACTATTTTTTTTTAATGTATGTTACATCAGAACTTTTGACCGTGTGGACCGATTTCGACAATTTTTTTTAATCGAAAGGTGGTGTGTGTCAATTGGTCCCATTTAAATTTATTTGAGACCTAACAAGTACTTTTCGAGTTATATTATATCTAATAATGCGTTTTTACTTGACGCTTTTTTCGTCGACCTACATTGTATTATACCGCATAACTTTCTACTGGATGTACCGATTTTGATAATTCTTTTTTTGTTGGAAAGTAGATATTTCTAGTTTAGTACCAGATAAGGAAACCAGGATTTGATGATAGTATCCCAGAGAAGTCGAGGGAAACTCTTGAAAATCAATAACTTTTTACCGGGTGTACCGATTTTAATAATTTTTAATTTAATCGAAAGCTGATGTTTATCATGTGGTCACATATAAATTTTATTAAGATCTGATAACTACTTTTTGAGTAATCTTTGAAAACGCGTAGTTACTTGACTAATTTTTCGTCGATCTACGTTGTATTACTCGTCGATGTAATTGAAGTCAGTTTTTTTTTTTCGTTTGCGAGCAAACAAAATTATTTATGAATATATTTAACAGCTTGTACTTAGGTTGATACTTACAGATATTTTTTAAACTACGTAATATAATGATGGAGTACAACAACTCATCAAATTAATAGCGATTTGACGAGTATAATTGTACTTGACCTTGGCATTTATTACACTTTACTTCTAGTAGTGAATAAAACTCAATAATACATCCATATAGTATATTCAAGTTCTATAATCAGTACGCAAATAACGACATAAACGAAGCGGCTGTATTTACAATATCTCAATATATCATATAAAATGAATCGTGATCTACAATAGAAGCTCCCTAACTTTTTGGCACTTGTATTACACTAACATCACTTATTTTACGTTTCAGTTTAACAGAGTTGAGCGACTTTATTTATGGTGTCTATAGTAAACAGAGTTTAGTGCTTGTGGTTAATCATTAGTATTTATAATAAAAACTTAATTAGTGTCACAAAATTATTATCTTATTATAGTGCAGACTATAGATTTATTTTACATTTGATTATATCTAAACTACACTTTTGTCATCCGAAATTATATGAATAACTCTAATTTGAAGTAATAACGAAAATAGTCAAGAACTCATTAGGTACATAGAGCTCCTTAATACAAAAGATTTAAATTATAACTTATAAAATAAGAATAATAATTTAAGTGTCGTTTTTAAGAATTAAAGTATGTACTGAAAAATAGAATAGAATTATTAATATACAAATCAATACAGACATTATGAAGATTCGTCTTTTAATTTTCAAACAACCAAAATATATATAATTGGTAATACTTTAAGTGAATAGATACAAATAAATTTAATAAGTGTACATCAGATGACAAATTAATATAAAAAGCACCGTACTAAATTATTTTAACAAACTATTGAACAAAGAT
This sequence comes from Melitaea cinxia, assembly GCF_905220565.1. Classification (NCBI taxonomy): domain Eukaryota; kingdom Metazoa; phylum Arthropoda; class Insecta; order Lepidoptera; family Nymphalidae; genus Melitaea; species Melitaea cinxia. The sequence goes on along the minus strand of NC_059408.1, from coordinate 9,434,655 downwards.
TAAAATTAAAAATGACATTCAAGAACCTTAGCTAAATAGCAACATCAAATTTAAGATAATGTTATTAAGTATTTTACAAATTTATTTTTAATAAAAACTACGTAATATCCGTACTTACAACAAAAATCGATGACGTCACAACCAATTTTCTTAAATTACAACGAAACGTGACACACTTCAAGTAAAAAATAAATAAATAAAGTGTTAATTTATATTGAATACAACAAAAACGTGGTAACGATTAGATTTACATGATTTTATCACTGTACCATGGAAGTAAGAAAAATCTTAATTGTTATTTCAATAATATTTTAATTAATTATTAATCACGTAACTTAATTTTGAGCGAACAATGAAGGCGATATTGGAAGTCCAATGAATAAAAAAGTGTTTATATACAATTAATGTTTATTTTTACATAATTATTTTAATTTCATAGACCTGTTAGATAAATTAATAAAAAAAATAACAATGATAATGTAATAATGTAAATATGAGATATGATAAGACACAAATATGATGGAGTAATAACCAAATATTGCTGAGAACTAATATGATGATACATAAATAGCATATACATAAGAGATCCTACTTGTACATTCACTACACTTTAGTTTATATAATTTACTTCTATTCATGAAATCATCTATTCATGAAAAGTAAAGTTCATAAACCTATTGCAAAGCTAATGTTGACTTAAGAATGATGAGTTAAGCGTTTGACATACATATATATATATATATATATATATATATTTATTTATTTATTTATAATTAGTTTCGTGCTTTTTAATATTTTTTTTTATTGCGTCTGAACTGTGGAATGATTCTGTTCATTCTATTCTAGAGATCATTAGTTTTAGTATGAGAGATATTTCCTAAATATTGACCTTAACAGAATTTTTGAAAACCTTAAGGTAAGTGGGGCAAATTTAAACACTCCCTAGCTTTGTACAAAATGGCGTGTATAAAACACTGGAGGGAGTGCGATACTGGACGTTTAATTCTTAGATTAGTTGACAGACGCTAATATAAAGGACATCTTATCACCTAAAGCTTATTGTACGTATCAACTTAATCGAACTTACTTTCGCCATCATATTTTCTATTGTGATATGAAATATTGACTATTATTTAGGAGATGATTATAAATAAACTTTTTAAACAGGTTATCAATATTAATTTGAAGCTTCGTTGAAATTTTTAAACAGACCATATCTTAATAATCAGACATTATGAAGATTTTGTTGTTAATATATTTTGATCGTCGACACGTCTAGTCCTTTGTCATATCCCATTCACAGCCATTTAAAAATGGATCCAATTTCTCATCCAACACACCTTCTTCATAATAGTTCGATCCAAAATTATTTACAATACCAAACAACGTACACATGCCTAGATTAGAAGTACATCTATTAAAATACAGGTACGTTCGACTCCTGATACATTAAATTAGTTAACTCGGTGGAAACTAATTGCTCGTAATCCCAACAAACATCCCGATTACATATGAACATTTCACTTTCACTTAATCTTATTCCATATATTAATTATACATCAAATGGACTTTTAATGACGTACCCTATGAATTTATATCATACTTTTACAAAAATAACCGTACTCGTCTATCAAGCATCTACTAATTAGGTTTATTAAAACACTTAAAAGCATGTAAATTTATTTTACTACTAGATTTCCTTCGGGATTGACTAGGAAATTATGAGTTTATCAACTATTACAATCTTAACATCACAATATCGCTTGGCAATATACTTATTCTAAATCTCTAGCAAAAAACCTATATGAGATCATTTTCCGAATCTAATTCTAAACAGAGAGTTTTTAACTAGATACTTAGTAAACAAAACGTTATATAATTTTAATAACGGTTTCACAATACCGCAAAGATAAGTTGACTTCGAGGTAACTTTAAAATTACCTTAAGTTAGGGCTTAAACTCTTATCTAAAAAACTAAATATCATCAATTTCCCATAAAAATATACTAGACGACGTTTAAGTGGCGAGTTCTATTTGAGTTTAAAATTTTTCATGTTTGTTAGTGACTAAGCGTTTTTAAGGTGGTGTGACTCGTGGTCGCAGCGGCGCAGGACGGCAAAGTGTGTCACCTGGAAGCTGTTGGAGGAGCGGCTGCCGCGCTCCAGCGTGCCAGTCATAGTGTAGCCCATGTTGAAGTCGGCTTGAGTCACGTTGGTTGTCAGGTATAACTGGAAGTGACTATTTCTTGAGATAATCCATCATCTCTTTTATCTTACTAAAATTTACATACAGCTAAGAAACATGTAAATAAAAAAAAAAATAAACGTCTTAATCTCATTGGTTATATCAATATCGGGAGCTTTAGGGTGTGAATATTAAAGAAGATACAGAACACGACGACTATCTGTACGGGTAGCAAAAATTTACATGCGGGAATCGAATACGCAAACGTTACCGCATCAACCAGTTTCTGTGAACAATACACCAATTTAATGACCGATAATAATAACGATGACGATCGTTTGTTTACTAAAATGTAGTAATAAAAGGATTTCTTTATATTAGTAAGAAATTATGAGTTAGACTTTCACGCCAAGATAAGACCTAGTCGATTATCGATGTGCTTGCCTTGAAAGTGCGTCATTAAATACTATCTTGTGAGATGCAATGGCTGCACTGAGCATCTTATAACAACAAATCCCTAATGCTCGACCATAATAATGACATTGAGAAATAATTACATCTTTCTCGTTTTCGAAAACATAAGTATTGTAATATTTAAAAATAGAATGCAATGAGTGGCCTAAATTTGGTGGGCAATTTTCTCGATTCCTGGCAATTAACCTAGCTTATACTAGGGTTGGGTAACTCTTAATTAGAGTAATTATGAGCAGTTTGTGAGAATTACGGTATCCATAAAAGTTGATTAAATGTATAAGCATATCTCAATTTTTATTTTATTTTAATGTAACTTAATTATGGTTTAATTATGAATTTAAGAAAAAAAAAACATCTACAAAGGGGTTGCTTTCTATAAAAAAAATTAGGATTAAGTAAGTTTTAATCGTTGTATGCATGTGTGTGTGTAATGAATACCTTAAAATCGGCGTCGGTGCCAAGATGTTTAAATGAGCCGACGATATACACTGCATTGACCCCGCTCACAACCATTCTTGCATTAGTACTGTGCCTGCATAAGAGAATTTAACGTAAATATTAATAAAACTCGGTTTGAAACATCAATCGTTATTTATTTATTTATTTATTTATTTATTTATTTATTTATTTATTTATTTATTTATTTATTTATTTATTTATTTATTTATTTATTTACTTATAAGGGATGGTACACAGCACAGAAAAAATTATAAAACAAACTAGAATGAAATATAATCAAAAAGGCCAATTACGACCATCCATCCGTTTAAAATTTAAATGAACAAACGTGAAAAAATAAAATAAAAGGAAAAACACAAGAAAAGAAAAACAAAACAAACTTGTTTTCATTTTAAACCTATAAATACCCCTGGGAAGGATAATTTAAAAACAATTAACTCTATATGGAAGGAAATGGTTATGCAAAACTCATTTATTTTAAGCATCTATGTAAGATATAATGTCGATAAACAATTGTGTTTAGCGAGATATAAATAAACATTGGTACTTATGGTCCTATGTTAGTAACTTTTACCTTTTTATCTATAAGAAAATTATATGATGTCATAGTCAAGAATATCAGATTACTTGTAAAAGAATTGAGCAGAAATACATTGTATGAATGTTGTTATTTGTAAGTATATATTTTGTTTAAGAGTTAATGCTTGACTTGTTGCCACAAACGTCAATCTTTATTCGAATTTCTTTTTGAATCATCTGAACTTTGCGGTGACGTACTCACTAATAGCGCAACAATTCTTTATGCGGATCACGTAGCTTCGTTACTAGGGCGCAGATCCAACACGTACGTCGCAGCCCTAACAGCGGCTGTAATGGCAGTAGACCGCTTAATAGCCCAAAACATTTCGCACAACCCTACAGATTCCCACGGATGAATTAAAAATATTGAAGCCCTATTACTAATTCCCACTACTTTTTACCGCCTATTGTCGACTTTTGTTTTCTGAAGCTATAGACTTAGAAATCGGACTAAGGACTAGGACTAAGCCGGGTATGAAGTCGCAATACAATATAAAAAAGAATAAAGTCAAACAAACATTTTCACAAAATACATGCTATAGCATTTTCACTCGCGTTCTTCTACAGTTTTTGAATAATACTTAGAAACAGAACGTAGAAAACTGTGATCCTCCAATGAAAATTTTTCGAGACGATTCAATTTTCGATTTTCATATATTTACTTCTCAAAATAGTATGTCCGATTATTATTTTGTATTATGTAAGGCTTAAAGATTTTCTATTCAATAAAATTTTTAAAGCTTATTTTTGCAATCTGTCTTTCTAAAAAATCTGTTAGGTTATACAAACACAAACATGTCGAAGTGATTTTAAAATGATTTCTTTTTTTTAACCGACTTCCAAAAAAGGAGGAGGTTCTCAATTCGACTGTATTTTTTTTTTTTTATGTATGTTACATCAGAACTTTTGACCGGGTGGAGCGATTTCAACAAATTTTGTTTTAATCGAAAGGTGGTGTGTGCCAATTGGTCTCATTTAAATTTATTTGAGATCTAACAACTACTTTTCGAGCTATATCTAATAATGCGTTTTTACTTGACGCTTTTTTCGTCGACCTACGTTGTATTATACCGCATAACTTTCTACTGGATGTACCGATTTTGATAATTCTTTTTTTGTTTGAAAGAAGATATCCCTATTTTAGTACCATGATAAGGAAACCAGGATCTGATGATGGGATCCCAGAGAAATCGAGGGAAACTCTCGAAAATCCGCAATAACTTTTTACTGGGTGTTTCGATTTTGATAATTTTTAATTTAATGAAAAGTTGATGTTCATTATGTGGTCACATTTAAATTTTATCGAGATCTGATAACTACTTTTTGAGTAATCTTTGATAACGCGTAGTTACTTGACTATTTTTTCGTCGATCTACGTTGTATTACTTGTCGATGTAACTGAAGTCGGTTTTTTTTCGTTTGTCTGCAAACACAATTATTTAAAGAAAAGAACGTAAAATATAGATGAAATGACACTAGGATATGGCAAAGCTATAAACAGCCGATACTATAAAGATGTTAAGGGTGGTTTTATCATGAAATAAGTGTCGTTTAAGCAAAATAGTCGGGCAGCAATAATCGTTAGCGCTAACAGTCCCGTTCCCGTTTAATTCTCTCTAGTATCGTTGCTAAGGCATCTCTTCTCACAACAGCCCCTACGCTTACAGAGGATGAAATATCTGTATATATTTGTTTTAGTACTGTGTATATTTTAAGAGAAAGTAATTTTAATTAAATATATCGTTCAATTTTAAATTTTTTGACAATATATTTGACATTTTAATTTACGTAAAAAAAACAGAATTAACGTTATTGCTTATTCGTGTTAAACAGCATAGTAAGCAGATTGTGTTCAAAATTATTCAATCATTCAGTAATGGTATCCGAAGACATCTCGAAAATAAGTCTAATTTGTATATTCCTATTCTCAGTCGGTACTCTGTTACTTTGTAATACCAGAGCTTAGTACCGTTAAATCTATTCACAATGGAATAATATTAAAATCTTCAAGTCGCGAAACGTTGTTAAACAAGAACAGGGCGTAATAAAGCAAAGGCAAAATATTTTGTGAAACGGCGGTGTGCCTAATAAATACTATCTCATTCCCGCTAAGCTTTTTGGCGCCTGCGCCATCTTTATTTACGGCACGTTCCCGCAACTTTTCAGTGTATGTACAGATTATATCAACGGAAATTACAAAATTGAGGAATATTTTAACCCGTGAAGAGCGTGAAAAAAAAATTAGATTTCCTATTTTTGAACTTAACTCTTCTTACCTTTGGCTACATTGCAATTATTCGGCTTGTATATGTTTACATTTTACTAGTTTTAAGTACCTATAACTGTATTTTTTTTGAATAACCTAATTTTATTGATAAAAATAAGTACTTCATTAATTGTATTTTAATTTACATAGCTCAAAAGCATGTTTACAAGCGCAAGACTGGTTTGAAAAATTAATAAGTAAATAATTTTGTTACCTACCTAAGAAAATAAGAAATATTTTATTCTTCATACTTAATTTGCGTATTTTTTATTCTTGTACAAAAATAAACTTTATTAATTTGGTACAAGTCATAGGTACATATTAATGTACCGACGTAGCCACACTAGAACTGCGATTATGAGATAGTGTCGGCCTGGCGTCCTCCGCCCGGCGTCTTTCCGCCGTTTGTCAAACCACGGCTTAGCACTTACCTGAATGTACAGTTAATTGCAAGAAGCACGTCCGAAGCTCAACGGTATGATAAACTGCTTCCTCACTCGAGCTTAACGTTTAATTTCTTTTTAAATTAACTTTTGACTGTTTATAGCTTCCTATATTAAATTAATCTTTTAAGCGTGTTTATTTACTTCGTACTTTTTTACAATAATGTAATTATGAAGCAAAGTATTAACCTTCTTGTGCCGGCTACTTCGACCACTTTGCACCGTGACCGCCGCCACCAGCACGGTTGCAGTGTCCAGTACGAGGAAGAAGCACTTCGAGCCCAGCCTTCTTCAGGGAAAAGTAGTACCTGGTAAGAAAAAAGAAATAAGATGATGTTATATAAATAAATAAATAACTATTCAATTAATTTTGAATTTTACTCGACTAAAGATACAAAACTTTGATTCATCTTGTCTTAAACCTTACAGCGAAGACTTCATGAAACATCGAGAGTGAATTTGTTAAATTAGAAAACTTTACGAGCCTTTCGACGGCGGGTTGAAAAATAGCTTTTTGACTAAAACTAATATTGCAGACCAGAAACAAAACAGCGGAGTTGTAACGAAGTTGTTTTAGGCGTTCGAGTTTACAACCGCGGGCGGTGAAAGTCTGATCGGTTCGCTTCGCGTTTTCGTTTAGAGGCAAAGTATTTCCATTCGCAGAGTCAGCGATAACGTAAACGTGGAAGCATATTGGCTGGTAAGACTCGCACGCTCGATTGCCTCTCGACATTCCGTTCTCATTTTCTTCGCCGCGATTCGGGCAATATTTTTTTTTCTCTTAAAGAGTTTTCCTTCTTTCGACAATATTGCGGCAGTTTCAAAGAGGCGCACTCGTAGGGGATGAAATCGGTTTCACGTTGAGTGAGCACACTAATGATTGTGTTCCGGACACGGGACGTCTCGTGCGAGGACAATGTCACCGAGATCCTGCGTCGATCGTCGACCCTTTGACGAACGATACTATAGTTTAATGGTCTTAAAAGCGTTTCAATGTCGGAAAATTAGAAATGCAAAAACGGCAACGCTTTTTTTTCTGTTTTGCATTAAAAAAAGTTGGATGATTTTTTCTAAATATTTACACTTTAGTTGTTACTGTCGGCATAATAATCCGTAATATCAGTTTATCAACAAATATGTACTATTTTACTATGTAATTTGTGTGTGTGTGTGTGTGTGTGTGCGTGTGTATCAACAAATACATCTTTTGATTTTAAAATTATTATTGTTACTCTAATGAATGTTTACACATAAATTGAATAAATGACTACTACTAACAGTAAATTCTTTTCTTTAATATCTATGTATATAATTATGTATATATCTACATATGTATTCTAATATATTTATTAATGTTTTATATTTATTTATACCTAATTATTCTGTTTTACACCTACTACATTCTTATTCTTCAATTAACATCCTAAGGTTGCCCGCAAGAAATTGCTTCATACGATAATGCCGCCTTTTGTACTTTTTCTTGTTTTGTAATTTATTTTAATTAGTTTTTCTGGTGTACAATAAATAATAAATTATTATGCTTGTTGTCACTCTCATGTTTTAATTAAGTTCAAACTAAAAGAAATCTTGTTTATTTACCAAATCTCAATTTATCTCAATTTTACTTTTTGTAGACAAAGATATAAATAAAGTTTTCTTAAAAATAAAATAAATAAAATCGAAATTTAATATTAAAAAAAAAAAAACGAAAAATTATATATAAGCATTTCGTAGATACGAGTAAGATTTAAAGCAGACAGACCACTTGAACACCGTTTAAAATTCAAATACTCCTGGTGGGCGCAGACACTTTCACATAGAGCTATCGACACGTCAACGTTGACTGAGAGTCCAATTATGGATCATATTCGCAAACACTTGTCAATCAATTAATTGCCGGCAAACGGAAACGAAGTTAATCGACGTACGAGTACTTCAATCAAACAAATAAAAAACAATTTTATTCACGGGCAATTTAAACACAATGTTTGTTAATGTATGTCTGCTAGAATGGTGATTTTCAATAATTTTTTATAATTAAATTCACTTTTTAAATTTTATAGGGATAATATTTAGCTTGTATATGATGCTGCCGGAAATCAAATAAGAGATTCATATTTAGGATGACGAATTGTCAATGAAAGCGCATAAATCATCAATTGGAACCCTTGAAAGCACACATGCTTAATCGTACACTGAAAAATTTTCATCAACAGCTATCAATCACGTGATTGCAATTGATAATTACTTTAATGGCGTTTGTAAACAATCCATACCAATTGTCAATGACCTAGGTAGAATTGTTGGAGCTTAGAAACTATGAAAGTACGTGATTCGTTGTAATGATTATTGTGTAATAAGTCAAGTCATTTGAGCTAGAAAGGGGTTGAGCCCTCGGAACTCGTGATTAATCGGAAATTTAAAATAAATTTTGTCAGTGGTGAGATGAAATTTAACGCGACTAGACAAAAGTAATTTTTGCAATAACGGATATCAATCTTTACGATAGATTCGTATCTTTCAAATATTCTATAATAATAATAATAATAAAGCTTTATTTAATTCCATACAAAAAAATATCAACAAATTAAACAAGTTTTAACAAATTTAATAAATTAAATCAAATAAAATAAAATTAAACTAAATTAAATCAAATTAAACTAAATTAAATCAAATTAAATTAAATTAAACAAATTATATGAATTAAATTAAGCAAATCAAATTAAGCAAATTAAATTAAACAAATTAAATAGAATAAAATTAAACAAATTGGACAAAATTAAATTAAACGAAATTAAAATAATCAAATTAAACAAAATTAAATTAAACGTCATATATTCTATAAAACAAATTTAATTATCATATATTCTATAAAAAAAATACATTAAAGCAATCTAATTCCAATATAGTCGATCGCCGCAAGTTTCCCGGATAGCTCACCTAATGGGGGGCCCAGATTACGGCAGTCGATAGTCACGTCCAGGTGCTAGACGCCTCTTGACTGTTGGCGTTGGAGCTGCGCTACGGAATTCCTTGCTAACCAATTGCGCTAGAAGGGCTTTTTATTTTAGTTCGATACTTAAATCTAGTTTTTATGTTTGATATGTAATAAAAAGTCTAAAATTAGCCTGTTTAATGAGGAAAGTTCCGATTTTTATCAACACAATAACAGACCAAAGAGAAGCAGATGAATAAAAACTGCTAGCCTGTAAGTACCTTCACGATTCAGCAGGCCCGATCTCTCTCCTGGCTCGGATCCTTCTCCTACATGGAGAAAAAGGCCTGTACCCAGCAGTGGGATGTTACCTTATCCTACGAATAGCAAAATTTATATAATTGCTATTAAATGCTCCGAGAAAAACAGAGATTAATACCCTTTTTAAAATTATTAAAATGCAATAAAAAAGGTCAATTTCAGAAAAGTATTTGAAACTATTGAAAGCGATTTCACTTTAATAATAAAACCTTCACTCCTCTTTATAGTCATATCCAGTTTGACAGCAGTAAGTCCCGACCGAGAGCAGTTCGGAGGCTGAGCGTAATTGGATTATGGATTTCGTCTGGACTATGAATGCGACGTGAGGATTACCTACGGCTCGAGAGACTCACGCCATCTTCAGTAAATCTTAACAGAATTTAACACCACCGGTATGATCGCGAGCTTATTTAAATATTGAAGTATTTTGGCATCGATTAAATTAAAATAATTTATAAATCGTAACCGAAATAATCACTCGTATGAATAATGACAACAATAATAAAAGTCTCACACTTAACGGCTTCCTTCCTTTATTAGGATTTATTCCTTTGTCAGAGGTCTAGAAACACAAAATAATCAACCAGAACACAACACAAAGACGCCCAGAACACGACAAATATCTGTATGGCCTATACAAATTTGCGCCCATTTAACGAGGAACCCTATAGGGTATTTTTCCTCAAATTAAAGCAAGTGGAACCGCGGGGCACAGCTGCTGTACAGTTTTACAGTACACCATGTTATGTCTATAGAAATATTTATGTTTTTTTTTTATACACAATACACACACGGTCGTTTGTTCCTAAAGTAAGCAACTTAATGCCTGTATTATAGGTAACAGCCAACTGGTATATAGCTACATATTTTTTTTCGATAAACATACTTTATTAAATAATACATATATAAATATATAAATAAATATTTATATGACACCCAGACTCGGGGTGGGAATCGAACCCACAACCCTCGGAGCAGAAAGCAGGGTCACTACAAACTGCGCCAAGGGGCTAGTCATAATTAGTTTTAAATTTAATTACTTTATTTAAGTTGGTTACAGCACGTTTTCATTAGTTACAAACATTATATAAACGAAATAAACAGTATTTATGCAATATGATAACTACTAACAGTAATAATCTTGAATCAGTTTGCTTTCTCAACAACTTTTATGAATCTTTTTTCTTTTCAATATTTCTTGAATTACCGACAGATCGTTTTCACGCTTTCACACAAAATATTTAAAACCACGAAACCTCGAAAAAATGGATAGCAGATTTTTTATAAAATCGTAATGTAAAGGAGTTCTTGCTTTTGATAGGCTTTTGGAATTCCATCATTCACTGATTAGGTAAGTGTGACACCACTTCTAGGATAAGTATTTTCAAGGTTAAAAAAATCCATTAAAAGTATACCTTATTATATAGTAGTAGAAATGAATAGTATAAGTCGAAATGAAATAAATTACAGCGACGCCTTATCCGTTTACGTTGACATTGTAAGTGATTAAATATAAGTGGCTGTGTCCACGACTTCGACCGCGTGGAATTTAACAAAAAAAAAATTGTATTGTAATATAAAATAAATAAATATTTCAAATAAAAGTAGTCCAAATTACTCCTTATTACATCAGCTATCTGCCTGTAGTCCCGTCAAAATCGGTCCAGTCGTTTCAGAGATTAGCCGGAACAAACAGACAGACAGAAAGACAGGAAAAAATTATAAAAATTGTTATTTTGGTATATGTACCTTGTATACATACATATGAATGTAGTTAAAAGCGGTTATTTTAATATTAAAAACAGACACTTAAAGGAGAATGCGACTTTTGGGCCAAAATGTAATGAGTAGAGATATTGTTTAAAAAATTGGTCATATTTTTTTATTTTAAAATATAAAATATCAGCTCAATTCTGAATCTAGAAGCGGAGAAAATTGAGAAAGATAGTTTTCATCAAATTATTTGGGTATCGATTCCACTATAATCGATTACAGAATTCAAAAAGAAAATGTTTGCACTAGTTAATTAACTCAAGATATTTAGATGCATAATTAAAGCTGTAAACAATAACGTGTATTTAAATAAAGTTACATTAATATCGAAAATATCAATTAATATTTGATAAACCAAAATGATTATCGATTTCGTATCGATTTAAAATAAATCATATTTTTAATGACAGCTTTGACAGCTTACTAACAGTAATACTGTGTCCGTCACTCGTTTCGTGTTTACTGTTTTCCGATGCATTCTGAGTCCATTCCTGATATTTATTTATGGTTTCAAGTGTATATCTATATTTGTAACTAGCTGACCCGGCGAACTTCGTATCGCCTAACACAAACTTTATCGTATTGTATTAAAGTTCAAATTGACTTTTAAGTATTATCACAAATCTTTTGTATGGGAGTATAGAAAAGTGTTGTTTTTAGACTTTTTCAGGAAATTTTAATTTTTTTTTTTTGAATTTTTCTCTCCGTAAGAACCATCCTCGTACTTCAAGGAATATTTAAAAAAAAGAATTAGCGAAATCGATCCAACCGTTCTCGAGTTTTGCGCTTAGCAACACATTCAGCGACTCATTTTTATATTATAGATGAGTTTTCAAACAGTCTTTACTAAATATAACAAACATTAATGCTACAAGAACTTAGTGATCGGGTTTTTTATAGACATTGTAACATAACCTCACTTTTACAAAAAGTCTAATAACTCCACTCTCAGATAGCCAAAATATAGATAATTTTCAGCGAGGGATCAATAAGCCTAAATGCATTAATTTATACCATTTTCATTTCATTACATTTTGGCCCAAGAATGTATGGAATCGTATCCATCTCCTTTTATTTATTTGTATAGATACATATATCAAGGCCTCTTTCTCCATTTAGGATTCTAGAAGATACATATATCACGACCAACCGGTTTTACGGTGACTTTTAATGTTTACTAATAATGATTAACCAAGCATTATTAGTAAACATTAAAAGTCACCGTAAATTTAATTGCTATAAAGAGTACGTTGGCGGAATACATGTTTCTAGTCCAAAATGTCACGAGTTTATATTAAGGTTGATAACGCTTGTAAGTTTCCAGGGCTATTATCTGTTTAAATATTCATCTCGTGTTTCGCGAAAACTGTAAACATAGAGCACAGTGAGAGAAGGACAGAGGCTTTAATTTTTATTTTTAGATAAAGATTTATTTTTATCATTATGTAATTCACTTTAAAATGTTTTCTATGTAGGCCAAATATTCGGTTATAAAACTCGCTTTCCTTGAAGCTCAAACATGGATAAATAGTACTCAAAGATTTTTTAAATTTGCTTATCAAAGCTCTGTTTTAAAACCAAGGTCTGTATAATGATGAATACGATGATGAGTTCAAAATAATAATAGCTATTACTTATATTTGATTTGGCTCCCATTATTGCACCATCTTGTAATATAAAATTTAAAAAAATGTAGTAAAGTACTGGCATATATTTTTATTCACATATTAAATAAAGTATAAATAGAGTAATATATATCTTAAAAAAAGCGTAAGTAATATTTTAAGATTTTCAAGTGTCCTTTTTCATCTTTATGTGATGGGGGATTCTTGAGGGACAAGGGACTTTATATTTTTATATTGTTTGTTCGATAAAGAGAGTTTACTTAGGGTATGCTTTTGTAAAATTGATTTATGTCAGTGTCTTGATCGATACGAGACATTTTTACTAAGTGGACTTGAACGTAAATTTAATTTAGACAGTGATAAAGCACAAATATTAGATTTAAAAAAATTTCATATGTACAAGTATACTTCCAATAGTGCTAGAATAGCACAATGATTTTGACAATGTCAAGTAGAATGGAGAAGCCACATCATTACAGCCTATACAGTCCACTGCTGGACATAGGCCTCCACAAGTTGACGCCAAAAATAACGTGAACTCATGTGTTTTGCCCATAGTCACCACGCTGGGCAGGCGGGTTGGTGACCGCAGAGCTGGCTTTGTCGCACTGAAGACGCTGCTGCCCGTCTTCGGCCTGTGTATTTCAAAGCCAGCAGTTGGATGGTTATACCGCCATCGGTCGGCTTTTTAAGTTCCAAGGTGGTTGTGGAACCTTGTTATCCCTTAGTCGCCTCTTACGACACCCACGGGAAGAGAGGGGGTGGCTAAATTCTTTAGTGCCGTAGCCACACAGCACGAGAGACGCCACGAATGAGATTAATTGGTGCACTTGTATTTACAACTTCAATTTAATTTTGACTGTTTATCCATTTGATGAATTTAAATTGTACAGATATTGTAGAGTCATAATAGGATAACAATTACAAACACGTGTACAGTAGGTGCAATAAATGGACATAATAAGATTAAATACAATATAATAGTTGATAGATATGAAAGTATCAAATCAATCATTCCAACAATATTTGACAATTGACTGCAATCACGTGTGTGTACACTGGGTGGACTGCTTGAATTTTTAATCTGGTTTATAGAGCCAGTTTAGTTTTAAAGGAGTAAGCTCAAAAACTTTGCCTGAAAATTTTTGCCGAAAAAAAACCGTCAGTGAGTTTTCCATGCGACTTTTAGAGAAACTCAGTCATGAACTGGCGTTTATCAGACCAACAAATGTATAATAGAATTTGACCGATAATTAATGCTAAGACAAATATACGATTTTGTATGCTCATTGCTATAATTAAATGTAAACTTAACGATTTTCTTCTCTATTATTATTTTATAAAAAAAAAACTGTATAAAGAGTTAAGGTTTAAATAATTTATAAGAATATATCAATAAATCAATTCAATATTTTTCTACCTTTTTTTTGTAAAAAGAAATAAATATATATTGGGATATACAATTATACATACATGGACAACCACGGTCACATATGAATATTTTGTTAAAATTTGATTGTTCTTATGAATTCTTTGCTGACTAAACTAGACATGACTTCTGATCTATAGCAAAGGACCTTTTTTCGTATGAAGAACTGTTGAAACTTAATTTGCGAAATTGCTTACTTACTGGATACCTAAGTCTCAGAAATTTCTCAGAAAAATCAGAGTTTTTCACGACGTTCTTTTTAGCCAATAAGCTTAAATAGCTTAATAATAAGCTAATAATATTATGTACAATAAAGTACACATAAACATTTCAATTTAAACATTTTTACAAATATGTGTATAAAGACAATTGCATCAGACGTTATTTATCAGTAATATTTAATCAGTCCAATTTCGATACGTGCCTGCGAACTGCTGAATCAGATCGACCATTACGGAACTGAGTATGCAACGGATATATTTGCAGATTTGGTGTCAAAATTTAATTAACTCGGATCGCTTGCACGCTATGACGGGTAGTGACTAGCTTCATTGCGTTTCATTAGTAGATGCCGGCTTTCAGCCCGCACCTTGATTGCCAGTCCAGTAAATAGTGCTTTAACGGTCTAAATTTTACTTTGAAATTTTAGTTTTGTAAATACATTTGAAGTACATGAAACTGAACTGTACACTGCAGTTCATTTTTCATTTTTTTGCGAAACTTGCAATTTTTTTTATTTAAGTTTAAAATGACACACGATTGTCTATTAAAGGCCTTAAAAATAATAATAAAAATATTTCTAATTCTTCAGCAGACTTTGAAGTCAACCAAAATGCAAAATAATTTTGCTATCTCCTGCAGCGTATAGTCAAATTAGTTCATGGCTCGTTGTGGGCAAAAGAATACAATACTTACTACAAAAACTATTTAGCGTCTACATCGGGTATCAAAGTATCCTCGAAGCAAAGTATAACAACATAAAGTTGCAGAGTCGTTTTTTGCAAAGTTCCGTGCTCCGTAACGATCGCCCGCAGCGCTCCGGTAGCAGCAGAACTAAACTACCAATTTGTAGTTTGATGACGCGACAAAGGGTCGCATCGGCCGCGGACGCTCCCCGTCCGGTCTAACTCAATTCCGTATCCACTAGCAATTTGCTCACAAAGACCGTATCTATTCATTTCAATGTATATTTTCTCTATGATCGCTCTGGGATTTTTCTGAAGGTATGTCCGTTTAGCATTTGTCAGACCGAGCGATTGTCTATTATTTGATAAGCGAATTTGAATAGAGCCTATAAAAATGTTCTAAATTATAGCGAAAGATTTACAGTAAGAAAATCTATTGCAGTTTATATGAATAGGTATCAAGTTGTACTCGCGGGTTTCGTTTGCGATTTTATATTGTGACTTTCATTCATGAAGTGATATTCTAACAGAACGAAAATTAAAAAAAAAAGAAAGTTTCGGATTTGGCATCGATTATAGAGAGCCTAATTATTATTATTTTTTCGAAATATCTTTAGTGTAGTTGATAAATGTATACACGGTACATATATCAAAATAACATTTTTTTTACAATATTTGTCTGTCTGTCTGTTTGTTCCGGCTAATCTCTGAAATGGCTCGACCGATTTTTACGAGACTCACTGGTAAATAGCTGATGTAATAAGGAGTAACTTAGTTTTATTTTAGAAATTTATTTATTTTATAACTCTGCGAACTGAACAAAATTTTAGTGTTTTTTGATGATGAAATCTGACAGGGAGGTAGTTATAGTTAGCAGTTTAAGGGATGTTAGAAGTTTATATGAAAGTCCTTCATTTTTTATGCTAAGATAGTTAATAATTAATAAAAGTCTACTTAGAAATAATTTTGTAACAGGGCCGAAAGTTTAAGAGCCCTCGAAAGATTTTATAAAAAATCCTAATTTTTTGTGGCGCACACACGAATTGGACACAGAGGTAGTTACCGGATTTATGTGGTCTAAAGGCTCGAGAAAATTTGTATTATTTGAATGTGTATTTGTATGTGGTATTCCTTAATTTTTTATGCTACAAGCTTGATATTTGGCAGGAAAATAGTTGATTGTTAGTAAACGATCGCTAATAAAGTATTTTGTTAAAGGACTGGATTAAGATGGTCTAGCCCGAGTAGAAATTTTTTCGTCTTCCTTAGAAGGACTGGACCAGGCACGCCTGATCAGGACTAAATAAGGCATGTAACGCAGATGATTGGTCTGGACCTGATCAGGATGAGATGAGATTTTCTGATCGGGTCCAGATCAGGAAATATCATCTCATCCTGATCAGCCGGTTCGGTCCGGTCTTTTTAAAAAACCCGAATGTATATTCTTGAAAAAATTGTTTAACAAAAAAAAAGCAAATTGATATTATAAATATGTTACTTAACATAATTATCATGATATTTATTAGTGGGCAATCTATCCTTAAAGGAATGAAGTAGGGATTGAAAATACCGTTTCTGAACTACTAATTAAAAATGAGTAAATACGCGTTTCAGTCCGTTCCGTTATTTCTGGAGTTAGAAGAATTCAAACTTTTTCCATAGACATTTGATCAGCATTTTTGAAATCAAGGGAAAATAGCTCACATCAAAATCATTGATGTTTCGTATAAGAGTGCTTCTTATTTTTCATGAATATTACTTTACACTTTATTTTGAGCCCCAGGGGGGTATTGGTTAAAAATAAATAACTAAAAAAAAACTGTAAATTTTTTAGTCTTGATGTATTTTTTACGCTTCATTATATCTTTAATGCCATTTGTCATATTGGAAGTCACTTCAGCCTATCGCAGTCCACTGCTGGACATAGGCCTCCACCAGTTCACGACAAAAACGGCGTGAACTCATGTGTTTACCCAGTCACCACGTTGGGTCATATTGGAAGCAAAGATTTTGAAGGCATGAAATTTTATTCTTAGAATTTTGATTGCATATAACATAAATAAATATTCCAATGTTTACGGAATTTCTGAATAGTAATATAAAAGGAGATTTGTTCGTATTACTGAAATGACCTAAAAATGGCTTGAGAAAACTAAGAGAACACTTTTTATCGCACGATTGTTCCATGAAGCGTGGTTGAGACCACGACAGGTGAACCATAAATATGGTACAAAGAGTTCATGAATTGTTACAATATAATTATTATAATTATACTGCCTTAGCCTCTCTATGTAAATATCATCAATTTCTACGCGAGCGAATTAACTGCCTAAGTCATAAATATAAACAAAAGTAACAGTCTTTATTATCATAATTTTGATGAAACAGATGTTTAAGATATGCGTTTTAGCGTTTTTATCAAAAATAAAAACAAATCACAAGTGCGGCAGTAAAGTAAAACAAAATTCATTTTAAATTTAAGTACTTGGTAAAGCTAAAATATACGAAACGGATGCCGTCGGTTGCCCATAAAATACCGAAACGTATCGTTGGTAATATGAACGCTCTCCTAGCATATGTTCGTTAGTACGAAAGTTTTCCTGTTCGTTACCGGTAACATTCTAGGAAATTAAAACTCGAAACGTTTGTAGCCGAGACAATTAGATTACGAGCTGTATTTTAGAACAACAAATTAATTTTAGGCAACCGGAACTTAATAGAACGACAAGGGCGAAATAAATGGAAAGACGTAATTAAGTTTGCGGTTCGATTTGCGATTGAGTACTGGTATTTTTCTTACGGAGTTGCCATGGCAACGGGGATGCCGAATTGCCGACATATGATTTCTTAGTACACTCTGAGGCGAAGGGTGACGAGGCTTATCAGATAATTGACTGCCAATGCAATATTGAGGACAGTTTCGTCTAACCCTACGTGATTATTGCTTCAGAAGTTTCGTAAAAGGCTTGTTATTTTTTCATATACATATAAATTCCTGGAGGAAGCTGGGCATCCTTGCGTCGTATTAATTCCTTCCTTCTTGGTTGCGGGTTCGATCCCCGCATATGAAAAACATTTGTATTGGCCATACAGGTGTTTGCCGTGGTCTGGGTGTTTGTTCAGTCCTTGTGTGTCTCCCCACCGTGCCTCGGAGAGCACGTTAAGCCTTCGGTCCCGGTTGTTATCATGTACACCTGATAGCGATCGTTACTCATAGTAGGGAATATATCCGCCAACCCGCATTAGAGCAGCGTGCTGAATTACGCTCTGATCCTTCTCCTACATGGGGAAAGAAGCCTATGCCCAGTAGTGGAATATTATAGGCTGAAGCGAAGTTACTCATTACTGCATCAGCTATCTGTCAGTGAAAAAATTAACAAACACACTAGGCGTCACTACGATTTTCGAGGGTTTTCCTGGATTTCTCTGGGATCCCATCATCAGATCCTGGTTTCCTTATCATGCATGGTACTTTGGGATATATCTTTTTCAAAAAAATAATAATTATCAAAATCGGTTCATAAACGACGAAGCTATCCCCGAACATACATAAATAAAAAATAAAAAATATATATTCACGGTCGAATTTAGTAACCTCCTCCTTTTTTGAAGTCGGTTAAAAAATATTGTAAAAGAATAACAAATAGATCAAATATTTTGTAGCATAAACTTAATACTTTTAATAAACTCCGTTAACTTTCATAAAAATCCTATTTACTCAATAACATTTTTTAATATGAAGTCATGTCGTCTCATATTATCGCATTGGAATAAATAAACAAACTTTTGATCTTCACTAAAGTTAATTTATTAAATGAACTATCTTTTATCTAATAAAGTAATCTGTGGGTAAGTCTATTACTTTACATCTCTATAGCTTGCCGTGTTAACATCTGACTAAAGATAAGTTTAACGAATTTGAATAATAATTTACATTTACATTGAAGTTGCTTACGCATCAACATATCAGAGATATTGTAATGACAGTACAGTGCTAATACAGAGTGCGAGTTACGAACTAATATCGGCTCATCGCGTATGCATAAACTTGCCAGGAGAGGGAGATTCTCGTAGGTGCGCTCTCGCGACACAACGCTACTCTGTATTCAGTTACAGTTTTCTTAACTAACTTCAGATGACTTTAGGGTTACGCTTCACGTATTCCAAAAGAACAAATGTGAATAAACTTTAAAACGTTATTGGTTCGTGTTAATGTTCATAACTAATACTTTTAATTTTAGGAAGTATATATTATATAGTGATTTTGTTTAAATAAAAAAAAAAAAAAAAACAATTTTATAAAAGCAAAAAAATAAAATAAACGTAATTCCACAGTTTTAAGAGATTTTTAAAGCATACCAGTTTGTTTAATCTTTTAAGATAAGTAATCTTATCTTCCTTTACATATTTGTACGCTATTTATCGCTTTTAAGCTTTGATAATAAAAGTACGGATATTTGGTGGCTGCATTCGCGTGCCGTCCTCGAGTGTAGACGTCAGCCCGAGCTGCGAACACATAATGCACAAAGGGTGCTAAATCGACGTTGGCATCGGCTCATCAATAAAACAAGAAGATAGAAAATGTTTCCAACATTTCCCTAAAAGAGAAACAAGTACGATACGAAATAAATGAGCAGCTGGATTAAATGTATAACATTTTTAGGGTTGTAGTGGAGTGTGTACATTTTCGTATAGTTTACGATGTGCGAAGACTCTGACATATAAGTCGACTTAGAATAGTTAAATGGCGCGGTCAAGTAGTGGCATTGAATAAATCGCTGCACTAACCAGCAGCGATTAGTGAAGGCACAAAGTTTACTCGGTTCGAGACGGGTTGAATTTAATAGCTGGGCATAATTCAATTGTTCCGGCCTGCCGGCCTGTGAAACTATATTCCTGTTGCGTCATGGACCACTCCCGGTCGCCCTGTTTTATTTGTAGCTTTAAATGGATTACGTCGCATGTAATCTGTTGCGGAATATATTTCAACTGCCAACTGTCGCTTTCGTGAAAATGAAAAGTGGATATTTTTTATTTAAGACTCGTTTGAGAAATCGAACCGACATTATAACATTATCTGAAATGTAATAAATAAATACATTTTAAATATTTTTAAAGGATAAAATCCAAACAGAAAATATTTTCGTAAAATCTCACGTCGCAGTAAAAACTCATCAATAAGACTTGCTGTGCGTTGCCTTTCAGTGTTCTTCGAACCCGCAACTAACATGAAGTCAATCGAAAAACCAAGTGGGTATTTCATTATCAAGGTAATGCCTCAAATATGCCATAAATAAATTTATATGTTACGCAATTAAGTTCGTTGTTTATGAACCGATTTTGATAATTATCTTTTTTTGTTGGAAAGGAGATATCCCAGGGGTAGTACCATGATAAGAAAACCAGGATCTGATGATGGCATCCTAGAGATATCGAGGGAAACTCGAAAATCGTGGTGACGACTAGTGCGTTTGCTAATTTTTTTTCAACTTACGTTGTATTACTTGTCTATGTAATTGAAGTCGGTTTGTTTTTCGTTGCGAGCAAACATAATTATTATTTAATTTGATAAAACTTAGCGGGTTTATTATAAAAAAAGATATTAGAAATTACACTACCGATATAGGACCGCACTACGAAATGAAATATCCACATTGTTGGACAGGTGCCATTTCCTTCTCGTGGAGTACCCACGATGATAAATTTTTTTATTACAGTAAAAAGCTTTGTGAATGCCATTTTTGATAGTCTTTCATCTTAATTTTTTTTATGAAATTATTTTTTCTAATTGGTTATTAAGAGTAAAGTTGATGTATTGCATAATAGAAGCAAATTTTAACGAATAACTCGTGGGTTAAACTTTTCAATAACAGCTACATTTTCGAGTGTTATACTTTAAAAATGTATTTTTGCTCGGCAGTAGAAGAAAACCACAAATACGTCCGAATAGATGCATTTCTCAGGAGAAATTTATGTCGTTGAAAACATGTATGTCGTGTAGCTGATTTATTTCTTATTTTTTAAAGAGGAAACCCTTGTTCTCATGTTACAAAAAATTTAAAACAGATAGGTACGATAAAGTACAAGTTATTGAAACGTTCTTTAGGAATCTTTAGGAATATTTCCGTTCTTTTTTAATTTGGTTTTTCAATTAGGTCTTGATGAACTTAATTTTTTTACATTTTCAACGAAGTGTACATTTACTTATTAAACAAAAAGAAGCGATACAATTAGTTTACTATCTGTGAAAATGCCATGTAACATATACTTAAAAACTCAGCAATAAAGAATTTACTATTATATATATGTATACCGTCTTTTATTTTACTTTAGTAGATATATCTTGTAATGCTTGATCGTGTATCCAGTCCATCAATCCATGTCAACTTTGATTCAAATTCGGTGTGAATAACAAATACAAGTGTGTATTTTACCATTAAAGTATTCGAGGCCGGAGTCGCCATGGTTGGTATAAATTTTCTTTCCTAATCACATTTGAATATTAAAGAGAAATCTCGAAATTAAAATGTATTAAAAAAGAAACAAGAAAATTCCATTAAAACATTCGTTCGTCTCAAAATGTATATTAAAAACGTGAAACCTTTTATTTTAAAATTAAACTTGAGTGTAGGTTTAAGTAACAAAGTAACGGGATTCGAGGATGATATTATTTCGTATATATCGGACGCACAATATCCTCGTTAGGGCCCCATTGGGTGCCAATTAGATCGGTATTGGTTTGATTTGCTCGGAAAATTGCTAGTCAAACGATATTTTATACACTATAAACCCGACGTTCTATGAACGGAATATGAGTTCGTAATGTTTTTAGATGTTATTTTTATTTAAGACGAAGAATTTTTTGACATTTGGTTGATTTATGAAATTAGCATTTTAATTTAAAAAAATAAAGTATTAGGTTTTTAAATGTTTACTATTACTAAATCGTAATACATATATCCAATATGTATCTATCAGCCATAAAAAGTTTTAATGGTATTACAAAAAATTGCATTTTCTCTAGCCTAGTTGATCGCGGCAATCGTTTGTCAGAAAGATATTAAATAGTTTCTGCATATTTTTAACAATATTAATGTATATATATATATATATATATATATGTATATATATATTAAGCAGCACAGTCATCGTTAGTGTCCATGCCCCCGGGATAGGTGTAACGAGTAATGTCCAATTTACAATTCACGCGTCGGTAATGCGATTTATCCCGCCCTTTGTGACTCGTGCCACAACGAGCGTCGTTGGTAAACTGTTACTACTGACTGTTAGAAATATTTTTATAAGACCTGATATTTTATTCTCTAAAAATGAATGTTTTTCTTGTTCACGCAATAACTTGAGAATGACGTTGCCGATTTCATTCGACTTTTTAATTTTCTAATACGAGTAGGTCGTTTGTAGGAATTTCTTACGATGTGAAATAAAATTTAAAGAATTTAATTATCGCTATTTCACGTGTTTGACAGTTTGCAAGACGGGACAACAACCTTTGTCGGGATAGCTAGTGTAGAATAAATATATTATAATTTATCAATAGTTTTGTTTCGGTATGACACTCGTACTTATATTTACTCAACCAATACTTGTAAATTCGTCTCGTTACCGCCCTAAGTATTTTGTATTTCGTATTATTTAATATAGCCTAGATGCTGTTCAAGTTTCAGACATTGGCCCAATCAATATTATACAATACGATTCAGCCTGTAATATCTCACTGCTGGGCATATACATCTTTCTCGATGTAGGAGAGGGATTGGAGCTGTAAAGCCACACCACAATGCTCCACTGCGGGTTGGTGGATATAATCCCTACAAGTAACGATCGCTATCACGCACATATTATAACAACTGGGACCGACAGCTTAACGTGCTCTACGAGGCACGGTGTCAATATCAGCTGTAAACTAATTATTCACACATCTGACAGACTTGCTTTTACATAAATAACAATATTAAGGTAATGGTTTTGTATTTGCCTGTAAATGTTCTCGTACTTTATATTTCCCGTTTAATACAAGAAACACGTTAATTTGACAATCAAAGACAAAAACAGATCAACGAAAAGCTATATTCGTTTCTCATTGATAAAAAGTGTAGTAACGTTGTGCTGTTCCTATTTTCAATTTCAGATAAAAGAAACGGAAAACAGAGAATGAATCGTAATACAAAGAAATGGAATCCAGATGGGGAAACGGGCATGAACCGAAATGAGCAAAATCACTCATTGTCGGCGAGGGAAAAAATTTAACATTTTTTCTGTCTTTAGCCTCCTTGTCATGATTTGGCAAATTGTAGTCAATATTAATAGAATTCTCAAAAAAATATCAACGAAGGCTTTTTCTTTTAAAAAATTGAGGTTATTTCTTACGTATTGACATATTTTCTTACGGTAATGTATTATACCATTATAAATATTCAACTGCTGGGCGATGGCTCTGTCCCTATAATAAGCAGTGCGAGTGCACAAGTTTCGGAATTTCTTACGACACAGGCTCGTTCTTACTTTATCTCGTTCTCTTCTTTTTATTTACAATCGAGCATTTGTAAACTTATCTGTTAGTATATGTTTAATTTTTATTTATTTTCTCCTCGCTGAATGCGAAAATGCTGAAATTCACGACAGTTAATACCTGCTAAGTCTAGGAATAGCTTCTAAATAACGGTTGACATGAAATAGGCTTTACATGTGACAACGTGACATATTTTCCGTTGTTTTCGTACATTAGCTACTGTTTTTAATAGAATCCATTTTAGTGGAACTCTGAAATCCAAACAGTGGAATTTTTGTAGTTAGAATCTTGAATTGAATTTCACTTTAAAAAAAAATTATATTTTTGTTTTGAAATAGTGTTCTTAAATTTTTAAAAAGGCAAAAAAGCTATGTTAAATATTGTACAAAAAAGTAATACTGTAGATAAAATACCGTATAAACGTTGTATCCCTAAGATAAAAACTTGCAAATAGAAAATGACTTCCACAAAAACCCTTGTACATCCTGGTATTTCTGGCATCGAAGTAAAGCAATGACGGGAATTCGATTTAGTCGCCCTCGCCCTTCGTCCTTCCTGGATGCAAATTGAGGGCAAAATTTCATTTTTAACGATTTTACTAATATTTTATCAAAATAGTATAAAATCACGAAAAATCTTAGTTGCTCTTATTATAATTTGAAATACTACTTTCGGATAGTTTGACAGCACCTTGGCCTCTAGGAAAGCTGACTTTCAATATAAATAATCGGGTATTGTAATCGTTGTAAGTAGTTTTATAGCTTACATAACCAATGAACAGTTTTTGTCAAGTTTTCGATGAAATAATACTTCGTTTTTAAATCTGAGTGATTGTCTTTTAAACAAAAATGACAAAAGCTCTTTAGATTTATTTACAAACGTTAAATAATAAAATATTTGATTTTTTATACGGATGTAAAGATTATCGATATTGTCCCTAAGTTGTAAAAGTGTGCTTTTAAGGCTTACGCGGCAGGACCATAAGCGATAAAAGTAATCTACTGTAGTATATGGCTCTCATAAACTTTTAAGAAAAACTTCGCTACATTCGTTGTAAGAAATAATAACGTTGAGACAGAGAGTTTTTTATGTCTAAGAGTCAAATTTTACATTTATTGATTATCTTATCCGCATCTGAACGAAACTTAATTTACATATGTTATACAAAAATTGCATTTTAAACTTTGCATTTTGAACTAGTACTATAAATATGTGTAATTGCTGAAATGGTCTAGTATAGACAACATTTTTGTATCACACTTATTTTTATCATATTTGTAGCTAGAAATTATTTGTATTTACATTAACGTGTTGGGTAAGTATTCGTTATTTAGTTATGTATACAAATTACATGTTTACTTATCGCACTGGGCGAATAATGTACCACGCGAGGTTTTTTTTTTGCATTTGTAATCCATAATAATATTTAAAGTAAAATAAAATAGTTAATCATAAATTTATATTATACTTAGTTGTCACTCTACATAAAATACAAAAATGAGGAGGTCGTAAAATTGTTAACACAACGAATGCCTACATTTTATCAGACGGTACAAGATTAATAAAACCGTCAATCTTTAAGAAACGGGCCAATATTTACAGCTCACCCATTCGTATATACGTTTACTAAATATTACAACCTTTTCTCATAAATATATTTTATTACATCGGTAGAATTGCTCTACCTCTACCGAATTGAATTGCATAACAATTTATATTCCAGGCAGCAACTTATAAGAAGAGGGACAAACATGTTTACCAGATATTTGTTTTGGAACAAAATTCACGTAAAATCAAATTGAGATTATTATTCGAAATTTTCATCGTTGTTCACGTTCGCTGATTTTGAATAACGTGAATAAGCTCTTATTTACTTACGTTTGATGAAATTTCTTTGAATCAATTCAAATGGTAATCTTTGTAGCAGGCGTATGCTTATTTGTAAGTATATATTTATTTTACCTAGGTTTTTATTATTTTTATCTTTTTAGGTTTTCTGATTTTTGCGATTTGACATCAACTAGCTTTGTTCCAGTGATTCGAAGTTAATAATCATGGTCTTAAAAGCTGAAATTATGAAAGTTTTTCTAACGCAAATAACACGAGAAGAACTGTAAATAAAAATTTGTGTAAAGCATAACATATGTATTCTGAAACAGCACTAAAAGAGTTGTCAATAATTAAAATGTTATAACTTTGTACAATTAATATTTTTGTTAAAAAATTAAAATGGCGTTCAATAATCTCCGATTTTTATTGTGCTTAGAACAAGTTGATGAATATTCGTATCACGATATGTTCAGCAAAAAAATTTAAAGAAAGAATAAAATTAAAACATGATTATGTTTAAAAAAAAAAGTTATATTTCATTCGTAGTAAACAATGTTGCGATTTGTAATATAACAGCAGTCATGTAAAAGGGGTCTTTGTCGCGGAATTAGTAATCAGGCGACGGCGCCCGCGAGTCACTAAAAAAAGTGCCTTCGAGGTTTTTTCTTAATTGCCTGGTAGATAAGCCTCACAGTAGCCCTTGCTGTAAAAATTACTTAATACTATTTGTTTAACGACTCGAGGAAATGAAAATGTAAAATATTTTACCTTATCCACGAAGGCTTGTAGTTTTTTAGGTTTGCAAGTTCACCAAAGTTACGGTTCTAAATTAACCGTAAAGGAAGGACCGTTTTGACGAGTGGTATATTTTTTAAAGGGCGTAAAACTTTACATCGTTTCTCTAAAAAAAGATTGTCAAAGTTTTCCACGTTACCGACGTCAAAATGAACTTCGTTTAAGGACTGAATTGTATTTCGAACTTGTTAATTCCCTACGCCGGCGCAGTTACTTAAGTAAGTCTTTCATTAGCGGTCGTCACGTGGGTTGAATTGTAAGTCGTCGAGTTTTATAGGCTGAAGAAAAATTCAAAGACAATGTATTCAAAACGCCGCCCACTCGCCTCAATTGTGAAACCTCTCTACCATGTAGTTGTTCGAAAATTTACTTTTAAAGCTATTTTTATGGAGAACAAAGCGACGTGTAATTCAATGCAAAAGTTGTTTATAGTATTTGAGTACTCTTCCTCTTTACTCCGTCAAAACTTGCATTTTATTTCTGATAAATTTGATTATTGTAAGTTGTTGATATTGTTGTTGTTGATATATATTATTGTTCTTAAGAATAGATTGAGAATATGCTTGTGCTTGTGCGCTGAATGCATTTTAAAGTTTATGTTTGTAAAGCAAGTAGTAAAAAGATACATACATATGTAAACCCAGCATACAAGCCTACAACCATACAGCCTCTTTTTCTGTGTAGGAGAGCTGACAAAGCTTAATCCACCAAGCTGCTTCACTGCGGATTGGTGGATACATTATTTAGTAGCTAAATTTTAACTTTTAGTTTACTGAGGTAGGGTACAGCAGGAAATATCCTGCTCAAGAATCAAAATCTATTGCAGCCCGGCGGAGAAAGTACCTCGACCTTACAGAAGATCGCAACTAAATAAAACTGCTCTCAGTGTTGTGTTCCTGTGGTGAGTAAGGTGAGCTCCTGGAGGGGATTTGGGAAAGGGTTGGTAACGCGCTTGCGATGCTTTTGGTATTGCAGGCGTCTATAAGCTATGGTATTCGCTTATCACCATGTGGACCTGTACAATTCATTGCCGATATACTTAGTATAAAAAAAATAGTAAGTACATCTTTTATATTATTCTTAATTTACTTCAATTCTAGTGCCTTACCTGTATTTATGTACAGTTAACAATGTATAAACAAACAATACAAACTTAAAGTAGGATCTAGTTGCAATTATACAATATTTGCTATTATTGGTTAATTGGATAAATTCGTTATAAAAACAGTTAGCATTTGTCTTTTGTAGACTTTCTACTTATATATTTTTTTTAATATTTTGAACATGTAAAAGTGGATTTATATATAAATATAATGCAACTTATGTCAAATTATCTTACCAACTCTGAGTTAGCAAACAATGTTAGTTTTTTTAAGGTTGTCCATTTACTTTTAACATTTTCGACGCTACAATGATTATGCAAAAAAGAAAACTAAAAAGAATCGTATGGTTCAGTGAACAAGTGAACTGTAGGCCGCGGTTACAAAAAATACCCTACGTCTATCACTCGGCGGGAAGCGGTAGGGACAATGAAAAACACTTTTACTGTACTACGGGTGAATGCAAAATAAGGAAACGCTATGCATGTTCACACTACACGAAGGAGCGAGCAAATTATTTTTCCATTCCGTTTCATGAATAATGTCCAAACATTTTCTAAACGAACCTGACGTCCAAAAACCGTAAAATATGATTTTAACCTTTTTACGGGTTGTATAAGAAAATAGATAACTCAGAAACACATAACTTTTTATTGGTGATGGTTAAGTTTACGCAGTACAATGTTATAATAATAATGGATATATGTAGAATATAAATATAATCGATATTTAATGTAACTAAATTGGAGGAAAAGTTATATGACAGTAGCTGTAATGTAATGCTTCATGTGTTTTATGTATTTTAGTTTATTATTTTCGACTAAATAGGTAAGACAGTATTAAAACAATGTCATATAATATGGATAAAACAATTCAATTGCTGGAAAACGTTTTAGACAAGATCTATAACGACTGGTAGCAATAAAGAATAGAATGCAAGTTCCAGCCATTATTCCGATTGATCCGCAGCTTTCCGTGGAATTAATTACTGCTTTGTCGAGTCTCCTCTATTTCAGAAGCGGTAGAAATTAATGAACTTCGAAGAAAGAGCACAGTCACTCGACTATTCGTTTCGATGCCTGTACTGAACGAGGGTGGCACTATTCTACTATTTCGTAACTAACGATAATGATAGTTTTGAACCAAAACCATAAAAACTGGTTTTATAAATGTAAATTTTTAGAAAAAGTTCACTTATCAATGATAAGTATCTTATGATTTGTTCTTATGATAATTGTGTTTGCTCGCAAACGAAAAAAAACCGACTTCAATTACATCGACAAGTAATACAACGTAGGTAAACAAAAAATAGTCAAGTAAAAACGCATTATTATATATAACTTGAAAAGCAGTTGTTAGATCTCAAATAAATTTAAATGAGACCAAATGACAGGCTCCACCTTTCGATTAAATTTTTCTTTTATCGAAATCGATCCACCCAGTCAAAAGGTCTGAAGTAACATACATAAAAAAGTACAATCGAATTGAGAACCTCCTCCTTTTTTGGAAGTCGATTAAAAAGTATTTTTAAGTAATTTACAACAGGATATTAAGTAATTTTCATTATCACAAAAAAATTACAGAGTACAAAAACAATAAATAGATACTATACATCTCTGGCTCTACCTAAATATATTCTGTTCGACTATCACTCTACCGATGTCCTTTTTAATGGCTATCACATTGAACAGGATTTATATTGTAGAATTACCCGTCAGTTAACAAACACAAAATGTAACTTTTTAATAATACATTTAAATACAATAAGTTTTCAAAACGAGCATTTAAAGTTGAACCGCGGTCAGAAAAATCTATGTACGACGTGATTGAATAATAGATTTTAATGATAAGTTGCCCACTCGCTTTGTTTATTTTTACACTAGCTGTGCTCGCGCAAAATAGTGATTGTTCAGTTCACAGTTATAAAATGAATTTTAAAAAATCTAAAATTAAAGTAGCCTAAGTTACTCCTTATTACATCAGCTATGTGCCAGTGAAAGTCCCGTTAAAATCGGTACAGTCGCTCTAGAGATTAGCCAGAGCAAACAGACAGAAACACAGACAGACAAAAATTATAAAAAATGTTATTTTGGTATATGTACCGTGTATACATACATATGAATTTAGTAAAAAGCGATTATTTTAATATTACAAACAGACATTTCAATTTTATTTATTTGTATAGATTACTATATTTATTGAGTTCTTTAAATATATTGACAATAAATAAGCTGTTGAAATATGTTTATTATACATGGTGTGTTGTTAATACTTTAAAAATATTAGTATTTGCATAATCCGATTGTTAGAAACATAGCCTAACATGCATTAAAGATGAAAAAGTACATATGAATTTAAAACGTCATCCTCTTTTCAACTCGGGTAATAAATATAAAAATAAGTGTCCATTCGTGGCCGATGATAAGTTATTGACGTTCTGGAATATATATAAGCAAAATCAGAGTAGATTAAGTTCAGCATAAACAGAATAAACATAAAATTTCTCCCTCCAAAGTTCTATAATTTCATATTGCAAATTGAAATCGATCGGGATCATATGAATTTTACCAAAATAATTTAGAACGTTAATTTGAAAAATACACAGCCCGAATAAAGTTACAAAAATTCCATCAACCCATTAAGTAAGTTCCTCTTTAATGGTTGGCTTATACCGGATAAAAGTAAAGCAATATTAATTTCACTTCACCTAGAGAATATAGAGCGACGCTCGCATGTGCTATAATGAGTTATAAAAGATAATGAGGTACATTTTTAACACTAATTTAGAATTAACCTTCGGAAAGTATAAAACTTTAAAATATTCTAAAATTTTAGAAACTATTCAAGTAAGAATAAGTTCTTTGTTTAAAGTAGATAGTAACTTTTTATTATTATTTTTGCTGAACTACTTTTGCTTTAAAACATCAACGTTTTACCGTAAGTAAACTACTCTCTAAGTTAATCTACTTTTTAACTTTATCAAATTCAAAATATTAATTTAGTCATGTTTCGATAAAAATATATTATTTGTCGCTATTTTTGAGTTTATAACATCTAATTTTTGTGTATTATAATTATATCAGTAACCTTGATATCAATTAACAATGGTCTAATATAGCATGTATTGTTATAGATGTGTGTTCATACTTCAATGTAGGGTGTCATCGAAGTGTTTGCTCAGGCCCCTATTGGCTCTCGACGGGATAATTGTTGCACTCGAAATGACATAGAGCTTGAATGAGTTTCCTAGAATATGTTTTATTCAGGTGCGCTGTGTTCTGATCATGCCAATAATTCTCGCTCGAGTTTATTTGTTTGTATACATTGTATGATTAATTTCTCATTATCACGCTTGAAATAAAAATTGAAAGCAACATTTATAACAATTACTAATCTTTTATTCAAATAATGTAATGCGAGGTTCTAATATATTTGTAATGAAACTAATTACTATTATATAAAGTTTAAACTACGTTAGTTTTTCTCGTTCTGAGCATATTATTATCCACCAAAACACAGCAGTATTTACAAACTTATTCTAAGCAAATTAGTTTTAAATACAAAAAGAAACTAATTTATTGTTGATTTTAGTGAAGACAAAAGGGATTTATTTATTTATTAACAGATTCATTAACAACTCGAAAAAAAAGAATGCAAACTTTAGTTCTTTGTACAGTTCACGTCTCTACTGAGTAAACATTAGGGAACAATAGAAACGTAAGGGCTCAAGGGGCTTATTGTTTAAATGCACGTTGCATTAAAAACTAGTACAGAGCCGAAGTATCGTAACTGCTCTAGTTATCCACGACTTTATTTTAGTTTAAATACTAAAAGAAGATTTTTTATTATTATCTTAAGTTACGGAACTATTATATCTATAGTTACGAAACGATTTGTATAAAAATATTAAAGCCAAAAATAATTCTTGTTCTATATCCAGTAGTAAATCGGAACAGAACTTAACCAGTAGGTATATCGATAGTAAATATTATTTTGATCTTAACTGCACGCCGATCGGTTTTAGAGTCACGTAGTCGCCAGTGATTTCAATTTCGTGAAAGAGTCTCACCACCCGAGTCTGGGACGTCCCCGAGTGGGTGTGAAGGTGAATTCTTTAAAGCATTCTAGAATATATACATCGATTTTTGTCTGAATTTCATTAGGTTGTAACTATACAGTTACCAATATATTTAGATTGCCAATAGATAAAAATGAAGCGCTAAATGATGCTAAGCGCAAACTCACAGACCGCTAAAACCAATTCGGCTGTGTTTTTAAATTTCTAATACTTCAAAAACGTAATAATTATTTCAACTTTACGAGTATACTAAGTTCGCAAGAGAGGATATCCGCCGAGTCATCTAGTGGGCAATAGATCGTGAAATTAATTTCGACATTGAAAGAATATATTACCATTTCCATTGTTAAAAATTACAAGCTATAAAAGTAAACAAAATAAAGTGCTTCCATAAATATGTAGTAAAGAACAATAATATAAGAAATAAGAATATTAAAATTTACAACGATATGAAAAACATATTAATAATGAAAATTGATACCTGAAGTAGGTATACAGGATATTTCCTACTTAAATGAAAACATTAACTATACTAGACCGTTAGCACAATAAATTTACACTGACGCTGCTTTCTTTTCTGAGAATACATCATTTATACGTACACTTATTAAAAAATATATATCTATTTTCGTTTGCTGTACACATACGAACGAACGTTTAAAATATATATTATCAAAAATTGCTTTGTGAATGTGCTGGAGTCAACCAGTATTTTAAGGAAATAGTGCAACATTCCAAGAAGCTAATCTAGCAAAACAAAAGACTGATATGTATCAGATAAACATACTTCTGGTGTTCTCATGCGATGAGAATGAATATTGCAACAAACGTGTTCACTTCAAGATTGCACTTCTTACATCGCGTTTGCTTTTCTATGAAAAATTTTACAATTTTCTTTTTCAAGAAGTTATGAGATACCTTAGCTAACAGCAGATTTATTTTTTCTATATTAATATTATAAAGAGGAAAGATTTCATTTTTGTTTGTTTGCATGGAATAGGCGCTGAAACTACTGAATTCACTGTTGGGAAGCTATACTATCATCGGACATAGACTATATTATATTTTCCAGAAGAGAAAGAGAAAATATTTTGAAATTTCTGTTAAATAATCAAAGCCGAGGCGGGATGATAGTATCTAATAAAATCGTAAAATAATGTTCTTATTGGTTCTACTAATATATATATATATATATATATATATATATATATATATATATATATATATATATATATATATTTCATTGTGTATTGAACTACAATGAACTGTAAAGAGTTATTCGAAATATAATCTACCATACAGACAATGCTTATGTAACTTCGAGTCCTTACATTTTGAAGAATTTAGTATTTCTGAATATTATACGAACGAAATATTTTATGTTATTTTTTGCTAAAAAATAGTCGAAACTGCACCGATGTGTTCGGAAAGTTCACAAGAAAGAAGTTAGAAGATAAGTTTCATGTAGCAACTTACACCAAGACCCGACCGATGCATCTTAAGATGTCCACGAGACGTGGAAACTTCACACACAGCGGAAGTTCCGATCGAAGGAAAATTCTCCTTAACTTGTTTGTTAAATGCTTTAAAGAGAAATATCAATTTTAATATAACGACTAGAAAATATTATTAAAACCTTATATAATAAAGTGAATATAAAACAAAATAATATGGTACAAAAATAAAAATTTTGTATATCATATAATGTACTTTATTCAAATTGCAAAAATATAAACAGGATTTTAGGTTAATTGTAGTTATGCGCTTTTGCTCGAGATACTTTTAAATAGGATACGTGCTATTTTAATATAAAGCCTTATAATACACTAATGAAAGGAGTGTTTTAACTCAAACGTTTTTTTTTTACAATTTTGTTTTTGTTATAAATTTGTTCTTAATTTTTAGAGATAACACTTTATTTCAAAAGAAATGGCAAAATGTTGCTCGTTTTAAAGAATAATAGATATGTCTAACTAAATCTGTAAAGCAACTGAATCATTAAATTCAGGTGATAAATATTATAATGAAATATTCTTAATGCTTACGGTCACTAATTTTGCGAACTGGTAACCGTTACAAATATTTTGGAACGAAGTTCCTTACGGCAGGCTTGACATTTGGCTGGGCGACCGAACTGAAAAAAATGTGATGCTAAAACCGTAAGAAAAATATATAACGGAAGTGATGTAATATCAGTCACACGACTGTATAATATGACGTTTGTAAAAGTAAAATATTACTAGTAAAGTTTTTTTTTTTAAATTATTTATGTAATTTTATACTGTGAACAAAAATATAAAGACATATGTTTTTTATTTCACTTAATAGTTTGAATTATTATTATTATTATTTTGTTTGATTTATTTTATTTTACGGTCTTTGTTGTTTTCTAAAATACTAAATTTCCTAAATACTTTTATGTACTTAATTAAAAACCAATCAACAAAATAAAAAAAAATCAAGAACTAGAAAATATATATAAAATTCAACACTTTTTTCAAATTGTGTTGCTTCTATACTATCCGAAGGAACTTCGTTCCTACCTGGTGTCCCATGACACCACATAATTTTATTATGATGTTTTTAATGTAATTTTTAAAAATTGCCTAATGAACCTATTGTAGCCACGAATTGTTGTCATCGAAACAATTTTTGAGTTGCTGCACGCGACAGCCAAATTAGTCATAAATTATTGTTACTAACAACTGACAAACAATAAACCAAACTTATTAAATCGTATTTTTATTATGGTTATTCGTATTTATAATTTAGGTAATTTTTACAAAATTTAACAGCACTATTTGAAAACAAGATAAGCTTATTAGCTTCTGTACTAGTCGTATTAGAAATAAGTTATTGTACAAACGAACAGTGCGGACCTGCACTGTATTGTTTCACAAATAGATATTGTCCCAGAAGTGGGTGAAGGCCCTATACGTGAAGGAGTGTATTAAAGAAAAAATTAACTCTAAAAGTAAAACACCCGCAAATTACATATACGAAATAATTTAACAAAACCTCTAAGTATTCATTGATAGCTTAAGGTTTTTGGCAGTTTACTTTTTATTTCGCAATCATAAATTGAAATACAATTTTTTCGTTTCGCACTACTTTTAGGCCCGTATTTACTTTTTCGTTTTTATAAAAACAGTTCACTATTTGCACTTTATATGTCGAAGCTAAAAATTGAAACTAAAAAAACAAGGAAGAATGAAAGTCCGAACTAAATATATAAAATGTAATAAATTTTCAATTAGAAAAGGCAACAAGTTTACATCTGTAGGCTGTAGGTACCTATTTGTCTGTTACCTTCGTCAATGTAGTTTTTTTATTATTTTAAAGCAATTGGAGGCAGGCTTAGTAAGGTAAGATGAGGTCCACGAGTCCCAAGAAAAAGTTAACATTTGTATGTAATATTCTCGATGACTACGGCTTTCGAAAGAAAGGCGTTGATTGAGTGTGCTGAGTGCGCTGACAATCAGTTTCGGATTAATGACGGTCTCGGGTCTAACACTTCTTTATACGTCAGTATTTTTATCAGTCAGTTACACTTTGGTAAAGTAATATAATTTGTCGCCAGTAACTAAGTGGAGTTAACTGGAAAGATTCACAAATAAATTACTTTTAAGAAAAAATGTGCCTTATGTAGTATGGTTGAAGTTAAAACACCGAACAGAAATCTCATATGAAGGTTAAAATTAAAAAAAAAAAATTAAGATGTTGAAGAAAATATTCGAAAATATAAAGGTTAGTGTACTGTTTGATTGGAAATAATTAAAAAAAATCATGTGTAAATTAAAAAAAATCACATGTAATGTTTTATTCAACGGAAATCGAATTAAATTAAAATAAATCTTTAGTTCCCTTGATCTTGTCCTCTTTTACTATACCTACCGATAACCCCGTTGTGATGTTGTACATATTATACGTAGACATTATTAAAGTAAACACACATACTATCTCCGAACAAAATAGTGTAAATTTTACACTAGACTGCAATACCCTAAAGGTGTGAATTCTCCTGCATGCGGTATCCTATCAAGATTCTACCACGTAAAATCTATATTGTACGATGTCCATAAAGAAGCGGGGGAATTAACACCGTTCAGACTCCAGACGATGGATAAGCGACCCGATCGCTCCAACACCACTCAGGAAAATAAAGTATTGTTCTCGTAGCGGTTGATATTAAAGGTAAAGAGAGAAAGAAATGCTTTAATTCTTACATTTAGTTGAATAAGTTTTACTGTAGGTACATAGGTATAATCTAAATAATAAGTACATATTTAAACTGTGAACACGTGCTTTGACATTCAATTATTTTATTTTATTACTCTTAATTATTTTCTGACTAATATAACTTCATAATAAGCTTATCAAATCTAACAAATAGAATACGATAGTAATATGAGGATGTTTGCGAATATTTAAATGAACTAAAAACTACCGTTGAAAAGGTTCGATAATCTTGCGATTATGTTAATGTTACTACTTACACGAGATTTCTCTTTTATTCGATATTGAATACGGTCGAAGTGAAAAGTATGCTAATAGTCAAGAAAAACTTATCCACTGGGCGATCTGGACAAAAGCCTAGGTCTGTAGTCAATGTCTATACTAGGTAGTACCTGCCTGATCGGTATCTAATAACAAATATTACAGACTTAGTCTATGGTGGATTCATATTTTGGAAAAATTAAACGATAATTATTAACTGTGATATGTCACCAACCCGCTTTCCCAGCGTGGTGACTATGGGCAAAACACATGAGTTCACACCATTTTTGGCGCGAACTTGCCGAGGCCTATGTCCAGCAGTGGACTGCGCTGGGCTGAACTGATTAACTATGGTAGTCAAAGGGCATCCATTATTATTATTATAACATATAATAAAGACATAAGCGGAGTAGCCTGTTTGTTTGTTTGCTTGTGTAAACGCGCTAATCTCAGGAACTACTGCTTCGAATTGAAAAAATCTTTTTGAGTTGGATAGTCCATTTACCGAGGAAGAATATAGATAATATGATATCACACGACGCCTAATAGAAACTGAGCATTATTAAGAAATGCTACGAAAACGAACTACATTCTTTACGACGACTTCACGAAATATATTCTTTTTTGACAGTTTCCGTTGCGTGCGCTACGTAAACGGTTAAAGCTACCCAAAAATTATGTAAGATTGAATTAATCGCCATTAAAAGTTTAAAAAAGTTTGTGGCAGTATATGTCTATCTCTTAAGGTTAACTCAATTTTTTTTTATGGTCATCAAGTTTGTTCTAAAATAATGCATTATTTGCAATTGTGGTTTTACATGCATGATATAAATCCTTATCCAAATAAATACGTTATTCTTTACATCACACAAGTACTTATTATTGAACAAAATTGAACGTACTTTAGAAAATATCATAGTTTTAAAATAGCTCCGCGATGAATTAATGATCACAAAAAGTGTTCATATTAATCCTTATAGATTATTATAGATAGTCATGGGATACTCATCTCAATTACCTGTCCGGTAGTTGTGGTATAGTATATGGGTATGCGACCCCGGCTTCCCTAGCTATTACTGTCCTATCCCCTACCCTCTGGGCGGTAATATCCTACATTTCCTATTTCCCCACACCAACTTCTTGCTTCCTTCTTCATTCTTCACACCACTTATCCTTCCCTTCCCTATTCCTACCCTCTCCGCCAATCCAACGTCTGCCGCGCGGATGCGTGGCTAGGGGCAAACCTAGTCGTTAGCGTGCCACTCTGCCCTGGGACCGGGACCCAGATTTAAGCCGGCTCTTACCCTGGCATGCGGGGCTCTGCTGGGGTGGACAAACCTTTCCCTTGCTATTCGTGGGAACGCATGGAAAAAAAAAATTAATTAACCAAAATGGCGGCGATGTGGTTCGCCTCCCATCACGTCTCGTTTCTCGCGAAGGCGAAAAGTGGCCCATGGAGAGCCGCTTCGCTACGTTGAATGTAAGAGGAGGAATGAATTGTAAGGTAGATGAAGTATGTCAGATGATGGATGAACGATGCATAGATGTTCTATGCGTGAATGAAACTAAGAGGAAGGGATGTGACACCACAGTACATGGTCCCTACACGGCATACTGGTCGGAGTCCCCCAAACCAGCCGAGGCTGTCAGGGAGTAGGTGTGATTCTTTCCTCTCGAATGGTTGAATGTGTGTGATGGAGCATGAATGTGTAAGCCCAAAGATTCCTCTAGATCAGGCTAAAAGTTGGACTCACCCGCTTGTTTATGCTTGGGGCCTATGCACCGACAAAGATACGTGGAGGTGGGTCATCAAAAGCCCAACAGGAGAGAGAGGAATTTTGGGATAGCATGAGAGATGTCTTGAATAAGTGCGGAGAAAATGAACGGATCGTAATGTTAGGGGACTTTAATGGGTGGGTTGGAGTAAAGTGTGATGGGTATGAAAGATTTCTGGGTATGTTGGGAACGAGAGAGTGAATGACAATGGGAGAAGCCTGCTTGAAGTATGCTTGGAATGGAATCTTTACGTGGCCAACACAATGTTTGACCATAACAGTAACTTGTCACAGTAATGGTTTAAAACTGTTTTAGTACCTACGTTTTTTCCTCAAATTAACGCAGGTGTAATCGCGGAATACAGCTAGTTATAACATAAAGCCTAAAGATATAGTTTATACCTAAAGATATAGTTCGATAGTTTTGCTTTTATACGAAAAATTTTAGAGATCCCACATAGTTATATGTATATAGTAATTGTACTTTCTAAGTGAAATAATTATGGTATCAATAATTATTTATTTATGGTACAAAACTCTAGATATGCAGTTTAATTGGCAACAAAGATTTCTTTTATTTGCAATCATGAAAATAGCAAAACGATCGTGACCAATCGGCAAAGGATTCGAAGTACTTTTAATTTAAAATTAGAAGCTCGGCACTTTTTGAGAAAGCTAATCAAATTTCTAGTATCCATTATTATGCAAAGCTTCATTAACAAACGGCGTATTTCGGCCTACTTAAATAATGTGATTTTATCCGGACAAATTTAAATTAAATTTGTTGTTCTGCTTTAATATTAACGAGGCGGTTACAAGAACAAAAGTGTAAAACTTTTATACAATAGTCAAAATAAATAGTTTTTCAATTAATTCTAAACCTACACTAGCATAAAATACAATTTACAAATGTACATTATTTTATTAATAGTCCTATGTATATGTACGTGAGTAAACTAATAATGTTATTAGGCCCAAAAAAACACTTGTGAGTGTAAATTATAACCTCCGAATGTAAGTAAACTAAAAAATCATTTAAAGGCTGTGGCGCCGCTACTTGAAGGGGAAAATTAGGGTGACGTTAATGGTAATATACTTTCTTTACAAGGACATAATTGGGATAAATTGAGCCCTTTAGAGAGTCAAAAGCAAAATTTAGCTTTGAAATAAAGAAAACATGCCGTTTTTAATGACTCTCAGTTGCTTAGTCATTGAAATAACATAGGAAGAAAAATAAAACGTGTAATAAAGGAGCGTAGAGTAGTCATTTTTTATTTATGGTGTAGACTTAAATATAAATTATATATCTTTAAGTAAATACGTTTGTATAATTTTACACTCAAAGTAACAAAGAACTTCAGTTCTTTGTTCAATTCTTAAATGACAATAATTTTAGTTTCATGTAAGTACGTTTATCTTATAGAAGATGAATATAAAATAATGTTTATCTTATTATCTAATTAGAGATGTCGAATTAAATTAACCTTGCGTATATCTTCTTTCTTTGCGTATTATATTATATTCTTTAAGTGAAAATAGTTAGGTAATTTTTGATCAATTCCAAAAAAGGAGGAATGTTTTCAATTCGATTTTATTTTCTTTTATGTATTTTACCTCATAGCTTTTGACTAGGTGGACCGATTTCGATAATTCTTTTTTTTTTTATCGTAAGGTGGAACTTGTCATGTAGTCTTATTTAAATTTTATCGAGATCTGATGAGTCTTTTTGAGTAATCTTTGATAACGCGTATTTAATTCACTGTTTTTCGTCTACTTACGTTGTATTACTTGTCGATGTAATTGAAGTCGGTTTTTTTTATCTTTTATAGTATTTAATAAATGTTATAAATATGAAAAAAAATATCTACAGAATATCATATATAATATAACCTGATAGCGATCGTTACTCATAGTA
This sequence comes from Melitaea cinxia, assembly GCF_905220565.1. Classification (NCBI taxonomy): domain Eukaryota; kingdom Metazoa; phylum Arthropoda; class Insecta; order Lepidoptera; family Nymphalidae; genus Melitaea; species Melitaea cinxia. The sequence continues at coordinate 9,394,742 of NC_059408.1, read as the reverse complement.
AGTGACATATCCGCCAACCCTCTGTGAAGCAGCATGGTGGATTAAGCTCCAATCCTTCTCACATATGGAGAAAGAGGGCTTTGCCCAGCAGTGGGATGTTAAAGGCTGAATGCGTATGCATTATATTATAAAGTTTTTTAATATAAAATTTATAATTGAAATTTTCAACCCAGTCTTAGGTAAATTTTATAAATATTTTGAAAAATATTTCAAATAAAACTCGACACCGAACCTAATGCATTTCGAATTTCTCCGATACAACCAAGTCTAGAGCCGACATATCTCAGACACATTAGGTAGATTGAAATCTCTTTGCCGATTTTAGAATTGCAAAACAGTGCAACCACTAGGAGATGCCGCTTGATTCAAAGAAAATATTTATTTTTTCAACCAGTCTCACTTGCTAAATAAAAACATTTCATTCGTCTTAAATCGAATTATAAGTTTTGTGAATTACAACTAAATATAACTTTAAATAAGCTGAAGTGATGATGGCGATAATTTAAAATAGATACTGATATTTCGTTATTTATATTTAGCAGTTTTTCTTTTTTAAGAACCATTTGATTGAAATTCTCTTGTTATTTTCTAACTCCTACGTCTATTTTTTGCCACCCACTTCGTATTTGCGATTATTAAATTATAAAAAACGATTTTTTTTCTATGATGTTGTGATTCGGAATGACAGATCAACAGTTAGGTACTCTATCGTGTATGCCGTAATATACCAGATTGTTGGATCTTTATCTAAATCATTACAAGCACTATAATATTTAATATATGCTCAGATATTGCGACAAGCCCATATATCACTTGCAAAGTCAGGTCCAGTGTAAAGATTCAGTATTTGCAAACGAATAATTAAAAAGTATTATCACAACGATTTTGAACGAGATCGCCAAAAATAAGAAGTTGTAAACTCTATAATTAATATATATTTCTCAGCAAGACGTCATATCTTGTCGGCACTTATTCACTTGTTTGCCTCAGGGCGGTTAATCAAAGTTGAAAGCGCACGCGATGTCAGCGAAAACTAATTTGATGAAAAGTTAGCGATTCCACTGAACTAATTTGCCCTACTAGTTATGATCTTTAACACAATGTACCTACATTCTATTATCTTCAGCAGTTCAGAAGCGAACTTCTTAACGACGTCGGAAATATCTCTAAAAACGAAATTGAAGTTACAAACTATACCTACATATACGGGTGTTTATTTAATTTCTGAAAACCGATGCCGAGTTTATAAGATAGATAGACAGTAAAGTCAATTCCTTAAGTACGGTTAGTTAACCGCCGTGACCGAATTTCAGTTCGAAACTTTGATTATAAGGCTTATAGGCGCTCTACCTTGAAATATGGAGGATCTTAGGTTGATAGGTGCAGCTCAGGCGAAAATTCAGAAATTCAAATATATTATGGAGAAGGCGGTGTGTAATATAAGACTTAATAAGAATTTAAAATAAGACAGTGAAAAGATTTATGATATTATTTTTGACTTAAAATATAGATATCTCACCTTTTTAGCCTTTCCATTTTTCCTAAGTAATTTGGCGCAACAAAGGCCCCTAGTGTCCGGGATGGGGGCGGGAGTTCGCTTCGGCCAGCAAAGACGTTTCGGAGTGACCGCCGCCGCCGCCTCGCTACGAGCCTCTTCCTTATCTTCACACATTACCACTACCCCTAAGCTACGCAACACTCACAACTGAGATATCGATGCTTTATGAGAACCTCTGGCATTGTTTTCTTCTATAAAACTAAGCCACGATAACGCTATCTCATTCTAATTTATGATGCCAAATGGCCCGTTTGCAAAAATCTTTTTCACTTTATGGCTCAATACTTTTTAGGTTTTCTATGGCGACATTTTTCTACCAAAGCTAAAATAGATAAGTTCGATAGGTTTGTACTATTCCTTTCTAAGTCTAAGTGCGAACTATCTTATCTCTACAGAGTGCTGTCGCAACGTCCGATTTAACATCTGAAACAAATAAACACAGTAATATTTTAACATTGTCACTAGGCACAAATCAAATAAATCTTAATTAGGTTTAATTGAAACAAATGAATGGGACCAGCGCCTATCGATCATTAATTAATCTTGTTTATGGGTATTGATGAATCTTTTGAAGTAAAAGGCAATTTTTTATTGCGGACTAATGAATATTTAATGACTAACGGTTGTTCCCCACGAAGTTACTCAACATAATTATCACGAGCTCATTGAATTATTTCCGAAAATTCTTCAGCGCGTCAATATTCTTTAGACGGTTGACAAGCATAATTACGATAAAGACAAAAATATTATGCTAGACATTTTGTGGCCTTTTTCTTTTTATTTATTTATTTAAATACTATTTTTATACTTTGTTGAAGTAGCCTTAATAAATAGTTACAAAAATATGAACAAGCAACTTTCATTTTTTGTAAAATATTTTTCTTTCGTTTATTTTATTTATACCTTATTTTGTACTACGTAATACACATTATTATTTAATAATTGTGTTTGCTCGCAAACGAAAAAAACCGACTTCAATTACACCGACAAGTAATAACAACGTGAGTAGAAAAAATTAACAAACGCACTAGTCATCACGACTACGATTTTCGATGGTTTCCCTCGATATCTCTGGGACTCCATCATCAGACCCTGATTTTCTTATCATCGTACTACACTCGGGATATCTCCTTTCCAACAAAAAAAGAATTATCAAAATCGGCTCATAAATGACGAAGTTATCCCCGAACATACATAATACGGTCGAACCTCCTTTTTTGAAGTCGGTTAAAAATAGCTTCAGGGTAGTAGAATGGGTCTTATTTAGCAATTTCTTCCAAAAAATCCTTTAGTAAAAAATAATCTTTATAAATAAAAATGAATGTTGCTAAGCGCATAACTCGAGAGTGACTTGACCAATTCGGCTAATTTATTTATTTTTGTATGTTCCTTAAGGCCCACGGAAGGTTTTTATAAGAAAAAAAAGATTAAAGTCATCACCCGTAAAACGTTAAATTTATTGGAACGAAGTTTTGGAACGAAGTTCCTTATGGCAGGCAGGCTTGACTGGGCAAGCGAACTGAAAAAAAGTGATACTACAACCGTAAGAAAAATATATAACGGAAGTGACGTAATATCAGTCACACGACTGTACCTATATATGACGTTTGTAAAACTAAAATATTACTAGTAAACTTTTCTTTAAATTATTTATGTAATTTTCTACTGTCGACAAAAATCAATAAAGCCATATCTTTTTTATTTCACTTAATAATTTGAATTATTATTATTATTATTTTATTTGATTTATTTTATTTTACGACATTTGTTATTTTCTAAAATACTAAATTTATTAAAATTGCCTAAATACTTCTATGTACTTAATTAAAAACCAATCAACAAAATTAAAAAAAAAATCAAGAACTAGAAAATATATATAAATTTCAACATTTTTTTTTTCAAATTGTGTTGCTTCTATATTTTACTACTAGCCGTGCTCGCGATTTTATCCGCGTGGAATTTAATAAAAAAGTCTTTGATTAGTTCACAAAGTTATAAAAGTAATTTATTTAATATTATATAAAATTAAATAAATGTCTAGAATAAAAGTAGCCTAAGTTACTCCTTATTACATCAGCTATCCAGTCACGACCACGTCAAAATCGGTCAAGCCGTTTTAGAGATTAGCCGGAACAAAGGACAGACAGACAGACAAAACAGACAGACAAAAAATGTAAAAAATGTTATTTTAGTATATGTACCGTGTATACATCCCATATGCATTTAGCAAAAAGCGGTTATTTTAATAGTAAAAACAGACACTCCAATTTTTATTTATTTGTATAGATTAACTATTGACAGACTTCGTTCTGTCAGTGTCTTAATCTATACACAAAAAAAGTATATTTTTTTTTGTGTGAAAAAAAAATTTCAACAAATTTTAATTTATTGTCAACTTTATCTATTGAAGCAGAGGTAGTAGACTCGCAGGAGCAGATACCGCCAGTTTCCATCGCATCGCTGGATTCATTCCAGCTAATATCTCATTCTGTTTGTCTTCCGAGGCAATAAAATGACTTTTATGCAAATCATACGAATTCTATACATTTTTGATGAGCCTCTCTCAGACATATTCGCGGCGTTTAATTAATACATTTTTCCATCAAACTTTGTAATTCCAGAATACTTTGGATTTGGTAAAGGCTTGTTGAAGTAGGTACTTGATTGACTAACTTTGAATTAACGATCCTTTCGTAGAAATTTTTTAAAAGTTTTAACAAGGATACTGTTGTGCGTTTTAAAATTTTAATGAGATTAATAAAATATTTAAACAGTTCGACATTACTATTCGACTACTACAATATTCACGTTTTATGATACTTTCTTTTGTCTGACCTGTCATTATTAGCATTATACGGTTCACTAGTTTGAGCCTTTTGTTTTCCCACATTATTTCACCTTTAAAATCGGGTACGGTGGACTAAGATGTGAAGGTATTTTATAGTATGAAAGTGGAAGAGATTAAAAATACATTTAATATCCTTTACAGGCGAGTGAACAATCGGGATGCCTATTCTGACATAAAATGACTTTCATAATTCACCGTTACTAATGAAAATAAATAGGCACTCGAGTACACATCTACCCGGGCTGAAGTTTGTTGACATGCGAGAGAATACGTGAGGATTTTTATTTTCATTTTTACAGAGATGCGTCTCGGCGTCAACAGCGTATAAACCGCTTTATGTTATAAAAATCAAGTAAATTTCGAACTAAAACGACATGTGAGCTTATACGCTATGGAAATTCGAGACCAAGAGGAAACTTTAAACAGAATGAAAAAAGAAAAAAGCGTAAAAAAATTACTTTGAAAAGTTAGACTTTTTGTTGTGAAACTTCCGCAAAGAAGTTTCAATGGTTGTACTTTTAGTTAATGAACATAACAAATACAAATGTAATTTAAAAAAAAAAAATCTTTTGCACTTACTGAAAAGGACCAATGTTACTTAAGTAATTAACCGACTTCAAAAAAAAGAGGAGGTTACTCAATTCGACCGTATATTTTTTTTAAATAACTATTTTTATATATTAAAAATGTCAAACCGACAGAACAGTGTAATGCATATCATGTTTCAGTATACCTAAATATTTAATTCCTTAAGTTGGATACAATTCTGTCTTTTATTTTGGCGCCTACTTTGTGTTTATATTGTCTCCATACGGGTTCAGTTTTATTTAATCTTTCTTAATTCTGAATATATTGTCCATTTCTATCTAAATATATAATAAAATGGTAGGAAAGTCAAAACTGTACATTGATTATTTTTTTTAAAGAATACTTGGGGTGTGATTTACAATCGATACTGAAGCCAAAAATATAGTTTTTAGAATTTTGTCTGTTTTTCTGTATGTGTGTCCGGGATAAACTCAAAAAGTTCCGCATGGATTTACTTCAAATTTGGCACAAATATTATTAAGAAGTCGGGTCAACATATAGGCTACATATTATCATGCTATCACCTGCCGGGAACGAGTAGTGAACCTTTATTTCCTCAACGCATTCTGTAACAACGTGTAATCTAACTACGCATGTTGTTGTTATTATGTTGATAACCATGCTATATAAGCTAGCTTCACACTATAAAAATCACGCAATATAAGTAACTAAGCCGATAAATATAATTAAATGAATATAAGTAGGCAAGACAATTTTAAAGCAGCGCCATCTATGAGATTTTTCTGTAGATATGAAATGTAAAGAAGAAACGGGTAAATGAATGTTATTTTAAAAGGTATATTCGTAGGTATTTTTGGTGCTGTATAGCGTTCACGCAGACGACGTCGCGGGCAGCAGCTAGTAAGTAAATATTATGAAGAAGAATAATATAAAGCGAATAATATAATCGTCAAATGACAACACTACACCGTTTTTTCTTTGATTAAAAATATTCATGAGACAAATTTAACGTGTCCATTGGCTATAATCTCAAATATAATATAAAAATTTAAGCAAGTAATAATTTCTTGCTAATTCCGGTTTTTGGAGATACGATGTAACGTCATTTCATACGTGACTTGCTAAATTTATTATGGTCTTATCAAACGATTATTAATCTTAAGATATAAAAAAGAATAAGGTATTAATGTAGAGAAGTATTTATATAAAGTGTTTTGTTTTAAGTAAAAGCGAAGGCTTTCGTTTGCTAATTAATATATTTAGAAAAAGTCGATAATTAAAAAAAAACTTGCTAAAGCTGCCTATTGTTTTATAAGATGTTTTTTAAGTATGGGATTTTTTATTAAATCATGCATATTGTGTCATTTTTTATTATTATTAAACTATATATGTACAAAAAATAATAATAATAAGCGTCCGGTGATATAGTTTTACTATTAGAAAAATATTTTTATTTTTAAGACTCATAAACGATAGTCATGCTTTGTACAGCGTACTTGAATAAAGTAACTTTCAAGTTATTTTTCTTTTTACATTATGCGGTTGTATAGAATCGAAAGTTAATGTCGATTGTAATTCTAAGACTTTTTAAAAATTAGGGACAAAGTCTATATAAAGGCAAACAACGAGCAAAAAACAGGTTACAAATAATTATTGCTTTGATTGCTTTTGATAAAATAAAATATTTATTGATTATTATTACGTTTTACAGAGCTACATATAAAGCTTAATTGTAACAAATACAAACAAAAAAGCAATTCAATAATTCAACGTAACACAACACAAACATTTATCTTATACATCTTACCAACAAGAAAGCTAAGGAATCTATTCTCTTCAAGTATTTTTAGATCTTCACATTAAAAATAATCTACACTACGGAATCAAACCAAAAGTTTTTCGTAGCACGACACGCGACGCTGATCAAGCGCTACGTTGCTTTCACGGGAGTCGTAGGCGCTCTGCCTGAAGTCTGACTAGCGCCCGGTTTATATCACCCGTAGCAACCCCTAGCCCGTTTTACGCTGCCTTTCCCGCCGAAACGCCCCTAACTCGAGACCGAAGGAACCGATACACGAACTGCATAATAAATTTTCTTTTCATCGATATAAAAGAATGTATTGGTTCTCTAAATTGATGGAAAAAATTGCAATGTCACAATGATTTTATTATTTACATACCATGATCAGGAGAATATTGCTTATTAATTGCTAATAAATTACTCAAATATGAGTTTTTAATTTAAAAAAGTTATAGATTTGTTACAATTATAACTATAATCCAATCACGTAGGTATACTCCACATTATTCGTACAACTCGCGTACTAAACGTTATGTAGTGTCCATAGAGTAGTGTCAATAACAGATTGGAACCCTTTTCAACCATCTATAACCTGAGTCCGTCCGTCAGTCAGTCTATTCTGCCTTTAGTAAACCGTTTTTATTCAACTAGCGTAAAAATTTGTTACATATATAGATGTAACGTTTACATTTATGAATTTATTTGCAAATAATAATAGAAATCGAAAAATTTTAAAAAGTTTTCCACGTGTTTTTAATGAGCTGAATCGTAAATTAAGGATTTAAAATTTTATATTTATCATACTTTGTTAATGAAGTTACGCTTCAGCCTGTAATATCCCACTACTGGCCATAGGCCTCTTTCCCCATGTAGGAGAAGGATCAAAGCTTAATCCACCACGCTGCTCCAATGCGGGTTGGTGGATATATTCCCTACTATGAGTAACGATCGCTATCAGTGTACATGATAACAACGGGGACCGAAGGCTTAACGTGTTCTCCGAGGCACGGTGGGGAGACCCCACAAGGACTACACAAACACCACGACCACGGCAAACGTGTGCGGGGATCAAACCCACGACCTCTAGCGCAACAGCCAGTGCTGTGGCCATTGTTTATGGAGTTATTGCCTTATCATTATATTAACATCAGTGGCATATTTTCAAACGCAGCACCCTGGTCAAATAATTTTTGCTGCCCCATAAATTACGTTAAAAATGGAAAAGCAGCGTTTGTATTAGAGATGTGAGTTTTCGAAATAAAAACTATTAATAAATAATCGATTATTGTGTTTGAAAATTTTCAGCGGACTTTTTTTAGGCCACCTATTCCGTAATTTTTATTTAGATAATTAATAGTGGATGAAATTACCAATAGATATTATATATCGGCAAACCTTTTTTTAGTTGCACAAGGCAAATAAATATCAGCAATATATTTTGGCTAGCCTTTTTTTACACTTCCCTCGTACGTAAGCTCGGCTTAAGCCATACTAGGCTTGCGCCGCCCCTTTTATGATGCCGCCCTGGGCCGTGGCCCTTTTGGCCCTATGGTACGCCCCATATACGTACGCCCATAATTAACTATAATTAATTATAATATTTATTGTTGAGTATTTTTCGACCATAAGTGATTTGAATGAAATCACTAATATTATGCCCCTATAACCATTTTATATAAATAATAATAACCTTTAAAATCACGTTGTTGTCTAAAAATATTAAAAAAATACTTATTCGTTATGAATGACAGACACGTGTTGAGCCCATCAATCCCTTAATGATCTTTATATCAAGTAAACAAGCTAGAAGAGCCACCTAATCCACTGATCTAACTAAGAACAAAATTGGGCTTTATGCTTAAGATTTAAATAAAATATACTAAGAAGGAACACCAACTGTGACAATTTTTTATGTTAGGAAGCATTTGACTGTACACATTCCATTTCTTGTTTTGAAAGTTAGACATATCAACCTGTTGTTTATTGCAATAGTCCGAAAACACCCCACTATTAGATTAACGAACTCAAGGTAGTTTCCTATGAAGCAACAAAATTAGAGCTCAACCTTTGTTGTTCTACTGCAGGTTGGTGGATAATAAATCCACCAATTCAAACCACGTGAGTAACGTCGTAGGTAAAACGTCGTATCCTATAGCTTAAGTAGTTTTCATGGATTAAATGTATAATAAATTAGTATAGTAGAGAAATTTAGGAAGTAGGTATTGATGATATACATTATGCTTTTTTTACTGATTTCATTACGTACAATGTAATTGTAACATTAAAACAATAATCATATTTTACCGAAAACGTCACTAATTTGTACAATATAATAAAGATGTTGTTGGTACTTATAGTTGATTTACGTCAACTTGTTTTATACTTGTGTTTAGGTGCTTGCACTAATAAATTTAAATTCGTTTTTTTTTTATTTCAAATAGTTCAACATATATTTTTATTAAGAGTATAAGATATGTACTTTAAATAGATTTTAAGTAGAAATGTGTAACTAGATCTTAAATAGATAACTAATCAAGAGAGCGGCGTCGGACTTACCTTAAGCTATTTAATTTTCCCTTATTTCTGAGCCATAGTACATTATGTCTCGCAATTATAGCAAGAAATATAAACATTTTAAGCACTGAACGTGTTAACATGCACAATTATAAAAATGCTTTCATACACCAAAACAGTTTGTTTACACAAGCATGATACAAAATAAGATATTAAAGCATGTTGTGTTAGGGCGGGCTCGCAAGCGCCGACTAGCGGCAGGTTCGCGTAGTCGCTAGGGCGGCTGAGGACAGGGGTCGAGGGTAACAAATGTAGCTGTTTCTTTCTCCGTCACACGCATTACACCTCAATAAGTTCAATTCTCTATTGCGTTACGGGAAAAGGACGCTTTTATCAATGACATAGGATATATAGCAGCTAGCGCGTACGGCGCGCGTCTCCCCTCGGCGGCGGCAGGCTGCGCGTAGTGGCCTTGAGTGGGCCTGATGTTTTCATCCCGTGAGCGTAATAAAGCGTTTAGGGAGGGGACAGGCGACTTCTTCTGAAGGATTTATGGAGAAATCTCCAGAATTAATTCGGGCCGATTTTAACCCTCATGACCGTCAAGGGGAGATGCTCGCTGACTTAGCGTTATTTACATAATTATTAGCGACACATTGCTATGATTTGAATATTTTAATGACTATGATTAAAATTTCGTAAATCATTTTCACGTTCGCCTTTCTAATTGTATTGTAATTTTTTATTTAAGTACAATAAAAAATAACAAAAAATGAAAAACTGTTTTATTAACAATTTATTACAAAACGGTAAAATAAAAATATATAATCTACAAAGAATTTGTGAAAGAAATATTTGCAATACAGCAAATAATAGCTGTTTTATCACATAAAAAAATAAGCAACTTTTAAATTATTTATAAGTAGCATTTTATATAATTTGACAACAACAATTATTGTTTAATTTCTTCAATAGCTTTAATTTATCCAATTAACATTGGCTCCAGTTTTCCAGAATCGTATAGACTTTTCACGTCCGAACCTCCTCCGATGCAATTGCCGTTAATGAAGACTTGTGGTACCTGAAAAGCATAATTCTTTGTAAATAAACAAATATATACACGTATTTAACTTCAAATAGTCTAAGATACTGCTGCAAAATCTTTACGTTCATCAAGTAGATAATCAAACTCAAACCTTTATGAATAGGCAAAAACATTGCATACTTTTAATTAATATTACTTTCAGTGGTCGGTGTATTTTAGACTAAAAATTGTTATCACATTTGATAGAAGCATGTCAATGTAAGTTTTTTCATGTAGTATTATTATTTACCACATTTGTACTTGGTTTTTAATGGTGATAAGTATTGCACAATATTATGTTAAATATATGTGTGAGAATTTAATAAAAACTTTAATTATAATTTATACATACTTCATTTACAATGTTTTCACTATAAAATCTATATGCATATATTTAATATTTATGTGTAACTTTATCCTTATTTCTTTAAAGAAAAAAAAAAAATAAACTTCTATTTTTTACAAACTATTTTTAATAATTCATTTTAATCTATATAATGCAATATGTTTGTTGAAGCGCAAAATATGAAGAACTAGCTGACTTGGCAAATGTTGTCTTGCCGCTAAACACTATTTAAAAATAAGGGTTTGTGGTAGAGGGGTGAAAATTTAGAGTTGTATGTATTTTTCAATGCCGAATCATAATAAAATAAAGAATAAATAATTTATCTAAAAATTAAAAAAAAATTTAGGGGTGGACTACCCTTAATCTTTAGGGGGATGAAAAATAGATTTTGTTCGATTCTCAGACCTACCCAATATGCACACAAAATTTCATGAAATTGGTCAAGCTGTTTCGGAGGAGTTTAACTACAAACACCGCGACACGAGAATTTTATATAGTAGATGAAAAAAAAAATGGAAACTAATTAATGGCAATAACAAAAAAAGTAAAAATATGTATAATGATATCTTTTGCATATTGTAGACCGAATATAAAATCATCATATCAAAAATTTCGATCTAGCGGGTACATCGTTCCATAGCTTAATTGGCTAGAGCACCGACATGATCAGTCAGAGATGCAGGTTCGATCTCCGCTGAAATGGTCGATTTTTGATATGATATTAAAAAATGTTTAGAATTTCCTAATGTGTGGGTAACACAAAAATAAAATCGTACAAATTACTTATTATTTGAGTATTTAAAAGAATTATCAACCATTAGAAGAATGACGTCACTATTTCATATGTCATTCATGGAAAAAAATTGCGACTTACAGTCCTAAAGCCAGTAATTTGAGCAAGGTTCTCTTGGATTTCCGGTCCATCATCTCGCTGATCTAGTTCATACACCTTAATCGGCTGTTTGATCTTACTAAACACCTGAAAGTAATTAAAACAAACATTAACAAGCAATTCATGGTACATTGGTTGATCGGAATTTTAGTCGGAAATCGGAATCGTAAATGAGTTATAAGTTAAGACAAAAAACTGAACTTATTAGGTATTAGATATTTAAAATGTTAGATAAAAATATTAATAATACAGTAAAATAAGAAAATAAAGTAGATGGTTATACTTACATCTTTGGCTAACGTACAATAGGGACAGTACGTTTTAGAGAAAACTACAACTTTTTCTTGCGAAATTGCTTCTTTGATGAATTGTTTAATTTCCGTGGAACTCGCCATTTTAGATGCACGAACTACTTTACTGGATAAAGATCCCATTAGAAACTAAAAAGTCATATTTGACATTTATACGAAAATTGACAGTTTATAAATAAACAGATAACGAACGAAAATTCAGCTACCAGTTGACTAGCCAAAAATTTAAGTAATTAATTAAGTATTAGTATTAATAAATAACTATAAAAGTTAGCTGTGTGGTTACAGCAGTAAGAATATAGCCACCCCCTTTCTTTCGGTGGGTGTCGTAAGAGGTAACAATAAACTACAAAAAAAAAGTAAAGAGGTAAACTCCAATAAATTGTAAAAATATTACTTTAGCAAAAAAACAAATTAGTACACTATATATTTAAAATGAAGGATAGTGATGTGTTATATTTACGTTAATTTTAATGGCTAAAACAATTTAACGCTTCATACCTTTCAGTAACTTATAAATTTACTTGACATGATTTTAACATGACCGTTTTAAATACTTTTTTAAGTAGTGGAAAAAATATGCTGACTAAAAATGCATATGTTTCAACATAGAGCAACACGGAGGGGAGTAGCCATGCACAGGCGTTCCCATCTGTCAATGTATAAGTCCAAATGGTCCTACGCGTACAATAAAACTAGTTGCAGCCGCACTGATCACTAGACTAAATCTAATTGCGCGATTGAATCAACGTCCTTCAAAAAATGCCGAGTTATTCTGTTTTTTGCTGCAAAAAGAGATCTGCCACGTCAAATTTACTAAAAGATGGCGTTACCGTTCATATGTAAGTATTTTTTAATCATATGTAAGCATTTTTAAATCACATTTGCTTACAAAAGACAAATTACTTATTGGAGAGTTTTTTGGGAAACTATTTACATCACATTATGTACTAAAATTTTTTGCACGTCAAGTATTGCTATTGTAGCAAATTAGGTATTAAAAGGTTTGCTTGTTTCTATGTTTGTTTTTTCTTCTATCTGTATCTTATATATATATAGAGCTGTTCGTGCTATTCATCAGAGCTGTTGCGGATGCGTGAATTTTGACATCTGTGGATACAGATGCAGATACACATTTTTTGAGGAAGACATCAGCGGACGCGGATGCGATGCGGGCCTATCCACCCGCATCGCATCCGTCATTAAATCTTTATTTATTATGATATTTTTAATATTGTTATAGTAAATTAATTGATGATTGTACTAAATATTGATTCGCTTATGGAGCTTCGTTGGTGGAGATTATAAATCTAGATTTGTACGGAGATGTAGGGGTCTAGAGAAAGTTTTAAGTTCAATTTAATAAATTTTGCATCAATTAAGAAAAATTAGGTATCTCGTTATTTATTTATTTAGATCAATAATTAATTTACTCGGTGAATCTAACGTTATGCCAAATCGTTTTTAAGAAGAAAGTTTTTACTTATATCGTACGTTTTATGTTTCCGAAAGATTTTTTTTTTTGTAGTGTACAAGTTTTGCCATTGTGTGTTGTTCTTATGCTGCTTTCTCTAAATTAAATTTTTCAAGAATTGAAATATCATTTCTTCTTTTTCTTATCGATCTTACAAAAATATTCATGAATAATTTTCAATTCACAAAATGGCTGATTTTCTTGAAACCACAAAACTTTTAAATGACGATCGAAATAGCCATTCTTTCATCATTGATAAATTAAAATGACTATATGCTGAATACCAGCGTATTCATTAAGTTATCTTTTCGTTTAAATTTATAGTCGAATATGGAATATTTTTTATTATTGCAAGGTACTATTTTGTCTTTAAGAATATTGTGTTCAGATTCTGGTACGTAAATACGACATGACACTAAATGTTTTAAAAAGATTTTACAATTATTTATCGTAGTTTGTAAATGTAAATTGTATTGATATGCATGCTGTAGACTGTATACGTTTAGTGATCACTGCATATAAATTATATCTATTCCCATACCGCACGTTCTAATAACTTTTGATAAGATATCCCTGTATGACAGAAACTCTATTATATTTTTACACGTACCTACATACTTATGATCTAATAAATCAGACAACTGTTGGGTCAACAACCAATTTAAGATCATGTACGTAACTATAAAAATGCAAACCATTGAAATTGCTTGCTGTTATTTTATTTTAACAAAGAAACCCTTTAGAATCGACTTTGCCCAATCACGATCATATAGATATGAAAAATCACTCGGTCGTTTATCTCATTAACTAGGTACAATTGAAACGTATCGACTTGAAATTTGTCACTGATTAAAACCGCTTCTCCGAGAGCTATATGTTCACATGACACATAAGTATAATATGTATTGATAAAAGGAAACAAGAAAATATCATCGAAATAACAAAGGGATTTAAAAGTTTTCAGAAATTAAATTATTATTTTATATACCTATGGTATCATCACTTCAGCCTATCGCAGTCCACTGCTGGACATAGGCTCTCCACAAGTTCGCGCTAAAAATGGCGTGAACTTATGTGTTTTGCCCATAGTCACCGCGCTGGGCAGGCGGGTTGGTACCTATGGTATACCCACTACAATATTCAATTGTTAGCTATTTATTAAGTTTGAAATTATTTCCTCGTTTTTTTTTTTTTTTTACTTTTAGTTATCATCATAACACCTTTTTAAAGTCAGACAATCTTACTAATATTATAAACGCAAAAGTTTGTATGTATGATGTATGGATTTCTGTTTTTCTTTCACGCAAAAACTACCGAATGGATTTTAATGAAAGTTTACAATAACATAGCTTACACATTAGAATAACACAAAGGCTATAATTTTTTAAAGATAGTGTGTGAATTGTCCAAAATATCACGATAATTATCAAGTAAGTCGGAAAAAATCTGCCATCTGCGATCTAATCTGGCGTACGCTGCAAAAACTGTAGAGTTTACACGTATATAATGTTTAAGAGAAATATTCATCTTAATTATTCCTACAAAATCTTTTATAAGTAAGCCATTATTGCTAAAACAGTGAACCATAATACAATAAATATTGATAATATATTTCTAATGGCACATTTGGCGGTAACAAATTGATTTTAATGTCGCAGAACCAATTTGATGAATTTTGGTATAAAGATAGATATTGAGATAAGCTAATAAATAATAGATAGAATAATAGATAAGCTACTCGAAGTACTTACTAATCCTGCGTAGACGAAGTTGCGGGTACCAGCTAGTTAATTATAAAGAAACGCATTAAATCTTAACTTTCAAAACCAACTGATGCGTGCTCAGTAGTCCTACTTTTCTTGTGGAGACGCTTTACTAGAATTGTCGTAATAATGTTGATAAATAAATATATACGAGTCACGCCGAGTAAACAGGACGAGGTAGGTCATACCCGGAGAACAAAGAGTAATTTGTGATTTTGTATCACGATATCACGATTCCAGACGTTTCCAGAACAAACACAATGAAAAATAATATAGTTAGTATGTAAGTCTGATGTAAATATATTTTAAACTAGCTGCCCGGACAGACTTCGTTCTTTCAAAAGTTAATAGATTTTTATTTATACAGATTTTTTTTAATTTTTATTTTATTAAAACCTTTCATGGGCCTTAAGGAACATACAAAAAATAAATTAGCAGAATCAGTCGAACCATTCTTGAGTTATGCGCTTAGTAACATTCATTTTAATTTATATTCATAGATGTAGAAGAGGAAGACCTAAAAAATCGAATGGATTGAAAAGTTACGGGTAAGAAAGAAGTTATTTATGAGATGACGGTTTAGAGTAGAGATAGGAAAGAAAGATGAAGAACATTTCAGCTCAGGAGAAGAACTCATAATAATTATATTGAGGTTGGTACTGTGAGGAGGTAACTACTATAACTAATTAAACTATATCTATAGCATAGAATGAAAAAGAATAAAAGATCCATAAAAACACTGTTACCAGAACCAGGTGAACTAATGGATAAAACGTTACTGTCGCTGATCTATGTCTAGAGTTCCGATCCGGGCAAGTATTGTAAAAATTGAATTTAAAAATGTAGGTAACCCAAATTTTCAAAAATAATTTTACTAATAACATTAATAAGACTTAAACTAATTGTAAGATTTACTTTTAGGTACATTTGGTGACATGTATCTATAAGTTTCCCCTTGGACTGTAATTTTTAAGAACTTTTACGAATCCAATTATTGTGAATGAAAAATTAAAAAAAAATTCTTTCGTAACTATTCACATTTCATCTATATATAAATACCTACGTGACGTAAAAACTTTATAGGTACGCCTTTTTACAAGAATTGCGCGAACGGAGGAGTATAAAATTTCGCACAGTTGTAGTTTATATATAGTAGTGCAGAATGCTAATATATTTTTTAAAATTATGCGTAAAAACACATTAATCAATAAAAAAACAACTACACACGCTACTATGTCTTTGACACACACACACACACACGTATAGGTGTAGACTCTTTTGTTCATTGTTAAAGTCTGTGGTTAAATTATGGTCGAATTTCGACCACTGGCCGACAGCCAGTATTTATAAAATAAGAAAAGAAAATTAATTATGATAGGAAAACTTCATCTGCAGAGAGAATTTTCGAGATATGTAGATACTTCCTGATCCGCAGTGGAGTACCATGGCAAACGAAGGTACAATCCCTCAGTTTCATAAGAGAATACTCATTTATTTCAGTAATAATTAAACAGCATTAAACATAACCTTTAAAAAATAGATTCAATACAGTGACAAATTCGACTAATTCAAAGGCATTTTAATGTTTTAATAAATTTGTTGTTGTAATGTTATAAGTAAAACGGTAGGTAATCAAATGGTAACAGCAATTTTAAGGTTTTTCTACGTTTTATTTTACTTTATATTAACGGTATTAAGTGCTTGTATGGTAATGGCGTGTGTACTTGTTTTATTTTATTTTCAAATTAAGCAATTAGATAAATAACAATTTAATTTTTTTGTCTTAGCCGTTAAATAAGCATAATGAACATAAATAATCCTGCACTATATGAAAACGATCAGGTGCTGAGCTAAGTGAAGTACGTTTAGAGCAAACGGTAAAATCTAGTATGCACCGTTACTTAATTATAGCAGCATAAGACTTATTACGCTGCGTTGGTCTTGTCAATTTATCTGGTACTAGCTTCTGCGCGCGACTTCGTCTTTTAAGGGGAACAATTCTGTTATACATGATTTTTGCGATAGTTGAACAGTTCACACAGCGCACGCAGCGGCAGTTCTCAAAAGGAAAAAATAAACCGATTTTAAACATTCTTCATTGGTGCTCCACTCCTAATAGTCTCAGCGTGATGATATATAGTCTATAGCCTTCCTCGATAAATAGGCTATCTAACACTGAAAGAATTTTTCAAATCGGACCTGAGATTAGTGCGTTCAAACAAACAAACAAACAAACTCTTTAGTTTTATAATATTAGTACAGATTAGGAGAATATAACATATCGACCAGGTCGCCTATTAAAATGTGGCTAGTATTTTTAAGTGAATTTTTGTTAATTGATTTTTGTTAAAAAATTCTCTTCATTCATTTTTTTAAATAAAATATCGTCTACATCAAGGCAAAAGATATAAAGATAAAATTCTTTGGCAAGTAATTGGCCTTAATGCATTAATTTCGACCAAATTTGATTACCATAAAAATGTTATAGTGAGTCAATCTTAAAAGATAGATATACTGTCGCGGACATTTTTTTAGATAATTTAAAAAGGAATAATTCTTTCATACATATTTTTGGGTAACTTAAACCGTTTACGCAGCGCACGCAACGGAAGCCTCCAAATATGAATAATTTTCCATGTCTTTGCAACATTTTCCACTGATTCTTCGCTCCTTTTGGTCGAAGCGTGGTGTTATATAGCCTTTAGGCTATATAATATCACGCTTTTATCTTTTCTATTTCACGCTATTATTATAGTCTCGATAAATAGACTTTTCAAAAATAATTTTTCAATTCGAACCAACAGTTCCTGAGATTAGCGCGTTCAAACAAACAAACAAACAAACTCTTCAGCTTTATAATATTAGTTTGATTAAATACATGTGACGAATAACGTATTTATTTAGATAAGGATAATATCATGTTATAAAAAACACTTTTGCAAATAATGCAATATTTTAGAACAAATTTGGTTAGTATAAAAAAGGCTATAGTGAGCTAACTTTTAAAGATAGACATATGCCGTTGCGGACTTTTTTTAGAACTTTTAAAGGGGAATAATTCTGTCATACATGATTTTTGCGAAACTTTAACCGTTTCCGCAGCGCACGCAGCAGAAGTTCTCAGAAGGAAAAAAGAACCCCCGATTTTGAAACATTCTTCATTGTTGCTCGGCTCTTAATTGACTTAGCGTCAATAAATGAGCTATCTAATACCAAGAGAATTTTTTAAATTGGACCAGTTTCTATGATTAGCGCGTTCAAACAAACAAACAAACAAACTCTTCAGCTTTATAATATTAGTATAGATATTAATCCTGACCGGTCCGGTCCTTCTAAGGAACACGAAAAAATTTCTACTCAGGCGGGACCATAATTTCAATTAGGTGGTCTTAAGGGGGCAATTTAGTCCCATAGCAAGTGACCATCGAGGCTATCTATAAAAATTTAAACGCACTTGACTTGAAACAAATTTCGGTAGGTAAGTAATAAGTAATTTTTAACAACACGTTTTATTGTAAACTAGCTGTGCCCACGACTTCGTCCGCGTGGAATGTAACAAAACAGTTATTATTTAGTTGGCCGAGTTATAAAATATATAAATTTCTAAAATAAAAGTAGCCTAAGTTACTCTTTATTACATCTGCCAGTGTAAGTCCCGTCAAAAATCGGTCCAGCCATATCAGAGATTAGCCGGAACAAACTGATAGAAAGACAGACAGACGAAAATTGTAAAAAATGTTATTTTGGTACATGTACCGTGTATACATCCATTTGCATTTAGTTAAAAGCGGTTATTTTAATATTACAAAAAGATATTCCAATTTTATTTATTTGTATAGATTAATAATTTTGTGTAAATAGTAAGTTTTCGCAGTTTTCTCTACTTGTGTAGTTATTTATTTTAAAACTTACTAAACACACAGACACATGAACAGATCTCGATGAAATTTGAGTGTGACCACATGATAAACATCAGCTTTCGATTAAATTAAAAATTATCAAAATCGGCACACCCAGTAATAAGTTATGCGATATATGACAAGTAATACAACGTAGGTAGACGAAAATATAGTTAAGTAAATACGCGTTATCAAAAATTATTCAAAAAGTTGTAATCAGATCTCGATGAAATTTGAGTGTGACCATATGATAAACATCAGCTTTCGATTAAATTAAAAATCATCAAAATCGGCACACCCAATAATAAGTTATGCGGTATAATACAACGTAGGTCGACGAAAAAATAGTCAAGTAAAAACATATTATTCCATATAATTCAAAATGTATGTGTTAGATCTCAAATAAATTTAAATGGCACCAAATGACACACACCACCTTTCGATTTAAAAAAAATCTCGAAATCGGTCCACCCAGTCAAAAGTTCTGAAGTAACATACAAAAAAAAATACAGTCGAATTGAGAACCTCCCTCTTTTTTGGAAGTTGGTTAAAAATAAATTTAACCATCGCAATAATTTCAAAACAAACAGTCTCCGTCATTAAATTACAGACAATTTCGTAAATTGATTATCGAACATTCGGCACAGATGGTTTTAATTAAGAGCGAGATACAAACTGACACAATCAAGTTCCACTACGAATGTGATAGTCGAATTACAAGTAATTGAAGAGCAACTGGATGAGACACTTGAACATTTCCGTCTCTGCCACATGTGTTTTTTTTATTTTCATATTAACGGTCAGATCGTGTAATATCCATATTATATTATATAATCTCAGTATCGTATCTAGAATTTAGGAACCGGAGCAGGAACGGGGATGAAATTGGTGCAAAACTCCGAAAACGTTACTATTTTTTGAAGATGTCTTCCCCTCCATATAAGGACTTGTGTAATTGTTATATATTGATATTTATATTTTAACTGAGGCAGGGCACAGCAGGAAATTTTCTGCTCAAAATATGGAGCAGCCCGATTTGTGTAGTACCTTGTAATTTGTGTAGTACCTCGACCTTACAGAAGATCACAGCCAAATAATACTGCTTTCAGCTGCAGTGTTGTGTTTCTGTTGGTGAGTAAGGGTGACCAGAGCTCCTGGGGGAATTAGGGATAGGGTCGCCAACGCATTTGCGATACTTCTGGCGTTGCAATAATATTCTAAGCGATTACCGTTTCTTAATATAAGCTACAGTAATCGCTTACCATCAGGTGAGCCGTACGCTTGTTTGCCGTCCTAGTGACCTAAAAAAAAAATTTATAATAATGAAATAATTTATACAAATAAATAAAATTGGAGTAACTGTTTTGTAATATTAAAATAACCGCTTTTTACTAAAAGCATATGTATAATTTTTCTATGTCTGTCTGTCTGTTTGTTCCGGCTAATCTCTGAAACGGCTGGACCGATTTTGACGAGACTTTCACTGGCATATAGCTGATGTAACTTAGATTAATTTTATTTACGAAATTTATTTATTTTATCACTCTGTGAACTGAACAATAACTTTTTGTTAAATCCCACGCGGACAAAGTCGCGAGCACAACTAGTTATAAATGTTACCGGAAATGTATGTAATCCGTTATTGTTTGTATACAATTCCTAGGAAATGTATGTAATTCCTTAAATCGCACGGAAATGTGTAAAGTAAATTATATTAGACACCTTCCTTTCCTTTCCTAGGAAATCGAGGAGGAAGGGTATGCGCCAGCCAGGGATTAAAAAAGTGCCTTTGCAAGAAAAATTTGCTACAGCAAAATGTCTGTTCTATAAAAATAAATTATTGTGTACTTTTAAGTACCATTCCGGCTTACCCTGCAAAAATAATTAGCCATATGGACTGACTCGTTTACATTTAACAAAATATAATGATATAAAGACTTACTTTTATTGTGACATTTACAGTTACATAAATAACAGACTGATTACTTACCAAACGAAAGTTTGACTTTATAAGAATATTAGTCGATTTTGTGATAAATACATTTTAAAAGTTCCTAGATACTTGATTTTCGAAGCTTTAATTAGTAAGATAATATAAAAATTGTTATATTTTACGATATGACTGTTACCTGAACGTTGTTGTCTCAACGAGTGCTTTAATGAAAATTATTATTCTTATTTTAACAACGTGTTTTATTACAGAAAGAATTATTTTTATACATTTCCTAATACGATATTGGAATTATATACAATTCCTAGGAATTGTGCACATTTGCTAGGACATTTCAATATCAATCAAAATCAAATAGTTTTTGAATATTTTATACATTTCCTAAATAGCTTCGGAATTATATAAATTTCCTAGGATTTGTATACAATTCCTAGATTTCATACATTTCCGGTAACATAAATAAAAAAATATCATAGGAAGGTATATTATAAATGAAAAATCGAATTTGAGCATATTTCTTACGTTTACAGTGACGTTACATAAGAACTTATATTTTTCTATTTTTAAATATAGCACTTTAAAATATTTAAACTCAAATCAAATTACAAATATTATGTTTGATGTACTAACACTGTTAAACCATTATTAGTTTTCGCGTTACAAAGTGTTGAAAACTAAATCTAATTTAATAGAACAAACATTATCACTGATAAGACTTTTTGGAATCTTGTTTATTTAAGATTACGATAAGACGAAGGTTTAGAATATCTGAAACATTTTTTGTTCACAAGAACACGACCAACCTTAAAAGGTTTTAGTGGTATTGACGATGTAATTATATGAGAATATAAGTTTTTTTCCTAAATTAATTAAGTACAGTTAAAATCATTCATATTCATATAGACTTATAATTGTTTACATTTGCCTTATAGTTGTTAAAATGAACGAAGACCATTAAGATGAAAATTATACCAGTTATTGAGGAATATAAGATTTTTTTTAAAAAAAATTTCGTATTGAGGAATATTCCGCAAAAGTATAACAATATTTGTAAGGACGTTTTAAGCGTATCTGACAAGTCTGACAAGTCTTACACAGATATTTCTTTTCATTTTCATATTGGTACGTAAATATTGTTGTCACTCAACTCAATCTTGATCTAATATTTTGATGGTCTTGATCAGATATTTGTTACCTAGATCTTAAAGAGGAGCAGTTAAATAAGCTTGAGCACCTCCAGAATCCCTGCATTCTGCTGTGAATATAACCATATCTCTGATTTTCGTAATCAACTCAAGTGGATCTCTATCCACTTTCGCAGGAATACTCACATACTCTCTTTACTTTATTGTGTACCTTTGCATCCAGATACTTCTCGAAATTCTCTGTAAGTCTCATGAGCGTTCACTTAGGTCATCTTCAACCTTAACACTCAAAACGTCTTCCCATGTTTCTTCCTTTTATTCAAACTCCTTTTCTGTCAAAGCTGTACAACTTTGGAACTCTCTTCTCCTATCAATAAGGCAAGCTCAATCGTTATCCTGTTTTAAAAAATATTTAACAGCGCATTTTCTGTCACTTAATACCTCTTAAATATCATTAGCATCTCCCCGATTATCCATCCAGTGTTTGAAATAGTAATGATAATATATATGACGTGCCGTAGCACGGCGCCGTACACGGTGCGCCGCGCGCAACTTGACAGTTGATATTTCGCAGTTTACGTACAAAATAAAATAACAAGAACCGTGTGATGTGGATATTTAACAAAATAATTTTCAGCCTTTTACATACCTAAATTCAAATTCCATCAAGCCAATGTTACAGAATTTAAACAATATTCAAAAATACTCTAAAAATCTACACAAATAAATAAAATTAGAGTCTCTGTTTGTAATATTAAAATTAACTGTCACTCACTGCAATATCAACTGTCAAGTTCGCGCCGTCCACGGCGACGGCGCCGTGCCGTGGACATGGTGCCGGGCCGTTAGGGTTTTTTTGTAACGAAATTATGTCGATAAACGGTCTAATTTGGAAGTTAGATAGGTTAGGGTTAATTTTTGTTTTGTTTTTGTAATGAAATCATGCCGATAATCGGTCAAATTTTGAGCTTAGATAATTCGACAGCTCTTAATCTAAAGACTTACCCAAATATATAGTAAAGTTTTCATATCGCTCGCATTTCTCCGACTTAATTTACGTATACTATTATTTTTCACTGAATTTTTTGTTTAATAACAATAAAATATAGCCTATATCACTCATGAATAGTGTAACTTTCTGTTAGTGAAACAATTTTCACGATCGGATCAGTATTTGCGAAGATTTCCCCCTACAAACAAATAAATTTAGAAACTTTACCTCTTTATAATACTAAAAACTCCATGCCAATTCTTTATCAACTCTTTGTACACTTCCCTACCGTTTCTCGTTTTCTACGAGTATGCCCTGTCCTATACCCCAAGGTTATATCTTTCTTCGTATGTATCACTTTTTTCGTAATGTTTCTTTATAGTGTACAATAATAATTATTATTAAGTTTTCATTGTAGTAATCGAGACAGATGAGTAAATAATAGGAAGATCCACAAGGGCAAACACTCAGATCAAGTAACGAATATTAGTACCAACACAGTCTAAGTAGAAATTGGACGCCCCACTTTCAAAAATAGTGAAACTTTTGTCACCTGTACACCTGAACCTATTCTTATATAGGTACAAATTCGTTATTTATATTCAAATTCATATTCTTTCTTTTTGAAAATCTTTGATATTGGAATTAAAATTATGTTTTGATGAGTATAACATGACATGGCACTTACCTTTAATACTTATCTGATCCTCGTAAGCGGTTTCGTACATTATTTTTATCTCTTTTTTGTTTGTAATGACATATCAAGAGAAACCATTTGTTTTAAGGAAGTGACTCAATTTTATCTTTAAACAAAGAAAGATTAAAATAATAAAGGAAAAGTCAGAGTGAGAAGTAACTGTGATAGTTTATTCTATTATAATCCTAATATACAATAATCTTAAAACAATAGAAAAACACTAAAACAAATAATTTCTTGAATAAATATTTCTACTTCGTTCTAGCGGTACCGTTTTCTGTTTGAAATTATTTTAAATGTCGATTACAATTTATAATCTACTATCTATTAAATCGCTTTAAGTAACAAATTAAAATCGATTTCGTGTCCTATTTGAAGACCATCGATGATGACAATTTAGTGACTTAGCAGATGCTTCGTAGATTGAACTCGACCTATGTGAAACATCGTGGCATTGGTTTGTAGAATACAATGAACTGCGATCAAAAGAATTTTTGTCACGTAGCTGCCTTGAACCTGGATAAACATCAAACGTGTGGGTTCCTCTCACACACTGTTATACAATCGATTATATGTATATATATAGCATTTACGTTTTATGATCAACTTTTAAAACAAAGGATAAAGTTGTAGTTTTTGTACCTCGTGTACTCACTTTTTATACCTTTGAAGATTTCGACCTTATTATAATGATTATTTATTTACAGATTTTACGACATTGTAGAGCACAAGAATGAGTAAGTATTAGGATTGTATGCAGAAGGCATTTTTTCAGCAGTGGTTATCATAACAAATAGTCTAATTTTTATCCAGATCAACCGCCAGAGCTCTGGCCTGGCAGCAAAAGACTATAAGCTACTATAAGAAAGGACGTTGAATTGATATATAACTAACTATTAGTAAGACATACACATTTTGTACTTCATGTGTATCTGCATCTGATTGTTATTTTAAAAGCTAATACTAATAAGCTCTTCTATTTTAATGTAGTAATGTCATCTTTAGTAAAACAGTAATAATGAAAAGTACACAGCTTAAGTTACATGTCCTTTCGTAAACAGGTAATATGTTCTTAATGAATTCGATAACGCGACCAACGCTTATTAGTAATCTATTTCAATAGACATTCAATTTTCATATTCAATCATAGTAATTCAAGTTGCAATTATTCTCTGAGCATTCCCTGACAATTCAATCTATCGGTATACTCGTATGTACAGTTCCTCGATTTTATATCTATACTAATACTAGCTTCTGCGCGCGACTTCGTCCGCGTGGAACGGAGGCGCGCGCAATACTTGATCATTATTTTGCTGCGATGCTATTTAAAAACTGCGATATCTCCTGAGATACTCATTGAAATCGAATTATCTAAAAGACTATTTTGTATTAAATTAAATACTTGTGATGAATAACGTATTTATTTAGATAAGGATTAATATCATGTTTATAAAAACATCTTCGCAAATAATGCATTATTAAAAAAAATCGTTTAGTGTTAGATAGCCCATTTATCGAGGAAGGTTATAGGCTATATATCATCACACTAAGACCAAAAGGAGCGGAGCACCAATGAAGAATGTTTCAAAATCGGGGGTTTCTTTTTTCCTTTTGAGAGCTTCCGCTGCGTGCGCTGTGAAAACAGTTAAAGTTTCGCAAAAATCATGTATGACAGAATTGATCCTCTTTAAAAGTTCTAAAAAAAAGTCCGCGACAGCATATATTTATCTTTTAAGGTTGGCTCACTATAATCTTTTTTATGCTAACCAAGTTTGTTCTAAAACAATGCATTATTTGCGAAGATGTTTTTTATAAACATGATACCTATTAATCCTTATCTAAATAAAAACGTTATTCATCACAAGTATTTAATTTAAAACAAAATAGCCTCTTAGATAATTCGATTTCAATGAGTATCTCAGGAGATATTAACATCCCAACGAAATAATGATGAAGTATTGCGTGGACGATGTCGACGCAGAAGCTAGTCTCATTATAACGAGTCATTCTTCCGATTGAAAGAACAAGACGATAAAAATATTCGCATGTGATGTATTAAATAAACTTTATTTTATTTATCTGGGAAACAAACAATATAAACATCACATACAATTAAATTTCTTTCAAAACACATTTATCAATAAAGTTTCTACTAACAATAATAAACAGACATGCCACTTTTACACTCTTTTGTGTGTGTGTATAAATTAATAATGAGCTATTTATCACATCGTGTTTTATAAAAACATTGTTTCTTCTATAATTTAACTTTAAACAGTAATAATGTGTATTTTTTTCAAATGGTGTTATCCTTAGTCTTCAGATTACGTAAGCAGTTCATTAGATAGCTAACGGACAACGAGATAGTTTTGTGGTACTATTAAAGCTGATATGTACTCATGTCAGAAATCTCAAGTTATGACCGCAAACCGCTGTACGCTTACACACAAGTATTATATAAACGTTACAGACCCTTTCGGAAAATATATGGCATGAATATTTACCTATAAATTATTCCTATTTATTATAAAACTAAAATATTTTTTTACTTCAGTGCAATTTTAACCAACTTCAAAAAAGTAGGAGGTTCTCAATTCTACTGTATTTTTATGTGTTAGTCATAACTTTTTACTAGATGTACAGATTTTGATAAATATTTTTTTTATTCAAAACTGGCGGTTGTCATATGATTGACTAGCCCGTTGGCGCAGTTTGTAGTGACCCTGCTTTCTGCTCCGAGGGTTGTGGGTTCGATTCCCACCCCGAGTCTGGGTGGTAAATATTTATTTATATATTTATATATGTATTATTTATAAGTATGTTTATCGAGAAAAAAAATATGTAGCTATATACCAGAACAGACGACCGTGTGTGTATTGTGTAAAAAAAAAAAAAAATGATCTCATTCAAATTTGTGCGAGATATAACCGTAGAGATATGGCAGGAGTTTCTGAATTATACCTATTAGTGCATATTTAATTGACTTCGACTATGTTCATGATGTTCTCATTTTTAACCCAAGGGTGGTAGCACAATAAGGAAACCAGGATCTGGTGATGGCATCCTAGAGAAATCGAGGGGAACCTTCGAAAATCGTAGTGACGACTAGTGCGTTTGTTAATTTTTTTCGTCTAATTAGGTACCTACGTTGTATTACTTCTCGATGTAATTGAAGTCGGTTTTTTATTTGCCAGCAAACACCAACACTGTCAAATAAATATTCAGCAAACACAATTATATTACTTATTGATGTAAATTGAAGTTGATTTGTTTGAAAGCAAATACAATTGTAGTCACGCAGTATTAAAAAAAACGATTCAAAATTCATGGACAATAAAACTAACTTAAATTTATTTTAAATAAGTAGTTACTACTACGTACGTACTTTGAACATAAAATTGTATCAAAAAATCGAACTGGTTTTTAAATGTGCCTCGTGTACCTATATGGTGGTCGATGATAGGAACAATCCGATTTTAATTTAACCGTTTTATTATAAACAGTTGGTGGAAAAAATATAAAAAGTTTTCATCGATTAGAATCTATGAATTCTTTTTATGTATTTATATTTATTCTCTTTATGTATTTATGAATCATTTTGAATTGATTGTCCTTTTATCGTTTATGTAATTACATAGCTCATTGTTTCATAGGACTTTTGTGACTAGCTCATGCGATCACTTTAATTGTATGTAGCTAATAAATATATTATCTACAATACAATAGTAACAAAAGATAATTTAAAAAATTAGCATGCGTGTTACGTTTTCCAGCAAAATGAGATCATTTTTGCACCTACAATAAAAACATTCCAATATTGCGCACTAATATACGAATATAGAGAATGCTTTGTTTAATGAACACAAGACAATGCTGCAGTTGAATAATAATAATAATAATAATAATAAGAAGAACAAATTAAAATAAATTCAGAACAACTATAAATTAATTATTAATTTTAATTTATTTTAATTTGTAAGAACAAATTAAAATAAATTCAGAAGATATAAGTTATGCAATCCGTTCAACGTCGAATTGGAAATGTCATGGACTGGACGGATTGCATAACTTTTGGCTTAAATGGTTTCGTAGTTCGCACCCCATCCTGGCATCACAATTTCAAAACGCAATTTCAACTAATACTTTACCAAAATTTATGACGACTGGTACCACATTCCTGTTATACAAATCGGGATGTACCGCTGATCCTAAAAACTACCGTCCTATAACTTGCTTACCCACCATCTATAAGCTACTTACATCTGTTCTCGTCACAAAAATTACAAAACATATTACTACAAATAATATTTTGGCTACGACTCAGAACGGATGTAAGTCTGGTAGTCGCGGTACCAAGGAACTTCTCCTCATAGACATGACCATATGCCAACAGGTACGTCGAAACCGGAAAAATCTGGCTGCCGCTTGGATTGACTACAAGAAAGCGTATGATTCAGTGCCTCATACATGGCTTATGAAAGTAATGGAGCTATACAAAATTGATGCTGCTTTGTGCTCTTTTCTGAGTAGGTACGTGTATGAGACAGTGGAACACTTTTTTACGTCATCCGGGTGCGGTTGATGTTTCAGGATCGACTGAACCGATAAGGATTATGCGGGGTATTTTTCAAGGTGATAGTTTGAGTCCATTGTGGTTTTGTCTAGCCTTGAACCCTTTAAGCACTTTATTAGAGGATTCAAGGTTGGGCTTTCACCTTCGTAGAGGAAGCAAAGCAATCTCTCACCTACTTTATATGGATGATTTGAAGCTTTTCGCATCCAAACTACCAGACTTATACAAGTTGTTAAAAATAACAGAAACCTTTAGCACTTGTATAAGAATGGAGTTTGGTGTGGATAAATGCGCTGTCATCCATGTAGAAAGAGGAAGAACTGTATCATCACAAAATTTAAAACTTAACAACTCTTTGTCTTTTAGATCTCTCAACGAAGGTGAAACCTATAAATATCTCGGAATGTCAGAGGCATTGGGCATTGATGACGGAGCCATGAAACAACTGGTAAAGGAACGATTCTTTGGCCGGCTGAAGAAAGTTCTCAATAGCTTTCTTTCGGGCGGTAACAAGGTGCGTGCCTTTAACAGTTGGGTTATGCCCTTAATCGTTTATACCTTTGGCATTTTGAGATGGACTCAAACGGAATTAGATACTCTTGATCGCCAAGTCCGTAAACTGTTAACAGCGTACCGAATACACCATCCTCGATCGTCTGTGATGAGATTATACATCCCACGAAAATGTGGGGGTCGTGGCTTTTTAAACGCTAAAAATCTCCACAATCGTGAGGTGTATAATCTCAGACAGTACTTTTTAAATATGAAAAGCGATATGCACATGGACGTTGTTGCAGTTGATAGGGGCTTTACTCCGCTGTCCTTAGGCAAAGAGAAATGGCGTAAGCCTATAGTAATGCGTACCGTTGATCGCGTGGCCGTATGGAAGAGCAAGGAATTACATGGCCGGTTCTACAAAGTTCTGACAGACCCAGATGTAGACCAGTCCAGCTCTATATCCTGGTTACAACACGGGAACCTCTTCGGAGAAACCGAAGGTTTTGTCTGTGCAATTATGGACGAAGTTATTAAGACGAATAACTACCGGAAACATATCATGAAAGACGGAACTCCAGACATATGCCGGGCTTGCCATAAGCCTGGAGAATCCATTAGACATGTTGTTTCCGGTTGTATTCATCTTGCTAACGGTGAGTACTTGCACAGACATAACCAAGTAGCCAGGATTATACACCAACAACTTGCTATTCGATACGGCCTCGTTGAAAATGAGTTGCCTTATTATAGGTATAGCCCAACGCCATTTCTTGAGAATGGTCGTGCATTGCTCTACTGGGATCGATCTATTGTCACTGACAGGTTTATTGCAGCCAATAAACCTGATATAGTGCTAGTAGACCGATCAGCGCGCCGAGCAATTATTGTTGACATTACAGTTCCACATGACGATAATCTCGTAAAGGCTGAAAAAGAAAAATTAAGTAAATATTTAGACCTTGCCCACGAAATTACCGGCATGTGGAATGTAGACTCAACAATAATTGTTCCTATTGTTGTATCGGTTAATGGTCTATTCGCGAAGAGTTTCGACCAACACCTTAAGAAACTCTCACTTGACTGTTGGATCAAGGGTCGGATTCAAAAGGCAGTGTTGCTTGAAACGGCCCGCATTGTGTGGAGGTTCCTCAGCCTGGAGCCTTAACTACCGGTGGCCTGGGCCTCAACCTGTCACCGGAGGACTACTATTTTTATATTTTTAAATATTTTTATTTGTCTTTTTTATAAATATATTTAATCATAAGAAAATATATTGAATAAAAGAAATAATAATAATAATAATAATAACCCCCCCAGGGGAATCACCTTGTCGTGGTGGGGGGGCTTACGGGAAGACCACCCCAATAGGGAGATACTGTAATCATTGCCACTTACACCTGAGGCATTTTTAGGTTCTTCCCAACTAACGATTCCCAAACACCCTTTTTTTCATGGAGAATAGTAATCGAATTTATAATTTACGGCCGCTGCCCGGGGGTCGCCGGGGCGCACCTGGAGCCGATGCTGGGTGCCACAGTATGCGAACCATCGGCGATGTGGAGTTGAACAGGCGGGCTCCTATCGACAAGAAGACTACAGCCGGACCTCGAGAGTTGATCAGGCGGACTCCCGATGTTGATGCTACAGCCGACTCTTCGGGCGATGAAACCAATTCTCTTTTTACATCTGTTCCTTCTACTTGCCCTTCTTATATGACAAGAAAAACATTGAACACCAACACTTCACTCGAAAGTGTTGTGCAAGATGTCAATATTGACACTGAGCTTGCACCCATTGAGAGTGCTCATAATCGGCGCAGGCGATGGACACGAGAAATGAATACGTTCATACTGCGTACTTATCTTCAATTAACTGAATTAAATTTAGACACAAGATCTTATCTTGAACCACTCCACTCAAAATTTACTGAAAAATTTCCAAACATGCAAGTTAGTCGACAACGAATAGGAGATCAACGTAGAGCTATAGTCCGAAATAAACTGTTACCACAAGATATAATAGACCAGATATACGATGAAGTAAAAACAGAATTAACCCAAATGAATAACAGCATTTCGTCACATTATACCCAAAAACCAAAACATCATCATGCTCTAGAAGTTGAGTCAGTCAAGTCACAAACACATTGTTTACCCTCAGAAGTTCCTATAGTTAGTAACACTACACAACGCCGGATGAGATGGACCCGCGAACATAATGAAGCAATAATGCGATCATACTATAGAATAACATCCTTAGGCTTAAATAACAGTGCATATCGAAAACAACTGTACAATGATTTCATAAACCGATTCCCTTCATTAACATTCCTAAATGAGCAACGAGTAGCTGACCAGAGGAGAGCAATTGTAAATAATAAATATATCGATAGTAATAGATTAAGTGAGTTAAAGCTAGAAGTATCTAAAGAATTACAAGTAAATAGTAGAGAGATAAGCAACTGCATCGATGTCACAAATTCTGTATCTGATAACACCAACATTCAGTTTACAAATAACAGTAAAAACACTATACAACAACCTTTAGTTAATAATCAGTCATTAATTATGGCTACCGTAAACCACCCAGGCGAACCACAAAGTGAAATAATTAATGGAAATAGGCATTTGGAAATTGACCAGATTTTTCAACAAACATTTGAATTTTACAAAAACACTGAACCAGAAAATAGAACTTACATACCCAAACAAAAACCATCCAAAAAATTTGCAAATATAGTCAACTACTTGAATGAAGTAACAATACCTGAGAATGTTAATGAAAATACAGACTTTTTAACACTACAAACTACAATATACTGTGCAGCTTTCACCGCTGCTAAAGCTAATGGGTCAAAAATAAATTTACATATTCACACACAACATTCTAAAAATAAAACAGAACAAAATAAACCGAATTGGCAGAAACGCTTAGAAAGAAAAGTTAAGGATTTACGAAGCAAAATAGGTAGATTAACAGAATTTAATAATGGCAATAGAAGTAGAAAGGTAATTAATCATGTAAATAAAATAATAGAACAATATAAAGTTCATACTATACACGAAGAACAAAATACAAAAGTTACATATACACTAGATACCCTAAAACAAAAACTAGCCGCCGTTGCAGGTAGACTACAAAGATACAAAGCATGTACTTTAAGAAAACAACAAAACATCCAATTCATTCAAAACGAGAAACAATTCTATCGAAAAATTACACAAACTACAACCAACACGCAGGATAACATATCAAATGAAATTACAACAAAAATACCTGATCCGGATTTAGTGAGACAATATTGGGCAAAGATGTGGGAAGATCCTGTTCAACACAATGATCAGGCTAACTGGATACAAACCGAAATATCAAACAACGATGAAAAAATACGACCAATGACATTTGAACATATCCCCCTGCTAACATTTGAAAAAGTTTTACGAAATTTACATAACTGGAAGTCACCAGGATCAGATTATATCCATAGTTACTGGTACAAAAAACTCACAAATACCCATAAATATCTTTACCATCACTTAAATAACTTTATACAAAATCCAGAAATCATTCCATTGTACTTAACAGCAGGCATAACATTTATGATACCAAAAGACAAAAACGACCTCTCTAACCCAGCCAAGTACAGACCTATCACATGCCTACAAACTTTGTACAAAATATTAACATCTTGCGTATCCGAGTTAATATACGCGCATTCCGACTTAAACAATATTCTAACCGAACAACAAAAAGGTTGCCGAAAGTATAGCCAAGGGTGCAAAGAACAACTAATAATAGATTCCATAATCCTTAAAAAAGTCCAAAAAACCAAATCCGATTTATTCAGTATGTACATAGACTACAAAAAAGCTTTTGATTCAGTTCCTCACTCGTGGCTTAAGAAAGTCTTAAAAATTTACAAAATACATCCAACTATAATTAATTTTTTAAAAATTACAATGTCAAACTGGACAACCGTACTCCAACTCACAACGCAAACTACATCACTAGTAGAAACCAAAAAAATCAAAATACAACGAGGTATATTTCAAGGAGATGCTCTGAGTCCTTTGTGGTTTTGTCTTGCTCTTAACCCACTTTCTAATATACTAAACTCTACTTCATTAGGAATTTCCTTATCTGATCGGCAAACCGACAAACAGACGGACATAGACAGTGAAGATTACATTTTAAACCATCTCATGTATATGGACGATATTAAATTATACTCTAGTACTGAAAATCAACTAATCGAAATAACTAAAATAACAGAACAGTTTACAAAAGACATAAAAATGGAATTTGGGATTGATAAATGTAGAATCAACTCAATTAAGGCAGGAAAAAATTATCAACATCAATATAAGCTAATAACAGGAGAAAAAATAGAACCATTAAATGAAGAAGACACCTACAAATATTTAGGATACGACCAATCATTACAAATACATCACAAGGAAGCTAAGACTAGACTAACACAACAATTTCAACACAGACTAAACACAATACTAAAAACACAGCTATATTCACGTAATACTATAAAAGCAATCAATACCTTTGCAATACCTATACTTACATATTCTTTTGGTATTATAAAATGGACAAAATCGGAACTCAAGAGCCTACAACGAAAAATTAACACCACCATGACTAAATGCCACAAACACCACCCCAGATCATGCTTACAAAGACTAACACTACCCAGAAAAGAAGGAGGTAGAGGCGTCGTAGATATTTTAAATTTACACAATAAACAGATTTCTACTCTCAGAAAATACTTTTTTGCTAAAATAGAATATTCCAGACTTCATAAAATAATAACAGAAATGGATCAAGCTTTTACGCCTCTTAACCTTAAAATTAGGAGTGCTCAGAAAAATGAAACAGTAATTGACAACAGAACTAAAATCACAGAATGGGCCCAGAAATCTCTACACGGAAGACACCGCCAGGATCTATGCCTTTCAAACGTCGACAAAGAAGCGTCGAACGAGTGGCTTCATCGAGGTGCACTCTTCCCAGAGACGGAAGGATTCATGATAGCTATACAGGATCAGGTCATTGAAACAAAAAATTATAGAAAATATATAATTAAAAATTTAACCACCACTGATTCTTGTAGAAAATGTAACAGTAATCCAGAAACTATCCAACATATAACCGGCGCGTGCAAATCAATAGCCCAAACAGACTATAAACACAGACACGATCAAATAGCCAGTATCATACACCAAAAACTTGCTTATGAATGTAAATTAACAGACACATTATTACCATATTACAAATACACCCCAGAACCCGCGTTAGAAAACTCCACTACACGACTGTACTTTGACCGAGGCATCCTTACAGACCGCACAATCCATTTTAATAGACCCGATATAACATTAATTGACAAAATAAGCAAGACTGGTTTTCTTATTGACATAGCAGTACCCAACACACATAACTTACAATCAACAATAGCTGAAAAACTATCTAAATATACCGAATTAAAAAATGAAATAACCCGAATTTGGCATTTACAAAAAGTTACAATAGTCCCAATAGTACTTTCCACAACAGGAGTTATACCTACTCAACTACATACGTCTCTACAAACACTGAAATTACCAGCGAGCACTTACCAATTATTACAAAAAGCAGCAATTCTAAACACATGCAGATTGGTAAGAAAATTTCTCCAAAGTGAGCCCAACCCGTCCGACTAAAGACTAACACTTATATAAACTGTCACACTAACGATTATGAAATATAATGTATATAAATTTAATAACCCTTTATTTGCTAACCCGTTGATGTACATTTGGCCTAGGCCCGTGTCATTGACTATCCGGCTTAATGGTTACTAGCCGAGATTGTACAACGTAGAAATAATAATAATAAAAGCCGTGTGGTTCCCGGCAGAGTAGAATAGGGCCACCCCTTCCTACGCCTAGGGTGTTGTAAAAGGCGACTAAGGGCAACAAAAGCTGCATAACACCTGCGCAGCCTCCTCGGAGAGCGTGAGTGCCTCTCCGAGTGAGTATATTAGCACTCATAAATAAATAAACATGATGGAGGATAATTTAGAAAGGCGCATAGGGCCGCTGCCTGGGGGACGCCAGGGCGCGTCTGGAGCTGGCGCTGGACGTGGCAGCATGCGGGCCGCCAGCCAACCCCGCCGACCGGCACCACCACCTGACCGGTCGGGTTATCCACCATCCCCACCAGTTGGCTTGGCGACGACAGAGTCCCAAGGGACTCAGCATTCGTTGCCCGCCGCTGGTGGAGTACGTCGCATGAGATGGACACCGAAAATGAACGAGAGTGTCATGCGTGCGTACTATAGGGCTGTAGGACGTGAAACCGGGCGGACTGGCTACCGGGCAGTAATGCACCGCGAGTTCCTACTGCTTGAGCCTACGCTAACTGTTACGGAACAGAACCTGGCAGATCGAGCTCGGTACATCCAACGAAAGGGCATATTTGACGCCGCCGAGCTCGAACGATTTCGACGTGAGGCTGCTCCTGAAGTCGAACCCGTGTCCACGGTGCGCAACGAAGTGTCAACGCAACAAGAAGGCGTTTGTAGCGAAGCGCCTGTGGAGGTGATCACTGAGGGAGCAGTCGCCCAAAAAGTAGAACAGATGAGAAGGATCTTGCAAGAGGCGATTTCCGAGACTCGAGGCGCTCCTCTGGAATTGAGACCGCGACTCTCTCGCCTCCCCCTCAATGCCGCGACGCGGAATGCCATTGAGGCAGCCAACAGACTGTTACCTCCCTATTTGGAAGGCAGCCTCAGCTTGGAGGATACGGGTTCTATTCTCTTCGGCGCCGCTCTAGCGGTGCACCGCCTTGTCGGAGCCAAGACCCAGGAGTCTGGACGCGCTACTCATAAGAATAGCGACGTACCAGCCTGGAAGAGGAGAATAGAACGCCGTATCAACCTGGCCAGGGCCCTCATTGGTAGACTGCTAGCTTTCAGGTCGGGCAACACAAGGCCAAGGATTGTGCGCTCTGTTAGAATGGCCTTGAACGGGCTAGGCATCAGCCTCGATCAGCCTGACATAGCCGATAAACTAACGGAGCGCATCGACGGCCTGAAGCAGAGAATCGCGGCGTGGGGAAAGCGCATTCGCAGGTACTCTGAGAGAGTTGAGCGCTTTCGACAAAATCGCCTCTTCGTGAGTGATCAGAAAAGGTTCTATAGAAAGCTGGAGAACCCGATATCGGGCTCTGCTTCCCTAAAACCGAGTACGGTTGACCTCGTCGCCTTCTGGCGCAACATATGGTCAGGGGAGGTAGAGCACGAGGAGGGCCCTTGGATTGCGGCGGTTCAGGACGCATGTGCTAAAATCGAACCGATGAACCCAATCGCCATCTCTACGGAGGACGTCAGTGGTGCGGTCCGGCGGGCTCCGAACTGGAAAAGTCCGGGGGCCGACGGTCTGCATCACTACTGGCTGAAAGGGCTCTCGGTTTGCCATGCGACCTTGGCTCGACAATACCAAGAGACAATAGATCGGAAGACACTCCCGAACCTTTTCACTACCGGGATCACTCACTTAGCTCCAAAGTCCACCAATACCGCAGATCCCACCAACTACCGCCATAACGTGTCTGACCTCCATCTACAAGACACTGACGTCCGTTCTGAGCTGTAAGATCTCACGACATATTGGGGAGTTTAATATCTTGTCTGCAGCTCAGAACGGATGTCGTGGAGGCGGTCGCGGTACAAAGGAGCTCCTTCTCATCGACTCCGTGGCGGGCCAGCTTGTCAGACGCAACCGTCGGAACTTTTCGGCCGCCTGGATCGACTACAAAAAGGCTTTCGACTCGGTACCTCATTCATGGCTCCTGAGGGTCCTCGAGCTGTACAAGATTGACGAGGCAGTTCGAGACTTCCTCGGAGTATGTATGGGGCAATGGAGCACGATCCTATGTCTCCAGGGCGAGCGACTGACGGGTGCGGATGACCCAATCAGGATACGGAGGGGTATTTTCCAGAGTGATTGCCTGAGTCCACTATGGTTCTGCTTGTCCATGAACCCTCTAAGCACCCTGCTGGAGCGTTCGGGGACAGGCTTTCAGTTCCGGAGAGGAGGTACTAAAGTCTCCCACCTTCTCTACATGGACGACCTCAAATTGCTGGCACCTAACGCTGCACGCCTGCAGGAACTGCTGAAAATCACTACGGAGTTCAGCAGTTCCATCAGGATGCAGCTTGGAGTGGATAAGTGTGCGGTCGTGCATGTGGACAGGGGTCAGGTGACTCAATCGTCGCAGCTTAGCCTCGAATTAACATCATTCAAGACCCTTTCCGAAGCTGAATCTTACCGGTATCTGGGCATGTCACAATGCATAGGGGTGAAAGAAGTGGACATGAAACAGGCAGTTTGTGAAATCTTTTTTCGACGGCTGACAAAAGTTCTTCGGAGCTACTTGTCTGGAGCCAACAAGGTCCGAGCCTATAACGCTTGGGTCATGCCCACTCTCTTGTACACCTTTGGCATACTCAGATGGACTCAGACCGAACTTGACGCCCTGGACAGAAGAGTCCGCACAACTATGACGCACCATCGCATGCACCACCCTAAGTCGTCGGTCATGAGACTGTACATCCCGCGGAAGTGTGGTGGTCGAGGCATGTTAAGCGCTAAGACTATGCATAACCGCGAGGTGTGCAGCCTCAGGGCCTACTTTGAAACGAGACGGGACAGCGCTTTGCATGGTGACGTTTCAATGTGTGACAAAGGACTAACCCCCCTAGCCTTGGCCAAAGAGAACTGGCAGAAACCGGTCGTACTGAGCACCTCTGACCGGGAGACCGTATGGATGGAGAAGGAACTGCATGGACGGTTCTACAAGGCGCTTCACGCACCACACGTGGACAGTAAGGCCTCCGTGCAGTGGCTGCGATTCGGCGACCTCTTTGGGGAAACCGAAGGTTTTGTCTGTGCAATACAAGATCAGGTGGTCAAGACGAACAACTACCGAAAGCACGTCCTGAAGGATGGCACTCCCGACTTCTGTCGAGCCTGTCGTCATCCCGGTGAGTCACTCAGGCATGTGCTTTCGGGTTGTTCCGCGCTTGCTAATACTGAGTATTTGCACAGACACAACCAAGTGGCCAAGATTCTCCACCAAGAGCTTGCTCTTATGTACGGTCTCCTGGAACAGAGGATGCCGTATTACCAATACTCACCGGTGCCAGTACTCGAACGCGACGGAGTCCGGCTCTACTGGGACCTGCCTATCGCCACAGACAGGACGATACTGGCGAACAAGCCTGATATCGTGGTGATGGACAGGGCACGGTCGAGGGTATTTTTAGTGGACATCACCGTCCCGCATGACGAGAACCTCGTGAAAGCCGAGACTGAGAAAAAACGTAAATATCTGGATCTGGCGCACGAGATTGTTGACATGTGGGGTGTGGGGTCCGCTGAAATAATCCCTATCGTAATATCTGCCAACGGTTTGATCCCGGTTAGCCTCGCTCACCATCTGAGGCAACTGGGGATCCGGGACGGTTCGCTCGCAGCCAGGATGCAGAAGGCGGTGTTACTTGACTCGGCTAGGATTGTCCGCCGGTTTCTCAGCCTACAGCCCTAACCCCCGGCCGTTTGATCTCCCTGCCGGGGCGTATTCCTCCACCCGCTTATATTTATATATGTAAGTATAAGTTAATTTACTATATTATTTATATAAGTAGTTATTATAATATATGTATCTATTATGTATTGGGCGGGCGGAGTGACATTCAGTGAAATAATAATAATAATAATAATAAATAAACGCTTCACACTCAACTGCCCCAGTAGGATTTTCTCCTGTGTTGGGGTCCGAGAATACACACAATACACACAATACATAAGCACAACGCCCAGACCACGACAAACATCTATACGGCCGATACAAATGTCTGTCGTGAGCGGGAATCGAACCCGCGACCGCCAGCGCAACAGCCAGTGCTATGACCGCTGCGCCAACGCGTCGTCGAATGCATAGTCTATTTATGATCTTTATTTCTTACTTAAAATGTATTATGTATTTTTACAGAAGATTTTGGAGACAAAAATTTTATATCAATACCTCAGTCGTGTTAGCGTTGTTTAGTACGAAGTTTATATGCCTATGACTAATTGAAAATTGCTGATCAAAAATACTAATAATTATCAGTTAACATATTTTAAATCTATTTTCATTGGGGAAGCGGTTCGTCTCCTTCTCTATATCTTTCAAGACATATATTTATATGCCTTTATAAATGATTATTATTATTACTCGTATATGTAAAGTTATATAAGTAAGACTTCTTGTGTCATATTCTTAACGTTGCCAAGCATCTGCTAATTTTACCTGATTTGGGATGTATCTTTTTCTAATCTTCTTCTTTTTTTCTTATCTTCTAGACTGTTGTACTCCGCTTAGAAACTTTGAACCAGCATGTCTATAATATATATATATATATATATATATATATATAATTTTGTATCTAAATAAAAACACAAATATCAGCAATGGGATTCTTAATATGAAGGATTAAATTATCCGTTAATATTGAGTTGCACTGAGGCTAAAATTAATAATACTGAATGATTCAGTCTCAAATAGTCGAAAAAGTAAATTAAAAAAAACTGGTTACAACATGACATTGTTAAAATTATGTTTATATACCTATAACTTAGCTGACCCCGCAAACGTTGTTTTGGCATATATGTTATTACCCCCTTAGGGGTATGAGAAACAGATGTTGGCCGATTCTCAAACCTACCCAATATGTATAAAAAATGTCATAAAAATCGGTCCAGCCGTTTCGTAGGAGTATTGTGACATTGTGACACGAGAATTTTATATATAAGATAAGTAATCAGAATATGTTGTAATATATCATTCATTATCAATGTGTTTAATTGTAATTGTATATATTTTAAGAAAGGCGTATGAACAATATTTTTTTCTTTGTATCAACATAATAATATTTTAAGCATCAATACGTGTCTTTACTGGTTAATCAGATCGGGTTTCATGTTTAAACAAAAAAAAAAACCTATAGGTATGGTAAAGCTAAATCAATATTCTGCGTATTGAATAACATTAGCGGGCCATTACATGGCTTTGCAGAGGATTAAAATATTAAGTGTCGATAGGTAAGGTACCTTCCGCTGGGCGCGCAACGGAAACGCGCCTCGTGACTCACATGAGGTGTACGTAGGGCGGCAACTGTTAATAATATAAAATTAAGACTTATGCCAAATATATTTTTTTTTACAAATAAATTGTTGAAGGTATTTTAAATAACAGCTGAATGCTTTACAAATTCCTGTTTAGTTAACAAAAACTAGCTATTCACAATTACTTAGTACAAGCGTACCGAGATAAACTACTATTATGAGAATCAAAAGATAACTCAAAGTTACTTATTGTACGGTGAAAAAGTCTAATATAAAGAAAGCACAATATCGGTAGACTTACCATGATACAGATAGATAAGATGTGAGTATAAGGACTACTACGTAGACTTACGACTAATATGTAGAAGACGACAACGATGATAAAGTCCATACTTAACGTAACCAAATTAGCTATATTTTTCACTAACATAGTTTTCTCTCACCAACTGTATTCAGATATATAGTCAAACTGCTTACAAGACAAATAGTAAGTATTAAATTTATTAGAAAGCAATATTTAAAAAATAAACCTCGCTAAAAACTTAAAATGTTTGAAAATAACGATATTTTATCCTTGCAACAACCGTGTGATGGTTACTCTTGTTTTTACGCCGCAGTCGTTGGCCATTGTCTACCGCACGCATCATAAACTGTGACCGACCATTTGTGCCATATAATAAACATGTCACTAAAGTACTAACAATATGAACTCACTATGATATTCGTAATGAAAACTCTAACCGAAATCTTATATAACGTTTCAAATAGGTGCTAATTTTTATCTTTTTCAAAGAGGCAGAAAGATAATCTATTAGTCAGTAACATAACGTAGATAACATTATTTTTCATACCTATTAGGGATATGAAATTTCGATAAATTTCATGTATTTATTATAATGCAACTAATTGATTATTTATGTACGGATCTTTGTATATGTGTAAGCGTATGAATTATTGAATCTATCATACACTATTTTTATTCATCCTTAAGAATATTGTACACTTCCTATCCGCCACTACTATATCGTACCATGTGCCCAAACGTTATCTGGAAGAAATCGCTCTTCAGCGATAAGATTGCCTATGTACATCTTTTTTTTTTTGGATACTACTGTTTGTTCGTATTTTTATGTGCAATAAAAACTATATTAGTATTATTATTAATTTTTCCGCTTTTATCGTAGTTTATTAAGCTTTTTAGATGCCGTTTATTAAGTTTATTAGACGGCCGATTTCGGATACTTTACAGCAGCCATGGTCATGGGAGGCTACAAAGTTATTCAAAACTACCCTATATACATCAATATTTTACTTTATAATTAATGTAATAGGTATGTATTTATTTGTGTATTTAATTCTTTATGTGTTTAAAATATATACTATATATATATATATATATATATATATATATATATATATATATATATATATATATATATTATTGTATTATGAGATTGTAGGATCTACTTTGTTTTTAATTTTCTGGTTTGCCTTTTGATAACCCTACTCTTTTTATTTTAAAATCTCCTCTAACCCAGGTTGTCTGGAAGAAATCGCTTACCTAGCGATAAGACCGAATTTGTGCATAATATTGTTTTGCAAATTTTATTTTTAAAGATGTGTGTTATGTTAGCTTGTAATATGCACAATAAAGTATATTTCTTCTTCTTCTTCTATTTTAATTAGTCTTCTCTAAGTAGAAAGTACTAACTGAATATTTAATGTGTGAAATATTATGCTTGGTTTTTGATTTAATTATTTTAATACTGGGATCCCAAGCAGGTGGTAATAGCCAGCCTTCTTCTATATTGAAATTTGGCTGTCTTTTAATTTCAATAGCGTCACGGATCATCTTTGGTTCGAATCGGTATTCTTTTGCGAGGACCTTAGGTTTATCAAATCTAATATAATGGCGAGCTTTGTCTAGACTATTGCACAGATTGCGGACTTAGTGTAGCGACGGTTTTTTAAGTCAGCTACCTATATGGTAACGCGAGTTTTAGTCGATCTTTCGGTTTGGCCTATATAAGAGAAACCACATTCACAATCAAGCCTATATATTCCTGCATCTTGTAAGAGTATTTCATACTTGACGGATGGAAAAAAATGACTTATCTTTTTTGACAGCGCTTTTTCGGATGCCAATATTGTCAGTTATTTATTTATATACTTTATTGTCCAACAATATAAACAGTTGTAACAAAAGGCGGACTAATGCCTAGTGGTATTGATCAGGATCAGATATTAGTGGTCAGGATAACAGACATCAGCATAGTCTATGATGGGAAATATAAGAGAATTAAAAAAAAGTAGTTAAAGTAGAACTTTACTCTTTTTAGGAAGAAAGTTTCTTAACCGATTAAGATACCTTAACTTTGAAGTAACAGAGCGACTGATTTCCATGATGTGAACCTTCCAGCTTAAAGAAAAGTCAATGTGGAGTGTATGGAATTATGCAATTATTCAGCATGACAGATGGTAGATCGATAGTGGAGACTAGGCGAGAGCTACCAATAATGATTGCCTGAGACTTGATAGGATTAAGCAAAATGCTAAATTTGTTAGACCAAGTGCTTACATTCAGGAGACTTTGATTAATCCTGTTTACAGCTGAATGTAAGTCCTCTAACTTGGCGTAAACATAAAGCTGCAAATCATCTGCGTAGAAATTGTAAGAGAATTCGATGGAAGATGCTAGTAAATTAATAAAAAGAGAGGAAATAAGAGGAGACAAGATTGGCATCTTGAAGAACACCAGAGGATAGCTCAAGCCAATTGGAAGAGACATCATCAAGACGAACAGCCTGTTGACGACCGGGGAGATAGGAGGAAAACCAATCCAGAACTGATGAAGAGAAGTTAAGGTGTTTGAGTTTGGCAAGAGCAATATCATGATCAACCATGTTAAATGCATTAGAGAAATCGATTAAGACCAATATGGTGATCAATCTCTTTTCCATGCCTACCCTAATATTTTCAGTAACCTTCAGAAGAGCGGTTGCAGTACTGTGACCAGCTCTAAAACCAGACTGAAACGTATTGAGAATATTATTTTCATAGACGAAGGAGGAAACTTCCTTATAGACACATGCTTTTAAGATTTTTGAAATGAATGAAAGGATGGAGATAGCTTGAAAGTGATTTAGCTGGCAAGGGTT
Organism: Melitaea cinxia; assembly: GCF_905220565.1. NCBI lineage: Eukaryota > Metazoa > Arthropoda > Insecta > Lepidoptera > Nymphalidae > Melitaea > Melitaea cinxia. Next base: position 9,351,528 of record NC_059408.1, on the reverse strand, counting down.
AGGAACCTTAGGAAGAGGAAGAACATAAGCTTTCTTCCAGAGAGCAGGAAAAACCCCGGACATGAGAGAAAAATTGATAATATGGGTAATAGCTGGAAGAACATGATTAAGGATGGGAATGATCATAGAGCGATTGACGCAGTCGACGCCAGTAGCATTAGAAGTAGTGGAGATAATAATTTTTCGAACATCATCATCAGTTACTGTGGAAAAAACTAAGTCATTATGACGAAGGGGAGTCATGGAGTCTATGTTCAAAATTGTGTCTACTTTAGCATTGGGATTTAATGGTATAGAAAGCGAAAAGTGTAACTCCTTTCATAAAAAGTAGCCCAGTGTGATGAAGACACGGTATCTAACGGTAGCTTATTGTTTCCCAGTAATTACTAGATATGTTGAAGTTCGGTCACCAGGTGTTGCTCATCACAGATCCCTTGCGCGCTCTGAAACAGATACCCACGGTAGCTAACTGTGTTGCATGGCGGTGAGATTCGATGTTTAAGTAACTATCCGCCTGTGTATGCTTCCTATACACCGTCTATATACATCTCAGCGACAGTGAAACTATGGTTAGTTTTGATGTGCAATTACTCTTTACACGCTTACCTGTTGAAGATTTCATTAGTATTGTATTAAGAAAGGTGAGGGAATGTCTTTAAATTATTATTTTTTAAATTATCTGTTTCTTAACACGTTCGCTGCGTTGTGAGGTCATATTGCCCCATAGCAAAATTTCATGTGGTGCGGCGAGCAAAATAGCATTCATACGGAAGGCATAACTTTGTGTATTTCTATCGTAGGAAAGAGATTTATATACCATTGTTATCGCCGCTTTAACGTGAACAATCGAGCATTTTCAAACACTCGTGAGCCAATTTGACCTCACCCGCACCTAAAGAAAAATGTTTCATCCCAGTGCGGTGTGAGGTCAATATGACCTATCTCCCCGCGCACCCCACACCCGCACTGAAGGATGCGCTCGCGCCATTTCGTGCTCTCAGTATTGTGACACGCTATCGACAGTGAAGACGTCGCGTCGTTGGAATCCATTTTAAAAAATGTTTATTTCACTAGCTACATCCTCACTTCAAAATTGTGCGGTGGTTTGTATGTTTACTTAACCAATAAAGCACATGCAGTTAGTTTTAGCTGTATCAGGCGTCAATATATTTCATTTAAGCCACTTGACAATGTTCCTAAGCCCCTTTTCATGTATGCTCGGGGATAATTCGTGATTATGAACCGATTTTGATAATTCTTTTGTTGTTGGAAAGGAGGTATGCCAAATGTGGTACCATGTTAAGGAAACTAGGATCTGATGATGGAATCTCAGAAAAATCGAGGGAACCCCTCGAAAATCGTAGTGACGACTAGTATGTTTGTTATTTTTTTTTCGTCTACTTATATTGTATCATCGTCGTCGATAAGTATGTCGATGTAATTGAAGTCGGTTTTATCGTTTCCGAGCAAACACAATTATTATTTTTCACGTCTATGATTTACAAGGTTAAAAATTAAACTTTCAGTAAAATTTTGCGAAAATTTATCGACTCCTATACAGCAGACGTGATTTTCCCATCACTAGTGTTTTGATATCTTCAGTGCGTTGTATGGTCAAACGGACCCTACAATTTTTTTTCTCTTTTAAACGCTAAACGAAACAAGCGAGCTAAAAACGCAGCAAGGTATATATTGCGCACTGTAAAAAGGTCCTCTGTGAGTCAATATAACCAAATGACGCACCAGCAAAAAGTTCACTAAAAATCCTTACGCAGTGAACGTGTTAACTTATCAATATATTTACGAAAAGTCTACTTTTCTAAGTAATAATACCTATTTATGTTATGCTTTTTTATGAAACGGAAACAAGAAAACCGATAATATTGAAAATGAATGTTGATCATGTTACTCAAGTGATAATTAGCAATTTTTTGTTGACCTACAACACTGAAATACAATGTTATTAGCATAGTTAGTTCGATTTTTTGAAGTTATACTTTACTTTAGGCACGTTAGGGAAAAGTTATGAGAGTAAATTTTTACGATGCATGCGCACACCGTCACGAAAAAAACCGACACCCTGCAGTTAGCTGTAGTCAATGAAGTATAACTTCTTACGTGCATACATAAGTACACACATTTTGTATTTATTAAACCAGAACTCAGAATCCTGTATTAAGTTAAGAACCCTTACCCGTATAATAATGAAACTAACATGAATTTAATTAAAATTCAAAAGTAAATATCTGCTTTTGTTTATATAGTTGCAAAATTTAGATTTTCCACAAAATTGTAAAGAAAAAGTTCTTGTTATCATAAGATTGGGGAAACCCTGGGCTGCATTAAACTCGTTTATTTACCTTTTTTTAGAATAAAACCATTCTTAATCATTTTCTCATATTGAGAAATTCAATTAGCATATGTAGTGTAATCATTTACTATTTTTTCACATGACATCAAAAAAATTCCTATCGTATATTTCACCTCTTTATCGCTTAAGAAATATTGTGTCAAATAATAGATATATATATCTATCTATGTCCATTTTTTTACTTCGTGTTTTCTTAAAACTTTTTTTTAATAAATTCCTAAAGGGATAATGTAATTAAAAGGAGTTTCTAGCGATTTATTATATTAATAATCAAATAATTTTATATTAACTAACTACTATTACTTCTATTCGATATTTATTTTGGCTGATTTTTGATTATTTGCAAATCAATCAATCAATATATACAGGAGACATTTTATAGAGCAATTATTTGTGCATAAAATGTACATTAAAATACAAAAAATATCTTATATTCATTACGTTTATTTATAGTATACTATCAGGCCCGGAATATTGATTGTGAATATATTCAAGGACACTAGTAATAATATCAATGTTACACAAGAGATTGTTTCGGATTTATCTCGTTTAAAGGACGGATCTATTACAGCTAAAACAGCTTGTTTATTAAGCATGTTCTAAGAGAGCATTTGTACATGTTAGAAAAGCAATGTTTACAAATCATTTTTATAATTTGCTTTATCTTTAAGTCGACAAAAATATACATAATACTGTTTTTTAAACATGCACCAAAACTTATAAAATATAACAGTCATACACATATTTTACACATTTTTATATTCACATAAAAACTTACAGCTTAAATAATAATAAATGCGTCAGAAGCCTCGCAAAATTATAAAAGCTTTATTGTCTATTTAACTATTTTCATTACATCAATTTATTGCCATATTTTACGTAACAGATAAAAATTGTCGGGAAATAAACAGTAAATATAAAGGTGAATTTCCAAACTATGTACAATAAGTGAAGATAATGATACATTTTCTATAGTAATAAAAGTTTTAAGCCGTTATATTCGCTCATGCAACATCTTTTGTGCGAACAAGGGATGAGTCGTTTAACTTCCTCCCACTATCACAAATCTTGTTGAGTCATTTAAACATCAAATACCAGACTAACTCGATTTTATTGGCTTAATTTCGATTTAATTAGAATGCCTACAAATGCCATATCAAATATCCTGTAGTAGGTACATAATCGTAATGCTATCCTATAAATGATACTTTTGAATTTGGCTTATGGCGAAATCTAAAATAAATAATTTAGTATTTTTTTCACATGATATCACAAAATGCATGCACGTAGCACACACTCATACGTATGAACCGACACGCCCCGATGGCGGTCCGGTATAGCTGTCCAATGCATCCATTTTGGATCACACTTAGTCAATCTTTATCGCGCAGAAGCTCAGACTTTGCACTCTTTTCGTTTCCATTAAATGAGAGGTGAGAGCTATCTTTTTGTTTATAAGCTTTATCGAGCTTTGCAGCTGGAAGATCATTATCGACCGGTGTAGTTGTGGTTACTACGGGCACTGGTTTTGAATCTATGTTTTCACAGCGACAAAATTCCTGAAGCCATAGTTCTGAGTTGTAGGAGGGTCCTTCACCTCCTAATTCTGCAGGTAAAATGTCCAATGGCAATGAATCGTGTAGCGTAGACAAATTGTTTCCATGTAACATTATTCTTTCACGAGTTTTCGCCCTAAGATAAGGCTTAATTACTGCAAGCGCGGTTTCTACATACCACGGTTGACCAATGAAGTGTATGCTTTTAAATCGCACAGGCATACAGTCCTGCAAACAGTCGATCATCATTTTTAAAACTTTTGCTTGTAAACTACATGATTGTTTAAACGTAAACTCTGTCCAATCAACAATAATAACATAACCGTTTGCTTGATTTTGTACTTCTGTAAGTGTACGTTCCAGTGTTAGTAGTAGAGCTCTGAACACAGAAATTAGTGGACAAGCATGTGGGGTCCAATTCGAAGCAAACATAAGAAGCACGCAGCGACCACGGCGGTCACGTTGCGTTAGCACGCCAGGCAACCCATCGGCAAGAGCACGCAAGACGCCTCCGTCTGCAGGAGCCCATAGCTCGGGATGTTCACGGCGATGTTGATGATATCGAACTAGCAACTCAAAACTCTGCTGCACATCATGTTTTCGCGCGTACAAAAACCGTCGCAAGAAGTTGTCGTCTTGACATCTACTTTTATCGCGAAGAGCCAAGTTGAGACTCGAATCGACGGCTTCTTTGAGGCCAACCAGAGCACGTTGTCTATCACCCTCAGTTAATCTTTTCCTAGACACGTCACAAAGACGTTCATTTTGCATCTGGTGCAGTCTCCAGTCGTATTCGACATACTCGTTCATGTCTGGGCTTAGTATGACTCATGCGTCCTTTCACTAATTCACCAGTGTGTTGCGCGCGCGCCGCCTAGAGCTCGAGGCCGACTGCGCACTGAGTTCGCTCCGCGCGCCGCCGCCATCACGGTCCGTTCATTAAACCACATTATGCTGCGTTTACACTTACTCGACCAACCACTTGCTAGATTAGAGCCACATTTATTTTTTTCTTCTGTTATCGTTTTGTTCATAGAATATATATATCGATACCTCGGGGCTCAAAGGGCGTAAGCACCAAAACTCGATTTTAAAGGAGAGCCAAAAAACTAAAAAAAAAAAAATATTTTCGACATAACTTTCTCGATTATTGTCCTAAATAAACTATTCTAGGACCAAAAGTTTTTTTTTTTGATGCAGAACTTTGTATAATTATATTTCAAATAAATTTAAAAGTAACAAAAATAGCTTGTCTATACGCCTCGGAAAATCGAATGATTGGGGCGTTTACGCCCGAAAAATCAATGGATATTTGATTAGTGATGGTTGTAACCGTATATAAGTGTATAATCTATGGTTGTAACGGTCAATTTTCTCACTATTTCTATCAGTTTGTAGACAGCTGCTTTGTTTTCTTCATTTAGGTAATCGATTTAAGTGCAATTTTTATGAACTTTATTAACTTTTGTATATAATTATGTACTTTATTAACCTTTTTATAGATTTTATTACCATTTATCGACTCAGATAACTACTTAATTATACAAATACCTAATTATTGATTTTATCTATACTTAATAGCCTAACCTATCTAAAACCTATTCAAAAACTCATTTATTATTAAAAAAAAAATGATAAATAAAATTCACTTGTTATTGAAAATATTGTTTATTAAACAAAGTAAGAAAAAGACTCTTATTTTATATAATTTCAGTTGTAACGAAACATCTTATTAACGTAAAGCAGAATGAACGATTAAAACTAAATTGTACTGAAATGGCAAGTACTTAGGTATCGCTACAAAATTTTACGCTAATGTCTAATCTTCTGTTTAAAATGTATAGAAAATACAAGGAACTCTTGAGATCAATTATATATTATTTATGAAGTCTTTTGGTAAAAGTTATTAGGTAATCTTAAGTATTCCTACCTACTAAAACAGCAAACTTATTAAAATTTGACCATTCTTGAATAACGAATGTTTAACAAACATATTTATTATAAACAAATAATCTGTGAGGCTAATAAAACAACTGCTACTATTAAAAATCTATCTTACAATGAGAAAAATAAGTGCATAAACAAAATAAATTTCTGAATAGGATTCAGGGACAATGATAAATTCAATAATTTTTGCGTCACCTGCGTTACATATTATTTAAACAATTTTAGTCAATAATAGACTGTGGAACCATTAACATTACACATACATTTAATAAAATGACCAAAACTTAGGTACCTGCACTTACAAAACTAGAAATATTAAATTTGGTTAAAAATATTATCACACTATAACGTTTAACTTAAACATTAATGACCCTTAATCAAGAAATCACAATCACAAGCAAAGCTCTCGCAATCACATAATATATAGGTAGATATGGTTGACCAATTAAGGGATAATTGTTAGACGTATGTGTCATTTTATTTTAGAGTACATAAATGTTTAAGGGTGTATCTGGTAAGTTGATTCTTTAGAAATGGTTATGTTCGGGCTTAAGCACCACGTAAGAATATTCGTATCATCTACGGTGTCGTTTACTCCTATCACGTTTATGATTATTAGCAATGATTGCTGTTACGACACAAAAACTGAAAAAATATATTTTATTTTCTACAAAAAATAGGTCACTTTTTGGCAAATAGGAAGACTTTAAATATACAGATCGATAGAGGAGAAAAAAATAAGTAGGGCTGCATTAAAAAGTCAATTTCGCCAAAATGGCGGTTACGCCCTTTGAGCCCCGAGGTATCGATATGCGTTCTTTTTACATGACGCGAACTATACCTTGATATAAATAGCTAATTAAGAACGTTTTTTTGTAAAAATGTCAAAGTATACATATTTTACATAATTTTATTTACTTAGTTATACTTTATAGTACAACACAACTATATTATACATATTAAATGTAGTTTTAAGATAGTTACAGAATTTGTATTGCAATGGGCGGACTTTTGCTAATTAGTCATTTTTTCCAGAAAACCCAAGTAAAGAAAACCCAATAATTTTATAGTCTTGATATGTGCTTTTAATATGTTTCCCGTTTCCCCATAAGGAAATTTATAAATAAAATTTTGTTTGTACTTTTATCTAGTAGCTAACATTAAAACACTTTAAGATGCTGTATAATAACATTGTACTGTGTACTCGTATGCAAAATTAAATTAGTCTATCATATTGATAAAAAAGTGCGTGCGTACAAAGTACACATGTCAGAAGTGAAACTTCTTTGACAAACTAATTTTTAAGTCTCGTTTATATTTTTACAAATCTAAAGCTTAAGATTTCCGTTACTGCGCCATCGACAAAAACGTTACCGTTTCATCAAACGTTGCCGTTTTGATGAAACGGAAAATTTTACCCTCATGCGTCTAAAGAAGTTTCACTTCAAAAATATTTAAAAAAAATACTGAAATATCTTGAAAGTTGCAACCGAACATAAACAAAAAGAACAAGCGGCAAGTAGCTGCATCTAATGTAAACAAAGCATAACTTACTGAGGCAAAGCGAGTTATAAATAAAAGAAAAACTGAAGGTTGACTGTATACCGGTCAATTGGCTGGCTGGTTTCTGCGATGACGTCGGCAGCGCGTGCGTGCGGGACACACTCACGAGAGTAAGCGGGACGGCAGTCTATATTGTATACCATTATTTCGATGTAACCATAAAAGTGTAGCATAAACGGATGACCGAAAATCGTATAACGTCCGCACTTTGTTCACTTTATCGTACACTTCGTAACCGTAACCGGTAACTCATTACTCAAGCAGCATTTAAAGTAACAGCATCTACATTTTGATAGACAAATGAGACTAAAATAAAATTATAATAGGTATATCAAACAAAGTTGTACGTTAATACGTAATAAGTTACATTTGGCATAAAATTACTGAACACCTCAGCAATCAATGTGTTTGCTTATTAGTTTAATTTTATAATTGTATTGATGCTTTGTTTGTTGCGAATAATATTATGTATTGTTTAAACTAAACATATACCTACGTCATAACCAACGTTAGACATCAACGACCGCGAGCTCTGTGTAATAATAAAATAGCTATGACTACGTGTATTCCTCTGGGTTCACTTTCTCCTTGCAAAGTAGGTCTTTTCATATTAGGATTAGCTACAGCGAGCGAATAACAAGGATGTGTAAAAGGTTCCGGGTCTTATTATTATTATAAAGAGACGTAATCATAGCAGGGCATAATTTGATCATTACCGTACGGAACATAAATTCTCCTCGTGATTGATGTTTTACGAGGGCAATGACTTTTAAAAAAAAATTACCGTGGCGTTGCATATCATGGTCGTTGACTCGTTGCCCCGTGCACTAGGCTCGAGGTGCCTGGAGTAAAAATAGATTTATTCCGAGCTTCAAGATGCGAAGATTGTATCCCGACATGCTCATACCACCTTAGTATGTTGTTACACGCAAATGGTGACACGCATCGTTGTTGCGTTGTCGACTAGACTCAACAAAAACTTGATAAAATGCTGCTTTGACATTCACATCATGTAACGCTTAAGATCGCCGAGCTGAGATTTTCAATACTGCTTTTAAAAATACATTAAAATCAGGTTTTACATTAAGCATCTAATTTTATAAGAAATCGTTTTTATGTGTACATCAAACGACTTACTTATAGACAGTTTCTCTGCAAGAAAGTTGTTAATTTATCGTAGTATTTATATATAACACACCTAAAAGTGAACATATTAAAATATTTCCCATAATACCAAATTATTGTTGGACTTAACTATGCAGATCACGTAATAAGATAAATATGTTTAAATGTACCTAACCACTAAGCCCATAATATTTATTGCATTAAAATATTACAAACACAATGCGGGAACTTGGGCGATTGTCAATCGATCACCATAGATAAAGGTGATAACTTATTGTGGTATCTGATATACCAGAAATACGTACAACAGATATAACACGATAACGATTATTATACAAAATATTTAATACAAAAGGGACAGTGGACTACTTTTTTTCTCACATAGTCAAAAAAAAGGTTATGTAGAAACAGAAAATACTGTGTTATTTATAGCTATTTTGTTTCAAATAAATCGAAAAGATTATTTTTCTAAAACAATTTACCAAAATTTTTTATTACAAGTTTGGGTATTCCTTAAAATACTTTGGAGAATTTTTTTTTTTTAAATAGTATTAATAATTTCACCATACATACATTATTTTTATTAACCTAAGAAATGTATGTAAGATTTAGCTATAATTATCTTCTTACATATAAAAATTCTCGTGTCACACTGTTAGTTATAAGTCCTCCGAAACGGCTGGACAGATTTTTATCAAATTTTGTGTGCATATCGGATAGGTTTAAGAAACGGCCAACATCTATTTTTCATACCCATAAGTTAAAAAAAAGGGGGGGGGGGTGGATTAAGGGCAGTTAATAATATATATAGCAAAACAACGTTTAAGGGGTCAGCTAGAATAATATAAATATCTTCACTACCATCTATGCGATCGATGTAGACACATTTGTATCTAACTCTACTTTGTATCTATGATACTAAAGCATTTTTTTGGAATCTAGTACATCTTGGACTGCTGGAAAATGGAGCCTTAGTTATTTATCTCTTCTTATACTTAAGAACTTGAAAGAAGACACTTTAATTCTTCTCATATAGTGGTTCTTTAACTTCCACAAGTCACAATTAAAACCAGATGTGTAATCGGCTTAACAATTCAAATTTGATATTCAGGATTTGCAAGAAAATTTTAATTAGAAATTACTATTTTAAAATGCAGTTAAAACTCATATTTTCACTCTAATTAATCATAGGGACTTTATTAAAAATATATCATTTAAGTAGAAAAATGAAGTGAATGTTATATAAGTATGTAAAAACCCTCGGAAGCCATCTAAATAAGTTTGTCATAAAGAGATCCTCGATCTTCTTAAAGACAAATAAATAATTAGTACAAACTTTTACCCACGGCTTCGCACGCATTGAATTTTTTTTCACAAAAAGTATCCTATGTTACTTCTAACACCTCCAAGAATATGTGTAAAAAGTTTCGTGATGATCGGCTGAGTAGTTTTCGCGTGAAAGCGTAACAAACAAACTTACATTCACATTTATAATATTAGTAGGGATGTGTATTCTGGCCTACAAACATATTGCCATACGATCAATTCGATCGATCATATTCGAGGCACGTACCTATCACATTTGTGGTGTCCCTATACTCGTACATAACCTTTGCCTCCTTGTGGGGATGTGCCAATGTCCGTGTGGAAACCCGTGTGACAATCGATTAATATCGTTTGACTATTCATAAAGATTACGGTTCTAAAAAAAATAAAATAAATATCGTTTGATCTTATTTTGATCATTAAAATTAATAATTCGAAATGAAAAAAGGTCGTAAATGTAACTTTTTTTTTAATTTTTTGAGGTGTTGCTCGAGAGTTTGTTGGGGTAAAAAAGCAAAGCAATGAGCGATAACTATAGGCACGACCTCTGAAGTTAGTCACTGCCTCATGATTTTTTTTTTACTTCTTCGCATTTACTTTATACCCTTGCTCAAAATCAATCCAAAACACTTTAAAACTTACTCAAACAAAGTCATGCTTGCACGGAATTTCGACCCACTTTTTCCCTATAAATGTAGACTAATACTAAAAAGTTGTGAAGTAAACATTAAAGGGATGTTTTTGAGACAGGCATATAAAGCAGTATTAGATGTATAATAAGTAATTGTTATTTTTAGTATTATAATATTACAAAATATTTTATTATTTATGCTATTATTTTCTTTCGAAAAGCCCAACTATAAGTGGTCTTATAAAATTGATTGAAAATATCTTAAGATGACATTTTTTATACAACTACGTCGGCAAACAAGCATACGGTTCACCTGATGGTAAGCGATTACTGTAGCTTATAGGCGCCTGCAACACCAGAAGTATCCCAAGCGCGTTGCGATCCTAATCTCCCCTAGGAGCTCTAGTCACCTTACTCACCAACAGGAACACAATACTGCTTGAAAACAGTATTATTTAGTTGTGGTCTTCTATAAGGTCGAGGTGCTGCCCCAGTCGGGCTGCTCCATATTTTGAGCAGGAAATTTCCTGCTGTGCCCTACCTCATTTAATATTTAGTGTCATGTAAAGTATTTAGGTTTGAGCCACTTGTGATTGAATTAACTTAAAACATCTGGCTCTACGCCGGCGCCTGCGTAATTAACGACCGAGCAGCTGCAAACGATGTGGAATAACTTCCTATTGGCCGTTAAACAGTTATATTTAAATTTAAACTGACTCGTAGCAAACGAGTAAATAAAAAATAAAAAAGCTTAATACTTAATATCAAACTGGTTTTGTTTTTTATAGAAAAGATATGAATGTAACAACGAAAGACTTATTAACAGATTTAAACATACATTGAGGAAGACGATCAAGTGACATTTAAAAGGTATTTAGATGAAAATAAAACCAGATATAATAATAACAATTATATACTTATATTAAGATATTTTATGTACTGGTAGGCTGTGTGGCTACGGCATTAATGAAAATAGCCACCCCCTCTCTTCCCGTGTGTGTCGCAAGAGGCGACTAAGGGATAACACAATTCCACTACCACCATGGAACTAAAAAAGCCGACCGATGGCGGGATAACCATCCAACTGCTGACTTTGAAATATACAGGCCGAAGACGGGCAGAAGCAGCACCTTCGGTGCGACAAAACCAGTCCTGCTGTCACCAACCCGCCTGCCCAGCGTGATGACTATAGGCAAAACACATGACGTACTTCACGCCTGTACGTACTGAAAACTAAAAATGAAATACAATCTCTCATTTAAATCAAAAAGCTCGAAAAACAGTGTTGAATACTTATTGTGATTGATTACTGACAAACTGGTAATACTAAACAATATTCGTTAATATTAATTTACATACACACATGTTACATTGGGGGTAGGGGGGGTCAAAATCTTCAAAATTTGCGTTACGTAATATTTTTTTTATATCACTAGTTCGGCAAACAAGCGTACGGCTCACCTAATGGTAAGAGATTACCGTAGCTTATAGACGCCTGCAACACCAGAAGCATCGCAAGCGTGTTGCCGACCCAATCCCCAATTCCCCCCAGGAGCTCTAGTCACCTTACTCACCAACAGGAACACAACACTGCTTGAAAGCAGTATTATTTAGCTGTGATCTTCTGTAAGGTCGAGGTACTACCCCAATCGGGCTGCTCCATATTTTGGGGGGGGGGGGGGAAATTCCTGCTATGCCCTACCTCAGTTTAAACTTGAACAGTTAATACTTGAAAGCCCCCAAATATGTAACGTTTATGTAAATGTTTCATAAGTTTGCGACCAGAGACAAAATATTAGAGCTATCCTGATGTCCAAAATAAATCAAAAGATACATCCAAATAATGCTGTCCAGAGTTACTATTCTACGTGAACGACCACAATTAGCACGGATAGTTTCTAATAAATTGTCTTTTCTCGTTATAAATTCTCAACTCTATCCGATAAAATCACACTAGTTAATTTTAATAATCCATAAGTGCCAAACAATTTTTAATATGTTTAAAGTTTCGTGTCATTGTCGGTCTCGAACTTTCATGTGATAGTGATAATATAAGATTTTAACGGTTAGAAAACACATGAAGGTCAAATGGATAGAATAACTATCTAACCAATAATTTACTACAAACAACTTTTATACTTCCTAATACAAGGTAGGGAGTGAAGGTAGTGAGTAAAATAATAAGCGATTCTGTCATTTGACCTTTGTTTGACATTTGTTTCACATCCATATTATGTGGCAAATTAATAAAACTCAAATTGGAGTAGTATTTTAATATACAGAATATAAATATTTCTTAACAAAATTAGATACGTCTGTTCAATTGAAAGAGATTAAATCCGTCGTAGAATTGGTTCCGATAAAATAAAAAAATAAATAACCACAGAAATAAAACGCAGGAGTTACTTTGATATGGTATGTGTAACTTGCGGAACTATCTAACGAACAATCTGTATTGTTTAATGTAAATTTAATATTACCAATAGTGTACCATAGTACCATGTACAATGGTACAATGTTTATCACATGTATAAATATTCATTAGGTATAGGTAGTTTAATCTTTAAACATAATTGTTATATCTAAAAGTTAAATAAAAATACGTAAATATTTAAAGCTTCTGAGAAAACATTAGAATTTCCTTTAATATTTTCAATTTCTAATAAGTTATTTAACGTTTCTATAAATTTTACATGGTTTTCTATTTTATTTCAATTTTCCTATTTGTGTTTGCATATCAATACTGTACCAACATTTATAGAACTCAACCAACAACAACATTTATAGATCTTTACTGCAAAGAAAAAACTAGATTTTCATAAGACATCGATATGCTACAAAATAATTGTGTTTGCTCGCAAACGAAAAAAAAAACCGACTTCAATTACACCGACGAGTAATACACCGTAGATCGACGAAAAAATAGTCAAGTAACTACGCGTTATCAAAGATTACTCAAAAAGTAGTGATCAGATCTCAATAAAATTTATATGTGACTACATGACAAACATCAGCTTTCGATTAAATTAAAATTTATCAAAATCGGTACACCCAGTAAAAAGTTATTGCGGATTTTCAAGAGTTTCCCTCGATTTCTCCGGGATCCCTTCATCAGATCCTGGTTTCCTTATCATGGTACTAAACTAGAGATATCTTCTTTCCAACAAAAAAAGAATTATCAAAATCGGTACAGCTAGTAAAAAGTTATTGCGGATTTTCAAGAGTTTCCCTCGATTTCTCTGGGATCCCATCATCAGATCCTGGTTTTCTTATCATGGTACTAAACTAGGGATATCTCCTTTCCAACAAAAAAATTTTGATAATTCTTTTTTTGTATGAAAGGAGATATCTCAAGGGTTATAAGTACCATGATAAGGAAACCAGGATCTGATGATGGAATCCCAGAGAAATCGAGGGAAACCCTTGAAAATCGTAGTGACGACTAGTGCGTTTGTTAATTTTTTTCGTCTACTTACGTTGTATTACTAGTCGATGTAATTGAGGTCAGTTTTTTTCATTTGCGAGCAAACACAATTATTATTTTACTACACAAGTAACAAGTAATTTTTAAGTTACGTATTTCCCGTTAACATTTATCGTATGTCACTTAGTAATAACGTAGTATTATCATGATGACATACCAAATTTTTTAAATCCTTCCATTAGTTTTTGAGCATACATACTATTACAGTTTAACAAAAAAATAAATAAAAAGAAATCTATAATCTTTATCATTAGAGTTTTGTATAGAGTATAAATATAAAAAATTTTATACCACCGGATTTCATACCACCTGCTAACCCCACTCTATTTTGTAATGGAGAGACACTTGAAAAAGTTAGCAAATACAAATATTTATGATGCTGGGTCGACGATACGGGGGGCCACAGTCTGGAAATAAGGTGCCGCATAGAACAAACTCGTAATGCTTTCTTTCAGCTTAAACCACTTATATGCAATAAGAAGCTGAACATCGAGCTACGAGTACGATTAGCACGCTGTTACGTTTTCTCCTTTCTCTTGTATGGTGTTGAAGCATGAACCCTCACCGAATCGACCTGTAAGAAGGTTGAAGCTTTTGAAATGTAGGTATACAGAAAAATGTTAAGGATATCCTGGAGAGATAAAGTAAAAAACGTAACTATGCTAAGTCGTGTGAAGAAGAAAGCGGAAGTTGTGTACGCGGTTAAGAAAAGAAAGCATGAATACTTCGGCCACATCATGAGAAGCTCTAAATACCAGCTGCTTCGACTTATTATCCAGGGCAAGATTCAAGTCAAGCGCAGTGTGGGTCGAAGAACATCTTGGCTAAAAAATCTACGCCAATGGTTTGGGAAAAGCACCCGTAAGTTATTAAGGGCTGCGGTATCAAGGGTACAAGTTGCCAAAATGATCGCCGAACTTCGTGAGAAGATGGCACTTTAAGAAGAAGGAGATAAAAAATTTATATAAGGTACAATACATAATAATATTATTATAATACTCTTTATTATACACCATTAAAAGAAACCACAAAATAATAACATAAAATAAAAGATGTACAAGGCGGTCTTATCGCTGAAAGAGCGATCTCTTCCAGAGGACACGAAATAGAAACTGCAATTATGAAGTAAACAAATAATTGGTGTGCGAATTAGAATATTTTAATAAAGTACATATAGATAATATATAATAATAAACATATATAATACTTACATATATAAATTTTTTTTTATACAATGATAGGCTTGCGTTTGACCACTATTTCACCTGATGATAAGTGAAAATGCGGTCTAAGATGGAGCACGCTTACCTAGAAGTAACCTATTCACTCGCGACTTAAAGATCCCCAGGTTATAATTTTCTGGAAACACAGACGCTGGTAGGGAGTTCCATTCTTTGGCTGTACGGATCAAGAATGTACTAGCGAATCGCTTAGTGCGTATAAGGGGAATGTCAACCATATAAGGGTGGCGTAACGTAGAGCGTCTGGTTGTACGATGATGGAAGGGGGTAGGGGGAATCAGGTTATGAAGTTCCTGCGCACACTCTCCGAAGTGTATCCGATAAAATAACGACAGGCCAGCCACCCTCCGTCGATGATGCAAGCTTTGCAGCTTTGCAGCGACCAGTGCATCATCACCGATGAGCCTCCTGGCTCGTCTCTCAATCGACTCGAGAAGCTCCAGCTGGTACTTGGCTGAGCCATCCCAAAGATGAGAGCAGTACTCCATGCATGATCGAACTTGCGCTTGATATAAATTTAGAAGCTGTTCCGGAGTGAAGTACTGTCTCACCTTCGAGAGGACGCCCAGTTTTCTGGCAGCTGTTTGAGCCTTTGTCTCTATGTAAAAAAAAATACATACATATATAAATATAAATATATATAAATATAAATATATATACAAAAATACATCATATTTGTTTTGTGCGAGTGAGGACAGCTCGAATTTTTAACCGACTTCCAAAAACGGAGGAGGTTCTCAATTCGACTGATTTTTTTTTTTTTTTTTTATGTATGTTACATCAGAACTTTTGACTGGGTGGAGCGATTTCGACAAATTTTCTTTTAATCGAAAGGTGGTGTGTGCTAATTGGTCCCATTTCAATTTATTTGAGATCTAACAACTACTTTTCGAGCTATATCTAATAATGCGTTTTTACTTGACGCTTTTTTCGTCGACCTACGTTGTATTATACCACATAACTTTCTATTGGATATACCGATTTTGATAATTCTTTTTTTGTTCGCAAAGAGATATCCCAAACTTAGTACCATGATAAGGAAACCAGGATCTGATGATGGGATCCCAGGGAAATTGATAGAAATTCTTGAAAATCCGCAATAACTTTTTACTGGGTGTACCGATTTTGATAATTCTTTTTTTGTTGGAAAGGGAATATCCCTAGTTTGGTACCATGATAAGGAAACCAGGATCTGATGATGGAATTCCAGAGAAATCGAGGGTACTTCTTGAAAATCCGCAATAACTTTTTACTGGGTGTACCGATTTTAATAATTTTTAATTTAATCGAAAGCTGATGTTTGTCATGTGGTCAGATATAAATTTTATTGAGATCTGATCACTACTTTTTGAGTAATCTTTGATAACGCGCAGTTACTTGACTATTTTTTCGTCGATCTACGTTGTACTACTCGTCGATGTAATTGAAGTCGGTTTTTTTTCGTTTGCGAGCAAACACAATTATTATTGTAAATCATCTTTGCAGCATTCCAGTGGCTACTAATATATCTTCGTCCAAGATTTCTTAGTGACACATTATTAATTATCTTTAATTAGTACGCATTAATGCAATCCCGATATACATAATGCTTAATGCGGTCTCCTATCGAAGTATCTCTATGTGATCAACGCAGAGTTGCACGAAAAGAAATTAAAATTTAAGTAGTGATTAAACTAATTTAATCGCAAGAATTGTATGAAATTCTTGTGATTAAATTAGTTTAATTTCTACTTAAATTTTAATTTTGTTTCGTGCAACTCGGCGCAAGAGTGAGAAACCACGATAAAAACGTAACTCAAATAAAGCTAGTGTTAATGGACAAAGCACATTGTTTGAAGCAGTTCGGTTTCCAATTCGGTGCCCAAGGTTCTTTAATAACGACCCGAAAGACGAAACAGAAACGGACAGTTTAATTTATACTGCAAGGAAAATGCTTCGATTCGTGTCATATATGGAAATCTGTGCAGAAGGCCTGTGTCCATTAATGTCCATACGTGACCATCAGCAACTAAAGACGAAAATTTTCGGATTTCATAACATAACAGAATATATTCTTGTTTATTTAAAAGTAGGTTTCCCATTACCTCAATTAAAGGTTTGTATTGTCAAATTGGAGTATGCATACTCACAGAAGAGATTAATTTTAAATATAATAAAATCGTGACGCATACTGTTAGTCTTAGTTATAAATATGTATATTACATTATTAACTTTAAATAATTTTAAGCACAAATACACAATAAGGTCACTGCCAGATATGACAGTGTCTCGGATCTTAGGTACGATCTGACTCACGCAAAAGTCGTCTTTATTTGTGATCAACTTATATGACTACTACTTTACTTGCTAATATAAATAAAATATAATGAACATTTACATCGGCTTAACTTGAACGAGTTTGTAATAACTTACTTAGTTTGTATATATACATAGTCTGGCCACAAATACTATTACACAATTTAAAAGAAACAACAAATATTACATGATTTAAATATTACATTTGAATTTGGAATATGTCATTTTTATATTATTGTTTATTGTGTTTTCTCATTTTCGCGCCAATACATTGCAAAATATTTTTTGATATTAAAATGGATTTGGGTGAAAAAGGGAATCGAATTGCTATGATTGCATTAAACGGAGTAGGTATGGAACCAAATACAATTTTTAAAACTCTCCAAACGCTCGGTATTAGTTAAAGGTTTGTGTACCGGCGCTATTGATAGGTACAATGAAACCTCCTCTGTTTGTGACAGATCCTGGTGTTCGTACAAAAAAGACGATCATAGCAGTAAGGGAAAGAATTCGAAGAAATCCTGTCCGAAAGCAAAAGATTTATCTCGGGAGATGAAGATAGCACCTAGAACCATGTGGCGTAGGTATTTTAAAAGATGACTTAGGACTTACAGCCTATAAGAGATGCACTGGTCATTTCTTAGCGGATAATTTAAAAAAAAAAGAATAGATTGGTAAAATCAAAACAACTACTTAAGCAGTACACTAAGGGACACAGAAAAATGTTATTAAGGGATGAGAACGTTTTTATAATTGAGCAATATTTTAACAAACAAAATGACCGTATTTATGCTCAGAGCTCTAAGGGAGCTTTCCAATTAGTCAACATTGTAATACGTGGGCATTATCCAACCTAAGTGATGGTTTGGTCCCCACCTACTACACCAACAACCAAAGGTCAACTCTGAAGGAGTGACTGAGCTATATTTTTGTGAAAAAGGTATCAAAATATCGGCACAGGTGTATCAAGATACCATTCTTAAGAATGTAGTTAAGTCCCTTAATAGTACCATGTTCAATAACCAAGAATGTTCCTTTCAGCAAGACTCGACGCCGAGTCGTAAAGCTCGATCCAACCAATCTTGATTTGAAACTAACGTTCCGGACTTCATCAGAGCTGAAGACTGGCCGTCATCTAGTCTAATCCGATCTAATAGATTTAAATCCGCTGGATTATAATTTATGGTCAGTTTTAGAGATTATGACTTGCTCTAAATGCCATGATGATTTGAAGTCCATAAAACAATTCATACGATTGGCAGTGACGAATTTTTTCATGGAAAGAGTGCGTGATTGATAACTGGCCTCAACGTTTAAAGGACTGTATTGCAGCCAATGAAGACGACTTCGAACAAGCTTTATATTTTTTCAATGTTTTTATATAATATATTAAACTAATATATTGTAATATTAATAAATGTTACGTGCAATATAAAATATGTTCTTTCTTTGTAACAATATTTAGGGCAAGACTATGTATATATGTAATAACTAAACTTTTATAAGCGTCTACTCTTGTTATATTTCAGTTGAAATGAAACTTAGCTCTGAAATTTGTCGATATATACGTGTCTAATTAAAAAATGCGCAAACAGTAAATAATATTTACAGTCCTAAAGGAAAAAACGTACCAGAAATTCCATGTAAGTACTAATTTAGATTCCGTAAATAAACGAACTGAATTTTGTTATACATACTATAAATTGTTGATGGTTTATTATATTGGTTTATAATATTATGTTAGTACCTTTATATCTACGAATATTATAAAGAGGAAAGATTTGATTGTTTGTTTGTTTGCATTGAATAGGCTCCGAAACTACTGAACTGATTTGAAAAATTCTTTCATTGTTGGGAAGCTATCCGCCGCTGACATAGGGTATATATAATATATATTATATTTAAAAAAAAAACATTTTGAAATTTTTGTTGAATACCCGTGCGAAGTCAGGGCGGCATGCGAGTATTTTCTTTTCTTTACAAAAACACACTATTGTGTCATTAACCGATAGCAGCGCCACTTACCAGGTCCAATTGAGATAAAACTACCCTATCTTCCAAGTTGAACCAAATTACAGATGCTTACAAAATTTGATAAAAATTGGTTTGTTGGTTTCGGAGTTTATCTGGACATCGTGACACGAAATTTTCATATAATTATATATAGATAGTAATTCAATTAAACAAATGTAATAGGAGCTGATCAGCATACAAAACATATTTAGCTGAGGCAGTCTTGAGGCTCGTGACATAGGGGATAAGCTCCAGGAGCGATACCTAATGTTGTATGACCATATCACGCGCCGGTTTGAGAATATATCTAAAGCAAGTGCTATATCTGTCCTGGAACTAGACCTTCCATGCGGCCTTGGAAGTGCCAAATAGACATCCACAATAGAGACAAAAGAACCAATGAACTAAAAATGAATGATGTTTAAAAACTAATAACGTTTCAAAGAGAAGAATGTATATTTCTTCTTTTTCTGCCTTTGTTCGAACATCGTAAACGACACTTTGAGACTCGCCCAAGATACACTCAAGTTACCTTAACTTGAACTTAACGGCTGGTTCAAGCTCTATTTGGATATTACTTCGGTAGTAGTATCCGGAATGTTCTCGGTCTTTTACACATTTCATTAGAGACCCCCGTTTTCAGACGTTCTGTTCCACAAATTCACCCTACGGCTTACGATTCCAGGCGATCACTAAGCATTATGTCATCGGATCAGTTATTGAGGCTGGTCCTGGAAACAAAGTTAAGTACCTACCAACTACATTAAAGAAAATCAGAGTAGAAACCGAGCGCGAAAGCGTTTGTTACTAGTTTTCTTAATTGTAGTTACAGAAATGTATACTTTTGTTTTTATTGTGACTTACAACAAAAGCATTGCACCATTAATTACAAATAATTTTAAACCTGTTCTACAGTCACTGTTCTGAATACTTGCTATTAAATGGAGGCTTCGAAACTTCTCGTATCGCTACACCAATACAGTAATAAATGCCCATTTATGTTATAAAAGTGGAAGATATGTTTGTTTGTAAACGATAGTCTCTTAAATGAATAACGTTGTTATTTATTTGATTTTCAAAATTGTGATAATAAAGAAGTAATTTATGCTATATAACACTACACTGTGGTACGTAATTGTAGAGTTGTAGCTATAAATGTCATAAGAGGGCGAAACCGCGAGAAATGTGTAGTTACGTATGAGCAAAGTATGAGGTTAGAATGTACCTTATCTGATGTACTTAATTATAATTGGTCTCGTATGCACTTGCATGCAAATAAAATGTTCATACCGCTCGAGAAATCTGGAGAGAGCGTGCGCATTGAAGCAAGTAAAGGCAAGTTTTATGTTACATCGACGTCAATACAATACATAAAGGCTGATTGGATAAGCATGAATATTTATTTATTCTCATGTTACGTCTACTGCTTGCATTTTATATATTCATTTTGTAAAAGCGCAAGAAGACAGCGCCATTATCAATTATAAATAAGAGTTTTTATGTTGAAATAATTATTAATGTCAGACGTTGATCGACAGGTTTTTTTTTGTGTATGCTGTTAATACGCATTGACGTGTTGGCGCAGCGGTCACAGCACTGATTGTTGCGCTGGCGGTTCGGGTTCGATCCCGCTCACTACAGATATTTGTATTGGCCATATAGATGTTTGTCATGATCTGGACGTTTGTGCTTGTATATTGTCTGTGTTTCCGGACCCCCAACACAAGAGAAAATCCTTCAGGGGGCCGTTGAGTGTGAAGCGTTTATTTATTTATATGTAGAATATTTTAGCGCCTAAAGGTGTAAACGATTTAATATTTAACAAGATATCCTTGAAGATGGTCGCTTTGTTGCGATGATTATATTTTTTAAATGCAATATGCTTGAATGTTTTCCTTTCACAAACAAAACAAAGGCAATCGTGAAAAAATTACAAAACAAACGATAAGAACATACCTATTACATTGAAAAACAAAAGAATTTATAATCGTAAAAATCCGCTACTTACATACAATAAAATCGTCACAAATAGCCCAATCATACATTGTAAGATTATTTTAATGACAACAAATTGCAAATGTGGACATTCTGTTTGTGGTTTAGACGAAGTCATGCTCCATTTTCTAGATTAATTTAATTTAATTATTATTTAATTTTTATACTATAGTTTTTATTTTATACATTAGGTGAAATAAATTTTCTAAAGGTTTAATTCAATTATTTACTATATCATATTTAAATATGATAAATAGCTGATATGAGACTATTTTAAGATGTTACTTTAATTCAAGGAATTTATTGTTTTCTTTTTATATACCATGATGATAATGATGATTTTTATATATTTATTATAGATGCTATATTGCTTTTATATATTTATTATAGATGCTATATTGCTAGGTACCTGTGACTTTGACACTGACGGTTAGGTACTCGTACACATTTACCTTCTAGTTCGTCGTCCTAACTCGTAGTAGGTAAAGACTCAATTATACCATATTTCATTCAAATATATTTTGTAGTTTACATAGTACGAGGCCAAAACGCAGATAGACGAACAGAAAAAAAAAATATGTTATTTAGTTATATTTCAAATATTATTACTTATTCTAAAATATTAAACCTTAAAAGTCTAACCTTCAAAAAATCGCTTAAGTACTAAGAGTCACATTAAGTTAAGATTACGTATAAATAAAAACGAGTCTGCTTTAGACCACACGACTGAAGTAAAACTTTCTATCTGAAAACAACATCACTAATGTCGCACGTGTCGTACGAATCCGTGGATAAAGCTTTAGGTCTTATGGATTCTTTGTTTTTGTATTTCACAGCTACGGCTCTAGCTCGGGAGTTACATATAAAAATTCGTCAGTTTTATATACGGTTTTTATAGTACGTTTACATCACGTGACATTTACATTTTACTGTTGAAAAGTGACTAATTTACCTAGGTATATACACTTTTCATAACACTCGCGTAACGCCTTCACTAGCTTACGCCCCAAATCAAGCGTGCGTAAAGAAATTTTACTTCAATAAATTAATATATAATTACTAAGAATTTTGTCATCAATGGCTTTTACTTTTAAAATACACAGCTAATAAACGGCAAGATGGTCAAGTACTCGGGATGGTTTGCACTGCTCATAACATCTCTATTTTTTCAGACTGCAATAGAAGCTCTGCTCATGCTGTGTGGTTACGGCAGTAAAGAATATAGCAACCTCTTCTCTATCCGTGGGTGTCCTAAGAGGCGACTAAAGGATAACACAGTTCCACTACCACCTTGGAGCTTAAAAAGCCAACCAACGGCGGGATAACCATCCAACTGCTGGCTTTGAAATACACCTACCGGGCCGCGCAGCGTTTTCGGTGCGACAAAGCCAGCCTTGCGGTCACCAACCCGCCTGCCCAGCGTGGTGACTATGGGCAACACACATGTGTTCACGCCATTTTTGGAGCGAACTTATAGAGGCCTATGTCCAGCCGTGGACTGCGTTAGGCTGAAGTGATAAATAGAAGCCCTGTTTCAGTTGTGCGTTATAAAATGTTTGTTACTTAGTTGTAAGGTATAAAAGGTATTCTAAATCATTATTGTTTTATTATTCTTAAATGAATGAATGATATTAAATATAAACATTTTACTTAAATATGTATTTTATTTAAATTATCTGTACTGCAGTTGATCAGCATGACGCATTTAACTCTAACGCTTCTTGGCAATCGAAGAGGCCTGTGCCAAGATTTCCAAGCTTTCATCGAGTTTTCCGTTTAAGACTATTAAAATTCAATAGATCATGGTTCATGATGAGCATTTTTAACATTAAAGTTTGAAAGCCTTAGTCTTAGAACTATATCTAATTTTATTGCTTTACATTCAATGAAACTTTTGTAAATTCAACTGCCTTCTTTCAAAGATGGACTTTTTGTAATATTTTTATAAACAAAAATATCTTTAAAGTTTAAATTTGAAAACCGCAAACATGAGCGTAATATCGATCGTTTAAATCAGAGCACAAAAAACGACCTCGCAACCAGAAAGGCTGTTGGTCCGGTTTCGACTGACTCACTTTATAAAACAGTTTACATATTTTTTAATAAGTATATTCATTGTATCTTAATACTAATAAAAGATACTCTTATTTTAAAATATAGAAGGCGTTTTTAAATTTAAATCTAATTACAATATGTATTGTATCCTAATGTACATATGTATAGATTAGAATCACTTTACATAAGGTGGAAATTACATTTGCTTTTAATCAAAGTAATTTTAATCAAATATAAATTTATTATGTATTTGTATCCAATGTAAATAACATTCTATATTATTAATAAAATAATATAAACAACAAATCGTTATTTATTAAAAAAACTGTTCGATAAGGTATAAACTTGAAGTTTGCGTAAGTATTGTACACGTCCAAATCTTTAGATATATGACCACGGATGTGTATATAATGATTACAAAGGAAGTGTGTTAATTAGATACTTTATACGTAATAATAGTTGCATTCTATTTATTAAACTAGGCAAAGTTTCATACTTATAAGAAATTTAATTGTTTCATAAAAATGACATTTTCGTATCTACCAATGTGAATCCATATAACTATGTTTAGATAAAATATACCTAATGTTACATAATTCGCTTATAACCCATGACCTGTATTATCGTAATGAATGACATTTAATAATTTAAACACGAGTACACCTTTGAAAATAGTTGCCACCATTTATTAAACGTATTTTCATCGTTATCAGACTATGTCGTAATAATTGTAGACGGGTAAAAAAACTGCTACCGCCATTTCCATCCGCATTGCAACCGAGTAGCTAATTCGTATTGGCTGATTGTTTCCAAATAATGCTTGCTGTTCACCAACAGTGTTTTACGAGTGTTATTACCTCAACCGTCAAAAAGCAACTATGCATTACTGACGCTACAGTACTTTGAAAGTTATTTTACATTGTTACGAGAATATCATTGAAGTTTTTTATTTTTGGTATTGGCTTATTTCTAGGTTAACAATAAGTTCAGAATAATAAATTTTTTTTTAATATTCGACACTAGATGGCGACGTGAACCTTCTCCTCGACCGCTCACTGCGCCACTTCACCAGCAAGAGTCAATTCCGTGTCGATTCGATCAGCTAACGTAACTTTTGGAGGTAACAAATGTTATGTTACGTAATAGCAACGTGATATCCTACGTAATATTGAGTTTATTGATATACTTAACAATGGTGTTCACTTTTTTCGAAGCTATCAAGTCGTGCAGTTGCGCCGTCGTAGCCGCGAAGGGGCGTTAGCGACGGCACCAACTAGCGTGAATAAACATTGACCAAGCACCGCGCTCCAACAACTTACCGCAACATTCTTAGCGTAAAAGTTAACGTGGATGGTTTACTCTATGTAATTTGCGAGGACTGAGTTGCGCATACTAAGTTTCCCTATCGAAAATATAACAGTGCGAACGACTATAACGAAATTCGACTTTACTACTTGTGATGATGTGTGATACTGATGTTTCGACTAATGTTTTTGCTGGTTTGAATGGATATTGGGAGTAATTGCGCAACTTATACATAAAGTGAGTATATTCAGCTTTATTCTGAATTTCTCGGAGTATCAAGTGATTTTAAAAACTTAATATTGCTAGAAGAAATATTTACCGGTCTACATGCCACCTTTGAAATTTAACCATTCATTTTAATTAGTAAGTGCTTACCAAGTAATATTATTTATTTGTTTGTTTTGTTTTTGTATTTTACTTTACATTTTATACTCAAATTAAAAGTTAACATACAAAAGTAAAATGGAAAATAATGAAACTCGTTCACCTAATTACTTCAGTAAATTTTGTTATCGCTAAAATGCCAACTGTAATGTTTTATCGAACGTAAGTTACCTAAATACTACCTATGTATTCAAAGTTGCAGCTCCATTAATTAATATTTCTATTGACTTTTTTTTTATTTTAAACACAAGAAACACGATTAATATATACAATAAAATTACTGAATTTACAATAGAAGACCTCTATATTACTCGCCCAAATGAATCACAACCGAGGTAATTATAGTTTAGTACTGGGAACAGTACAGAATAAAAAGCAATTAAAAAAACAATATTTCATACAAAAAAAAAAATACATGCCCTAAAATATTACAACAGAAACATATGCCTATTATATGTATAAGTAATGATAATTGAAAGGACAGAAGTGAATCTTCTGAGCTGTAATTAATAATAATCAATTAATAAATTACATCTTTGTTTTATATTTCCTAGAACTGATCTGTTAATTATTGTTTGGATACGCTATAATAGTAATGTGTACGTACATAAAAAACTTAATTAAGTTAGAAACGTTTAATACAACACATTTTAAGGTTTATTGCAAAAGGCCAAAGATAACAACAACAAGGTCTCTTTCGTAGAGAATTCGCAACTAATTTTAATTTAATTTGAAACCTTGAAGGTGCAAGTAAATTTTAATGAGAATTACAAATTTGTTGTTAAGTCCGTATTAATTTTATAACAGTATCAATAATTATTAAGAAGAATAAAAAACATGTAAGTATTGACTGGCCCGTTAGCCCGGTTCTTTAATGCACTAGGGTTGTGGATACAATTTCGACCCCAAGTCTGACCGCAATAGGTATATACTTATTTGTATGTGTTTTATTTACATGTATGTTTATTGCAAGAAAGTATGTACCTTTATCAGTACTAAGCAATATATATTTATTTTTATATATAATTTTAATGCAAAAAAGTAAGTAGGTATGTCACCTAAAACACGCATTAATTTTCTTATCTTACGAACAGAATATCATGTATGAATACTAAACGTATTTATTAAATATTTATCTCGAATAGCGACATCCACGTAAAATTGAAAGTAGAGCAGGATTATATCGGCTAAAAACACAATTCATAAGAAGTTTTACAAGAGCATTTAATTTATGCATTGGATCTTACACTATTAGGTCAGAGACAGCACTCTACGAAGTCGAAATTAGCCGATTGTCTCAATCGAAAGGCATTATTTATGCCGGGTACTGTAAAGTAAGATCGATAGAGTATGTCTGTCGGCGGTATTTATGAAAACTTCATAGGATTTAATACAATATAATTTTTCTTTCTTTTTTTATTCATATATTTTACGATTTCACCCGAAACTTCGCAGAAATTATTTTAATTACCTTCATATATGTATGTTTCTTAACTATCCATAATATTCCTTACGAATGTAGTTACAGTTATTCGATACCTTTTTGATCAATAATCTAATTTTGCAATGAAAAAATGGCGTAATTATAGAACCAGTTTCTCAACATCTTGTTAAATTCAAATTACTTTTATTTCTATGAAATATCAATAACCATAAAAGACGAGAATTTCTTCTATGTATACCTGTATTCAATATAGTACATGCTTACCTAATGAATCCGCATTCGGTTGATTGCACAGGCCTACAAAAAAATGCTCTGTACCTTTGACCAGACCCATTTAGGGTTATGTATTTCGGTGCGTTAAATCTGAATTTGGGATCCATTTGGTCTCTGCACCCCCTAATTTTGGGTAAATTCCAAAAAACCGCCAAAAAAGGCTAAAAATCGCAAAAAAAAACGCATTTATATAGTTGAAATTCTTATTACTAAATTCAAAAGAAATATAATACGAATTAAGTTCTTTAAAAGTTACCTAACTTTAAACATCAGTTTCTTGAACGTGACGGTAAAATAAAACAATAAAATTATATGTAAATATTTGGTTTTGACCTCGTATCAAATAATTTTACTATGTATTTATAATCGTGTTTAAAAAAAATAATTCTTTTAAACTACAATCGACTATTAAAATTTTCTCATGTGTAAAGCATGTTTTGCAAAAAATAAATTATTTATTTTACGTTTAAATGCGCATAGAAAACAATGATACTTAGTTCTTTTTACAAAATATTGTGAAGTCGATTGTTCATTCTTGCGTTATTCTCTGAGAAATAGTTCTTAGTGGATTTTGCAACAGCGTTCAGTGTTGAAATTTGCTTGTAAGTTACGGAGCTAAAGTAAAAACTATTATATTTGTACGCTAGTATTTGGCGTAACTGCTGCATAATAATTAACAAAGATAACAAAATAGGTGCGAAATAATATGCGGGAATTATATAATCATTTATTAATTTTAATTTCGGTTTATACTATACTAGTGATCACCTACGACATTGTCTGCTTAGAACCCCAAAATATTACAAAAAATCTTACTCTTTCGAACCTGTGTTATCGTTATAGCCTAGGTACCTATATCATTTCTAAAGTCTGTCACTATCTTTATATTAATTTACATTAAAATTAGGTCAGCAATTTAACCATGAAAATGTACCAATATTATTTATTATCATTCAAGAAGATGACAGACCAAAGAGTATATAAGTATATAGTCAAGTATATATGTGACAGACAACGACTTGCTCACTTATAAACGCGTATTAGGTTATAAGTATGTTAAGACAATAAAGTAAAATTCTACTATTCTATGAAGACAACATTACAAGCGCATAACAGAAAAAACGACCGAAGACACACGTTCAATTAATCTTTTAGCTGTCTCAGCTTTGCGTGCGTCGTCCTAATTTTAAAAGTAAACATTTAAATGAAAATATACTGACGGAATAACTTTTACTATCATTATTTAAAATAAAAAGCAATTACTATACGTTTCCGCAGTTAAAGTTTGATGTTTATTTTAAAGGTGATTTAAATTTCAAGATTTAAATAGGTAAATGTAAATTTTCATTGTTTGTTTGTGGAATGTAATTACCATTGTTAAATTGCGTACAAAAATTGAAATAGTTTAATAAGTTACTCTATGTTAGTAGCTGTGCAGTAAATTAACTTACAGTTTAACATTTTGATAGCTTACGTAGACTTTTTGTCACAAATCTTCATAACGGTAATAGACAATTCGAAAGAATTTTATTTTTTTACTTTTGGCTTAGCAGTTTTAAAGGAATCTTTTGTTATTTTAAAAATACTGTAGGTAACTATTCACTGTAAAAATTATGAAACACTGCGCAATAATATTGAGTAAATTATAATTATACTTTCGTTCATGATTAACTTGATATTTTAACGAAAATTGAAACGCTGATTGGAGATTTTAAATAACAACTAAGTACGTGGGATCGCGTATTACGGTATTACCTACCTGTAACAAATGATGTATAAATAATTAAAATTCAATAAGCAAAATCTATTTCTTTTCTTTAGGTAGGAACTTAAAATGTGTGAGAAATAAGTATAGGTACTAATATGTAGGTACTTCTGTTTGACAGCTTGAGGTTGTGGGTTCAATTACCAGTTGTCTGATATTTATTTGTAGATATTTATTAATATAATGTAAATTTATACCTTAATAATAGATAACCATGTGTGTTTATGTTAAAGATAATTATTCAAATTATATTATTATTCAATAATCATTCGGATTTCGGAATAGAAATTAACCAATAAAAAATACACAAGAATAGATGTTGATGACTGTTTTATTAAATATTTTAACAAAAGAAAAAATATGTTATACAAATTGATCATGTTTAATAAATAGAATATAGCCTTGGACTGTGGTATTCAAATGATGTATACGTTTTATATACTTAGTATACTGTATGACCGTTCGCAATAAACTCAAACATTACGGAACAAACTAATGCACACAGTAGAGTAGAATTTTCAGTTATGTATAAATTGGTATACGTGATAATTGTTAAGTATCTAAAGGTATTTTCGTATAAATAAAATTGCGGAGTTGCATATTGTATTTCTAAAGATATAGTCAAATGACAGATGGACGAACAGCCTTTGCAACAAAAAAGAACAAGAAATCAATAAATATATACAAAAAATAAAATTTAGTGCCAATTTATAACATTTTATAAGTCAATGCTATAATAGAGCTGCTTATACTAGATGACCTTTTTTATTTTATCGCAATAATAGAAAATATCTAGCGCTTATAATTAAATTAAATATTTAATTAAGATAATAAATACTACTTTAAAAATGCAATAAGTAGTAATTATGTAACATCTGTTAGAAATTTTTATTTTTCATTATCTGTGACCGTTTGTTTTGAATTTGAAGTTTTATTAATCTTAAGTCCGGTTTTTGCCAACTGTTTGATTTTTGCAGAAAGCTACGTCAATGTGATATAATTTAATAAAATGAATAAAAATTGCGGTAGAAGACTCGCTGATTTACAAGATGAACACTACTGCGCAGGAAATGTCACAGGGAATTTCCGTCGCTCTTCTTCACTGCGGCTGCGCGGGGAAAAAATGGTGCAGCGGTCGCCTTTAACAACTAGAAAATATATACCAATAATCACGGAAAATACAAACCAGAAACAACGAAGCGATGGCTCTCGTCTTCCAGAGCCAAGCCATCGCCCACGTAGTCAAGTATGTAGTTTCTTTTGATATTAAAGCTTAATTGTTGTAGTGTTGACTACACCATTCCCTAAAATAGCTTCTATATTTTATAAATAAGTAATATTATTAAGTTTAGAAATAGAACCTGTAAGCTAATGTTCTTGTAATTCACTTGTTGATTCTAATACACGTGTTTTAATCTATTTGTTTTTTTTTCAGTCTTTTAACTCAAACACACAAAACAAACCAAAGAAATCCTGTTTGAAAATACAAGAGCCCTGCATGGACAGGAATCTAAGCATGACAGATTCAGCCCATACACCTCCAGGATCTCCGGAAGATCTGCCTGATGATGAATCCCTCCACAGTTATGGCAGTGCAGCTACTGCTGCCTCCATTGATGCTGGATATGCACCATTTAATGGTACGACTTTCAGTGGCAGATCCATGCGCTATGTATTGCATTGTTCCTCACATGCTGGTCTGGCAGGAGAAGAATATCTAACACCAACACAGCGTGCCCAAAAGCAAATTCGTCGCCTTAAAAATCTTTTAAGCCAAGCAAAAAAAGACTTGGAAAAGAAGGATAGTGAAATATTCCAACTCACGAAAGAAGTTGTTGAACTACGTCTATATAAAGCTTCGATATTTTCACCAGATGACAAGTCAAACAGTAGTGAGATTGTAACAGTACGGGAAAACAACGAAGAACCATCTATTGAAGATGACAGTATTAAGTGTAAAGAGAGTCATAGGTCTTATGATATTATTGATAGTCCGTTATTTAAAGGACAAACTCCTACCCGTTGTCGCAATGAAATGCAAGGATCATTCACCGATTCAGGTCATTTTGATGATCTAACAAACTCTTCCTTACACTCAAAAGAATCAGTGCATATGTTGACTCATGATGCATCATGTATGACTGAAATAACAGATAGTGATGAAGAGCGTCGCAGTTTGATAGCATATTATGAAAAGAAAATTGAAGACGTCATGAGAACCCATGTGGGTGAGACGCAAGAAATGAAGACAAATCATAATGATAAAATTGAAGCTCTGCTGCAGAAACTAGCAGATGTTAATACTCGTTACTGTGAACTGTTGCCAAACTATGAACAAGCTAAAGAAAGAATATATGTTTTGGAAAAACAGTTGGAGGAAGCGAGCAAGCAGTTACAAGACGAAGAAAGCAGACACCGTTCAATTTACCTGCAAATGTACAATAAGGGACGAGAAGCAGCTAAATATGAGCTGGATAAGGTAATATTCATATATTTATTTTAAATTATATGTTCATGTAACAATGTACTGAGATATATTTAAATTAAATTAAATATATATAACCAGCAACGTTTATAATTAAGTATTCTGTATAGAACGACGAGCTCGTGTAGGTCATGTATGTATATATTATACAGTTTCTATTGTTCATAAATGTGCATATTGCCTAGGCATAAATAGCATAATAGGCACAAATATACTTATCACCGAAAATTTTTAACTGCTTTTGATGATAAATATTTAATATATAATTTTGCAATAACAATAATATAATAATTAAATAATAATTTGATTTAAAGAATACACGAGCTTATTACCTAATGTCACTAATATCTCTTATTCTTTGTTTCTATTTTAATCTATATATATATATACATATATATTATTTAAGTCAGTAAAAGAACGAAAATCATTTTATTGTGCAAATGGTTTTCAGAATGGTGACCCAGAACCTAGTACAAGCCAATTGAGCAGAGTTTCAGTAGAAGAACTGTTGGAACAACTGCAAATTACTCAGACTGAGCTCGAGAATGTCCGAGTAAGTGAACAATATTGCTATAACTAATGAATGTTGCTCTGAATAATATGAGTAGATGCCCTTGCTAACCGACTTACTAGAAATTATTTCAACTTCATAATGCTGAAAGACTATTTTTAACAAAATTATATTAACTTAATACAAAAATTGTTGTCTGTTTCATTTCATTATAAATGCTAACATTTTCTATGGTGTTTTGATTCTGTTATCATAGATTAATAATTGTTTTACAATATTTTTATGAACATATGAATAGTAACCCAGAATTGTACACCATCTGAGTAGAGTGTGCAAGTAGTGGCAATTAACAGAATCTGCTTTAACATGTAGTGAATTACAGGACATGGGATTCACAGAGGACCGAACAACAAAGTCTCAAGTACTTCTAAGTGCAAAGGAGGCTGTTTCTTTATGGGTCCTAGGAGCTCGAAAGGTTGGAGTACTGTAAAGAACTAATTCGTCATATTTTAATAATGTTTCCATTTTTTTCACCTTGCTTTAATGCACAGGTCACAGTACTGTATATTGTGCGTACTTCAAAAGTACCCTTTAAAATAGACATAATAGTTTTAGGATGTACTGCATGCTATTTTGTACAGAAAACAAAAAAACCATTACAATTTTCTTAAAGTATTTAGGTTAACTCCAAATTTTAGCACTATTATGGTATATCTATTTTTATATTTTTTGATACATATATTAGAATATTTAATTATTCATGCAATATATCCTTATAGCTTTCTGGTCATGGTGTGTAGATTTTAGTTAGTATATAAAATCACATTTCCTACGCATTATGTGATCCGAAATATATAAGTCTGCATACACTCATAGTACTAGTTTTTTATTGGATATAGCAAACCCTGTTAACCATCATAACCTGTGCTTTTTTAGCTTTGCATGCTATAATTTGAAACAGCCTCTTTTGGTTATTCGGTGGAAGTACTTGGATAATTACATAGAAGGTATATTTTAAGTTTTAACAATGTAAAGTACTCTTTAGAATGACTAAGAATAGTTTTTGAAGAATTAAATAACAAGAAGAAGAAAAGGACCTGAAAAAAACTATAATTGTAAATTAATGAAATTTACTTTAGTTTACTAGTATAGTCATATAGTCATAGTCATTTATTTTAAATAGTCAATAGTTATTATGTAATATCCATTAATTACGTGAGCTATTTTTCGATCAGTCTAGATCCTTTCCCCCCTTATGTGAGATTTAGTGAGATTTGCCTGGACCCCCCCCCCCTTCCCTTACGTGAGATTGACGTTAAATATAATAGAAATTGGCAGGAAATAATAAACTGTTCAAGTATTTATTTAAATTAAATGAAATTCAAAGCAAAAACTAACTGATTTTAATAGCTATGAGATTGATTTTGAATGATTTTGATGCGCGCAAAATGAACACTCAAAATATTTTTTTTCTAATATCTGTAATATTTTGTATGCTTTAAAGTTGATGTGAGATTTTCAATTATCCCCCCTCGGTTTAAATGAAATTTGGTTAGATTTCATTGGACCCCTCCCCCCCATTCTGAGCTCACGTAATTAATGGATCTCCCCTTACATTTTGTATCAAAGCTTATTTATTTTTTATTTTTAATAATTTTATGACCGTAGAAACTAAATATACCTTATATTTAGTTTTTATAATTTATTGATAGATATTTGTATAATGTAGATAGTTTGATAAAATATAAATATTTATGGTACTAGAAAATTTTAACACTATATATTAAAAATAAAATAATCTGTTACAGGCAATGTACCGTCGCATTGTTGAATCCCAGAAAGGTACCAAGATGAATGTAGATCCAGAGGTGACACTACAGTTTTTAAAGTCGGCCATTTATTATTTCCTAACCGACCCAGAGAACCATCAAGGACATTTAAATGCCATTGAGAACATATTAGGCTTCACGGAAGCTGAAAAGAAAAATATACGCAAAGCGAGAACAACATAGACTGCTGCAGATGTGTGATAGTTATAAATAGATAGTTAATTGTTTGCCACTTAGATAATATATTATTGCATGTCCTCAGAGGCTAGTTAGATGATGCATATATAAAATTAAATTGGCTGCACATTGTTTTTTGTTACTCCTAACTATATTATGCTATTTATAGTTCTTTTTTGTTGTGGTGGTATATTTTATCAGATTCAGATTTGGCTAAGGAAGATTATAATATAATAAGATTTCGAAACGAATTTATTATTTAGCAACTGTTTGTGATTCTATAGTTCTAAGCGCCAAAGAGAAGAATTCCTTTATTTTGATTGTACTATTTTGACCTTTGTTCATAAGTGTACAGTGAAGGCTATTAATATTGACAATTATTTTAAGTGTTACAATGTCTCTATGATTTTCTTTATTTGGTTTTTTCTTTTACCTTTGTTCTTGTTATCCTGCATGTATTACTTTATACTATAATTTTACGTTTTATTATTTATTTTAAAAATATTTACAAGTTGCCACTTTTAAAAGAAATGCGCATAGAAGGTTAATTTTATGAATTTAATGCATTAGAACATTATTTGAAATATCAACCGTCCTGACATTGCATTGCGATAAAATTAATCTTTTACAGCCAGAGCTCTGATAATAATTAATTTATATCAGTTTGTCAACTTTTCTTGCCCACTTAAAAGCTACGTCTGTGATTAGTATATTTATTAAATTTATTATTGAATAAAAAAAAATCTTATTTATCGCTATTCCATCCTAACATATGACAATATTTTGTTAAAATCATACATAATACTCTTTTCAATTTGAAATACACAGAAATGTACTTACTGAATGTAATTTAAATAACATATTTTAAAGTATATGTAGAAGAGTTAATGTGTAGTTG
This sequence comes from Melitaea cinxia, assembly GCF_905220565.1. Lineage (NCBI taxonomy): Eukaryota > Metazoa > Arthropoda > Insecta > Lepidoptera > Nymphalidae > Melitaea > Melitaea cinxia. The sequence goes on along the minus strand of NC_059408.1, from coordinate 9,316,855 downwards.
TTTAGTATGGCTAGTAGCAAAGCTATTTACTTAAGCAATTTATCACATTCAGAGGCACGATTTGCTAAACTTATATTTATTTTGTCTTTTCTGAGCATGTCAAATTGACAAGATTTAAGTAACCAATTTAGTGGGGTGGATATTTGTGATTTTGCATTCTTTACTGCATAATTTTAAATATCTTATATACCTGGTAACCGTATAGGTACTTTAAGTATAAGAATAAATTGTGACATTTTCACTGACAGCTATAATTCTTTGTTTGAAATAAACAAGTGAATGCATATGTGACTTTTATTTGAATGACCTTGAAAATATGACTTTGTACTTACATTATTTAAGTAATAATAATATATAAATTAATCAAGCAGTAGTTTTCAGAAACAGTAAAAATGTTGATACAAAACAGGATCTATTAAGAATTAAAAAGTGTGATTTTTATAAGTATTTATTATACTTAAGAAAAGGTAAATTATTCATAAAAACATATACGCGCTTAAATTATATTTAAAGCTAGCACAGACTTACATAATAGGTATATTTTTCATTTTATAATAAAATGCGGAAGAACTCAATTTTTGTAATATCCAGACTGTCTCATCATGAAGCTTTAATACGTATATCACAACCATATTTTGTACAGTTGATAAAACATCTACCTATGAAAATAAGTATTGCTGGTAATATCATAAAATTCGTATAAAGTAAATAACTTGTTTATGATAATAAGAAACATTAAAATGGCGGACCAAATATATGGCACATACTCCGATACATACATATGAATGTCATGGATTCATTGAACACTATTTATTTATACAATATTTATTGAACAATTTTAAACGATTTTGTCTAATTGTTTATATTAGTTAACAGATTCAATATTGAGATTTCTATTAAAACTTGTAAGCAAAATAATTGCAAACAGTAAAAATAAATTCCTCGATATTAAAGAGATTCCAGTCAGTCTTATTGCAAATATCAAAACAACTGAACAGACTCCAATGCATCAAATTAGACTTAAAATTACAAGAATTACAAGACTTAAGAATAAACCTACACTAAATAAAAACGATTCAGTTAATATATAACCTTTGGATCCACACAAATTTAAATTTGAACTATTCCAAAAAATCCTAATTCCCTTATTGTTACTATATACATATGTAATATAAAAACAAATATTCGAAAAATAGCAGCCGATCAGATTTAATATAGTATCTTGTAATCAAATCTTAAATTACATTTCGTAACTTCTGGTCTGTTATATAATGTAAATATTTTCGCAATAAAAGAAATACAATTCATCTTAACATCGAGATCAGTATAAAAATGATATGTCACTATATCTGTAACAAAAAAGCATTGAGATTTCGTAATCGCTGAAAATGTATCAAAATTTAAAAAAGTATATCATCAAAAGTACATCATGACACATTCTTATTAACACTGGTATACATATATTGTATTTCGTTCATTAATATTATAAAGATATTAATGTCTAACATAATTGCATTTTATCAAAATTTAAAGTAATGTTTTAAATTATTACATTTCTTAAACTATTAACATTTAGTCTCAAAACATATAAAACCAGACAAATGTCACTATCATTATGTAATTCACAAGTCGTCAATTACATAAACCATGAACATATAACTAAATACTCAATACTTAGTTTAATTTCAGGTAACCTGCACATTATATTCTCATCTTAAACCGTTGTTATAAATGAGGTATCTCAATTTTTTAGGGTAATATTTTAATACTTAGTAGCGTCAGTAGGTTTGGTGTGGGGCATTAATTATAATTTTTAACCCTCTTTAAAAGTTTAAGAAAAAAATATATAATTTTTCAAAATATAGTTGTAAGTCTTGTTATGATTTCGAACGAAAGGATGTTAACAGTTGCAACTGTCAGTCAAGTCTAAAGCCCTTTTTAAATCGTTAAGGCCTTTTGCGTTAAAAAAATGTCTTGTAAATGGCGTTTTGTCGTACAGTTTCATTTATGTTTGACTCGCACTAATAAATTGAGTGATATAGTATCAAATCACTCTAAAACGTCTTTGGACATTGAATGAGTTAGTTAAACAATGAAACTTGATTCTTCTCGGATCCATGAGTCGGAAAACGATGAAACTTGCCTAAAACATGAATTTAGATGATGCTGTATTGTTGTATATATGGCGGTATGTATGGTTTAATCAAAAAAGATCACAGGGAGAACCTACTTCTAGCCGAATTCTTTGTGAAAAAGCAGGCAAATTTAACAAATAACTTGGAGGGCCGTCAAGTTTTCAAGCAAGCACAGGCTGGTTAAAGCCATTTAAATCAATATATGGCATTCGTGAGCTTCAAGTACGAGGTGAAAAACTATCTGCTGATGTTCAAAATCAAACTAAGGACATACTGAACGAAGAAAATTACGCTCTCGAAAACATTTACAATGTAGACGAAACCGGCCTCAATTGGAAAGCTTTGCCACGAAAAGCTCTTGCTTCACATCGTGAATTAGCAGCACCTGGTCCTAAAATAAGCAGAGGTCGTATCACCTCTGCCTTAGCATGTGCTAACGTTACTGGCAGCCACCGATTGCTCATGCTTATTTTACTGAAAGTAAGAAACCAGGTTGTTTCAAACACTTTAATATGTCTACGATGTCTATCGTTTACACTTCGCAAGAGTGCTTGGATGGATAGTACAATTTTCATGGAATGGTTTTCAGAAACTTTTATACCCTCTGTAAAAGCCCATCAATTAAAAAATAGTAAGAGAGAAAACATTATTGCTTCTTGATAACACCCCAACTCATCCATCGTGTGCCATCTTAAATGAAAAAGACGAGTTTATAAGAGTTATGTTTCTTCCACCTAACGTGACTTCATTATTACAGCCCATGAATCAAGGCGTTATTGAGACTTTCAAGCAGTAGTACAGAAAATAATTGTTACGTAAGTTACTTTTGAAAAAAAAAAGAGGAGAGAGAAGAAAGCTTGATTAAAAAAAACATAAAAAGATACATGATCAGAATAGCACGGACAGTGTTAAAGAGTAGAGCTTGAAAAAAAAGCGTGGAATAAAGTTTTGTGTATAGAGGAAAATTCTCAAAGTGAATGTGTAAATGAGAAACAAGAAGATATGTCTGAAATGATAGATATATTAATAAAAAGCTCGATTGCCATGAATGTGATGACGAAGAGGTTAAACAGTGGATGGATATCAACGATGCAGATCCCAGGTACCAAATTATGCAGGATAGCGAAATTTTAGACTTCATGACTAATAAGGCTGAGACAAATTCAGATAATGAAGATGAAAACAACAGGGGATGGGAGCGTAATCAGATTAAAATCTATAATTTACTTAAATGAAATAAATGTACTGTTTTAAGATTATTTATGGAATAATAATTTAATATAATTCATTTAAATATTTTTAAATGAAGAAATAAAATGTTGTTAGTTACAATATTTTTAATCTGTACTGAAACACCAACTACAGTGTGTGACGTCATTCGTGGGATCAACCATTAGTCGCGTTCCACTACGCGTCCGCAACGCCCGCATCGCCCTTCTATCGTTCTACCTTAGGCCCGTGGTCGTCGAGAGCGATCGCTCGACGTCATAGATGACGTCACTGTTCGCAACCACACCGCCCACAAAATATAGGCGGGTCAAAGTTTGCTTTCGTCAAACGTGGCTGGAATCTTAAAAAAACAATTGTCAATGTCAAATTGTGCATGTTATCTCTCATTCGATTCTGCAAAAACACAACGATAAATTCCCGAGAATCAGTGTTGAATCAAGTTTTACTCCAATCCACGCTTAATATTCACTCACAACTCCCACAGCTGCATGTTTTCACCATGCCGCCATATTGCCAGCACACAGCTGACACCTGACACTTTACAGCGCCCAAATATCCGTTCCATTTATAAAATTAGCCCACAACGCGTGCGGCGTTTTTTACGTTAATGGAACGGCAATTTCAGCGGTCGTGATCGATGACGTTATGAGCATTGAGTGGAACGCGCCCTTTTTATTCTAAAAATGACGTCACGCGCTCTCAGATGACATAGCATGGCTTTTTGACGGGATTTTTAAACAAAGAATATTAAAACATGATTTTGAGTACCTAAAAGGCTATAAATAAATAAAAATTTATTTTTTATGGAAATAAGTATCCATAAAGATTAATTTAATAATGCTTTCTGAATTGGTCCGATCCCCTATTGGTGCTTCTGAAGTGTTTGTTTGTTTAGATATTACCTTGCGTTGGTTTTAAACACAGACTGAAAGCCATACAAATATCTGTCCATGAAAAAAGTACACGATCTCGCCGCTCGTAAGTGAGTAGGCTTGCTTCGGCAGAACAAGATTCAAGATTTTTTTTAAGCGTTAATTATACCTAGTACCAACATTTTGTTGATGTCTGCACTTTTTTTTGTTTAATTTATATTTGTTATTAAAGATTTAAATGTAAATATGGTTTTCATTTACCTGTACGTAAAGATATATTGGCTGAATCCATATACATATGTAGGTAGTTCGATTATCTGAAAATACCGTTTTTCCGAACACCCAAGTCCCCCAAGGAGTTCAGATAATCGACGCTCTACTGTACTATGATTTCGCCGACTACGATTGAGCCCAATAAAATTGTGCCGAAAAAAAGAAAAATGTCTGATGTTACGGCTCTGCTTGAAAAGTATTTTGATGGAGAGGGCTACCGAGCCTGCTCTTTCACAAAAACATTGAAGATAGAGTCAATAATGAAGGTGATGATTATCTTTTCAACAATACAAGTGAAGAACATGTTCTGAGTTATGTGGAACAAATTTTGGAGAAGTTATAGGACACTATTCGATAATGTTGACGTTCTAGAAAAAAAAAAAAAAATGATATTGTCCTTTTTTCTACAAAGTAGTTTTAGAGGGATTTGATACTTTATCATTCGGCGTTTTCATTTCGTAAATCAATCGAAACTAAACTTCACTTCCTCACGTGAAGGGTCATTATTCGCCGCAACAGCTTGCAACCAATATCTGCTTATCTGACTTTCGATGGACGGAGTACTCTCTTTACGTGCCGTTGCTCGTTTCCGTTTAGCTTTACTGTGCTTGGTACGACGACGGCCTACTTTGGTCTTCATTTCAGCTATTTTGACAGATAACTGACTATCGAGAGAATTGCGACGAGATTCGACCGAGACGTGACGTAAACTGATACTTATCTGAGAATCCTGAAAACAATAATTGCATTACACATCATTTATAGTAGAGGAGCCCAAGCGGGGATTTCGGGATTTACTAAAGCGCGGCAGATTAACCCTTAATTAGGCGCATTAAGAAAATCACACAATTAGTCGCATGGGGTCTCGAGTGACCCCAAAAACAAGATTGAAAAAGGAGTGTATGAAATAAATAAAACAATGATTGGATTATATAAAATATTAGTGTTCTTTATTATCTTTAACTTTAATAAACACAAATATAGCTCTGACTTAAAATTTAAACAAAAAATGACAAACTTCTAACTACTCCTAAAACTACATAATTTTTGACTTAGCCGATGCGCTTATTTAAAAAATTAATAATAAGTCTCATTAGCCGATTATTTTTATCTGCAATCGACGCAGTATACTCTAAAGTGTTACTAAGAAATAAATTTACAACACTTATGACATTTGGTTGGCACTTTTTTGTCGTTATTCCTAGGATACAATGAGCAACGTCCGCGCTTAGATATTGACTGATGCACCGTCTTTTTCATATCATGTGCTTCACGGAGCCATTTTTTTCTTGACGCAGGGACAGAAAGCTGCTAATACGATGCTTTTTGTGACTTTCTATAAGTGCTGCTGCCAATTTAAAAAAAAAATCTGTCTTGTATGTGTAATATTCTTATTAGCATTCGATCTGAGTATGACAAATGCGTTGATGCCAGATAACTTTAGAAGATGACAAAATATAGCCAGATTTCTACTTCTCTTCCAAAATTATAACAAGTACAAAGTTGTTCATTGCAATCGACATCACTTTTGCCACCGATGATTCAGATGATATAACTTGACTATCTGCGAACTCTTCAATTTGACTACCAGAATCATATGGGAACTATTCACAGTGTGGCCGTTTACTAATTTGTCTTCCGAAGCAGAACTAGCAACATCTTGCTCATCGTCGGCCACCTCTAGCCATTCCAATAACTACCTATTATTAGCCACTTAAAAAATCAATAAACTGAAAATAAAAGAAAAAGTCTGTGCAAATAAACACAAAAATAGGTTAATTAAATAGCCGGTATATAAATACATATATACTAATATAAAAAATTACCGATTTACGAATATAAACGAAGTAAAAACATAAAAATAAAAACTTACCTCCGCAAAAAAAAATCACGTAAGTGGTCGCATGGGGTCAGCGCTCTAGAGAAAAGCGACCAGTGCATATGCGTAGATGTTCTGGAAGCGGCTGATTTGCGTACCCTGAGGGAAGTTAGGAAGCTAGAGTGAGCGTGGGCGCGCTCAAATCTCTCAAAGATATATATTTTTCAATTTGAAATAGCCGTGACCCCATGCGCCTAATTAAGGGTTAATATCATGTATATTACATCCTGCATACCTTGTACCTGGTTAAGTACCTTCAGCAAAAACGAGCCCCATATATAAGCCGCCCGTGGAGGATAAACGATCAGATTAGTAAAAAAAATTGATCATTAGAAACTCTCGAGCGCATCAGATTAAGGTAGGGTGAGTTCATTACATGCTAAAAAGTGTATATTTCACTAATCTGACATTTTGAGTGTGACGTAAAGAAAGAGGAGGGCAGCAAAGTTGTAAAAAATAAAACGACATCTCGATTCTCGAGCGTAACTTAATTTTTTTTTTTTTTTTTTGAAGGAAAGAATTCAAGAATAAGGAAAAATATATAATCTGGGGATTTCCGCAAGCCGAAATAACAAAAATTTGTCGATAAACTTTAATGCGTGCAGCTGCGTAATGATATATTTCCCTCTCCGTGTTTCTATTTCCTCTCTCACTTTTTCTCTATCTTTTACTCTCCCACTCCGTCCCAACATTTACAACGTATTTACAACGTGTTTTCAACGTTTTGGCTTATTTTGTTATTTTAATGTTAGTTATGTGAATTAAAGTTTATAAAAATTTAATTTGAGTGATATTAATTTAAAGTGTGTATTTTGTTGTGAAACTACTTTACAAAAAACAATTAAATTTACATTAGAAACATTAAAAAATGTATAAATAATTTATAATATCGTCGGAGCAAACTGCTTCTCCGAAAATCTCGAACAACGTACGATAATCTCAAACTGTCGATAGAATCTTCATTAAATGAAGTATATCCCGTGCTATATAATAGTGCCGTATAAGTGCATAGATGAAGTAAAAAAAAGTAGATAATGCGCGGCCTTTGTTGTTAGTGAAGCCACAAAACTCGGCTCCTTCAAGTAAACACACGCGCTCACGCACACATATGCATCAAACTACGCTCATTTTCGTTAGTATCTCACGAGGCCTCGTACAGTAACTTTGCCTATAAAATGCCGTTCTTTTGTAATTAAATGGTGCAAAAACAATACCAAAGTGAACGAAAAGTCTGAAGAAATATCGTTTCACATGTAAATACATACAAAACTTTATATTTTTTGTTATTCCAAAATAATATTGAGGTTATTCGGAACTTATAATTTCTATGCCCCGAAATGACGTACCGAGGGAGTGTTACCAGTAATTTTTATTTCCATTAGCTCAAAATGCGGGTAAGTAAATTGTAGGCAATCATAGAAAAATAATTAAGTAGAAAGTGGACATCATTATTGTGTTTTTTTTTATCGTGTGATTTTATGTTTTACCTAAATTGAAGTCAATATGAATTTTTAACTCGTTTTTGTCTGTTTAAATTTGTGAATTAACTCCTCATATTTTACTACTAAATATCATGATTTTAGGTTTCCTACGAATATTTTAAAAGAGACAGATAGAATAGGTAGCTGCTGTGCGACTGAGCTGAAATGAACTACAACGACAGCCGTCCTCATCTAGTGTGGTTTGTTCAAACCATTTTGATAAAGCTGACATGTACGGTACATAACGTGGACTTCGCAGAGTACCATCACGTATATACTACTACTTACTACTAGGTATTTTAATGTTGAATTTTTTGTTCTAGGACCTACCGGATGAGTCTTAAAATAGTCGTTAACCAAGATTCAATCTTTGATACACCTAGAAAACATAAACTAAGAGAAAAGTTAAAAAAGCAGGAACTTTATTTTAAAAAAAATGTAAAAAAATTAAATCATTACAGCAAAGAGTTAGACGTCTTTAAAACAGGAACTTGCCCTTCAGAGGAATCATCAATTACTTAAAAACGCAATTTTCATTGACACAGATTTATATAATTCATTAAATCAAAACATGACTGCAATAGATTTATTTAACAATTTGAAGCAAAAAAGGAGTAAATATATTTAAAACTATAAACAGATTTTTATTTTCGCATACCCATTTTACCTATATTAAATTAATTGTGTTTAATCCCATTTAATAAAATTTTCAGGGACTTTTTTTAAAAAGTGTCAACACTTCACTCACTCACACATATTTAAAAAAGTGGCTTCACTTTTTTGTTCTAAGTGCGTTATCTATTATTTTTACTTGATCTATGTATAAGTGCTATAAATTATTAACAGTAATTAAAATACCGCGAGATGTTCAGTATTTGCAAGTGCAAAGTGTAGTGGAACGTGACAATGCATCGGAAGTTTCCGGAAATAGCTCCGAAATACATGCTCCTGTTTCTGGAGAGTGTTCCGAATGACATGTTACTGTTGATTCCTTGTCTACTGAGGTTGCTGGTACATGACAGATGAGTAAGTGCTAATATGACTACATATAGTAAATATTTATGATACTGAAATTGAAAGATATCTGATAATTTTTAGATTTTTTTTAACAAACATTTATAGCTAGAAAATTTTACTTAAAAACTTCATCTTTAGAAGCTCCGAGAAAATTATAAATGCTAGTTTTATAAATAATTTTCTGTCTAGTTTATTTTTAAAGAAAAATCAAACAATTGTCAAGTGTCTGTTAACTTCAGTCTCATAAGTATTTATAAAAAATATTGTTAAATATTTTAATTACTTTTTGTTACAGATACGCAATCTGAGGGTGAAATCGAGCCAGAAGAGGAAGATAATTCTACTGATGAGGATGAAGATGATGATTAATTAATCAATTCATTAAAAAAAATTGAATATTTTTGAGCATTTTTTTAATTATTTTCTTATACATAAAAGTATTCTTCTTAAAAAAACATACACTTATTTATTTGCATGATATTTTCTGAGCTTTTAAATTAATTATGTATAATGATTTTAATAAACTCAATATTTTTTTTGTCAGATTAGTTGATTCCCTCTAGAAAATCGTCAGATTATGAGACAGCACGTCTATAACATAAAGATGAACCATATATATCTTAATCTGACGTGCTTGAGTATTTCAAAATGGCGAATTTTTTTTTGCACATTATAATAATGGCCGCGAATTTGCGTCAGATCGAAATCGTCAGATTATGATGATGATTAGAATGAGAGCTTTTTTTTTGGTGCACTTAACACCCCCTTAGAAAATCTGACGCGCTCGATAAAAAATTTTTTTATCTCATTTTTAATCCTTACGTACAACCACCCCGCATCATGCAAATGATCAGATTAACATACGTACATTATTAAAAATGCGTAGGACATTGATGCTATCAATATCTGACGCGCTCGAGTGCCATGCAACAGAATTTTTAGACCTAGACCACTACCCATAGCCTACTGTTAAAAAAATAATATTTTGGTACATTGTGTGACATTAATGCAGCAGTCGTTGTTTTTGTTGCATTTTTTTATTACAAGTTAATAAAAATAAAACAAACTCTGCGTCCTTGCACAGCACTCGCGAGCGTGTGCGCCTAAGTGTGCGAACGCGTAAGAACGTCGTTTATGGACGTATTTATGCGTGCGTGTACGCACGGGCACGTGCGAGTATATTCGTATATAGGTCAGTGGGCGCGTGCGAGTGTGTGCGCGTGTACCTGCGAGTTCCGGCGGTCGGGCGTGGAGCTGAGCGAGTGGTGGTGCGCGGGCAGCACGAGCGCGTCGCGGCGCCGCACGAAGCGCGGCAGGTTGGCCGCCCACGACGACGACAGCGAGCCGCTGCGCAACCAATGTACTCTGTTAATAGATTCAGTTTCTCGCTCTCGATCTCTGATCGCTACAGCCTCCACCTTCCTTCGAAACCGGATCACTTGTGAAACGTTACTCACAGGACCTAAATAATCAATAACTCTACGTAGATGTGATCTAAGACTGAGATAAAGTTTAAGTAAAAAGCCGAAATCTCGCACAATCTTTAACTGTTCCATTATATACCAGCCGCCATACTACGCCGCCGGCTTGGACCCATCGTAGAGTAGCCCGAGGGCGCGGCGCGTTCGAGGCGGTGGAGGTCGTCGAGCGGTGAGGCGTAGTTTACCTCTCGTGCTTGCCGTCGTCGGGGTAGTCGGGGGGCGCGGTGTGGTCGAGGCAGAAGGCCACGGGGTCGGGGCGCGAGCCGCCCAGCGAGATGGACAGGCGGCCGCGCGTGATGAACTCGTTGCGGCGGCGGTAGGCGCGCGCGATCAGCTCGTGCTTGCGCGCGCGCCGCGTCGCGTCCGCCTCCACCGAGCAGCCGCACTTCCTGCCACACACGCACCGTATACAGCATTTTCTATGTCGAAAAGGCGATCATTTTGATCGATTGATAGGTTTAGTGGATTTTAATTGTGCCAGTAAAGAATGGTTGATTCCACCGATATCTCGCAGAGTGGAGAACACACGAAGGAGTTTGATCGGTAATAATTGTGTTTGCTGATTTGCTCACAAAAAAAAAAACTTACATCGACAAGTTATACGGCGTAGGCGGTAAAACGGTCAATTAAATGCGCATTAGCGATAACTCAAAAAGTACTCGTCAAATCTCGATCAAATTTAGACGTGACCACATGACAAGCACCAACTTCTGATTTAAAAAAAGATCATTAATATCGGTAGACCCAGTGAAAATTAAGATAACACTCTTAAAAATTCCTCTTCATTTTTCAGTTGGTTAAAAAAGCTATTGTAATTTCATTTAAACATGTTTTAAAATGGTTTAGTTACTTTTCTATCGGCTACTAAAAGCTTTTGTACGAAAACACTAATGGTAGTGGAGGCCAAAATTCTAAATAGGGATTTAGGTACTCGAGCGTCGTAGGAACGTATTGGATTGTGAAGAGTATAGTGAGATATTGGATATATTATGTCCTATCAGCGAAACGTGTAGTCACTCACAAAAAAATAGGTGCTGAAGCGCGTCAGATAGTAATAATATATGCACGCTACCTGTTTCGACAATATTTTGACATGTTTTAATACTCACAACTAGATATATTTTTCATTTTCTTTTTGTCTGGGTTGTCTGGAAAAAATGGTCTATTTATCCATAAGTCCGCCCACTGTACTTCACAATCTGTAACTATCTTTATGCTTTTTTTGTAATGTATTTGTGGTGTACAATAAAGTACAAAATAAATAAAATATTATAGGTATGTTGAAATGTGATGTCACAAAATTTCGGACCCGTCCTCACCCCTTGTCACAATACGTCACACTTCGTCGACCTTACCCCCATTAAGGTGTGACGTAATTTATGGATGGCCCCTAATCTGATCAGTCGCCTTAGACGTTCAACACTATAAAGGGCTGGAGCCCACGTTGCATCCAATCGTACTTGAGTACTGTGGCGTATCTACACACATATAAACCTTTGGTTTTTATATTTCTTTATAAAAATAATTTTAATAGACTTAAAGAATTTATATTTTGAATTCTCCTTCCTAATTTATGTTATACAATTTATTAATTCTATATCATATTTTACTATGTGCACATTGTTTTGGAAATCTATTATATATTTTGCTATGTGAATATTGTTTTATATTATTATTTTTCTTTATTAGAGTCTATCGAATAGAAATAGATATCGAAGGTTCTATCATTACTTCATCCGTTAAATAATCATTATCATTCGCTAAAGTACGATTGAATACGTGGGTGCATTGTATACACGGTAATGCAAGGCTACCCCAATTACACTATGAGCCACATACGGAGGGCGGGCGCTCACTTGGCGAGGTAGCGGCGCCAGGCGGCCAGCGCGGCCGGCGTCCAGGTCCACGAGGCCATGAGCGCGCCGGCCGCGAAGCAGCACAGCAGGCGCAGCTGGAGCACCGACACGGACGGCCGCGCTCCCGTCACACACTCACGAGCCGAGCCGCGAGCTTCTAGCCGACATCTGCACAAAGATATGCGCTGTTAGTTTGTCTTTTTTGCTATTATTTGGTAGATTTTTTTTTTATTATTATTTCATCTGCCAAAAGACAAATGTGTATGTTAACTTTTCAAACTTTTTATTTTAATTGTTGTAAAAAGTTATTGCAAATTGCAAATACAAAGGTATTTTTCAATAAAGTTAGCCTTAAAAAGCAAACATTTCAAACTAGAAGTGATGAAAAACTTAAGTATTTTAGTAATTTGATTTTTTTTAAATTTAATCGTGAAGTTAACCTTAACCCACCTCTCTCTAAGTATTTAAATATAGAATTGAAAAAATTTCAATATACATATAAGTTACAAAAAATACGTTTATTTTTGAATAGTGTGTTAAAAAGTTCATAAAAAACATTACGATTAATGGACAACCCTAAGAAACAGATTCATCAATGCTTCTTCACATGTGAGTTTGTCCTCAAGATTAATTTCACTATATATTCATAAATAATTTCAAAGTTTGCTGACTGAAAACGCTTAAAACAATTTTGTGCTACTCTTACTGACACGGCACGGCATAAGGTCCAGAAACCTCGGCATATTTTTTTTTTCGCGACGAGTCGCATTTTTCCCTTTTTCAAAGTAAAACTTGTACCGAATTTCTTCGTTCGATTAACCATTTTGGTAGACAGGAATACATATGAAAAGTGACGGGAAATTATTTTTTTACTTTTTAATTTTATTTTTAAAATGTCACTGTATTCATTATATCAAAACCAGCCATTTACAAACGGTACAACGGCCTTTGTACATCTTTCTTTTCATGTATCACTTTTGTTGTAATGTTTCTTTGTGGTGTACAATAAAGAGTATTTATTATTATTACAACCAAAAAGATTTTATTGCAATAGTAGAAAATACGAAAAGACTTTTTCCCGACCTATTATTAAAAGACTGAGTTATATACTCACATAATGTTCTTCTTAAAAGCCTCTTTCCAAGATTCAGCGTTACGAAACTCGTACACATGACATGCGAAAGTGACACAAATGAATATGGAGACCAAGGCTGCAGTTAACGAGCATCGAGTTATAGTCTGGCGAATCTTGTTCGCAGCTCGCGGGGATATCACATCCTTGCTTGACACTCGCACCGCTATTAGTGAAAACACACCTGAAAGAAAAAAATGTTAAAAGTATTGAAAAGAACATTTCAACAAATATAGAAACCCACTTCAATTTCATTATATATTATTTCCGTATTATATTTATTATATTTGTTGTTACAGCACTCATTGCATTATATTCTACTGAAAATTTCTATCTACCCTACATATTATAAGGTGGAAGACAGCACAGTATGTGTGTCTTGATACTTCTTTTTGATTTTCCAAAATTTTCAATGCTTATGTTTTTTCTCTATGTAAAGTTCGTTTGAGTTTAAAACAGTTTTAATTGAGTTTTAAAACATTAGTTAGGAAACTCTAAATGATGGTTTTTAAATGATTATTATTTGAGTGAATACAAGATGATGTAGCGACTGTCTAAACAAGTAAGCAGCATTATTATTATCTGGCTTTCACAGCCTTATATTTTGAATCAAATTGTTTACAAACTAATAATACATTTCTATTGAACTTACCTCTAAGCAAAAAGTATCCTCCTAATAACAATACAATAGAAAGCGGCGCCAATAGCAAAGCTGCTCTCATGGGGTGGTTGACATAACCCACAAAACATACTCCAGTAACACTGTTTCCATCAACTTCTCCAAAGGCCATAGTTGTTATGGTCAGTATAAGAGGCAAAGACCAAGCTATGAGATGAAAGTAAGCCGCTTTCTTGTCTATTCGGTCTTGAATCTTTCCTATAAATTTAAATTATTGTGAAATAAAAAAATGTTTTATGAATGCCTTATAACACTTCAAATGAAGTAGTGTCAAAGCTTTTATAATAAAACAAAAAATATTTGCAGTTAACTCACCTAATGCTCTAAAACTCATGTGCCACGCATATGTAAAGATCACAAACCAAACACAAGCAGCGATCATAAAATAGTAAACCTGTAGACAAAATTAGAATTATTACACATATAATGTAAATAGATTATATACATAATGTATATTTATACATAAAAGAAAAACTTAATTGTTTAAAAATCATATCCCACTTACCAAAACAAAGACGACGACACAGGATAAATTTTCTTCAGCTGAAGGCTCGCCTTGTCTTCGAGTACCATCTTTTGAACAGACTATGTCATCTCTTGAACCCACACCAAACTGCACTAGCCAACTAATAAAAACAACAAAACTATTAAAACAACATTAATCTTTTTATATCTTGCTTTTGCTCCACTAATAAAATGCAAAAGTGAAAAAATATATTTTCCAGAAATAATACAAAGTTTACATGAAAGACAAAGAAAGCATGAAAAAAAGTCATTAGACAGGTAGTGTGTATGTGTATCACCTCAACCTACCACAGTCCACAGCTGGGCATAGGCCTTCACAAATTCACGCCAAAAATAGCGTGAACTCATGTGTTTTGCCCATAGTCACCACGCTGGGTGCAGGTTGGTGACCGTAGGGCTCGCTTTGTCGCACCGAAGACGCTGCTGCCAGGCTTCGGCCTGTGTATTTAAAAGCTAGCAGTTGGATTTTTATCCCGCCAATGGTCGGCTTTTTAAGCAGTGGAACTATCTTATCCCTTAGTCGCCTCTTACGACACCCATAGGAAGAGAGGGGGTGGCTATATTCTTAATGCCGTAACCACACAGTGTGTATGTGTATATAGAACTATAATTGTGTTTCGATAGGATTTTTTTTTTCGTTTGCGAATCAAAGGATACTCAAAAAAAGTAATCAAATCTTGATCTAATTTAAATGGGACAACAAGACAAAGATGAGCTTTTAATTTAAACAATAATGATCAAAATCGGTCCATCTAGTCAAAAGTTCTGATGTTATAATACAACGTAGAGTGACGAAAAAACAGTCAACACAACTCTAAAAGTACTTGTAAGATCTCGATTACATTTAAGTGGGACAACAAAGCACCACCTTTCTTTTTTTTTGGAAGTCGTTTAAAAATATCGGTCGGAAATTGGTAAGACATGAGATTTTCTATAAATAACTGATACAGTAACGTAACAGTAAAATTCTGGCGACTCGGTCATTGACTCGAAACTAACGTACACACGACTGTAATTTGTAAATAATAATTATTATTTGATAATAAATTTTAGCAAGCGTTAAGACAAGTAAGTTTCATGTTAATGCTATAATTACAATCTATACATATAATAAAATGGTAGGAAAGTCAAACATGTACATCGAAAATTTTTTTAAAAGAATACTTGGGGTGTGATCTACAATCGATACCGAAGCCAAAAATATAGTTTTTAAATTTTTTGTCTGTTTGTCTGTTTTCCTGTTTGTCTGTTGCATGGATTTTTCAAATTTGGCACGAATATTATTAAGAAAGTCGGGTCAACATATAGGCTACATATTATCACGCTATCACCGACGGGGAACGAGTAGTGAACGCAGTGAACCTTTATTTCTTCAACGCATTCTGTAACAACGTGTAATCTAACGACGCATATTTGAATGTTGTTGTTATTATGTTATTAACCATGCTATAAGCTAGCTTCACACTATAAATAAAGAGATTTTGTTGTATATTTAGTATCAGCATTGCACCCGTGCGAAGCCGGGGCGGGTCGCTAGTATCAATTATTAAATAGTATCTAGATGACCGAGCTTTGATCGGTTCTTTTTTTATTAATAGTGTCTTTTGGCAATCTTATTTAAGTACGAATTACATACTAATGAAATATGAATAAAATTATTCGATTTTACCGACATGATATAAAAATATAAACTGGTTATTTAAATAAAAATCACGAGTGCAATTAGAAAACAAAGGGAAAAAAGTAATGGGTAATTGAGACTTGCGGATTTGAACCGGGGTCTCCTCGGTTCGTGACCGTCCGATTTCTCACCTGAACTATTATAACCTTATAGATAGTGACGAAATTTATCTTCGTATTCTAATTATATTGTAGCAGTTTTACGTTGCCGGAAAACATGAATAAAACGACATTTTCTAAAAATAGCTCCTAGCTAGATCGATTTATCCCTCCATACACACCTGCATACTAAATTTCATGAAAATTGTTGGAAGCGTTATATATACGTATAAACAATAATTGCTCGTTTAAAGGTATTAGTTTATAGTTCGATTTACCCTGTAATTTCCTACTGTTGGGCATAGGCCTCTTTCCTATTGTAGGAGAAGGATCAGAGCTTAATCCACCACACTGGTCCACTGTGGATTGGCGGGTATATTCCCTATTATGAGTAAAGATCGCTATTAGGTATATGTGATAACAACCGGGACCGACAGCTGAACGTGCTTTCCGAAGCACGGTGCAGAGGACATACAACCAGACTGGAAATAAATATTTGTATAAACACAAATCCTTTCAGAGCGGGAATCGAATCCGCGACCGTCGATGTCAAGGCGCCACCGACACGACACACGCAACATTACACCAGAGCGGTCGTCTGAAATATTAAAAAATCGCAATTCAATGAAAGGACGCTGATATATATCCGCCGACCCGCATTGGAGCAGCGTTGTGGATTAAGCTCTGATCCTTCTTCTACACAGAGAAAGAGGCCTGTGCCCTGTAGTGGGATATTATAGGCTGAACAAAACTGTACTTAATACTTCTTAATTTTATTTACATATAATTTTTGCTATGGTATGCCTCAGCCTCCGTGTATCTCAATATGACCCTAAACGGAAGGACGCCGGTTTGATAACAAGTTGTATATACCAGGGGAGGTTCAAAAGTTCATGGAATGGAGCGGATTAAGTGGAGTTAGGGAACTTAGTGTCATACTAATTAGGGACTCATCACTCGTAAATAAATTGAGTTTCAGCCCTATTGCGTCATATTTAACACCGCTCTATGAAAAAATTCCTTACCAAACAAGGAAAGAACGCTAAGACCATTGTGAATAAAATGGAACCGCTTATTTACAGTGCCCTAGTAAAACAATAATTTACAAGTTAAACATGGTCGGGAGTCGAGTGAAGACGGCCGTTGCTTAGGAAGGCCAGAGTCCATACAATGAATAAAAAGGGGACACCAGCGCCAAAGAAATTCAAAGTGTCCGAGTCGGCTGGAAAGTTGATGGCTATTGTTTTGGGATTTTGAGGGGATATTATCATTTCATCATCATCATTGAGGGGATAATTCTGATTGATTACAAAAAAGAGAGGGACTATAACCGGATCATACTACACAACGATACTAGAAAGATTAAAGGAGGCCATCAAGAAAAAACGTCGAAGCAAATTGACTAAGGGTGTGTTGCTCTTGCAAGACAACGCGCCGGTTCACAGGAGCAGAGTTGCAATGGCTGCTGTGCACACGCATGGCTTCGGATCATTAGTCCACCCACCCAAGTTCCAAGTTTTTTTTTTATGTTTTCGAATTTTAAAGAAAGACTTAAGGGGAAGGAAATTTTCCGTCGACAATGGGGTAAAAGAGCCAATTTTGACTCATTTTGAGGCAAAAGATAAAAAATGTTTTTACGATGGTTAAAAAAATTTCGAAGATCTAATATAAATGTATTCAATTTAAGGATGATTATATTGAAAAGGGAAAATAGATTTATTGTTTCATTTTATTTAAAACTCTTCCATTCCACGAACTTTTGGACCTCCCCTCATATTAAGATACGGGCTCACCCCATGGAAGCGACAGCGAAGCACACGTTGATGTAGAAGATGACGAGTGCGGGGTACTTGTTGGCGCTGCGCCAGTCGATGAGGAAGGTGGCCACGGTGAGCAGGTTGAGGGCGAGGCACGCGCCCGCGCCCCACGCCACCAGCCGGTGGATCTGCTGGTGCTCGTCCTCCGTGTACAGCGGGTCGCGGCACGGCAGTCCGCATCCCGCTATACCTGCAACGGGATAAGTACCTTGTAAGAGTATGTTGGATTTCAATCTGTTAGTGAGTGCTCTTTGTTCATTTATTGATTTTGTTAAAAGTTACTAATTATAGTTGAGTTGATGAGAAACTTTATCTGAATTTGTTTTAATTAGTCAAAGTAAAATAATCGAGTTACTTCTTTAAAAATAAGTAGAATATTAAGCACGAATTGTACTTGAAGTGACATAAAGTGAAGTGTGTATAATTTTGACATCATCATCATCATCATTACAGCCTAAACAGTCCACTGCTGGACATAGGCCTCAACAAGTTTACGCCAAAAATAACGTGAACTCATGTGTTTTGCCCATAGTCACCACGCTGGGCAGGCGGGTTGGTGACCGCAGTACTGGCTTTGTCGCACCGAAGACGCTGCTGCCCGTCTTCGGTGCGACAAAAAATTAAAAATTAAAAATTTTGACATACCTTCATAAAAATGCTGTTTCTTGTCTGTGTGTATGAGTGGCGACAAACATTTTCCTGTAGTATTAAACTTCATCTCTCGAGCCGCGTTTTCGCATTTCGGTGGAAATAGAGTAGCATTGCATTTTAGAAAAGACGGAAAGTATGACGTATTGTACAGAATAGCGCACGGTTCCATCGTAATTTTGCACATTTCATATGATGGTAAATAAACCATATCTTGATCTAGTATTCTTTCGCAATTTGGCATGAATGTTGCACAAAGTAGAGGTTGTATGACGGCCCAACATTTTGGCACATTTATCAACTCTCTGTACAATTCCAGCTGATTTTGTATCTTATACTGACTATCATAAAAAGTTAGGCGGACACTGGTTTTATTGTAGGGCAGTTTTACTCCTAGACATGTTGTCTTGTTGAGAGGTTCACACTGAGCTCTTCTAACACAGTTATCAAGTTTTATTTCTCTTTCTGGAAACCATTGTGTACCCTTTTCTAATTTTATCAATCTATAATTGGGTGTCGCTTCAATTGCTTCAAGACGAACAGTAGTATTTTCGATTATGACTGATGTAGTTAGAGAGTTTTTATCACCACCATTGTCGTACTGACTTGCCCAACAGAATGGTAATAATACCAGCCAGTATACCCATCTCGCGATGTTCATCTGTAACAAAGGTAACTGTTGACTTACAAATTTTTTAAATTTTTTTGGGGTGAAAAAAAAATAAATAAAAAATTAAACTACACTTCATTTCTCAATTTTTCTTTATTTATGTAGGTAAGGGCGGCAAATGAAACCCTGTAAGTTTTCAAAAATTTATTCCTCTACAATATTATGTAAAATAATTTAAACCACTTAATACAAGGCAGATTTGCTTTTAGTCCAAGGACGGAAAGGTTGGGAATGGAATCAAGTCAGTACAAAAAATTAAAACATTCGAACTAATATGAGGCTAGCTGAATAACATTTACTATGACTTTATTTTATTAATTACTCACTGTGATGATAATGATCTTAGTCGTATTTATTTTATAAATAAGTTATTCTGAAAGTGACCTGTTTTTCAATTGTCCAATAAGAAAATTATCAATTTTATCAGTACTTGTTATTTATAATTAAATTATATAAGAATTATGCATATTTTTTAATATCTCTGAACTTCTAGTTTTAGTTAACTACAATTATACACAAATTCAAATAAAAAGAAACTAATACATTTAGTATGATATTTATACTAAAAAATCTTCTTAAAAAATTGCTTTCATATTTATTGTTTAATGTTAGAACACTATGTATGTAGTTTTTATTTTATTATTAACACACTTTATGTAAAATAAGGATCTATTTTACTGACTTTTAAGGCTGAAAAGAAAGGATTCACCTTGGACATTTTTTTTGTATATTAATTTATTTTATTAATAAATTTAACATTTTATTCATCCCACATAAACAAAAATGTTATAAGGTAATATTAATTTAAAAAAAAAATCTTTATTTATTGACAGTAACAAAAAATACCAAGCTCTTACTATAAATATGAGGATGTGAAATGTTGAGCAGGCTGAGCCAGGAAATTTTCTATGTACTCCAATAACCAATTACATCAGCTCCTTTTCTACAATTTTTCTTGCAAATATTACCTGTTATTAAAAAGAAAAAATTGTAATTTCTATTTCAAAAAACAAAAATACCATTTTTAGAACAAATTAACTCACCCGTTTCAGCAGAATAAAGAATAGTTAAAAAGTACCTGTAAGTAGAACTAAAGAATTTTTTTTTTTTACTCTTAATGCATATATTTTTATTTAACTTACTAAAACAAAATACAAGCTGTAAATAAGAATTATGTACAACCTTATATTCACCAACACTTTTACTCTTTTACACTTAGCACTCAATTATTGTTCATAAAATATCCAAAAGTCAGTGTATCATGCTAGTTGAGATTTGTTCCTAATTCATTTGTTTTCCACCTCTTCGGAACTGTCTATTGGCGCCAACACCACGACGAATCCACGAGGTACCGCGCTGCGGACCACCCCTGCGAATAATACGGCCACCAAACCCATTCATTCCCCTACCTCTTCCACGATCTTGACCTCGGCCACGATCAAGCCCTCTACCTCTATTTTGTCCTCTGTCTTGCCCTCTACCCCTAAAGCCCCCGCTCCACCTCTGGTTTCTTCCATAGGCATCGTTTTCACCATTCTCATTTTCATTATAATTTTCCTCATCATAGTTTTGTTCATAAGAGTTTTCTTCATTATATTCATCATTTTCTTGAGAAAATGATTGATTACTGTCATATCCACTCTCATAATGTCCTTTATTAAATCCATTATCAGGAAATGGTGGACGATTCATATTACCCATTGGTGGCATGCTTCCCATAGGTGGCATGTTACCCATGGGAGGCATAGTACCCATTGGGGGCATACCTCCCATTGGCGGCATTCCTGGAGGTGGCATGTGCATTGAATGAATAGGAGGACCATGTGGAGGCATAGGTGGTCTCATAGGCCCCATATTCATTGGAGGTCTCAACAAACCCATCGGTGGCATTGGGCCCATTGGCATCATATTATTTCTATCAGGTCCATTGTCATAATTATTATAATCTTCTTGATTTTGTTCACTAGTATTCATTTCAGAATCATAATACTCCTCCTTTTCAAAATCATTCTTCTCCTTATCTTCTTCCTCTGAAGGTTGGATTTCCTCCTCATTAGTTTCTTGTGTGGGATATTCAAATGGAGGGAAATTATCATCATCAGCATCCTCTTCTAAATGAGGCATCATGTCATCTAATTCTTCAATTTCACCTGTTGCTATGTATTTCTTCAACGCAATCGGACCTTCTGATATTGCCTTTTCAAGTTTTGAGCCAGGTTCTACGGGTATGAGTTTACCATAGATAAAAATAGCTGTAGGGTTAAGTTGTTGCAGTGGCACAGCACCAGGAACAGATTCAACTAATGCTTGTGTTAAAGCTTCTGTTGCTGCATCGTCAACTGTAGGACCATGATTCCACTGAGCTTGGAAGTTTCTAGGAATGGGTTTACTGTACGGTACTTTCTTAACTTTCTTTTCAAATTCCATTGGAATTAATGTTGTATCTAAATCTAAACCAGGTATTACCTTATTAACAGTAGAACCATGAGAAAATATTTCAACTTTATCTTCGGGACCCATACCAGGAATAGCTGCTGGTTGTTCTAAATCTTGTTCATCTTGCACTCCTGGAGGTAATGTATTTAAATTATACTTGTCTCTCATTTGATCACCTGGGCGATTACGTGTCCAAAACTTTGAAGTATGATCATTGGATCCTGAACACAATATATGACCCAAAGGGTGCCATGCCATTGTCCAAACTATTGATTCATGAGCACCTTCTATACATCCTACTTCCTTATCGGTACCAACATTCCAAAACAGTATTGACCCATCAGAACCACCAGAACAGAATAAGCCTTCATGGTTCGGGTGCCAAACAACACTGGATGCTTCCTTTTTGTGACCTCTAAATATTTGTAATTCTGTTCCAAGTTTACGAATATCAAATAACTTTAACAAATGATCTCGAGAAGCTGTTATTAACCAATTCCCATTTTCATTCCATTTCAAATCCATAACTGTTGATTTATGAGCGTGAAGAGTGGATAGAGCTGTTCCTGATTTAGGGTCCCATAATTTTATAGGTTGTTGATTATCTTTACTACCAGATACAATTAAACCTTTTGTAGGGTGCCACTGCACACATTTGACATCAGCTCCATGCCCTCTCAATATTCTTTCTTCTTGACATCTATAAAAGTCAAATATGCGCAATGTGCCATCATCAGAACAAGTAACTATTTTAGCATCACTAGGACTAAAACTAATACCTCGTACAGCTTCTTTATGTGCTTGATACATTTTCACATTATTCATGTTACTTTGCCAGTACTTAATGAAACCTGAGTGATCTCCAGTAACCATCCATCCTTCACCGTGAGACCAAACCATTGACCGAACTGGTGAGTCGTGTGCTTGTAAAATGGTTTCAAAGTTAAATGTTAACCCATTCCATAGTGTAAATTCACCAGAAGAGGCCCCTGTTATCAGTCTGCGGCCCTCGGGTGTCCATGCCACAGCAAAAATAGGACATCTCATTTTATTAGTTGCAGTCTTAACAAAACGCGTAGTAACAGCGTTTATTGGATTATCAGGATAAGAAGGTGGCGGTAATAGGTCAGGTGTATACATAGCGTCTGGTTGTAAAGCGTGCCTGTCCCGCCAATCTCGTTGCCAAACTCGACATTCTAAGGCCTTAATTATAGCAGAATTATAATCTACAGTTTTTCGCATTACAGATTTACGTAAACGTTTACCATCAAAGTCGTCCTGAGTCATATTTAGGGGACCCTGAGGCGGGAATCGCATTTGATAGTTGAAAGGCCTAAAATTATGGCGAATATTGTTTCGCCCGGGTGGGCCCATAGGACCACCCATGCCCGGTGGAGGCATCCCCATATTCGGAATTGTGTTTCCAAAATCCATGTTTAAGACTTCGATACCTAATTAGAGAAATATTTTTATTACAGACACGTCTATGATGTTACTCTTTCATTTTATTTCAACTTTTATCATGGCTTACCTTGTTTTTAAAGAAAACGGTTTATCATGATACACGCTTGATTCACAACCACACTCGGAGATAACTAACATATAACATTAAACAAAAAATGCTTAAAAAACCAAACACAATGTAAATAACCTAAGCTACTACGAATAGCGGAATGCTACCGAATTTTAGACAGCCAACGAACCAAGCCAGCCATGTTTATTTCCATAGATTATATTGTAATCAAAGAGTATATAAGTTTGAAATTGGTTTGAAATCAAGTAATCAACAATCATCAACAATAAACAGAATACAGATTAAATGATTGGTATTTAAGTAAAATAAAATTGAAAATGACAAATGTGACGAATTATCATTGTTACTTCTACTTGTTTTTACCAAGCTGTATACACAGTATGTATTTATTTTACTTAATATTTTTTTAAATAAAATACAATGGTACATTCCGAAGCACGGCTTGAAATACCGTTATTTGTCTGGGCAGACATAACGCTATTTATGCATAGAGCAACACGGAGGGGAGTGGCCATTGCGCTTGTTACCGATACAAAACTTTCTGTCATTTTTTGCGGGGGGAAATTACACACATGCACACTTTATCTAATTCGCACACAAAAATAATCGTCTGTCACTACGAAACTCACACATACTAAATTAAAATCACACTTACATTTTTCACACACACATAGATACATTCTATGTCATTACAGTATAATGACACGCCGCAACTACACTGAAAAGTTGCTAACAGCCGTGGTTGTAACAACTGTCGATATGCATTATCGATAAATTCAACTACTCGGTTAGGGAAATAATGTTTTTAAAGTGATACAAAGGTAGGATATTATTATAAAAATAGACTTAATTTATTATATACTACAAATTAAACATCTTCATGTAAAATAAACGATTATAAAGAGTAAAGATTTGATTGTTTGTTGTTAGCATTGAATAGGCTCCGAAACTATTGGACCGATTCAAAAAATTATTTCATCGTTGAGAAGCTACACTATCCTTGAGCGACATAGGTTATACTATATTTTTAAAAATATTAGGGATCTTTACTAAAACTCCAATAATGTAACCCAAGGGATAAAAAAATAACCTAAAAAATTCCTTACATTGCGTGCGCTGCAAAAACTAATGATAATAGAAATACAAAATGTAGTAAGACTTTGTAGAATACATCATTATCTACATTAATTGTATTTGCTCGGAAACGAAAAAAAAAAACTGACTTCAATTACATCAACAAGTAATACAATATATGTAATATATACGCGTTATCAAAGGTTACTCAAAAAGTTGTTATCAGATCTCGATGAAATTTGAACGCGACCACATGATAAACATCAGCTTTCAATTAAATTAAAAATCATCAAAACCGGTCCACCCAATCAAAAGTTCTGAAGTAACATACATAAAAAATACAGTCGAATTGAGAACCTCCTCCCTTTTTGGAAGTCGGTTAAAAAGTGTCGCGACAGCATATGTCTAACTTTTATAATTATGTCACAATACGTTTGGTGCAACGTTGTTGTGCCAAACAATGGCAATCTACAATAAACGATTTAAAGTTAACCCGCATTTTGTGGAGTTGATGATATACACGTTGATGTCAACGAATTGGGAATAGGGAGCGTAGCACTAATGGCATCATAAGATGATAGCTAGTCATCTGCTAGATTACATGATTTGTTGATGACTCTGAAAGAATGGACATTGTTAATTTTCAAAGTTGATAAATCTAAGCTTCATTTCACTTCTATGACTAAGGAACCATATCTTGATTACCTTGTACTTGAGACAAAAAAAAAACTTACGGGACAAAAACAGTGTGGCGTTAGTGTTGGTTTGGTGCCCTCGACTAATCTTTCTATTGTTCGCCAACACTTGAAAGTTAGTGGTATTGATATGATCTGAACAAATTACACTATTTTTTGTGGGCGTCCAGGTTAATCTGTTATTACAATTTTTTTCCATGTATCCCTTAATTTGGATTTTCAGAAAACCTGCCAAATTTTTATATAAAACATTATGGTCGAAGATCACATTAAGTAATTCTAATAAAATGTATTAATACTCGTAATACGCGTATTATATTTAATTTAATGCAATTTTATTATACAACAATGTTTATTAAAAAAAGCTAGCAATATTATATTTTAAATAAATCAAAGTCTCAAAAATGTCTGTCACCTCTTTTGCCTTTGCCGTTTTTATCGATAACTATCTACAGGCAAACCGGTAACAACACTATCGCTCGGCGACAGTGACTTCTCGGAAATAGACTCCGATCAGTCGCTCGACCGATCCGCATATTGTATGAGGGCGAGCGGCCTATGTTGGTAAACAAATCGAGTCAACACGACCGATAATATTTGTAATTTTTAAGTTTAAAAAAGGTTTAAAAGTAGTATACAAGTAATAATGTGATTAAAAAATACTTACGTATGAAAGGTAACGCCATGTTTTAGTAAATTGGACGTGCCAGATCTTTTTTTGAAGCAAAAAACAGAACAATTTAGCATTTTTTGAAGGACGTTGATTCAATCGCGCAACTAGATTTAGTCTAGTGATCAGTGCGTCTGCAACTAGTTTTATTGTATGCATATGGCCATTTGGCCTTATACCTTGACAGAGGGGAACGCCTGTACATGGCTACTCCCCTCCGTGTTGCTCTTTGTATTTATGGAATAATGATACCTTAAATTATAACGATATTTTAAGCCATTATACCGGTATTTTTATATTATATTTAACGTCATATGTCTATACCGTTACCGTTAATTGCCGTCGTTACCTATAAAGATAGGTTTGACTAGCCCTATGGCGCAGTTTGTTGTGCTCTGCTTTCTGTTGCGCGGCTTGTGGGTTTGATTTCCATGTAAATCTAGGTGTTATATGTGTATTTATATATTTATTTATGTATGTATTATTTCTATGTAAATTTATCAAAAAAAAAAAAAATAGTTTTAACAGTCGTTTGTTACCTACAACACAAATATTAAGTTGCTTATCGTAGGAACAGACGACCGTTTGTGTGTTATAAGATATTTATTTATTTATTTAAAGGTAACGAAATTATTACGCTCGTACTACGTATGAAAGAGACACATAAAACTCGTCATTTATGACCGTTTTTATTGGTTTCAAAATTATTACCAAATGCGCCTTGCTTTTTTAGTGTACATATTTGTGTTCTGTTTTGGAAAATAATGATAGAATATAAAATAAGCTAGTCAAACTTTTCCTTAAGACAAAAGGGTTTTTAAAAACTACTTATATTGAAACTTAAGAAATAAAATAAGAAACACGTTGCCGATTTGGAGGCTGGTATATTTCTCATTTTATCTCATTCGAACTTAGACCATTTTTACTTAAGAACGAAGACGGCACTTAAGAATGAAATCAAAAAGTTGCATTTTTCCTAGTATTATCAAAAATATTCAAAACCAGCACGTACAGATTTATGCACAAACCCACACTAGTACACCTTCGTCTTACATGCACACACCTACATGAACACACATTCACCTTTACATATGCACACACCTCTAACTACAATGGATGAGATTGAACATAACCGTTTACTTTTCTTTTACTTTTTTTTAGTTTTTGTTACTTTTTTAACATAGTACCTCATTATGTATTTCATAATAATTAATTTGTTTAAATCTGTGTGATCTTATTTTGGCCATATTCATACTTTATATTATAACATACCATTGTATCATAACGCTGTTGGTTTGCCTAATAAAATAAATAAATAAATAAATACCCGTGTGAATAATTCGCACTAAATAAGTAAAATAATTGTCAATAATGTTGACGTTGTTTCAAAATTAAGCCGTCATATATATGTATAATTTTAATAATTAATTAATCTACAAAAACAAAAGCAATAAATTTTTTTGTTGTTGATGCCGGTATAGCAAGCATTTATCTATAAAATGATATATAATTTATGTGGAGTAACTGTGAGTTTTTTTCTAAAAAGGGAGGCAAAAATCTTAACCTTAGCGTATTACTTAATATATACAGTCCTTAATACAAATAGCTCAGCTACCTAGTTAGGAGAATGAGAGATCATACAGAAAAATATCTTTCAAACTACACCTAGAAATTAATTATTCCTTTTTTTTGTTACTTGGAACTTTTAAGGTAAATATAAATAAATACTTGTAGCAAAAATACTTTGCCGCTCTTATCAATCCCCTCAACGGCCACGCATCATAATGCGATACAGCCGTACAGGGATTCCCGTACTCTCTTAAGATGGCGGGTGTAAGTCAATTTTTTGTTGATTTTTTTTTTGTTTGTTAAATTTTCAAAAATTGACTCGTTTTCACTAAATATTGATTTTTTCCCTTTTTTTAAATACTTTATGACTATTTATTCATTGTTCGTTAAAAAAAACATTAATTTGTTCTTCTTTATAATATGCTGTAATTTAATAATAAACTTTTTTAACCGACTTCAAAAAAAGGAGGAGGTTACTCAATTCGACCGTATATATATTTTTTTTTATGTATGTTCGGAGATAACTTCTTCGTTTATGAACCGATTTTGATAATTCTTTTTTTATATATTATAGTTTGGTACCATGATAAGGAAATCAGGATCTGATGATGGGATCCCAGAGAAATCGAGGGAAACTTTCAAAAATCGTAAGGGTGACTAGTAAATTTAATCATGTTTTCATTAAGCACTATAAACTACTACTATTTAATAAAGGTCTGGAGTCGATCTGATGATGGAGAAGAAAGATAGTCGAGAGAACTCTTCAACAATTTATAGCAATTACCTGCTTTTTGAACTTAATTCGTTTCTATTCATGAGAACTTTGCACCTGTATGAGTTATAAGTGCCATTACAGTCTGATGATGGAGACAAAAGTTAGTCGAGGGAACTCTTTAACGATTTATAGCAAATACCTGCTTTTTGAACTTAATTCGTTTCTATTGATGAGAACTTTGCATATATATAAGTTATAAGTGCCATTACAGTCTGATGATGGAGACTAAAGTTAGTCGAGGGAACTCTTTAACGATTTATAGCAATTACCTGCTGTTTGAACTTAATTCGTTTCTATTTATGAGAACTTTGCATATATATGAGCTATAAGTGCCATTTCAGTCTGATGATGGAGACGAAAGATAGTCGAAGGTACTCTTCAACGACTTATAGCAATTACCTGTTGTTTGAACTTAATTCGTTTCTATTGATGAGAACTTTGCACCTATATGAGTTACAAGTGCCATTAAAGTCTGATGATGGAGACGAAAGATAGTCGAGGGAACTTTTCAACGATTTATAGCAATTACCTGCTGTGTGATCATCTATGTCGCAGGACCAGGTTTGATGATGGAGCCCATAAAAACTCGAGGGAATTTCTCAACAATTTACAGCAGTTACCTTTTGCTGTTTGAAGACCGCTTTGATATAATGGTGCATGTGCTGTGTCGGCGGCGCCTAAACACCGACGGTCGCGGGTTCTATTCCAGCTCGGAGTGGATATTTATGTTTATATAAATATTTATTTTTGGTCTAGTTGTTAATCCTTGTGGTTCTCCCAACCTAGCCTCGGAGAACTCGCTAAGCTGTCAGTCCCGGTTGTTATTACGTACACCTGATAGCGAACTTTACTCATAGTATATCGACACGTTAGCGCAGCGGTCACAGCACCGGCTGTTGCGCTGGCGTTAGTGGGTTCAATCCCCGCGCACGACAGACATTTGTATTGGCCATATAGATGTTTGTCATGATCTGGGTATTTGTGCTTGTGTATTGTGTATGTTTCCGAATCCCCGACATAAGAGAAAAAGCATCCTTGTTAGGTCTACCCATCACTAAAAATTGTAAAATAAAATAATTTTAACGAAAAAAACCGACTTCAAAAAGGAAACTAGTAAATACTACAACAACCTGGCTACAATAACAAATACAAACAACACACACACACAACAAACAAGTAGAAAAAATATTATTAGATATGTCAAAACAATAACAGAATAATAACAATATTCAACCTAATAGTCAATGAAACAAATTATGAAAGAAAACTGAATACAACTTATGAGTAGATACTAGAGTAGTTATTGTTTTACTTAGCACCGACTTCAAAATTATAAAATATTTATTTAATCATTTCTGATTAACTAAATCAAAATACGAATTACTTTGTACTAAGTAAATTTATTTTTCACTTTTTAGTTTCCTTTTTGAAGTCGGTTTTTTTTTTGTTAAAAATTATTTTATTCTACGCTAATTAATTTTCACTGCGCATGCGCAAAGTGTTGTGTGCGATAGATATCACAAAAAAAAAAAAAAATTGGGTTGAAACTTTTAGTCAATAGTCAAGTGGTTTTCCTCATATCTAGCAAGTAGGCAATACAAATTGGGCGGTATATTATCCCCGTTATTTTTTAAACAACATACCTTTCTAAATATTTACTGACATTCGAGGCTAGGGATTGGAATGATTCACTCGCTGTTAAGAGCCATTTCACAATTTTACGCTCTGCAAGTTTAGGTAAATTTGGTCGCATCGCGCGGACCGTACGAGCCGCGCGATCTTTGTGCTAGTAAGTATAGTGTGACAACCAAAATACCATCTTGATCATTTTCTAATGTAGAATAAAAATTAATAACTATGGTATAAAATGTTTTTTACATAAATAATTTGTTAAAAATTTCAAGTATGTTATATAAGAACAGTCAATAAATCTATAATATAAAAATGAATCGCTGAATGTGTTGCTAAGCGCAAAACTCGAGAACGGTTGGACCGATTTCGCTAATTCTTTTTTTTAAATATTCCTTGAAGTACGAGGATGGTTTTTACGGAGAGAAAAATTCTAAAAAAAAAAATAATAATAAATTTCATGAAAAAGTCTAAAAACAACACTTTTCTATACTCCCATACAAAAGATTTGTGATAATACTTAAAAGTCACTGTTAGGCGATACGAAGTTCGCCGGGTCAGCTAGTTTAAAATAAAAATAAAAAAATCATTTTTAGGAAACAATTTTTTTTAAATTGATTTAGTTTTTTCAGTTTACGAATGAATCTAATATTTACGATATGAATAAAATAGCATTTTATTATGCCCCAGAAAATCTGTGTGTGAATGTGAGTTGCATAGTTTTGGATGAAAGTAAACCAACAAATGTTGGCGGTTTTTTTTAACCGACTTCAAAAAAAGGAGAAGGTTCTCAATTCGACTGTATTTTTTTTATGTATGTTACTTCAGAACTTTTGACTGGACCGGACTGATTTCGAAAAAAAATTTTTGAATCGAAAGGTGGTGTGTGTCATTTGGTCCCATTTAAATTTATTTGAGATCTAACAACTACTTTTCGAGTTGTATCTAATAATGCGTTTTTACTTGACGCTTTTTTCGTCGACCTACGTTGTATTATACCGACACCACATTTTTTTATTTTATTTTTTTGATAACGCGTATTTACTTGAGTATTTTTTCGTCTACCTACGTTGGATTACTTGTCGATGTAATTGAAGTTGGTTTTTTTTCGTTTGCGAGCAAATACAATTATTTAACGCAATGACACCGACAAACATATTGATTAACAAATAACAAGACAAACAGATTGAAATGCCTATTTGTATTTATCGATTAATAGAGATACGAATGGATTAAAAATTTGTTCTAGTATTCAACAAAATTATATTCCACATATTACGATATTTTTTTTAACGGTTTCAACGTAGAGGTTATTGAAAAGTAGGACTTCAAAGTATACATTGCGACTGTTTACCCAGGGAGGAGGCTGATGAAAAGGTTAATAATTTTATACACATAATATAAATCAAAATTCTGATCTGACTATCTTACTACAACAAAGGTTGCTCTATTATATTTCAAGGATATATAAATTACATTATTGCATCCAACACAGATTAACGACGTCAAAATATTACAATTTCGCGGATTGTTACCGATTTTTGTGAAATGGCTCTTAATTCACACAAGAACATTCACTTATTTCAAAGTAAATAAATGAAATATACACAATTATTTGTAGAAGAGATGTTTTATTAACATTAATTTGCTGTATTTGTTATATGTTTAATTAGTCAGTATAAAGAAAAATGTTTTAATTAGTGTTCATTTTGTCTCGATAAATCTTGGTATATATACTTCCTGTCTCTAATGTCGGATTTTGCCGTCAGTGATGTTGTACATGAATGGAATTTTCTTAAAGTAATATTAGTAATTCATCTTGATTCGGACACTGTTTAGAACTTCTAATTGAAAGACCAAATTGTATTATATTGCAAATGATTGGTTCATTAACTATTTAGCCAGTATTAACAATTTTTTTTTTTTTTTAAATAAAATACATGGTATATAATATGGTCGTAAATTAACGACTCTGGCGAAATGGGCACGAAAATATTAGTCGAATTAAACCGAGGTAAGCGGTTAAAGGGTTAATAATAATTATGTAAATCACGATTTGATGCATATACATAACTGTGTACAACATGTGTGTTAACTTAGTACAAGAAGAAAAAAACAAATATGAATACAAACTTTTAGCAAAAAGTAAAAATAACATTAAACAAACATGGAGTAATCTAAAATCAATCTGTGGTCTAAACAAAAGTGAAAATGAAACTAATCAGTTACTAAAACTAAAGGCAAATACTATTGAATCTTTGGATGCGGTGAACAATTATTTCAGCACTGTTGGTGATCGTTTGGCAAAGACAATTTTGGATGGATTGAATGTGATGGAAGCTTACTTGAGTAACAATATAAAGCTTAGTTATTCGAATCCACCAGCACATTCATTGTTTTTTCAACCAACGGCTGAGAATGAAGTTGCCGTACTCATAAATTCATTAAAGCCAGTCAAACTGTAGGATATGATAATATATATATATATATATATATATATATATATATATATATATATATATATATATATATATGTATAATCTATGTTAATGAATCTGTGTCTTGTCCCCTCTGTTCAGTGAGTTAACTCGATCCCAAGACGTTAGTCGTAGGGCTGGCAGAGGCGACATACAGATGCAGTACGCACGCGCACGCACGCAGGCACACACACACACTCACTCACGCTCACTTGCAGCAGGCATACATCACCAATCATCAACACTACTACTTTAGACGTCGGGGTATAAACTACAGTGTATAAATATATTATTTATTATTATATACAATGACACTGATGTACACACGTATGTGCATACGCGCACAGTCACACGCACACACACACACACAAACCATTTGTTGCCTTAGTTCTTGTATGTTCCAATCAAATAAACTTTTTTTTAAATTATAAACTAAATGCATTGTTTTTGTTTAAACTAACGGAATCGTATTAAGCTAATGGAAGGGACTGGACCCTACGACACAGGGAATCCTAGTGTGGGGACCAGAGACATACTGTTCTTTTTGTGATTAAATATAACTGATGTAATATGTGTTAATGTTATGTAGTAACGTTTGAAGAAATAAAGATTTATTTATTTATTTATTTATTTATTATTTATAACTAGTAATTACATCATAGTAGTGTTGCTGTTGATGCCGCCAACTGCAAAGAGTTTGTTATACATAGTCCTCGCAACTTAATTCACATTCATTCTTTACTGTGAACATGATGTGAAAAAAAAAAACTTTTGTTAATATTTTAATATTTATGTAAACAATAAACTTAACTATTGACGTTTTTCTATTGAAATAAAGTGGCCTGACACAGGAAACAATAATATTTCGATTTTTAAACGGTCGCATTCATGAGATTTAATTTTGTAGTTCCTTAAAATATTTGCTAGTATGCTTTTCATTGTTAACATTCCAAAATGACGTCCTGAAAAGAAAAAAAAATACATTATTTCTTAAATAATTAGGTATATATCTTAATGCGTTAAGGCTTAAGATGTTTGCCTTCCTTTTTAGAAAAAACCTTACAATTACTCCACATAAATTATATATAATTTTATAGATACTTGCTCTGACGGCATCAACAAACTAAAAAATTGAAAATTTTAATTTATCATTACCTTTATTTTTGTTAATTAATTAATAAAAAATTATATATATGACGGCTTTAATTTTGATACGTTTTCAAGACTGACAGTTGGTAACTTTTTTACTTATTTAGTGCGAATTATTCGCAAGGAGCAAGGAGCTTTGCTAGTATCATAATAAGTATATATATATAAATAGATTCATTATTAAGTTTAATATCCTGAGTAACATTTATTTTGTGGTATACCACGACAGTGATAAGGCATGTTTTATGAGTTAAGATAAAACTGGAATTGATGATTGTATCGTTTTGCTCTAGTAAAGCCACCACCCAGTAAAGGCATAATATGTTTTTTTTTTTTTTTGTGATAAACGATATTGAACATTGTTTCGAAACAATTTTAATCTTTTCGTTACATAACAATTTATTTTTTCGCCATGATATCATTTTAACTACCTTAGTTATATTCCTACTTGGTACAAGAAATAATGAGTCAAACATTGTAAATGTCATGTAACTAAAAAAGAGGACACAAGTGATCTTTAAAATTATAAACCAATGGTTTAAAAATATACTTATACAATAACGAGTTTTCTTTACCTATGCAATTTCGTGTACCATAACTAAAAGGTATGTAGGCGCAAGGATGTCTGGTAGCACTGACTTCTGGAAGAAATCTGTCAGGATTGAATTCGTTTGCATCTGGTCCCCAAATTTGCTTGGATCGGTGAATTACAAATGGTAAAATAGCACAACCAACACCGGCTGGTACGGTACATGTAGCTGTTCAAAAACAAAGTTAAGTAATTAAAGAATCGTCATATTATAGTAATATTATTTTTTTACTTTTTTTTTTTTAATTATTAAGTAATTAATTCAGCCTGGATTATCCCACTGCTGGGCATAGACGTCTTTCTCCGTGTGAGAGAAGGGTCAGAGCTTACTCTAGCGATAAATTCCGTATATTAAATATGCATCCCCAGCGGGAATCGAACAAACAACCGCCTTAAACACCGGCGCGCCGGTGTTTATGCGCCGCACACGCACTAGTACAGCAGAGCGGTGTGTCATGAACTTTTTGTTTTTGTCAATCTTGTTGAAACCTTACTAGTGAAAACAAAAGAATGTGAATGTGAAATGTTAATTCCTTACACAGTTTTATCTCCTTCTGCGTTTCTCTACCTATGATAGGCACAACGGTATACAATCTCATTGTCTCCTTGATTACTCTCTCAAGATATTTCATTTCATTTAAATCATTTTTAGTTGGAGTTCTTTTGGAATCGCCAAAAATGTTTTTCAATCTGTAATTTTAAACATGACTAAGATAACTAAAAACTAATATATCTCATCGAGGTCTCTTAACCCTATAGAGAGCTCGCATTATGAGCATTTTGCAGCCGCGGTATAAAAGTCGCGTTATTTTTTACACATTGCATTTGTTAAGGTCAACCGTCCCAATAGCTATCTCTCCATATCTCACCTTCTTATTTTAGAAATAAGAAGAAATTAAGTTCGTGAGTGACCGCAGGAGGGAACGATTTTTGTTAGTGTGTCACGTTTGGCGCCAAATTGCTCACCACGCGACTACTCACGTAGGTAAACTTTGTGTGTTTAGTTTTTTGTGTAGTTGAAATATTATTAGGTTTCATTGCATATAATGTAATTTTATATGAATATCGTAATAAGATTGAGTTGAATTCGTTTTATGTCTTTTTAAGTAAGCAATTCATGAATTATAACAAATGAAGAAAAAAAATCCACAAATAGCTGAGTAGTTGGGATATACAGAGAAGATATAGAGAGAAGTGTGGTTTTGAAGAAGCTGATGCACAAAATTAGCAGCAAGATATATCTGAAACTGATAAGAATGTGAATATAGTGATCATAATACTGGTATGGAACAATCAGTGGTAAAATTTGATGAGGATGTGCCATCAACGTCTTGAGGCTTAGTTGAATATAACGTTTTTAATAGCCACCCCATCTTCTCAGAGGTCATCTTGAGAATATCGCAGAACGCTTTCGTCGATTCAAAATTATTTTATATCAGAAATTTATAAATAAATGCTGGTGAACAACCACAAGAAAAGTTTAGCGTTAATAACAGTCCATGCGACTTAGTGAAAAGATTATCAAAAAATATTTTGAATACTGCCAACGGAAATATAACACTGATTAATTGCTTTAACTATTAATATAAATTTATTATATAAATTTATTGCTTTTTGTACTGTGTGGCTACGGTACTAAAGAATATAGCCACCCCCTCTCTTCCCGTGGGTGTCGTAAAAGGCGACTAAGGGATAACACAGTTCCGCTACCACCTTGGAACTTAAAAAGCCGACCGGTGGCGGGATAACCATCCAACTGCTGGTTTGAAGTACACAGGCCGAAGACGGGCAGCAGCGTTCTCGGTGCGACAAAGCCAGCTCTGCGGTCACCAACCCGCCTGCCCAGCAGTGACTATGGGCGAAACACATGAGTTCGTGCTATTTTTGGCGTGAACTTGTGGAGGCCTATGTCCAGCAGTAGACTGTATAGGCTGTAATGATGAATTGCTTTAAACCAATTCCTCTAGCTGATGATCTTGTTGCAAACACGGTTATTAAATTTTGTATAGTTCGATTATATAGAAATATACACTCAGGTAGAGAAAGTATGCGCAATACACCCGACCAAGAAATAAAGAAGACCAAAAAAGTGTGAGAACTGTTTTTCTGTTATAATATATACATGTCATAGATTAGGAAAACGTTGAATTTGGTTAAAATTATGTTTATTTTTTATATAGGTTACAGCAAACATGTTGTTAAATTACTTATTTGTGAATAAAAATAATTTTGTAAATGGGCGGCGAAATGCTCCCCACGCGATCACTCACGTTATACAGAAATACGCGACTACAAGGGTTAATTATTGTAGGGTTAATTATACTAATTTATGCTTATGATCTAAGGATGATACATTCGCTTACTCTAAATAAGCCTTTTCTTGTTCTTCCTGATGGTTTCCCAGCAACATTAGAGCGTAAGATATGACAAGCGCCGTGGTATCGTTACCAGCTATAGTAATGGAGTCTATGTGTTCTCGTAGTTCTTCGTCTGTAAACTTTATGTCGCTGTCCAGTAACAGCTCTAAAAGATCTTTTCGACCTTAAAAAATATACAAAATAATCATTATCACGAAATGGTAGCCAATTGTCCTTATTTTATATAATTTATATCCAATTATACCCAATAAAATGGGTCAAATATTAAAAAATGAATATTAAAATGAATATTGTTTTCTAATGTTTACGCAAATTTAACTCATTATAATGAAACAACTTTTTCGGATTTTATCGCGGTTTATTGGTTTTTTTTTACCCAACTTCCGGTAACTAGTTAAATCAGACTTAACTAATACAATGGTAAAATAGTGTTAATACTTACCTTCTTTCGATTTTTGCCCATTTTTATTATATAACTCCTTCTTTTTCCTAATGATCTAAAACATTACATAATATTTTATCAAACAGATAAGATATTCATGAATTTTTGTCTTTTATCCATATCTTCTTCTTCATCTTTGTCTAATTGTCTATTATATAGCTAAAAACGCTAACGTAAACAATCATTTAACAACCCTATGGAAAAAATCTCATAAAAGATGGAGAAATGCAGACCAAATTCTTATACGGGGTTATGAGAGTCTATGAGATCTGGTAGATTCTTATAACTCGGTATGAGAATTTGGTCTGCATTAGTCCATGTTTTATGAGATTTTATCCATAGGGAATATCGACTCTTTCGCTATAATTAAAATAGTTTACAATTACCTCGTCTGTGAATTTATGAGTTAAAAAGATATTATCTCGTTGCAGTTTGGAATACGGCGTGAGATTGAAAAGAGCATCAGGTTGCATCCAAGCTTTAAAAATACGCATTCCAATAATTGATATTACAGTGTTACGCGCGCGTAAATAGGGAGTATCAGGATTGTGTTGTACGTCCATTTTTTCACCCATAGCTGTTTCTAAAATTATGAAGTAGTCGTTTATTAACTTATCATTATAATGAAATGTTCCTAGAGTAGTTATATTATTAGTCGCATGAAATACGACGTAATATTATTCCTAAATTTTTTATACCAAAATTTTTTTTTATATCACTAGGTCGGCAAATAAGCGTACGGCTCACCTGATGGTAAGAGATTACCGCAGCTTATAGACGCCTGCAACACCAGAAGCCCCAGGAGCAAATATTTTTGACACTTAAATATATGAAACCAAACTACAGTTTTACGCTCCGGTGGTTTTACACGTCATAATAGGTATGTACGAAAAACTTGTAAAATATGTCTAGCATGAAAACGAAAACAAGGTCTGATCATCACTTGTTCTGACAAATCTACGATGTAATGATGTATCCACTCATAAAAGTGTTGAATCAACATTAAATATTTTTCGTTTACAATTTAGCGTACTATTAAAATTTGTCAACTTACCAAACACTATATCTAACATACATGACGTAATGTATTTAAACACATCGAAGTCACCTTTGCCTAATTGTTCCTCCATGCGTTCCACCAACATCGACGCCTGCTCACCGAACACGTCAATGTAATCTTCGATGATTCGGTTGTTAAATATGGGTAACAATACTTTACGATGTACTTTCCATTGTTCCACTTAAATAGAAATAATTTAAGTTATTATTTAAAAAAAAATATTCCTACAAAAAACAACTATAGTCACCTATTGCCCTTGACTTCATTTGCGTGATTATTCTATTTAAATCGTTTTTCCCGAATAAAAAATAGTCTTGTTCTATTAGAGATTATAGTCTTGTTCTATTAGAGTTTTGGCATAACACTAAAAATCGAAATAGTCTCATTAGATGTAATAGAATATAAGCTGATGCCCGGGACGATTCAATATCTGTATTTTTACTTTAAGCATTTGTGAATTTAGAACCTACACTTATAGGTATCACAGAGCAGCTAACAATTATCCATCCCTTTTTTTCTGAAGTGTTTTTATGTGAAGACACATATATAAGAGCGTTGGCGCAGCGGCTACAGAACTGGCTGTTGCGCTTATGGGCACGGGATCGATCTCCGCACATGATGATGTTTGTCGTGGTCTGGAAGTTTGTGCTTGTATATTTTGTATGTTTCCGAATCACTGACATAGGAGAAAATTCTACAGGGGTCGTTGAGTGTGGGGTGTTGATTTTATTTTTTTAATAAATAATAATAAGACGAAATTTATTTACAGCCGACTGTTACCAATAACCCAAGTTGGTTATCTTAAGTAGAGGCGACAGTGTGTTTAAGATATTTATGTATTTATTTTATATTATACCTATTTTATAACTAGAAAAACATAAATTAAGAGAATTGCTGAAAAATAATCTATTCAAAATTCAAAGCATCGCTACAAAGCGTTTAATTAGGAATTTCAATTGATTAAAAAAAGACCGAGATTATATTAGACTGAGATTACTCATTACATTAGTAGCTCCGAATAAGAATAACATTTTTTTTTCTGCAGAATCTATATTTTGAATCTATGGTACAAAATAACTATAAAATTTAATTTTGTTTGTTCGCAAAAAAATCCAACTTTAATTACTTTTTTTTGAAAAAGAAACAAGCGATAAAAAATAATAATAATAACAAAAAAAGCGTTATTAGATATAGCTCGAAAAGTATTTGTCAGATCTCGATTAAACTTAAATTGTACAACATTAATAATCATCATTAATAATCATTAAATTTAACATAATTTTATTAAAACCACTACCTTTTGATTAAAAAAAGAATCATCGAAATCATCGTAAAAAGTTCTAAGGTAACATATATTGATACATAAAAAATACAGTCAAATTGAGAACCTTCTCATTTTTTTAAAGTCGGTTAATAAAGATAAACTTACCTGGCGCCACAAAAAGTCCATTTCCTAGCCATACTTTTAGAAATCGATAGGACGAGTCCTTTTCAAGGCAATTCTCTAAGACCTTTTGAATATCCTCAGGCTTTAATGGTACTGAAATAGGATAGATAAATGTTAAAATATATACCTATGGAAAGAAAAAAAAAACATCTAAAACTATTCTTACCAACATATAAAACTGATCCAATCCAAACTTTGCTTATTCCACCTGAACTTTCAATTAAACGTGAAAGTTGCCGAATATTATTTAAAACCTCTGTAAATATATCATATGCGATGATTAATCACCTATACTACCTTCTTATCACTTTAGCCTATCGCAGTCCACTGCTGATATCGAGCTCCACAAGCTCGCGCCAAAAATGACGTGAACTCATGTGTGTTGCCCAAAGTCACCACGCTGGGCAGGTTGGTTGGTAACCGCAGGGCCGGTTTGGTCGCACCGAAGACGCTGCTGCCCGTCTTCGGCCTGTGTATTTCAAAGCCACCAGTTGTATGTTTATCCCGCCATCGGTCGGCTTTTTAAGTTCCAAGGTGGTAGTGGAACTGTGTTATCCCTTAGTCGCCTCTTATGACACTCACACGAAGAGAGAGGGAGGCTGTATCCATTACTGCCGTAGTCAAACAGCTACTAAACTGCATAGTACATACATACATATATACATTTCTTTCTCCATTTCTACATATATACTTTGGTTAGTGTACTTTCTGTGTACAATTGTACACCACACATTCACACACACACTGGTATTTCATATAAACTATATATTCATATAACTGGACCCCTTTATAGACCTGAATATGTCGCTTTTGTGATATTAGAGAACCTGCACTACGTTTTGACAGTAATAACAATTTAAGATTGTTTTAGAAGTTTTCTAAAGTGTGTGAAGTGTGCTGTGTGGCTACGGCACTAAAGAATTTAGCCACCCCCTATCTTCCCGTGGGTGTCGTAAGAGGCGACTAAGGGATAACAAGGTTCCACAACCACCTTGGAACTTAAGAAGCCGACCGATGGCGGGATAACCATCCAACTGCTGGCTTTGAAATACACAGACCGACGACGGGCAGCAGCGTCTTCAGTGCGACAAAGCCAGTACTGCGGTCACCAACCCGCCTGCCCAGCGTGGTGACTATGGGCAAAACACATGAGTTCACGTTATTTTTGACGTAAACTTGTGGAGGCCTATGTCCAGCAGTGGACTGTATAGGCTGTAATGATGATGATGATGATTAGAAGTTTTCTAACGTTTTAAAAGAATTTAAAAAACGAAAAACTACTTCAATTATATCGACAAGTAATACAACGTAGGTAAAGGAAAAAATAGTCACGTAAATATATGTTATCAAAAATTACTCAAAAAGTAGTCATCAAGACAAACATCAGCTTTCGAATAAAATAAGAATCATCATAAGAATCATTAGTTTCGATCAAAATAAGAATTATTTAGTAGATAAAAATCAATCACTAATTGTGACGCTAAGTAGTAAGCTCCTGGAAATCTTAATAAAATGGCCGAATTACAAGTTCAACAGTTCTCGTGATTTGTATTTTTTTAAACAAGGTTACCAAACCCTATAGCCATTGCCAGCGCGTTGTCGACCTTACCGCTGACCCTCCTCAGGAGCCCTGACTACCTTACTCACTACAGGAATAAAATACTATTTGAGAATAGTTTCGTTTGGCCGTGAACTTCCGTAAGGCTGAGGTGTTTCTCCAGTCGGGCTGCTACAAATTTTGACCAGGATATTTCTGCTGTATTCTTCATCAATAAATTTAGAGACAAAAAGTAAATCCGAGATATCATAAAAGCGAGTAAATCAAGGTAAATCTATGAAATGAATGTTTATTACCAAACGTCGAAATCTTTTAATTATTGTGATAAATTTATTATAATTTTCACTAAAATATAATTTTGAAAATAAAGAAAGCTTAACAACTTACAAATAATACCAAAACATTTATTGTTTATTTTTAATTAACAGTTTATTTAAAAAAATAAAATCATAACAAACTCACTTTCAGGTCCACCCATAAACCAGTGAATATGTCCGAGTATAGGAAGATATCCCGTATTTGGTAAACTATCAGATAACTCGTATAAAGGCTTACGCCCTCGCCGAAAATATAATGTGTAATATACACTCAAAAGAAACAAAAATATCACTGTAACAAACATGTTACTTAATACACACAATATATTAAAATTTATGTTATGACGATGCAAGATCTGCGAACCAACTGATAAAACCTTAAGCAGTTGTGTCGTTATATTTGCATCATGTTGAGGGCACTGCAATTTTATTAACAGTGGATAGTTTTACGAATGTATATTATTATTCATAATCAAATGAAATGAAATCAACTTAAAATATTTTTAATTTAATAGGCTTCAAAAACACTTTTGAATCGTCATTTAACAAATTAAAATTTTGAAGTGATTATTATTTTTAAATGTCAAGCTATCACCGATTCCGAATGTAGATTCTGCAGAGAAGAATAATATATAAAATGAAATTTAAAAAATTAAAAATAATATATAAAATGTGTTTTAATACGAAATTAGTAATGAAATACAGCGTCACTAAGTCCACACATCTTTATCATCTATGTAATCCTGCACCCTATATCTGTATATTAATAAGCTTCATCAATTTTTTTTTTGTACTAAACACTTTACATATTGTACTTGTTATATACTGCTTATATGTAAAACGCAAAATTGCAATAATTTTTTAAATAAAAAAACAGCTCATTTTCGATCCCGACACTTTCAAAATATGCCTTATACCTTCTTCCTGGGTCTTTCCCATTTTATTTGAGGTCGGCCCTCCGTATCATGTGCCTCCAGACAACACGATCCTGGGTCGTCTTTTTGTTGACTTGGGTTTCTTTGAGGTTCTTATTTACTACAGACATCCATGGGATTCGGGGTCATCCTCGTTCTCGGGGTTTAGTTTTGATATCCAGTACTTTTCTGGTCATGTGGTCAGATGGTCGCCTCATAATGTGTCCGTACTCCGGCGGCTCTCCTGTAGTTTTTCTGGAATAGGTCTTACTTTGATGGTTCCTCCTTATTACTATTTAAACTTACTAATTAAATTCACTTTGTTGAAGTTGTGTTTTTTTTTTTGTGAATCGCCAAAATGATTTATGTGGAAACAACTTATGAACAATGACACCAAATAGGATAATTACTATTTGTGTATTCTTTATTGCCAGGAAAACATTTGGATCTAAGAAAATTTAAATGAAATCTATAAAATACAATATTTTGCAAGAACTTAATATGAGGTCATTTCGTGATGTAACACGAAATTTACTGCTTTCTGATAATATATTATTTCTTCATGTAATC
This sequence comes from Melitaea cinxia, assembly GCF_905220565.1. Taxonomy (NCBI): domain Eukaryota; kingdom Metazoa; phylum Arthropoda; class Insecta; order Lepidoptera; family Nymphalidae; genus Melitaea; species Melitaea cinxia. The sequence continues at coordinate 9,274,098 of NC_059408.1, read as the reverse complement.
GTTCAAAATTTTATATAATTATGTATTCGTGATGTATTCAAAATTAAAACTGTTAATAAACGCGTGCCTTTTATGATATTGTCATCATTGTGAAACTGTTTTTAGTGTCCTGAGGGCTTACATAAAAGACCTGTAGCATCATAAATATATTGATATCAAGGTCAGTTTTGCATATTGTAAAGTACGCAAATACAGTTTTAGTTTTTGAAGTAAAACTTCTTTAGGCGCATGAGGGTAAAATGTATACGGATGAAACGGCAACGTTTTTGTCGATGGCGCTGGAACGGAAATCTAAAGCTTTAGATTTGTATAAATATAAACGAGACTTAAAAATTAGTTTTGCCAAAGAAGTCTCAATTATGACATGTGTCTTTTGTACGCACACACTTTTTTTTTAATATTCGTATTTTTTTTACATAGGGAAAGAGGCCTATGCCTGTCAGTGGGATGATGACATCGATCATGCAACATTTATAATCAACACTTACAAAAGATTGACCCTTTTTAGCTGCTCAATAAGTATCATATAAATATAATATCAATATATATAGTATAAGAGGAGTGTACGACAGAAACTGATGGAAATATTATACGTTTTTTTTGTTCTTTTTATTTACATGGTAGCTTTTTTTTGTAAATTTTGAATTGGCTAATCGAAATTATTAATATTATGGTGTATTTGTTTTATATCTTTTATATTTTCAAAATACCTTAATTTTTTTTTATTTCTCTCCAAATTATTTTGCATATATGTATTATTGTTATAATTATTAGTGGAAACTTGTTTGAAAAATGTGTTAATGGTATGTTGTGTATGAACGTACTATTGATTTTGTTTGTTTCCCAGTAAAAATAAAATAAAATAAAAATAAAAATAAAAAATAAAATAAAATTACAGGCTGAGTCGATCGATCGATTGATCGAATTTTGAAAATAGAACACACCATAGAATATGGGGGCAGAAGTCTTATTTATTGTTTACCGATAAGACCTTTGACCCTTCAACCTTGATAAGATTTAATTATATGATCGATTGGACCATAATTAATTTAAATTATAAGTTAGAACATTATTAAGGTTCTGTTGTCAAAGACTATACTTTTATAATAATAAACAAATGAGTATATCAGCGTGTGTGTGTCAAATTCATGGTAGTGTGTGTAATGTTTTTTTCGTTCATTTAATGTATTTTTATGCATAGTTTTAGAAAAATATTATCATTCTGCACTCCTTCTCTATATGAACTATATGTATGTGTGCGAAATTTCATACTCCGCACAATTTTCGTAAAAAAGGGTTCAAAGTTTTTGTTTCACCTATTAATATATAAATTTCATTATTATTTATTTACTGCATTAGTGCTAATGACACATTGTGTTCGCAGTACGTATATGGTGGAAAGATTCATCATTACAACCTATACAGTCCACTGCTGGACATAGGCCTCCACAAGCTTGCGCCAAAAATAGCGTGAACTTATGTGTTTTGCCCATAGCCACCACGCTGGGCAGGCGGGTTGGTGACCGCAGGGCTGGCTTTGTCGCACCGAAGACGCTGCTGCCCGTCTTCGGCCTGTGTATTTCAAAGCCAGCAGTTGGATGGTTATCCCGCCACCAGTCGGCTTTTTAAGTTCCGATGTGGTAGTGGAACTGTGTTATCCCTTAGTCGCCTCTTACGACACCCACGGGAAGAGAGGGGGTGGCTATATTCTTTAGTACCGTAGCCACACAGTACATGGTGGAAAGATTAGGTAATAAAAATCTTACTTAACGCTTCAGCCCGTAATATCCCACTGCTAGGCATAGGTTTTATCCCTATGTAGAAAAAAAAACTGAGAACAATCTACCACGCTGCTTCAATGCGGCTTGGTATACACCTATAATATATACATATTCCCTACTATGAGTAACGATCGCAATCAGGTGTACATGATAACAACCGGGACCGACGGCTTAACGTGCTCTCCTAGGCACGATGGGGACCACAAGGTCTTCACAAACACCCAGACAACGGCAAACATCTGTATGGTCCGATACAAATGTTTGTCCTGTGCGGGGATCGAACCCGCAACCGTCAGCGCAATAGCTACAAACCAGTTCTGTGACCGTTGCGCCAAAGCGTAAAAAAATGTTTTAATACATAAGTAACAATTTTTGAAAATCGTAACTTCTTCATTTTATTTGGAATAATTTGAATATTTTTCAAGCACCTAAATGTGTTTCATCATAAAGCAAGTAATATACAATTGTTAAAAGGATTCAAAATTTACAACCCACATACATTTCGAGCAGTCACATCCGAGAGCTTGTAAATCGCAATATACAAACTATTTTAGAAGTAATAACGTATAAATATTTTAAAAATAGTTTGGATCGATTTGTCTAATTTTTAACAGGGAAAGCAGAATATATAGTATTTTTTTTTTTTAAATAAAAACGTTTCATAGGAAAAATGAAAAATACTCGTCGCGTACTACGTAGGTAATGTTAGTTCAATATTTGTAGACCGATCAAACAGTCAGTGACAACAGTGTTGCTGAAGACTTAAAGACGCACAACTAGTATAAATTAAAGAACAATTTACTCGTTTTTATTATTGCTCGTCTTTAAGTCTTGAAATCGTTATAAGGTACTATTTCGTGGTGAAAAATAACCAAAACAGTGATATTTAATGAATAGTAGTTATAAATATAGATAAAAGAGTGTATATTTGGCGTAAGTATGGAGTTACAATACATAATTATCTACCTCCTAATATTTTCTTAAACTTACCGACACAGAACTGACGCCATCGTTACCATAATAATACAACTTCATATTAACTTATCCTTTTTTACGACCAATATTATTTATGGTTAATCAGAGATCATTAATCAATTTTATTGAACATTTTTTACATAAATTATTTTCTACTTACAGATTCAATGCTACTTACGTAAAAGTCATTAGGATGATTATCGTCGCAGTCTTTATTGTTTTTTTGGGTTTTTATTGGATATTTTGGGTCACTGGTTCGAGGCAATTAGATAAAGCCACAGCAGCGTTGCCCATGCCCCCAGGTCTACCTCTCATAGGTCATGCTTTGCTTTTCATCGGGAGTACCGAAAGTAAGTATACTAAATTCACTTAATTCCGTATAGAAATAATTTATAATGAAGTTTAATAAGCCTACTCGATTATTTTTTTGTGAAGTAGATAATATATAAAATTTGTTATTCAAATTTCATTGCTCTACATATTTACATCGAAAAACTAGAAAATTTATTGCCTATTTACCTATTATGCCAACGTAATAAACAATAGTTTATACGCTTGTGTCAAAGATCACATGTCCGCATCTATTGCAGTGCATATTAATGTACCTAAAAATACGCTTCAACGCTTTGACAATAAAAATGTAAATAAAAAAGGCATTTGCACTTAAGAGCCCATGGATGTTTAAATTTTTTTTAAAAATAATGTACCTAATAACAAGGGCTAATTTCACCTTATAAATTAAATATTGTTTCAAATAATTATCTGTCATATAACGATATCCTTTATGTGAAAGTTTAATTATCTGTCAGATTTTTATTCGCAAACTGTGAACTTCGGTAAGTACCTGCATCAAATCGCAAGGAGGTAAGCTACCCCTTCTTGCCATGAGTGCGGCGCTCTGATAGATACGGCGCACCACACTCTGAGATTGAGAGATGAATTTTTTTTCAACGACTTTATTGATTTTTAATTAAATAGTTGAAGGTGAGCCATTTAAAAGGACAACGTAGTTGAATTGAGCTATTGAAAATCTATCGATTAGTATTTTTTTTTTACAAATATCTTTATTTTATTTGTTCAAACTGTTTATATTTATTTAAAAACTAGCTGACCCGGCGAACTTCGTATCGCCTAACACAAACTTTATCGTATGGTACTAAAGTTCAAATTGACTTTTAAGTATTATCACAAATCTTTTGTATGGGAGTATAGAAAAGTGTTGTTTTTAGACTTTTTCAGGAAATTTTAATTTTTTTTTTTAGAATTTTTCTCTCCGTAAGAACCATCCTCGTACTTCAAGGAATATTTTAAAAAAAGAATTAGCGAAATCGGTCCAACCGTGCTCGAGTTTTGCGCTTAGCAACACATTCAGCGACTCATTTTTATATTATAGATTAAGGAAAGTGGATCTGTTCCAAACTATACTTGAGCAATTATAAATGCAACTTTAGCAGTTTTTTAACACTTTGAGCAATTTAAAATATTGTATACATCAAAAGATATAGGAGTTTGAAATTATTGATAAATGAATATTTTTCAACAACTTTTTTGATTTTTAATTAAATAATTTAAGGGGAGCAATTTAAAAGGACAACGTAGTTGAATTGAGCTCTTGAAAATCTTTCGATTATCTTTTTTTTTTATTACCAATATCATTATTTTGAAGGCTGCGGTGGGGTAGGTCATTCATAAGCAAGTTTTTGGTGTATGATACTGGCTATTTGATCGTGTTTGTGTTTATAGTCTGTTTGGGCTATTGATTTGCAGGCGCCGGTTATATATGTTAGCTATCATGAATCCTTCAGTCTCTGGGAAGAGTGCACCTCGATGAAGCCACTCGTTCGACACTTTTTTGTCGACGTTTGAAGGGCATAGATCCAGGCGATGTCTTCCGTGTAGAGATTTCTGGGCCCATTCTGTGATTTTAGTTCTGTCGTCAATTAGTATTTCATTTTTCTGAGCACTCCTAATTTTAAGGTTAAGAGGTGCAAAAGCTTGATCCATTTCTGTTATTATTTTATGAAGTTTCTGGTACGGTGTTTTTGTAAAATTCAAATGTTTGTTGAAAAATCTGGTCAATTTCCAAACGCCTATTTCCATTAATTATTTCACTTTGTGGTTCACCTGGGTGGTTTACGGTATCCATAATTAATGACTGATTATTAGGTGAGGGTTGTTGTATAGTGTTTGTACTGTTATGTGTAAACTGAATGTTAGTGTTATCACATACAAAATGTGTGACGTTGATGCAGTTGTTTAGCTCTCTACTATTTACTATGTTACTTTAGATACTTCTAGCTTTAATTCACTTAATCTATTTCTATCAATATATTTATTATTTACAATTGCTCTCCTCTGGTCAGCTACTCGTTGTTCATTTAGGAATGTTAATGAAGGAAATCGGTGTATGAAATCATTGTACGGTTGTTTTCGATATGCAGTGTTATTTAAGCCTGTTATTCTATAGTATGATCGGATTATTGCTTCATTGGGTTCGCGAGTCCATCTCATCCGGCGTTGTGTAGTGTTACTGACTATAGGAACTTCTGAGGGTAAACAACGTGTTTTTGACTTGACTGATTCAATTTCTAGAGCATGCTGATGTTTTGGTTTTTGGGTGTAATGTGACAAAATGCTATTATTCATTTGGGTTAATTCTGTTTTTTTACCGACTTCCAAAAAAGGAGGAGGTTCTCAATTCGACTGTATTTTTGTTATGTATGTTACATCAGAACTTTTGACCGTGTGGACCGATTTCGACAATTTTTTTTTAATCGAAAGGTGGTGTGTGTCAATTGGTCCCATTTAAATTTATTTGAGATCTAACAACTACTTTTCAAGCTATATCTAATAATGCGTTTTTACTTGACGTTTTTTTCGTCGACCTACGTTGTATTATACCGCATAACTTTCTGCTGGATGTACCGATTTTGATAATTCTTTTTTGTTGAAAAGGAGATATCCCAAGTTTAGTACCATGATAAGGAAACCAGGATCTGATGATATGATCCCAGAGAAATCGAGGGAAATTCTTGAAAATCCGCAATAACTTTTTACTGGGTGTACTGATTTTGATAATTCTTTTTTTGTTGGAAAGAAGATATCCCTAGTTTAGTACCATGATAATGAAACCAGGATCTGATGAAGGGATCTCAAAGAAATCGAGGGAACTTCTTGAACATCCGCAATAACTTTTTACTGGGTGTACCGAGTTTAATAATTTTTAATTTAATCGAAAGCTGATGTTTGTCATGTGGTCACATATAAATTTTATTGAGATCTGATAACTACTTTTTGAGTAATCTTTGATAACGCGTAGTTACTTGACTATTTTTTCGTCGATCTACGTTGTATTACTCGTCGATGTAATTGAAGTCGGTTTTTTTCGTTTGCGAGCAAACACAATTATACTTCATCGTGTATCTGGTCTATTATATTTTGTGGTGACAGTTTATTTCGGACTATAGCTCTACGTAGATCTCCTATTCTTTATCGACTAACTTGCATGTTTCAAAATTTTTTTGTCAATTTTAAGTGGAGTGATTCAAGATAAGATCTTGTGTCTAAAAATTCAGTTAATTGAAGATAAGTGCGCAGTATGAACGTATTCATTTCTCGTATCCATCACCTGCGCTGATTATGAGCACTCTTAATGGGTGCAAGCTCAATGTCAATATTGACATCTTGCACAACACTGTCGAGTGAGGTGTTGGTGTTTAATGTTTTTCTTGACATATAAGAAGGGCAAATAGAAGGAACAGATGTACAAAGGGAATTGGTTTCATCGCCCGAAGAGTCGGCTGTAGCATCAACATCGGGAGTCCGCCTGATCAACTCTCGAGGTCCGGCTGTAGTCTTCTTGTCGATAGGAGCCCACCTGTTCAACTTCACATCGCCCATGGTTCGCATACTGTGGCACCCAGCATCGGCTCCAGGTGCGCCCCAGCGATCCCCGGGCAGCGGCCGTAAATTATAAATTCGATTACTATTCTCCATGTAAAAAGGGATATTTGGGAATCGTTAGTTGGGAAGAACTTAAAAATACTTTAGGTGTAAGTGGCTATGATTACAGCATCTCCCTGTTGGGGTGGTCTTCTCGTAAGCCTCCACACCACGACAAGTTGATTCCCCTGGGGGGAGTATTATTAGTATTATTATTATTATTAAGGGCCTATACCTGTATGTACCTATGTACTTATAAAAATAGTAGCAAAAAGTACATGCTAAGGTCACGTCCTTTGCAGAATTAACACTGCTTAACAAATATGTACAAAGTTTATACGCTTAAGTTAATATTTGCGCTACGTTGAAACAGAGTTCATTATGGAACTGTTGCTTCCAAAAATGAAGAATGTTAAAAATTTCATGTCAATAGTAGATTACTAGCAAATTTTTCCACCTATTTTTTGTTTTGTTTATTTGTTATTTTATTGAAAAAAAAAATTATTTCTGTTTCCACATATTTTAACCGATTTCATAAAAAGGACGAAGTTCCCAATAAGATTGCATTTCCGTGCCTGGCGTGAAGAGCTTGATAACTTGACTTACAAGATTTTTTTTTCGTCGCAATGATTTCTTACGGAATTGGTTTTGTATGGAAAAAAATGCCGATATCTGAATCGATATCTACGTTAGGTACATTTAAAGATATTGTCTGTGACAGTATATGAATATTTCCATATTTTGCGTATTTTATTTAACAAAACGAGATATCGACACGATGAGTCACAAAAAATATATAATAAATATATCCCTATATCAACTTATACTTAAAAACCGACCTAGGTACGTAAATTGACCAAACAAGAAGAAGAAGAAGAAGAAGAAATATACTTTATTGTGCATAAAAGTTAAAAACTTAAAAAATAATAATATGCACAAAGGCGGTCTTATCGCTAGGTAAGCGATTTCTTCCAGACAACCTTGGGGTAGAGGAGATTTTAAAACAAAACAGAGTAGGGTCATCAAAAAGGTAAAACGAAGTGAAACAAGATATCAAAGCGACGACTAATACAACAACTACGTTAACAAATGAATATATCGGCTTATTTACTTTATTAATTTATACTTTTTCAGCTTGGTGAATACAGTAAATCATAAGTTGAAATAATTAGATAGTAAGTTATTGCCAACCTTCTTCCATCGGATACCTATTCGTGCAAATCGTGAATATTTTTATAAGTCGTCAGTAGTCTGTCGAAAATTAAACCTTATGTCCCAAATTCGAATTTCTTTAAACGTATATGTCGACTTATGGAGAGACCCACATAAAAATAAACCATATAAACGATTGGATTCAGCTGGTAGTGGTAAAGTGCAGAAAACAAATTAAGGTAACAATAAGAGGTGGTGCTATGCTACTCGACCGAGTTTTTTATGCAAAAATAAATAAATAAATAAAGTACAACGTCGAAAAAATACTATTCAAATACAACCTTGATCGTGAAACTCCTTTTAAATCTGTCAATATTAAGAAAAGAGGGAAGATTACTGTACATTCTTTTAAATTGACTCAGATATCTAGTCAACCATTGCCAATCAGTGCAGAAAAGAAAAAAGGTTTAATGGATTTGATGCACTTAGTTGATGAGCCATTTCGTGAATTCTATTTAAACATTAAGATCACGAATTGTGTTCCCTCGGAGCCTGACCTGAACATTTGGAACATTTTTATTTAAAAAAAATGATTACAAACGATAAATGTGTATATTGACAACCAATTCTATGGTGAATAAGTTAACAAGTCATCGGTGAACATGTTGATTAATTTATAATTATGAATAAAAAGATAATAAAAAAGAAAAGCATGACCATATTTGAAAAACCATCTAAAATTATTCTTAAATCAATTTAGACATTTCAATTACACTGAAAAACTGATTTTTAGTAATTAAATTAAACAATATTTTCACTGGTTTGGGCACTAACGTAGTGGGAATAAGTTGATAAGTCTCTGGGTACTTGGGAAGTATGTTGATAAGTCCAATATCTAAGAAAATAAGTAGACTTTACGAGAATACGTAAAATAATTTGACAGATGACATAAAACTTTTCATAAATTAAGCTATAAAGATGAGTTCAAGATGAAAACGGATTTTGGAGAAAATGTCAAACTTTAAAATCGCTGCCCTGTACAATTGCCATTTTGGACGTACCAAGTTCTTCACGCCATGCAAGGGGTTTTTGTTACCTTATAATTTTTCACTCGGTGTACCAATTTGTCATGATATTTTATTCGAAAGCTGGAGCTTTTCGTGTGATCCCATTTAAAATTGGCTGACATCTGAAGTGCAGCTTTTGAGTTTTTTCTGATAATGCATAAGTATTTAAATTTATTTTTATGTATTAATTTTGCTGTTGATTTTATTACTTGTCAACGTAAATTGACGTCAGTTTTTTTTTTGTTTGCTAACAAACATAGTTTATCAACTTTTTTAAATGGAAAAGAGTTAGTCGGAAAATACATCCTGGCTATATACCTAACTCTAAAATATTATGCCTAGTAGAAGAATAAGAAAAAGATTTTCATATCTTAACTCGAATACATCGTTATAGAAGTATTGGTGTGCTTAAAACAATTATTACTGGATACAATTAAATGTACGTAACCGAAAACTAAAGTAAAAGTAAAATCGTATTATTCATTTTTGTGTTACACATTAGGGAATTCTAAAAATTTTTTAATATCATATCAAAAATCGACCGTTCTAGCGGGGATCGAACCTGCATCTCCGACTGACGGTGTCGGTGCTCTAGCCAATTGGCTAGCAAAGCTTCGTTTAAAAACACTAAAAAATTAATCAGAAGGGGATCACTATCAGATTATTTTTAGTTAATTTTTTTTTTTGTAATCCGAATAATATAATTCTATAGAAACACGTAACTACTTATTTTGTATGAATTTCAGATGTCTGCTAAAATAAAGATGTTTACTTATTTTGTAACAAAACAACAAAATGATAAAAAATCCTTTTTCAGAAATTTTAAGAAATCTAGAAGACATTGCTACTTTGTCTATGAAACATAAAGGAGTTGTAAAGGTTTGGTTAGGACCCAAGCTATACATCGGTAGGTGCAATAAATCAACATAATTTTACCTAATACTAAATATGTAATGTAAATAATAGGAGCTGAGTATGAAATATAAAAACAATAATTAAACATTTATATTCGACTAACTTATTAATTAATAGTTAGTATTAATATTTACATTTGACTAACGAGCGTCTTAGGTGCGCCAAAGCCAGCCCTGCAGTCACCAATCGGCCTGCCCAGAGTGGTGACTATGGGCAACTCATATGAGTTCACGCATTTTTGGCGCGAACTTGTGGAGGCCTATGTCCAGCAGTGGACTGCAATAGTGAAAAGTGGCTGGAATGATGATGAATGATGATGATTCGACTAACATTCCTTACAAGGAATTATGCGAATTTGGCTGTTTGCCTTTCTTCTCTCTTGTTAATATATACAATTATAAATACCCTGTATCACTCCGTGATGACGTAAGCGTTCTACTCATTACTAGTGCATTAGTCATGCTAGTGAAAGAATTTTCATAATCGGTATAGTAGTTTTTGTTTGTTTTTTTTTTCATTAGAAACAAACAAAAAAATCAACATTTAACTCTTTATACTATTAGCATAGATTACAGATCGTTTTATTTTCTATCAATTGCGAGAATTAACCAAAATAAGTAACTGTTCTGCAGCAATTAGCAATCCCGAAGACGCTCAGGTAATATTAGACCATTGTCTCGAGAAGGACACTGTTTATCGGTTTTTACAACCGTGGCTTGGACGCGGACTCTTCATTGCTCCCCGTAAGTCTATAATGCTTGAGTATTTATTTTTATTTAAAGAAATCATTCTGAGAACGTCGATTGTTAAAAAATAAACATTTACTTTTTCTAGATTCTATTGGTTAAGAAATATAAACTTAATGTGGTACGCAGCTCCAATGCAGATTATTATTAGTGATGTGCCGGATCTTCAAAAATGTATATCCGCGGATACGGATCCGAATACAGATATTTAGTGTCAAGATCCGCGGATACGGATAAAAATCTATATTTACTCACTCAATCGATAGTTGATGTCACGCCAGCTTGGCCGACGTGCAGCAAGGCTATTCTGTAAATAACAATTTCGATATCGAGCTTCACCTGAGTGACAGCGCTCACTTCGAAAGCGAACCCACTTCACCTTGGTTTGGAATTCTGTAAACATTCCGTACGCACAAGCGATGTGAAGTGAGTGTCGAATCGAAGAGCGGCAATTTAGAGCTGTGTTTATTCTATCGATATTCTTTTCTTATGACTGTATTTTAGAATATGTTCATGAAGTCAAGTGTCGAATCAAGTCTCGAATTGTGATGTGTGAAGCGGTAAATCGCCTTACAGAATACCGAATTCATACTATTAAATGTCAACGTTCTCACGCAACAGGGTTCGACTCGTCGCCGCACTCACAAGTGTGGCGCTACGGGACTGTCGAGTTTTAATGAATACGAATTTGATATCTCACCGCGGATTCCGCTGTCGAGACACGAAAATGTTCTTACAGAATAGCACTACAGGACAGGTTTCGACTAGTATTGCGCGCGTATTAATAATTTTTAGAAACCAGATCCAGAAAACGTTGGGCATCTAAAAACTTAATAAACCGCGACTAAATTTGAAAAAGTTGTTTCAATAAAGTTATCTGTTTTTAATTTTCTTATATAAATAAATGTAATGTAGCTTTCTATGTGTAATAGTGATCTCATAAGATAGTTGATTTAGTGTCTTTGAGTTATATACTACTAGCTGACCTGGCAAACTTCGTATCGGCTTATTTTTTTCTTAAATATAATAATTATCAAACTTATATCAAAATAAAGTATAGCTTATCTTTCAAGTTGGATTAAACTGCACGCGGTGTGCCAATTTGATTAAAATCGGTTTAGTAGTTTAGGAATCCATCGCGGACAAACAACGTGATGCGTAATTTATATACAGGGTGTCCCAAAAAGTAGTGATAAGCGGAATTCCAGAGATAGGGCACCCCTTGGGGTATCCGAATCACCCCTATGTATGTTCAGCGATTTTGCATAGTTTTCGAGTTATGAATTTTTTTATATGTTTTTGAGAATTTTCCACCTGAACAACTTAAAAAATTTCTAAAAAAAAAATTGAAGACTTTTTAGAATTTTTGTTTTTGTATCTAAATAGTCATGAGTTGTAGCTTTCCGCTTAAAAGATTCAGCTTCTTAACTATGATGGAAATTGTGAAAATCTAAGTGTAAAGTGAAAATTTTACGTTTTGAGAACTATGACTTCAATTTTCAACTTAGAATTAAAAATCTAAACGTGCAATTTTATGGTTTCTAATTAAGCTTAAAAACTTCTCCAAAGTCTCAGCTTTTATAATTATAAATAAAAAAATGTACTTAATGGGACTACTTTTGCTAAAATTTGCCTTCAAAGACATCAAGGTGGAAAATTCTTAAAATTACCAATTTGAATAAAATTTTTTTTTTGCTCAATTTATTATTCCTTTAAGGTTAAATAGTTTTGTCGGCGCTCTAGCTGGGTCATACGTATAGGATTCGTGCGGAGAAAAATGATAAATCCATAGACTGAGTGATATGGTTCCAAAACGATGGTGCTCCATGCCACTTTGGAAGAATAGTCAGACAACATTTAACAGAAAGATTTAGAGACAGATGGATCGGCCGTGGAGGGCCCATTGCATGGCCGCCGCGGTCCCCAGACTTGAATCCAATCGATTTCTTTGTCTGGGGATATTATAAAGAAATAGTTTACGCTAAAAACATTAGCAACGTAGCGGAGTTAATACGAAAATTGAGACAGGCAGAAGAAACAATTAAAAACAACAGAATAGCATTCGTAAGAGTTAATTAGTCTGTTAACCAACCAAAAGATTGTAAGAAAACTAAGATCGAAGATTTAATAAACATTTGGAGGTTATTTAGGTTTAATTAATAAAACGAAAAGTAATCGTCTTAAAATTAGTTATTATAAAAAGTTTTCAATATGTCGACCTTCGTGCTCGATACATGTTCTACATCGTCTTAAAAAGTTTTCTTTGAGTCTTACGAATGCTATTCTGTTGTTTTTAATTGTTTCTTCTGCCTGTCTCAATTTTCGTCTTAACTCCGCTACGTTGCTAATGTTTTTAGCGTAAACTATTTCTTTATAATATCCCCAGACAAAGAAATCGATTGGATTCAAGTCTGGGGACCGCGGCGGCCATGCAATGGGCCCTCCACGGCCGATCCATCTGTCTCTAAATCTTTCTGTTAAATGTTGTCTGACTATTCTTCCAAAGTGGCATGGAGCACCATCGTTTTGGAACCATATCACTCAGTCTATGGATTTATCATTTTTCTCCGCACGAATCCTATACGTATGACCCAGCTAGAGCGCCGACAAAACTATTTAACCTTAAAGGAATAATAAATTGAGCAAAAAAAAAATTTTATTCAAATTGGTAATTTTAAGAATTTTCCACCTTGATGTCTTTGAAGGCAAATTTTAGCAAAAGTAGCCCCATTAAGTACATTTTTTTATTTATAATTATAAAAGCTGAGACTTTGGAAAAGTTTTTAAGCTTAATTAGAAACCATAAAATTGCACGTTTAGATTTTTAATTCTAAGTTGAAAATTGAAGTCATAGTTCTCAAAACGTAAATTTTTCACTTTACACTTAGATTTTCACAATTTCCATCAAAGTTAAGAAGCTGAATCTTTTAAGCGGAAAGCTACAACTCATGACTATTTAGATACAAAAACAAAAATTCTAAAAAGTCTTCAATTTTTTTTTTTAGAAATTTTTTAAGTTGTTCAGGTGGAAAATTCTCAAAAACATATAAAAAAATTCATAACTCGAAAACTATGCAAAATCGCTGAACATACATAGGGGTGATTCGGATACCCCAAGGGGTGCCCTATCTCTGGAATTCCGCTTATCACTACTTTTTGGGACACCCTGTATATTAAGATTAGTATGGTAACTTACTAGAATATATGTTTGCAATTAAAGGCCAAGTATCTGAATCTGAAATTTTAAGAAATAAAAAATACTCTAGATGGTTTTTTTTTAATTATGCCTACTACTTAATCACATAATCTAAGTTATTATGCAGTATTTTAACCTGTCAGTTGAATCTGAAAATTAATAAAAGATCCGTAAAAAATACGTATATGGACCTCATTTCTCCCGCGGATACGGATACGGATACGGATATTCGGAAGTTCCGAATCGGAACATCATTAGTTATTATTGGACCTACGTCGCAAGTTTCACGATTCTCGACCACTTCCTCACGATTGGTTATTTAAAAAAAAAACTAGTTACAATAAATGTAGCTTCTATTATATCTTGCGATATTAATGTACACTAGATATTATAAAATGTACAATTTTTTTTTAAGAATTGTGATTATTTTTGTCCGTAATTATTCAGCAAACGTCATAATATGTAATAATAAATGAAGAAGTTAACGAAGAACCTAAATAAACACATAGATAGATTAAATAAACTTAAATTAAATTACATTATTGTATTACTAAGTATCGAAACTTAATTTCACATATATTTTGTTTTAGTTAGATTGTGGAAAAGTCACAGAAAAGTCCTAGTTCCCGTTTTCAGCAATAAAATCGTGGAGCAATACCTGAATATTATCTCAACACAGGCAAATGTCCTCGTCGACAGGCTGTCTGAACAATCAGGGAAATCTGAATTTGACATATTACAATATATCACTGGTTGTACACTGGACATTATGTTTGGTAAGTTGATACCTACTTACTGGGACTTATAAAGAAGTACTTAAATTCTTAGAAATGAAGTATATTTGTTTAATTTTCGGTGAGCATTTGGCTATTTCATAACTTCCTTCTACAAGTTGTAAGTTAAATTCTGGTTGACTCGCTCTAGATCGTTCGGCGTAAATTGTGGTAAATAGATATAATAAATACTTCGGAAGTTTCTAGCATGACGCCACTAAGCCATCAATTATGAAAGGATTTTGAAATATTACTCCTGTGGGGCATGAGGGTAGAATGCGGACGAATATTTTATAACAACGAACAATTTACAAAATTAGAATTATTTTTTGAAAAAAAAAAAATAATGTACAATTTTTTTCGCCTGCCGATTTTTTTTTTCAAGAAATCAAAAGTTAAGAAATATGACTTTTTAATTTTAGGCGTTTCATTAAAAATAAATTCTTATAAATAAAATATTTAATTAATACGTAATTAAAAGTCGAAATAAAGAGTTGCATGCCATGTTTGACTTTAAATTTCAAATGCAACGTACAAACTTTTAAGGACGAAAATATAATATAATAATAACTGATATATTTTTATCAGAACCTAATCTCTTCTAAAAATAAAGATTGATGATTTTATAAAATTTTGTCTTTTCTATAGTTTCCTTGGAGGCAATATTTTAAGGATTATCGAAACATATATTTGTTTCATTTTAAATGTCAGCCCAAATATGAAGATGCTTTATAGCTTTAACGACACATTTCCATTCAAAATCTTTAAACTTGCTTTATAAGCTATATTAAGGGTTTACGCTTCAGCATGTAATATCCCACCACTGGGCATAGGCCTCTTTCCCCATGTAGGAGAAGGATCAGAGCTTAATCCACCACGCAGCTCCAATGCATTATTAAGGGTTAAGTTTCTAAAATGCTAATACATATTTACTTGTGATCAAAATATTTTTTTGTGATCTAATACTTAAGAACAAAGTTTTATACTTCTAACTACAGAAATAATGGCCTTAACATTTTTGAATATCATATCAAAAATTGACCGCTCCAGCGGGGTTCGAACCCGCATCTCCGACTAACCGTGTCGGCGCGTGTGGGTAACACAAAAATAAAATCGTACATATATAAATAGCGTTGTGTCGTCTCCTGTCAAAGATTTTCATTGTAATAGTTACGGGTTTCTGTAAAGAACTCACTATAGACGGCGCCACGGTTCGCTTAAACCGAAAATAAAATCATCAAAAATTTCTATCTAGCGGGTACATCGTTCCATAGCTTAATTGGCTAGAGCGCCGACACGGTCAGTCGGAGACGCGGGTTCGAACCCCACTGGAGCGGTCAATTTTTGATATGATATTTAAAAATGTTTAGAATTCTAATGTGTGGGTAACACAAAAATAAAATCGTACATAAATAATGGTCTTCATAACATATATACGAATCATCAACCCCAATTTCATCCCTTTAAAAGAATATTCACAAGAAGAATAACCACACTAATAATTTCCACAACCTCTTAAAATTTTCAAATTTCTATCATAAGTGCATTAGGCTTGGCGTTGATATGTCGATTTTATACGTATATGTAGATTTATTTTCATAAGTATTTTATTTCTTACAAGAAACTGCGATGGGTAAAAAGATGGACGTACAAAATTCTCCTGACACTCCGTACCTTCGGGCGCGTCACACTGTCATGACAATATTAAATCAACGCTTCTTCAAAGTGTGGCTGCAACCAGATATTATATTCAGTATGACTTCCTACGCTAAACAACAGAAGGAAAACATAGAGCTTACTCACAAATTTACTGATGAGGTAAAATAATACATTGTTTTAGGCGTAATGTAAGCGTTTATTTTTAACGAAAATACTAGTAAAAAGTAATAACGAAATCAATGTACTTTGTGTGAAATTAGTAAAGTCGTAATAACTCATTTAAAGAGTAGCGACATCTTTGAAAACAAATGTGGACTTTAAATCATCTAATCAGTCATTTTTAATAATTAATCCACACTTAAACTACAAAGTAAGTAATAAATTTACTTACACTACATTTGAAAAACATCATCTTTTCAAAGTTTTTTAAGAAATAAATACTCAGGAGATTTATTTAAGTATTTAACCAAATAAAGCAGTAGATGCATAGATATTTTTATTAATATTCAATAAAATGATTTATTTAAATAAAAAATTTCAGGTAGTACAGAAAAGACGACTGGAATATGAAATGAAGGAAGCTTCAAAAATCAACAACGAATCAGGTAAAATTTTGCTCAATACCAGTTGAATAAAAAGACATCACTCTGGTATTGTGGTTCATGTGCCGTGTATGCGCGCCAACACTGGCGATTACGTGTTTGATCCGCGCTCAGGATGGATATTGTATTTGTGCAAATATTTCTCTCCAGTCTGGGCCCTTGTGGGCTCTCCACCGTGCCTCGGAAAGCACGTTATACTTTCGTTACTCGAAGTAGTGAATATATCCGCCACTCCGCAGTGGAGCATCGTGGTGAAAAAGCTCCGATCCTACTCCTACATGGAGAAAAAGGCCTATGCCCAGCAGGGGCATGTTACAGGCTGAACAAATTAATCCATCAATCAAAAGTAAATTACAGACACAGACTTAATTGACTTCACAAATTAATTGATTTTAAATTATTTTTTTACATACATGCATCCAAATTAATAAGAAACCTATAATACCTGCGGTCGCGGGTTTGATTTCTGTCTTTGTCTGAATAATTGTGTCTGCTCTGTGTATAGGTATGCCGTTGCAAAGCTCTCATCTCAAATAGCATGTAAAGCTAGCTGTCTGGTTATTATCATACACTTAATAGCGATCGCTAGCATGGTAGGAAAATTATACGCTAACGTGCAGTGGAGATGTGAAGAAATGAATCACCAATATACCGTTTTTTTACGTGGGGAAAATCCATCATGGATACCCTCCGGCGCGGGGGCACCAGAGGGTTATATCAGACTCCTACTGACTAAAAAATCACCACGTGTGAGCAGTCGTCTGCCTGGGTGGGGCGAGATGGGGTCGAGCTAGCATTCGCCACCTCGCCCCGGATCACCAATATAGCTATATAATGTATATGTTGAATAAAATAAGAAAAAAAGTCCATTAAAACCTTTGAAATCAGGTTATTTTTTAACCCCTGATATTATGGGCCACCACTAGGACACTCACAGGACTCTGTCTGTCCCCTACTTTTCTCCTGTGACAGGGACCCGTTCATTAAATATTACGACTATATTGATCCAGTAAACCCAACACTCGTTCAAGTTTAAAACCCTGATAGTACTCGGTTAATAAAATAATGTTAAGTACAATATTTTGTTATTCAACACCATAAAATGTAAAGTGGCCATTGTATACTTCAAACCTTCATCTCGTTTGTTCATTACATTTACAATCGTGTTGGCCAACGAATGACCTAGAACTCAACTTACAAGTAAAGATACATTATGTATATGTATATAAGCATATAAGATTATAATATAAACGAAGATACAATTTTAGAATGAATATACATAGTTCTTAAATTGAAATCACTTTCTTGATTTCAGATATACGTCTGATTAAAATTATTTTTTACGTAAAACGAATTAACCTAACAATAAATTAAATACACAAACAAATACACTCAGCGGCACGGAATCTTGGCCAAACTCATAACATGCGATAACAATTTTTTAAGTGTGTCTAACTTTTTTCTTATTGTATAAGTGGGTAGAAATAATGTTTACGTTATTCCTAAGAGGATATTTAACTGAGTTGAAGGGCATATTGGTTTGGATTCTGAAGTTTAGTTGAATCGTGTCATTTATCCGACGAACTCTACGTTTTGAATTGTGTTGTGGAATTTGCGAGTGTTAAGTTGTCGAAGTTCTTTGGTTTTATTGTGATAAATGAACATCTAAAGGCGCCTAAAAATCCATAAAAATGCCTTTGTCACCAAGTCAGATAGCACAAGCAGTGGCATTACTCGAACAAGGGATAACCCATCGTGAAGTGGCTACTACCCTTAATGTACCGCGTTCTTCGATCCAATATGAACTAAAACAGTAGCAAGAAACTAGCCTCTGCACACGCAGACCAGGTAGTGGTGGTTTACGTTGGACGTCAGCTCATGACGACCGTTTTATTGTGTTAGAGATTTTAAGAAATCGCTTCCTTACTGCTGTCGAGATCCAGCAGCGGTTTCAAATCTCCAGGAACGTAATTGTTAGTGAGCGTACGGTGAGAAGATGTATAGAGGAAGTTAATTTAAGGGCAAGAAGACTAGCCCGTGGCCCACAGCTTCCCCCACAGCATAGAGCACCTCGACTTCAATTTGCCCCCGAACATGCTAACGGTCTTATGAGAAAAGGGCAAAGGTTTTGTTAACGAATGAGTGCAGGATTGCTTTAAATGCATCTGATGGTCGACAACGTGCGTGAAGAAGGAAAGTTGAACGATATCTGGCGATTAGTAGCACTCCACCAGTGAGTTTTGGTAGAGGCTCTATAATGGTATGGGGTGGCGTTAGTTCTGATGCATGTACAGAATTGGTCATCGTCAATAACGCTCTAACTGCAACACGATACGCCGAGAAAATCCTTCAAGAACATGTTTTACCCTTTGGAGGGTTTATTGGATATGACCAATTCATTTTAATGCATGATAATGCACATCCTCACGTCGCTCAAATCGTAAATGAGTACCTTCAGGAGGTTGGTATTCAAAAATTGCAGTGGTCAGCTCGCAGCCCCGACTTAAATCCAATAGAGCATATTTCGGATAAGCTAAAAAAGACAATTAAAACAGCATCGAACCCACCACAAACTCTTAACCAGCTTCAAGATGCTGCATTGATTGCCTGGCGCGACTTGTCGCAACAAAACATCAAAAATGTCATCCAAATCATGCCAGACCGAATGCAGGCGGTCATAAGGGCTAGAGAAGGAAACACGCGATATTAAAAAGCTCACCAAAGATCAAACAGTTCAAACAGTTTTTATTACTAGTGCTCAAAACTGCAGTGTTTAATTTTGTGTAAATGTGATTTTGCGCTTAAACTTCATTATAAACTTAAAAAAACATTATTTATGTTTAATTACGTATTAAAGACGTTAATTGGATGAACAACAATCAAAATTGGCTTAAATTTGCAGTGTAAACTGAAAAAAATTAAAGTTATCACAAATTTTAAGCTTGGCCAAGTTTCCGTGCCGGTGAGTGTATAATTAAAAAAATTGTTGAAGTTAAAATTATCATATGTAATATATAAAATTCTTGGGTCGCGGTGTTTGTAGTTAAACTCCTCCGAAACGGCTTGACCGATTCTCGTGAAATTTTGTGTGCATATTGGGTAGGTCTGAGAATCGAACAACATCTATTTTTTATCCCCCTAAATGTTAAGGGTAGTCCACCCCTAATTTTTTTTAATTTTTAGATTAATTATTTATTTTTTATTTTATAATGGTTTGGCGTTGAAAAATATATACAACCCTAAATTTTCACCCTTCTATCCCTATTTTTAAATAGCGTTTTGCGGCAAGACAACGTTAGCCGAGTCAGCTAGTATTAATCTAAATTTAATGTCTGTATTGTACAAAAGCTTAATGATTATTACTATATCATTTAGTTTTATCTAAAATATTTAAGTTAACCTAAAAATTATATTGTAATATTTATTATTACTTTTTAATTATTTCAAATGAATATCTACATTACATAAAAAAAACTGAAACAGTAGACTATATGTACTAGGTACATAGCTAAGCAAAGGCAAAAAATAATATGGTTCAAGCTAGGTTCAGCACCTATAAATCGATTTGTAAAATTTAAAATTTGGTTGAAATTTTGTGTGTATATTTCAATGGTTTGGTTGGATGGTTTAAAAGCCCATTTGGACCCGGTTTGTTGCGCTGCTGTCAGTGTATACGGAACCAAATTTGGTAGCTACTATTCTAAAAAGAACAACGTCATACCTTATTTATTTTCAAATTAAGAACATAATATAAAGACAAAAATGTGTAACAAATAAATAGAATTATGAAAAGACGATGACTTGTATATAAATATAAATTTTTGTTTAAGGAAAAACTAATAGAATACAAACGTAGACAACATTGTAAATGTAATAAAACAACATAACGTTATGTAATGGTATCGTAAATATGAAAACAACATCATAAGAAAAATAAATATCAATCATCGTTTGTGAAGTTAGCGTAAATAATATTTATTTTACGCTACATTGACAATTAATGATTACATAGCAAACAGAACGACTACGAATTAAACGAAGTGACAATTACTAGAAACATAATTACTTACTTATATATACATAATAAGGTGTGACACTCTTTCATTCATAATTAAATATTTAAAAAAATCAATAAATTAAATAAGTTCGATCCATCGAGCGACTCCTCAGTAAGATTTAGGCGTATAATTTGTTAAGGCTTATCGCTTCAGCCTGTAATATCCCACTGTTAGGCCTCTTTCCCCATGTAGGAGAAGGATAAGAACCTTAATCCACCACGCTGATCCAATGTGGGTTGGCGGAGATATTCCCTACTATAAGTAACGATCGCTATCAGGTGTACATGATAACAACCGGGACCAACGGCTTAACGTGCCCTCCGAGGCACGGTGGGGAGACCCACAAGGACTGCACAAACACCCAGACCACGGCAAACACCTGTATGGCCAATACAAATGTTTGTCATGTGCGGGGATCGAACCCGCAACCGCTGTTAAAGCTTAGTTGACAGTTATATGACAATTATTGCTAAAGAAGTTAAAAAAACCGTTTCGATCCCCTCTCATGGCAAACATTTTGCATTTTGGCCATACAAATGCTTATCATGGTCTGGGCGTTTGTAATTGGTTGTTTATTTATAAGACGGATTCAGTATTAATCCTTGTAGATTAGATAGGTACATTAGTTAATTTAAACATCTTTATCACTTTATGATTATCCCGTACAACATATAGTTTAAACGAAAATCTTAGAAGTATGAGAAATAACAAAATAAAAACCAGCGAAATAATATTCAATCGCGGACCTCACACCGATGATGGGACTGCAACAACCCCTGCGCCTCGCCTCTCTTTTTCGCTAAGATCATAATGTACCTGTACGAAGCTGATGCGGGTCGCTAGTTACTAGCTATAATTTAACGGTTAAGACAAAAACTTAAAAAACTCTTTGACTTTTTTTTTTTTTTTTTTTTAATCTTTATTTTTTTATAGAGGGTTTGTTCACAGGTTGAACATGCCACCCTCATTTTTACACACTAAATCTTACACACGACGCTTAAGATATATCTGTACAATTATATATATATTTTTTGCTTCTTTGCTAAGAGGAAAAGCTAGGATAGTATTATAAATCCCTATGTTACTACGTATTACATTGTATTTTGTATAAAAAACCTCTCTCTCGGCTTCAATCCGGACACATTCAGTCAAAATGTGATGGACATCTTCTGTTCTTTCGCACTCCGTGCAATTTGGTGAAATCATCTTTCCCATAAGAAAAGCAAATGCATTAAGGGGAATGTGTCCCGATCGAAGTCTGAAGGCAATAACAAGATCAGACCTGCTCATCTTTGCATCATCAAACCATGGGCGAGTAAATATACTAGGTTGGATCGTCTTATACCATACTCCTTTTGTCCGTGAACGTTCAACAAAATACTCCTTCCAAATGTAATGACATCTCTTCTTAATAACATGTAACATGTCAGAGTATAGTGGTAAACAATCACAAACAATACCCTCAGAACAAGCTTCCTTCGCCAGTACATCCACCACCTCATTGTATTCTATACCAACATGAGCAGGTATCCATTGTATAATAACTTTTATCCTTTCGCTATTCATTTTACATAGTAAATTTAAAATAGTATAAGCCAATGGAATGCCACGCCCTCCATACGTACAACTAATTAAATGTTGAAGAGCACTTTTTAACCGACTTCCAAAAAAGGAGGAGGTTCTCAATTCGACTGTATTTTTTTTTTTTTTTTTTTTTTTTTTATGTATGTTACATCAGAACTTTTGACCGGGTAGACCGATTTCAACAAATTTTGTTTTAATCGAAAGGTGGTGTATGCCAATTGGTCCCATTTAAATTTATTTGAGATCTAACAACTACTTTTCGAGTTATATCTAATAATGCGTTTTTACTTGACGCTTTTTTCGTCGACCTACGTTGTATTATACCGCATAACTTTCTACTGGATGTACCGATTTTAATAATTCTTTTTTTGTTGGAAAGACGATATCCCTAATTTAGTACCATGATAAGGAAACCAGGATCTGATGATGGGATCCCAGAGAAATCGAGGGAAACTCTTGAAAATCCGCAATAGCTTTTTACGGGGTGTACCGATTTTAATAATTTTTAATTTAATCGGAAGCTGATGTTTGTCATGTGGTCACATATAAATTTTATTAAGATCTGATAACTACTTTTTGAGTAATCTTTGATAACGCGTAGTTACTTGACTATTTTTTCGTCGATCTACGTTGTATTACTCGTCGATGTAATTGAAGTCGGTTTTTTTTTCGTTTGCGAGCAAACACAATTATTGAGTCACTAAAGATTACAAAAGTTTTCTCATATAATGATTCAATATAAGACAAAGCTTTCAAAATAGCAAATAATTCAGCGTACATTACCGAAGTTATACAATTAATCTTAAATTTAGCGAAAGAGTCTAATTGTGGATCATAAAAAGCTGCTCCTATGTAATCGTTTTCCTTGGAGCCATCGGTATATATTTGATAGAAGCCAGAGTACATAGAAGATATATACTGTTCACTTATACATTTTATCGAATTTAAGCTATAACATACAAATTTTTTTTTAAAAAGTTTACTTTAAGTTAAAAGTTAAAGTTTAGTTTAAGTTAGACTTTTATTTTAAAAAGTTTTTCAGATTTTATGTGCAGAAAACACCTAATAATATGTTCATTTCCGGTCAGTAGCACATAAGAGGCAACATAACCTATATACACATTTATTTATAAACGAGAATTTCAGTATTATACTACAGGCAAAGATTTCAAAAGAAATTATTTTGTATAATATACTAATACCAAATTATTTTAACCTCACAAAAAAGTAAATAGGTACCTACTGCGAACTCCTCGCAAAAATAATATATTTTCTTTGAAAAATTATAATAATTTCTGCATATTTCATTCAGATGAAAAGCCAAAAGCCGTCCTTGATTTGCTATTTGGTCGTGAGATCGAATTTACAAATGAACAATTACGTGAGCACATTGACTCTATAACTATTGCTGGGAACGATACAACAGCGTTGGTTATCGCTTATGCCTTTGTGTTACTCGGTATTCACCAGGATGCACAGGACAAAGTTATGCTAGAGTAAGTTATTCCATATTCATTGTTATATATATCACCTTTAGTTTATGTAGAGTGAGATTAGACTATAGGTGTCTCTTTTTTAAGCAATTGGTCAAGTTTGGATTTTTGTGTGTAGTTTAATGGTTAAAATCACTACTTATTTACAATTGTGTTTTGTCAAACAAAAAAAGGGACTTCAATTTTCATCGACACGTGGGTAAAGGTGGTCGCACAACGTACACTACATACTAGTAATAGAATAAATATTCACTTAAATACGCATCATAAATGACAACTCAGATACTACCCGTCAGATCTCGATTTTTAAATGGGACTAAATGAAAAGCACCAGCTTTCGCTACACCCAGTAAAAATTCATGAGGTAACACACTTTAAAAAAACAGTCAAATTGAGATCCTTTGTTAACTGGGTTAACAATAAAAACGAATGGGACCTGAATTTAAATATAAAATAAAGTCGACCCGATTCATTCAGAAAGTGTTTTTAAATTTTCAGACAAAAAACAATATTTGGGAACTCGAAACAAGGAGCTACGAAAGAAGATCTGTTAAAAATGAATTATTTGGAAAGAGTTATTAAAGAGACTATGCGTCTCTACACAGTTACGCCGATCATTGCACGTAACGTTGATAGAGATACCTATTTGCGTAAGTTAACTCAATACATTAACATATACTCATTCGTACTTTTCTATTCACTTGACAATTATACTTTACTAATAGTTCACAAAAGATTCTTATGGTCATATTAACTTTTCTCATAACATCAAAATATTGATAAAGAATCCAGTAATCGATACTTTTTTGAATAGTAATTTTAAATTTAACCATTTTTTATGTTAACCATAAATAAATAGTTATTTAACATACACGCGAGGTCGTCTGTTCCTAAGATAGGTAAAAATAATGCCTGTGTTATTTTTAGGTCAGCCCCTATCTATTTATTAATACGTGAAGCAAAAACTTTGTACCCCTTTTTACGAAAATTGCGCGAACGGAATAGTGTGAAATTTCGTACACTTATAGTTTATATAGAGAAGGAATGCAGAATACTAATATTTTTTTACAATTGTCCATATAAAAAGCATTACACACACTACCACGCTTTTGACACAAACGCATATTATATACCTACGCTTTTGTTGATTGTCAAAGTCTATAATCAAATTGAATTTTTTTTCAAAAGTTCTTTATTTTCATTATTTTTTGGTTTTCTTTAATTTTAATTTTTAATTATGGTCTAATTTCGGCCTCTGGGCGACCACTAGTATATCCTAAATCTCTTTTCAATACAATTTCAGCACACAGTGATATAACCATCCCATCGGGTGTGGGAGCAGTGGTGGGTGCGTTCGCGCTTCACCGCTCGCAAGCTATTTGGGGGTCCACTGCTAATGAGTTCGATCCGGATAGATTCCTTCCAGAAAATTCTATTGACCGACATCCAGCTGCTTTTATACCATTTAGCTATGGATCTAGAAACTGCATAGGTAACCACATTTATAATTTTTTATATATACCTATTTGACTGCGATGGAATACAAAGTCATGCCAATACATCGAAACAAATGTATATGTAAGAATAATTAATTTACTTACATTTCATTATACAGGTAGAAACTTCGGCATGATTATAATGAAGAGTATAATATCGAGTATTGTAAGATCATACAAAATAGAAGCAAGTGAAGTTGGACCTTTAAAAATTGAAATTTTGCTATTTCCCATTAACGGTCACCAAATCAAATTAACGAAAAGGTAAAACGATATGAGATTAGTTAAGTTAATTTCAGCTAAATCTTAGATATCTTTTCATAAATATAAAATCAGTAAGCTTATTTTATTTTATATTTTTTTACTTAGTAAAATTATCTTTTTAACTAAACATATTTTTTTACCATATTCAATTTCCTTTTTACAGATTATAAAATATGTTCACGTAACATATTATATTATAGATTTAAGTAATTTAGCTTTATCGAAAATTTCACAAATTTAATATCTACTACATTTTTATCAGTATAAATAATATATCGTAAATAGTCGTTTTAATCATCAACAAATGTACAGATTCACTCTAGAAACGCATGAAAAAAATCATGTATTAAAAAATAACTAAATTAAATATAATTATAATAAGGTTAATAAAGTGATTATTGTATGTTCACCTAAATAAAACTACTAAATAAAACTAGATTTAACTCTTGGTCATATTTTACTTAACAAACTGGATACTTCTCATCACGTTTCGGTAGTTTCATTAGTTGGGTTAGCGGTCATAAGGGAAGGGGTGGGTTTATAAGTGCTAAAGTCAAATGTCATGAAGTCATCATGGTTGATGACGTCACGGGAGTCGTCCACGCCACAAGTAAGGAATTTGTTGTAACGACCGAGGTCTAAGAAACCGACTCCGCAGGGCCGGTCTATCAGACGTGACGTCATCATGCCTTGAGCGTAACCGGAACAGACGAGAACTGATCCCAAATCATCCTGGATAAAGTTATATACATTATTTACTGCAAATTATAAAAAATAAAAAATAAATATTTAAAGTTATAAATAAGTTATTGTCAAGAATTACCTACTCTCGCAAAAAAAGAATAACAACTGAATATTTTTTATTGATAATATTTATTACGTGTAAGAAATTCACCAATTCATTTCACTGTATAAAATAAAATGATAACAATATAAAATAAAATATTTCCGTCTGATTTTTTTTTATTTTAAATTAGGTACCTATATGAATTAAAAATATATATACCTACATTTAATCTTGATATATATACATTTGATCCTTCTCCTACATGGGGAAAGAGGCCTATGCCCAGTAGTATTACAGGCTGAAGCGATACATTTAATACATATGTGATGATTTTAACTACCTAATCATTGTGGGGATTTATATTATTATTATAAAACACGCCGTAAATTAAACAATACTCTACAATTATGTTGGAAAAAAAATCCAAAGGAATAAATGAACTTGGTTAAGATTAATACTTTATGTGTTAACATACTAGTTATTCTTGTTTTTTTTTTTAACTTCATTTTATGTTACACTTGTATTAACCTCTTGATGTTAAAAGAGGCTGAGGTTCTTATAATCAGATTCAGTAATTTCAGAATTCGAAAAACAAACAATCATTTTTATTTAGCTTTTATAATATTACAGTAAATATAATCTATTTAAATTACAAATTATCTAAGAAATAAAAAGTATGTGAGTCAACTTCAACACGCGACCGGTGTTTGCTCCTTAAGGAAGAATGCCGTGATATTTAAAAATTAATATTCTATTAAATTAATCAAATTATTATTACGACGCGTTGGCGCAAAGGTCACAGTACTGGTTTGTGGCTGTTGTGCTGGTGGTTGCGGGTTTGATCCCCGCACATGGCAGGCATTTTTATTGGCCATACAGATGTTTGCCGTGGTCTAGGTGTTTGTGCAGTCCTTGTGGGTCTGCCCACCGTGCCTCGGAGAGCACGTTAAGCCGTCGGTCCCGGTTGTTATCACTATCATATATACACCTGATAGCGATCATTATTCATAGTAGGGAATACGAGTATATCCGACATTCGACGTCCGACGCATTTGAGCAGCGTGGTGGATTAATCTCTGATCCTTCTTCTATATGGGAAAGAGGCCAATGCCCAGCAGTAGGATATTACAGGCTGAAGCGTAAATTATAATTAATTAAAACAATAAAAATCAAAACATAAATTGACGCTTACTGTCTGTATCGGTACAGTAAATGCTCGTAGTATATACGAGTTATACAGTAGGTATATTTGCTACAGCTAAAAGCGCTCTAAGTCGTAAATCTCAGCGTCACTGCTGTATAATTGTTTCACACGTTTTCATTCCCCCCCTTCTTTTTATACCCCCACCCTTGTATACTTATATTTTCTTCTTCTTAGAAATAAACTCCAAACAATTAACAACAAACGCAACACTACCTTTGAGTGTTTCACTTAATCACCTCTGTGAATAATTTATTTTGTATGCCTATGTGCTGACTATTTAATGAAACAAACGTTACTTACTGGACAGAGCGCACCATGTTTTTCTGACTGTCGAAAAGATAAAATGATTAAAGTATTATTGTATGAAAACTACTTTTTTTGGTATTTGGTAAAAAACATATAATATCAATACGAATATGCAATCAAGTGGGAAAAATAAAAATATTTCATTTCAAAAGTACGTTTTTACAAAAACGTTGTACAAAATTTATTTCTTTGATTTTTTATTCCCTTAAAGTTTAATTTTACTTAAAGTAACTTAAAACTGACGTACTGAAACAGCCTTTAATTACCAAACTAATTGTATCAGCATAGCTATGGTTTTCTACTAGCGTGGTTGGAGGTCAACAACCTTCTAAGTCAGTGCTTTCCAACCTTTTTTCGTTACCGTAACCCTTAAGAAAACTTTGAGTACCCCTCCATCAACGAGAACTCGATACCTACTACTAAAAATATGCCTCGCTTTTCTAATACTCTAGCTAGCACCTTTCAAAGCACAAGTTTACGCCAAAAATGGCGTAAACTCATGTGTTTTGCCCATAGTCACCACGCTGGGCAGGCGGGTTGGTGATCGCAGGGCTGAGTTTGTCGCACCGAAGACAATGCTGCCCGTCTTCGGCCTGTGTATTTCAAAGCCAGCAGTTGGATGGTTATCCCGCCATCGGTTGTCTCTTTAAGTTTCAAGCCTGTCTCTTTCTGCCTCTTACGGCACCCACGGGAAGCAAGGGGGTGGCTATACTCTTTACTGCTGTAACCACACAGCATATAAAAGGTTCTTACAGAAGGAAAATTATGAAAGTTGCGTAAAAAATGGATTAATTACGATTCACGCGTTTGACTGTTATTTAGTTACCTTATCTTGTCAAGAATTAAAAATTACTTATTATTTGACGAGTTATACTGTCACATTATAGAAAGGCACCTGTATCTGATCTAGATTTACTGCCTAGATACACGTGATACAATATAGATATGCATCAAACTATAAAATTTTGTTTGTTTAAAAAAAGATCCATACTTTACACTTCGGCTGTTGTATACACAGATATTTGTCTTCACTGTTCCACATCTCGGCGCATCGCTCAGAGGGTAATACAGTGACGTCGACACGATATAATCGTATTAGTAAAGGTATTAAATAACCCTGAAAATATTATTTATTGGCTTATTAGTAGGAAAAAGCAACAAATTTTCAATAAAAAATACAATACTTCGATAGCGGTAATCTTAATCAAAGATGAAGTGCTTAAATTTAAGAATGAGACTAATTTCTTCATTTCGTAAAAACTAAAAAAATTTCAGCGTATGCTTCTAACGCTGGTAGAAGTATTGGCAAAATATGAAGTATAACTCATAATGGCTTTGATACCTTTATCCTAGAGTACGCCTTTGCTACCTTGTATCTACCACTATGAGTCTAACTTCATATTTGGAAATTGATTCAAGCTGTGGTGGGAGTATGGGTTGAGAAACTTTTAGCCTTTATAAAATGACGAAGCTGTTAAGCTAGTTGAAAGATGTCATAAAATATTCTTATGCATCATTCCTCAATTGAACATTGAAAGTCAATATTTAATGGAAAAAAAACTCACATTACGCCTACTCCCCCAGCCGAAGTATTTGCAGGATTTTTCAGCCACTTGTTTATCTAAACCAGCAAACTCTCCGTACCGAACCCTATTTATGATGTATTCGGTGTTGGGTTCACGTTTGTGAAACAAAAATTGCTGGTTAAGAACCAACAACGCTAGATTGTCCGCCGAACACGCCTGCCATCGCATCGTATGATTATAGCCTGTGTTCAAGTATTATAATATTATTCAATTATAACATATGTAGATAGTTAAGAGAAGTAGGTTAAGTTAATACAGTAGACCGTATAAGTTTATTTTTGCCAGTCAAACTTTTTATTTATTATGTAAAGGTAATTTACTCCTTATGAGCGAATACCGTGACAATGTAAAAATTAAATGTTCTACTAAATTAATCAAGTTATAACGTCTATACGCATCGTATTGCATAGGTATATATGTAAATGCTGGTATACTAAATATAATATCTATATTTAGCATGCCTGATTGCCTGATTTGTTAAAAACGAAGTTTGACGATTGTTGCTCTATCACTTATCTATACAAATAAATAAAATTGAAGTGTCTGTTTGTAATACTTATTAAGATAACCGCTTTTAATTAAATGCATAGGAATGTATACACGGTACATATATCAAAATAACATTTTTTACAATTTTTGTCTGTCTGTCTCTCTGACTGTTTATTCCGGCTAATCTCTGAAACGGCTAAACCGATTTTGACAGGACTTTCACTGGCAGATAGCTGCTGTAGTAAGGAGTATCTTAGGCTACTTTTATTTTAGGAAATTATTTATCTTATAACTCTGCGAACTAAACAATAACTTTTTGTAAAATTCCACGCGGACGAAGTCGCGGGCACAGCTTGTATTCCTATATAAGCGCACAAACTAATACATAGAATTTATGGGTTTTATGGCATTGTAAATTGTAATCAATCCTTTGCTTTGGAACAAAAGCAGATATGGCTATCACTTACTCGTATTAAAAAATTCGTTTTCGAATTTATATATTTTTAATCGCATGGATTTTACTAACGTGCCGGACTAGGTAAGACTATTTTACCAAGTACAAATGAAGGTACCTACTATATGTATATGTACTGTATGTATGATAATATAGGTACTTACTACTTTTGCAATATACTTATGTTTTTTTACCGTATTAAGTCTACTGCTCACCGGCGAGTGCTCAACTCAGTCAAATATAATTAATTAGGTATATCTATATATTCTGCAACCTAGAATTACACACGTTAAGTCCTTTTACCTTTATGAATACAAAGATGTTGTACCATCCGACCTGTACCAGTATTCTCGAGAAATCTATGCGTGCCACCAAATATTTGAAATTTATATCTTTCTCCAAAAACGCAATTAGCAGGAGTTAGAACTACATGCGCTTCTATTAGTGCACCCACGCAAAAAAGCATGGCATGGGACAGGTAATGCACCTGTTAGTAAAAAAAAAAAAAATACCTAAAGAATACAGCTTAATTAATATTTCAAAACAAAACTAATATTAAGGAAAAACTGTTACACTCGACAATGAAACCATTAAATGCTTTAAATCATTATCAAGAAAAACTTTGATCTATTGATAATAATATTTAAATAACATGGCGAAACATCGTTATTATTTTTATTTACTTTTATTTTTACGTTATTACATTTTATATATCATGTAATAACTAAAAAGTAAATACTGTTTTTCTTTCAAGTAGGTTAAAAAATATATTTTACCAAATTCTACTAAACAAAATAGTACAAAGATTACCTATTAAAAATTAACGCATGTATTTATTTTGAATACTACACTTTAATTTTTACTTACAACAAACTGTCCTTCCGTTACTTTAGCAGGTACTCCTTGAAAACCCGCCGCATTATTAAAATCTATATCAACTAAGAGAAAAATATGCATTCATTAACGTTAAATTTTAGATTTTAATTAATATGAATGGTGATATTCAATATTTACGCATAGTTGCTATTCCTCCAATTTGTCCGGCACCCATGTTTAAAAAAAATCTGGTAAAATACAACAATCAACACCTAGTTAACACTTCTATACTATATTCATACCTATATCATGTACCTACATTTAGTTAACACAACAATCAGCATACATACGCGGTTGAATGCAATCACGATAACATATTCAAAACAAACATAAAATTTTATTTAATGGACTGGAAACTTCTCAAATACTTATTAAGTAAGGATGTTCAAGTGAAGTTAAAATATTACGATCATAATGGTAGTTTCACACTGGCTAGGGTAGATGTAGATAATTCTAAACGCTCTATATATATACGCTTACGCTTAAGTCTGTAATATCCCACAGCTGGGCATATAGGCCTCTTTCCCCATGTAGGAGAAGGATCAGAGCTTATTCAACCACGCTGCTGCAATGCGGGTTGGTGGATATATTCCCTACTATAAATAACGATCGCTATCAGGTGTACATGATAACAACCGGCACGGTGGGGAGACCCACAAGGACTAACAACCAGACCAGAAATAAATATTTTTATAAACACAAATATCCACTCCAAGCGGGAATCGATTCCGCGATCATCGGTGTTTAGGTGCCGCTGACACGGCACACGCACCATTACACCAGAGCGGTCGTTACTAGCGTTTATCTATACTAATATTATAAAGAGGTAAAGTTTATAACTTTGTTTGTATGTAGGGGGTAATCTTCGCTAATACCGATCCGATCATGAAAATTCTTTCACTAACAGAAAGCTACACTATTCAGGAGTGACATAGGCTATATTTTATTGTAATTGAACAAAAAATTTAGTAAATAAGATAAAGATTAAAATATAATATCAAAATGGTAAATAAACTAGAGTCATCTATCGCTATTAGAAAATAATTTATTACTCTTTCGACGTTATTAATTTAGTCTTATTTTAGTCTATCGACAACGTTTTCTCGATTTTTGATAGATAGCGTTGGAGTAACATATTATTTATTTAAGTGCTATAAAATTTGTTCTTTAAAGTATGTTATTTGGTTCTGTTATTTAAAATAATAAATACAAGGGAGCAACATATTATTTATTTAAGTGCTATAAAATTTGTTCTTTAAAGTATGTTATTTGGTTAATATAATAATAATTAACGCCCAACGAAGTGGGCACGGGTCGGCTAGTTTATAAATAAACGCCACGGACTCAATACCCACGAATGAGAAATCAATCCAATATTTGGGTCCTAAATCACCCACAACACATTACACGTAAGCGCAATTGCTCTGAATTCGACAAATCTTAAGTAAATATATTTTCATATGCGGAGTCGAAGCCACAACCGCTAGCGCACCAGTCAGTAACAGTGTGATCACTGCGCTAATGCGTTTATTTCACAAATACAGCACTTCCATTTACAATAGATGTAGTTACTTTTATGGATTGATACCAATATCTATTCACATTAATATTTTGTTTTTAACACATGATATTTATTGGAACGAAGTTCCTTACGGCAGGCTTGACATTTGGCTGGGCGACCGAACTAAAAAAAAATTTGATACTAAAACCGTAAGAAAAATATATAACGGAAGTGACGTAATATCAGTCAACTAAAATCGTAAGAAAAATATGTAACGGAAGTGACGTAATATACTGATATTATAATGTCACATGACTGTATAATATAACGTTTGTAAAACTAAAATATTACTAGTAAAGTTTTTTTAAAATTATTTATTTATGTAATTTTATACTGTCGACAAAAATAAATAAAGCCACATGTTTTTTATTTCACTGAATAGTTTGAATTATTATTATTATTTTGTTTGATTTATTTTATTTTACGGTATTTGTTATTTTCTAAAATACTAAATTTCCTAAATAATTTTATGTACTTAATTAAAAACCAATCAACAAAATTAAATAAATCAAGAACTAGAAAATATATATAAAATTCAACATATTTTTTCAAATTATATTGCTTCTATACTATGCGAAGGAACATCGTTCCTACCTGGTATCCCATGACACCACATAATTTTTATATTTTCGATCTGAGCCTCTGTACTTATGATTCGTCTTAACTCCTACCTTCCTTAAAGACCACGAAAATCCTGATTACGCAGTAGAGTAATATAATTAAGCTTCAAGCTTTGTATAGCTCGTATAAAGCTCATTAATATTCAGTAAAATATAAAATGTGTTACCCATTCGTTTTAGAATGCCTGATAGTTTTTTTTTTTTTTTTTTGTTAAAAATCTTTAAAGTTTGAATATATTCTGGTGCTACTACGCACACTTGGATAGTATGTATCAAAGAGTATAAAAGGTATATAGTATGAAATTTGGCTCGGTAATGTCATCGTAATAATATAGCCAAACTTATCGAGATGAATAAAACTTTTATACCAACATAACGAGAGAATAAATGCATTTTAACAATGACTTATTTTGTAGACGATATAGAGACATACAAGCAGACCATTAATCTAATGGTATTGATTAGGTACTTCCGTCTACGAACACAGAAGGCAGTTGCTGTCACGTCACCGGTCTTGAAAATACCAACACCCAACTGTTTACGTTAGATACCTAATTTTCAATTCGCTTGGTCACTCTTAATAAGAGTATTTAATTATTGAAATTTTTCACTTTTTATATCGCCAACATCAATAATGTCTTTTGTATCTTCAACTAGAATGTAGCTTGGTATTAGCGAAGTCAACCGTGCTGTACTAGGGCAACCTAAAGCCCCGGGGCGAGGTGACGAATGCTAGCCCGACCCCATCTCGCCCCACCCAGGCGGACGACTGCTCACACGTGGTGGTTTTTTCGTCAGTAAGAGTCTGACATAACCCTCTGGCACCCCGCGCTGGAAGGTATCCTTGAAGGATTTTCCCCACGTAAAAAAAGACAACTTAAAACTATAGATCAATTAATTTCTCCTATTTCATAAGCTTTGATACGTGTCGTTTAGGGCAAAAAATACGTACTTTCCATTCTTATCTGTGATCATTATCTGAAAATTACTTTATGGATATTGACAACTGCGTCAATGCTGTCAAGATCAGCTAGAAAATGACAAGAAACTTATGCAAAAAAACTGCAATACGTCGCACAGTATATTTGTTTAATATAAATAGTACATAAAAATATTCCATTAATTTTAAACCACTTTATCTCTTCACCCACGCTAATATTACGGACCTGAATTGTTTTGTTTCCTCTTGTTTAGATAATTTTGCTTTAATGTAATGCTATAGCAGTGCTTTTAAAACCATTGTTGTAATTAGTCAATATTGAGATTTAATTATAATGAATTATAAAATAATAAGACTTTTTGTTTTGATTCTTGTGGTGAACATAAAACTTGCACTATCACTATACAGCAAAACTTGGAATGAAAATAATAAATGCCCCAAACTTTACCCCAAAAATTTTGACAACCATATGCCTGTGGGTAAGTATATTTTCAACATTTTTTCCCTTTTATCATGTCATGTGGTCATTTTTTACGTTTTATTTTTAACTACAAATAGTAATTTTATCTATTTATTAAAAAAATATATTATTTATATTACAGTTTTATTTTATTCTTATCAGTTTAGTTATTTGTATCAGTGACATAGAAACTAGTTAAATATTTTTTATTTGTATAATAATACCTTTTAATTTTTTTTTAATTTGTAATATCCTTTGTACAGTAATCATACATAGAATATTAAGACGATTGTAAGTGTACTTATCTCTACATCATTTAACTTTATTTGTACTATAGATTAATCTTTAAACCTTTTCACATAATAGGTAACCTAACAGCAGGAAACTTCACTGAGAAAACTGATTTAAAAGGCTTAAGACGGTGTGTTATGGCATGCTGTCTTGCTGATACCTGTAATATTGTGTTCATTGTGGAGTCTCGATGCTTCCATGTAGAATGTGTTAGTGATGAACTCTGTTTACCTTTACCAAGAGCTGCAAGCCGAAAATGGGATACACATGTGTCAATGATTCTTGTTAAGCCAGTTTTACCTAATGGTAACTAAAATATGCTTATTAACAAAGTAATTGCTATAATTATAAAATATTTACTCTTTAAAAATCATAATAATTATAAAATGATTTGATAAAAGCATTGTAATATATTTTATTCATTTTGTAACACAAATAAACTTATCTCTCACAGAAATAGATTTGTTAGAATTAAAATTTTATATATGTTTCTAAAAATTGCTATAATAATTTTACTAATAAGTTGTTAATTATTTTATACTAACTGATAAATATTTTTTCTTAGAAAATTGGTCTGATATTTTGGATCAGTCAAACTTTAGAGAGTTAAATAATAATTTTTCACCAGAAGATGAAACAATGTATTCATTTACAAATCATCGTAATGATCTAGCTGATGACGATGAGTCAAATTTTCTTACACATTTCATAAATAATCTACCAAATATGGAAGAAGATGAACCTCAAAATTTTGACAAGTACACAGACAATAATGACAATGAACTGATGTTGGCTTCAAGGTTTCTAGAAAAAAATTCATGTGAAGTCGGAGCTGACGACTGTCCCTTCAATTCAGAATGTATACCATTAGGTCTTAAAATGCGAAGTGGTATTTGTAAATGCGTAATGGGTACAGAAGAGAATGCTCAAGGAGCTTGTATTCCACAGAGACCATTTTCTAAAGGTCCAACTATACCAATTGAGTCAATTAAAAAAAGTGAAAACTTAATGTCTGAAATGAGAAGTGATTTAAAATCTGACAAACCAGTGGCAAGACAAAATTTGACTGTCTCAATTTCATCAAAAGAAGTAAATGAAGATATTTTTTGTTAAAAGTAACATTAATGAAATAGGTATTAATTTTTAATATTATTAATTATACTTTGTTTTATTTTTAGGTACAACTTCCAGATAATGAAGTCACTTTAGCAGCTTATACAATACCAGATGAGAAATCCACTCAGAGTCATTACAACTATGTCTGGACCTTAGTGGATCAACCTAAAAATGGATTTACAGGTAATTTAAATTAACTACAGTTTTATAATAAACTTCCACACACACTTAACAATTTTTTTTAGTAACCAACACCAAGCTGAATTAGTGTATATGTCAAAGACATAGAAAAATTTACAAGTAGATGCATGTTTACATTATCAGCATTTGTAAAATTAAATTGCATGATAACAATAACAAGGTTTAGTATTCAATTCATATCTAAATAATTGATAACGTAAAGCAGAGTTGAGAACGCAAGTTGCAGAATTAAAACATTAATGAAGTTTACTTATCTCAAAATGTTGACATGTAAATTTAAATGATTGTGTGATGAGTAATTATGTACAATCCCGGCGAGAAATTTATGGGGTTGGGGGGAAAAGGGGAAAAATTTTCGTGTAAACCCCGTTGTTACAGAGATATCGTGGTTAAAGTTTTGAGGTTAAAATTAACCTACCACCTTTAAGGTTAGAGTAACGCTTGGCTCCGGCTTAAAAAAAAAACACTCTAGGGGTAGGGCAGACCAAGACCACGTGGACAGATCGTATTTGGATCTTGCAGTAAAGATCGTTTAAACGTAAATTTGTTCGAAAATAACGCGTGATAGTCGCAGTACGGAGCATGAGTACACTTACCGCAGCACCGGAATTAAGGTAGAGTCAGCAATAACAAAAATTTGACCTCTCAAAAAAAAAATCTACCTGTATTGTACATCATAGCCTACTACCCGTATTATAATATTAGTCAATTAATGTAACTACTTTTTAAAGATTTGTATGTTGTCTAGTAATGTTTTTCTACTGTATAAGTTTTTGTTGTCAATATTTTTAGGCAATATGAATCAAAATGGTGCAACAGTTACTTTAACGGATCTCACAGAGGGACAGTACAGATTCAAGGTTACGGTAAATGGATCAAATTCCTATGGAGAGGCATTTGCCAATGTGACGGTACTTCCTCCAAAACGCACCAACACACCACCAATGGTGGTAATAACGCCACAATCTCAGACTGTAAAGTTACCTAACTCTGGGGCTGTTTTGGACGGGAGTGCTAGTAAGGTAAATATCATAGTACTTTTTAAAAAGTAACTTAAAAAGAGTTGAATGAAATTAAGAAAAGTTCGGCGGCGCACGGCTTACCTGGCTAACCTGCCGCCGTGCCGTAATGGCGGACCAGCCGGTGATAGATTGGGGGATCTATCGCCGGCATTGCACGGTCCCGAGGAGGGAGGTAACCTTGGTGTTCGAGGTAGCCTCTCGGAGGTCACTTATGCGATGGGCCCTGGTTTGGGCAAACGCCACCGGGATCGCCGAAGTGCTCAGCGTCCCCGTGGTTCCCACCCCAGGCGGGAGAAGCAACACTCCAGGGGTATTAGTTCGACATAGCCCATGGCTCCTCCTGGCCGTGGGTATATGTTAGGGATATCCCCCGGGTCAAAAAAAGAGAAAAAACTGGTAAAGTCATTCTTAAGTTAGGTTGTAACCAAGATAAATACTTGTAATACTGATAATACTTGATTCATTCACAACAACTTATTTTTAGGATGATGACGCAATAATATCATGGCATTGGGAGCTAACATCGGGACCAATCGGCTACCAACCGCCACTACAAGATGGACCTACTTTGGTCTTGAAAGATCTAAAACAGCCAGGAAACTACACATTTAAATTAACAGTAGAAGACTCAGATCATGTAAAGAATTCAACCACTGCTAATATTACTGTACTTAATCATACGGACTATCCTCCGGAAGCTAATGCAGGTAATTGATTTAAGCTTAAAGCTGTAAATTACACTTTATGTCTAATATCACTAGCCCAACAGCCAAAGCAAGTGACCAAAGGGGGGAGGGGATCAGTGAGCCTTTGAGCCGAACATTATTTTATGAGTGATCTAGAACAACATGCAGACTTTCGTTTATTATGAATAAATATGTTTTACACACAGACAGTCTGTTCTTTAGGTAATTTAATTTAAATTTGAGATAACAGACTGATAGATATGTGTTTTTCATTATGAACTGTTTTTATAAACATTATACATTCGGGAGCGAAAATTAGATCTATACCTCTTTAGCAGTAAACAGGATCAACTCCAAATGTTCTTACGCATTTAGCCTGAACATCCCACTGCTGGGCATAGGCCTCTTTCTCCATCTAGGGGAAGGATTGAAGCTTAATCCACCACGCTGTTCCGCTCCGGGTAGGCGGATATATCCCCCCGTACTATGAGTAACGATCGCTATCAGGTATTTATGACAATAACCGGGACCGACGGCTTAACATGCTCGAGGCATGGTCGGGAGACCCACAAGGACAGACATCCGAACCGGAAAGAAATATTTATACAAAGCCCGAGCGGGAATCGAACTGTCGGGTGTTTTAGGCGACTACTAGCACCGTTACACCAGAGCGGTTGTTCTTCTTAGATATTCTCAACTCTAATTAATTATTTGTTTCAATGTTTTGGGATTTTCAAGCTCAAGGCACTATTAGTTTGTTAATGAATTAATCTTATATTCTATTATCTATTACATGTACAGGGCAAGATGTGATAATTTATCTGCCAAACAACAATTTGACTCTTAATGGAAGTTTGTCAACCGATGATCACGAAATCACCTCCTGGGAGTGGACCAAGTCCGCTGAAGACGAAAACAAAGCTGTGGATATGCAAAACACACATTCGCCGTACCTACAGGTAAACAATTCAGTTTTTTTTTTCGCTTTTTTTTTATTTATCTACAATTTCTATGAAATGCTTAGAGTTGAGTCACTAATTATTAATATTTTATTAAGTGAGAAGTGTAGATAAAGAACAGATAAAATTCATAAATATTAAATTAAACCAAATATACATACTAATTCTAAACATAAGCAATATACAAAAAATCAGTCAAATAGAAACAGTAGCTTAGTCAAAAGTTACGTGTTTTTCGTAAATAGAACACTAGTAGCAAAAATAACGCAGCAAATAAACGCATGGTACTGGTATGATCTACTTGATGGTAAGCGTCACCAGCAACACCAGAAGCATCGCAAGCGCATTGCCGACCCAACCCCTACTGGGGAGATCCCCCAGGACACCTAAGATCAGAGATCAGAGGATCCTAAATGGTGAAAGAGGCCTATGCGCAGCGGTGGGATGTTAGAGCCTGAATGCGATGCAGTCAATGTAGTTGTAACTTCTACAACGATAACATTCCCCGCAGCTGTCGAACCTGTCGGAGGGCGTGTACACGTTCGTGCTGCGCGTGACGGACTCGTCGGGGCAGACGTCGTCGGCGGACGTGCACGTGTTCGTCAAGC
The DNA here is from genome assembly GCF_905220565.1 of Melitaea cinxia. Taxonomy (NCBI): domain Eukaryota; kingdom Metazoa; phylum Arthropoda; class Insecta; order Lepidoptera; family Nymphalidae; genus Melitaea; species Melitaea cinxia. The sequence continues at coordinate 9,234,229 of NC_059408.1, read as the reverse complement.
CGCCCACCAACACGCCGCCCGTCGCCGACGCGGGCCCCGACCAGGTGAGCGCTGTACCGTGTTCTACGATTCGTTTTGCTATACTATAGTGTAGCACGTCTTGCTATGATCTCCTAAAGCCTGGTTCTTATATTAAATGATCTATTTTGCTGCACTATACTTAACTTGATTTTCAAATTAAAAGTTCAGTTCTGGTATACTATACCTATAAAGCCTGGTTTCCCGTATTAAAAGGTTTTTCGAACTTATGTTCCAATCTATTCAAATGAGGTAAAAGCATGACAATTTTGTATTTTGTTTTAATATAAAGGGTAAATAACAGCATGACTATAAAAATGTATTATCAAATATTATGTTGTATAAATATATAAAATTGAAATTAATGTATATAATAAAGTATAACATATACCTACATAATCAATTAATATTACACATTTCTTTATTCAAATGTTCATAATTTGTATAATTACAATAACAAACTATAATTTATTTTCTTTATTCTATTATATAATAGTGGTGTTGGATTGCTTCTCATGTGTAGAAATCAATCTACATCATTTTATCTTCTCCCACAATTTGTTTCATGTAATATTAATTTTATCTATAAAAAATAATAAGGGTACTAAGATTTTTTTATTTGTAACTTTAGTAAACTAATAAGGTTATAATTTTTTAAGACAAAGCAGGTAAATTATCTCCATGACACGAATGATACGAAGTTCTCACATTTCAGTACAAGAAAAAGAATTTTCATAAAGGTGAAAAGTAACGTCAATAAGGGAAAGGGATTTTTTTTTTACTTTAAAAAAAACGATTTTTTGGAAGATAAATTAAAATTCTAAAAAAAAATTTGAATCTTCAACGTTGAAGTAATACTAGAAAATCAAAAAAATTTCATAGCAGTTGTATAAAATATGCCAAAATTTAATTTTTTTAACCAAAAAAAAAGTTAAAAGCAATTGTCGTCATATCTTCAAATTAGCAGGAATAATTGCAAAATTAGTTAGTTTTTTGGAAAAAAAGCGGTCGGATTTTGAGAAATATCGGCTTTTTCGAAAAAACCAAAATATTTCATATATTTCGGCTTCTTAATTTTTTATCATATATTTTTTTAAACTACATTTGAAAACACAATAAAAAAAAGCTCCCAAACGGTCAATGTTTTAAAAAGTTCTATCATTTTCAAAAAAAAAGGAAAAAATTCACAACTTTTTTGAGTCGGGGGAAAAAATCTGAAAATTTGGCCTTATAGCTATAGAGCGATCTCTATCGAATAATAGGTGACATATGAAGATAATTAGGGCACTCGTTTCTGTAATTGCAGTTCATATCGCTACCTCAAACATGGATAATCTTGAACGGTTCTGCGTCTCACGACGATCACCGTATCGTTGCGTACACGTGGCGTTGTCTCTCCGGCCCGAATAACTCTAGCATTGTGGGCTTTAACGAGTCGATCGCGAACGCGACCGCTCTCACAAAAGGGCAGTACGTCTTCTCGTTGACCGTGCTTGACGATAACGGTAACTCCGCCACCGATAATGTTACCGTTACCGTCGCTCAGAGTAAGTTTTAATCTATAATGAATTAAAATAGTTAATATTTGTTTTTTTTTTATTATTATTTAAAATATAATTTATAGTCTCCAAGATATGTAGACATAGTGTAGTAATTAAGGTTGAATAAAAGTTACAAAAATTTCTAAACCGACTTAACTAACGTTGGCAATAATTCTTACAGTCCAATAATTTTACTTTAAATTTCGAAATGATTCTCAAGAACCTTTAACATTTCTGTTCTATTTTTAAATATACCTACATGTGTACATATTAATCACGAACTGTCTGTAAAATTCTGTCTGCACCATTTTATCATTAATATATTAATTACATTATTTTAATCATTTGTATAATTCTTACAACTTATTCCATCTTTAATTTATTTCAATTTCTTATAACTGTTTTTGTATATATTTTAATGCATATTTATAACTTTATATTGTCTTCACATTAAATATATTCATCTAGCACAATTATTTATCGTACACACGAAGGAGTCAAACACAAACAATTTGTGAATTTAGTACGACACAAAAATAAATTTTTCGTTTTATATAAATAAAGTAAAATTTTCTTTGATATTTTTTTCAGTTATTTTTGTTATATTTATATATCACCTTTAGTTTCGATTTGCATCACACACAGTAGGTATGTAATTGTATGTATTATCTTCTATATAAATAAAAATGAATGTTTGATGAAGCGCATAACTCGAGATGGCTCGACCAATTCGTCTAATTTATTTTTTATATGTTCCTTAAGGCCCACCGAAGGTTTTATAACTAAAAAAAATAAATAAATGTTACTATCAACTTTTGACAGAACGAAGTCTGTCCGGGCAGCTAGTATACTAAATGAAGTGTAAATGTATATATTTTTTTTATTACACCTTAGTTTGCATGATTGCATGAATTTATACAAAACGGATGATTTAGTTTTGACTACAATTCTTAGTTTTTATTGTATTTAATTTCACCTATTTTTATCATTCATTTTTTAATTTTATTGTTTTAATTATTAATTACATGTTTAGAATAAAATTATTTATTTACGTTACAATTTTTTATTTTTAAATGTAACTTTTACCTTATACTTCTGAAATATTTTCAATACAGATAAAAACAGTCCTCCAAAAGCTGACGCGGGCGGCGATCAAGTGCTTAACTTGCCGTTATCGGTTCTGATTCTCAATGGTTCTAAATCGTCTGACGATTTCCGCATCGTTTCTTGGAAGTGGACTCGCTCCGGATCCGGTTTAGCAGCCGGAACTGTCATACTTCATTCAGATACACAACCAGTTTTAATGGTAAGAGTAATATCCTTATTATATCCTATTATATTCTTGAGGTAAGTCACAGTGGAAAATATCTTGCTCAAAATCTGGAACAGCCCTATTGAGGTAGTTGTGGTACAGAAAAGTAATAATATTCTAAAGTAGTGTTACGTTTTTCTGGTGACTAAGATATTATCTCCTGGAGGATATGCTGTGTTGACACAGGGGTATAGTTGATTACGCGCTTGCGATGCACTTAGATTTGCAGACGTTCAGACGCTTATTTTCCAACATAGTGGTAAAAAATGTGCTAATATTTAGAAATATTTGTACGATTTTATTTTTGTGTTACCCACGCATCAGGGCATTCTAAACAACTTTTTTTAAATATCATATCAAAAATTTAAAAATATGTCCAAAAAATGATTATGCTTAAATGGATTTTTTGTACTAGGAATACATTTGGTAAATCCAAAGAAAAAGAATAATAGTAGATAGATATGAATAATTATCATACATTTTATTTAAGGAATGACATATTTTCAGCTAACAGACATAGAACCGGGGAGATATGTTTTCGAACTAACAGTGACGGATGATCAAGGTGAATCTGACAGAGATACAGTCAGCATCCAAGTAAAACCGGATCCGTTGGAGATGAAACTTCTGGAAATGTCCCTCAACGTACCAATCTCAACTTTCACCAAGAGTCAGCTCGATTCTCTCGTACAAAAAATAAGTTTGCTGTTAAAAGATGATATGACAATTAATGTGACTGATATTAGAGGCGAAGTTGATACTGGAAACACGTTGATAATATACTTTTTATCGGAGAAGGTAATTTTATTTCTAAGGAAAGCAGTATTTCTTGTTGAAATAACAAACCTCCTCCTGAAAATTATTATATAGAATACAGAAGATCTGACACCAATAATACTGCTCCCAATTAATTTCTCTGTGGTTTTCATATTTTAAATTTGTGTTTCTGTGGTGAGTAAGGTGCCTAGTGCTCCTGTGGAGGGTCGGTCTTGAAGTGTAACAAAATACATATGTACTTGTTGTTTACTGGTATAACGTTCAACAGTATAGCTTAACAACTAGTTGAATGTCAGCTTCCATTCATATTTTCACTTTTCAATACATGTTAATTTGATTACCTACTTTTTAGAAATAAAACCTTTTTTCGTGCTTATATGGCTCGTTTTTTTTTTTTTTTTTTTATTTGTAAGTGTTCTATGACTTGTTGGCACGAAGGGCGTGCCGATGGACGGCATCCCGGCGCTGAGCGCGTCGCGCAGCGCGGCGGTGAGCGCGGGCGCGCGACGCGTGCGCTCGCTACGCTGTCTGAGCGCGTGCTCGGGGCGCGGCGTGTGCGAGCAGGCCACGCGCACGTGCCGCTGCGACGCCTTCTGGATGCAGAGCCTGCTCACGCAGTTCCAGCCGGACGCGCAGCCCGACTGCGGTGAGTGAAAATTAATTTAAAGTACTCGCTAGCATTTTTCGACTGGCACCCTGCTATTAATGTACTTGCCTACTCGTAAAGATTTGTAGAAATTAGAGTTTGATTATTTACGTGATGAAGTAGGATTTTAAGCTATCATAGTGTCACCGCTCCTCAGACTGGTCGGTGGTGTACGCGAGCGTGTGCGGCGTGGCGGCGCTGTGCGCGGCGGGCGGCGCGGGCTGGGCGTGCGCGCGCGCGCTCCGCCGCGCCTGCGCGCCGCGCCGCCCGCGCGCGCGCCCCACCTACCGCCTGCTGCCCGTCGCCGACCACGAGGAGAAGCCCTGTGAGTCTCACACCTCTTCGCTCCACGCCTCAGCGGTTGTCCATAAATCACGTCATGTCTTTACCTATTTTTTAACCCCCTACCCCACTTAGGTGATATCTGGTGAGATTTTAAACTATAATTATATAAAATTACGACAACTGCAATGTATACTTAAATTATCTGTAAAACATACCCCCCCCCCCTTCTTCACGTTATTAATGTATGACCCCTTACACCTTGCATATATTTACGATATGCTCGCGGAATGTTTTTTTACGGCGGCATAACCCAATTCATTAGACCATAGTAAAGGAGACAAAAAAAAACAAGAGTCAAACTACAATATAAAAAAAGAATAAGCTGACATAAACAAATAATACTAAAAACAAAAACCATGTAACATTAAAAAATATAAAAACATTAAATTCAATTCTCATAACATATTATATACAATATAACTTTTGTGAATTCACTCCCACGAACAAGAAAAAAGGTCTAGTGTGTCAGCCACCAAATTCAGGGTTCTGATTGAACGAGCAAGGGGGCCGTTGCGCACTAGCTCGGTTCTGCCGTGGGGTACTGCAAATAAGCTCGGTTGCCGTTTCCGTTGTAGATACCTATCGGGTACGCTCAAAACTATCCACTGCAATACCACACGGATTATCGACACTACCGCGGAATAATTTTAAAATGTACGTTGCCAGAGCCAGCTCTCTCCTAGTCTCCAACTTGTTGTATCCAACCATGCCCAATACAAAAAATGTTGGATACATCAAGGGATACAAGGGATATAAGCCATAAAGCCTGTAAAGAAACCTGGTAAATTTATTTTGAATACGTTCCAGCATGAGACTGTATTTGACTTCATGTGCAGACCATACTACCGATTTACACTCAAGGTGACTTCTTATTAGAGCATCATACAGGAAAGAGATTGCTTTGATGTTAGTGAAACCCTTAACTGTGCGAATAACAAACCCTAATCGTTTGAACCCTTTTTGCATATATTTACGATATGCTCGCGGAATGTTAATTTGGCATCAAACTGAACACCAAGATCGTGGACCGATTTCTCCCTTTTTTGGAACGAAGTTCCTTACGGCAGGCTTGATATTTGGCTGGGCGACTAAACTGAAAAAAATGTGATACTAACCGTAAGAAAAATATACAACGGAAATCACGTAATATCAATCACACGACTGTGTAATATGGCGTTTGTAAAACTAAAATATAACTAGTAAACTTTTCTTAAAAATTATTTATGTAATTTTATACTATCGACAAAAATAAATAAAGACGTTTTTTACAAAAATCAAAGTAGGCCGCATCTACCTGTAACCCTGCATCAACGTCAGGGCATTTAAAAGATTACTGGTTGTGTTTCGCGCAAGTCGAAAGCCGTGCTGAGCGTCGCACAGATACGAAGCTACATGTTCCTGTATACTTCCCTGAATGACTGTTTCGAACACCTTCGCCGGTGTAGACAGTATTCCGGACGGAATTCCACTGAAGTTTTGAGTCCAAATGTATCACTAAGAAAACTGTAGTATCATTGACAATAAGCCTCTCGTTATTTATTATAAAATTATAATTTGGATGCTTGACATTAGGTAACAAAAACACAACGCACTTGGTTTTTTTGGCGTTCAAAACCAAGTTGTTTATTTTAAACCAATCTTGAATTCGCGACAAAGAAGCGTTCACGTCATCATATTTACTTTTTTCCTATCAACTTTAAATATTAGAGAAGTGTCATCTGCAAATATCACTATATCACAAATGTATTTAACATAAAATGGCAGATCATTTATATATATTAAAAAAAGAAATAGACCCAGAATCGACCCCTGTGGAACGCCCATTTTTAGCACAGATCCAGAAGACTTCGTTCCGTTTATTGATACGTGTTGAATTCTATTAGATAGATATGAAGCAATTAGATTAGGAGCTTTATCATTAACGCCGTAATACTCAAGTTTACTTAATAAGATCCCGTGGTCCACGCAATCGAATGCCTTTGATAGGTCACAAAATATACCAATAGCATTTTGTGATCTCTCCCAAGCGTCATATATATGTTTGAGAATCGATTCTGATAGTTAAAGAAATCGCTATGAATATTTTTTTTAATTCGCGATCTACAAAAGAAAACGCTTCGTAGTCATCTCGGAATCTCGTGATTTTGTATGCTTATGTTTAGCTTTTAATTGTATATCCCTAATTAAACCTAATGTATACCATTTAGGATAGTTATACCTTAGATGAACTAATTTAAGACGATTTTTGGGAACGCAATTTCCCATTATAGCATTAAAAATACTATAAAAATACTCCAAAGTTTCCTCCGGCTTTTTAGCTTGTTGTAACTTCACTCTTATTTTTTGGTTTAATTTGACCGGACTAATATGCATGACATCGTTCAACTGCGTCGCGAGCATGAGTAATCATACTCAGCTTTACATTACAATAACATACTTCAAGGAATAATTTTTTTTTTAATTTAATATGCTTAGTTTAATTCAGCAGTGTTAATATAGCAATTTGTCGACTTTAATTTGGGTTATTGTTGTATTTCATTCTTTCCACGCTGTGTCTTACGATGTCTCAACATATCACCAATAAAACCCTTTAAAATCACTAACCAAAAAACCTTTCGAGAAATAATTTAAACCCCACGCACCAAAGATCAGCTGTGACGCCATAGATCAATGACCTCGGAAATTGACCTTCTCACACTGATTATGTATCTCAAATAAATGTGTCACGACGATTTAGCCTGTAACATCACACTGCTCGGTCTAGGTCTTTTTCTCCATGTAAGAGAAAAATTGGAGCTTAATCCACCACTCTACTTACTCCACTGCGGGTAGGCGGATATGTTCCCTACTATGAGTAACGATCGCTGTCAGCTATTTTATGATAATAACAAGATTGTACAAGTAAAAAGAGCGGGAATCGAACCCGCAAACCGTCTGTGTTTTAGGCGACTACTCGTACCAATAAAACAGTGCGGTTTGCTGTGCCCTTTCTCAGTTTAAAACTACTGTTTTGTTTTATGATGTGAAAATTCCATTGTAAAAAAAAAGAGAACAAAACTGTTATTAGACTCGATTCTTATTAAAAATAATTTAGTGCTACAATTCTGCTGTTAACATGCATGTTAATTATGCTAATTGTGTTATAAAAGTCGAATTATGATAATAAAACCGTGTTAGTTGATATTTATACTGAATAAAAAAAAAACTTTAATGTAATCAACATTTCTTTTTTCAGTCACAAGCAAAGACTTATCTGAAACTGACACTGACTCGGATGTGTTGTACGAAACTAAAAGCAAAGTGACCTCCTTCGGGACACGATCAATGAACGGCGAACTGGCACACGGTAATGGCTGGAAGAACGGACATAGTAAAACTTCTAGAAAAATAAAAACGTAGCTTCACCATATCGTGGACTATATCCACGGTAAAGTCTCGACCATCATGTGATAAAATCCAGTTTCATATCTAGGACCCTAAAAAAATAAGACCGTTAATATTATGACGCTTAATTTACTCAGCCCCTTTTAGTAAATATGTATATATTTTTTATATTGTATGTACTTTTGTACTTAATATTATTCAAAAATATATTGAATTATTTATCCTATTTAAAAAAAAAGAATAATTGGACATGTATAATAATATGTAAACTGGGTCTTAGATAAGTTATCAGGATAGTATAATATATCAAATAATTTAAGCATAATATGTATGTATTAAGTCCACTTCGATAAAATTGTACTTAAAAAGAAAAATATTTATAAATATATTTACAGTATCCGACTTTACTTAAATTCTATACACACATATATTTCTTTTGAACTAAATATTTTAAAATAATAATCTATCTATTCACAAATTTTACCATTTCCAGTTTTTTTAGTACCTATTGTACAAATTTAGTTTGAATTGTACTAAAAGAATATTTTTAATAATATTAATTATCTTTTTCTTCTGACGTCGTTTTTGCATCTAATAAACAATAAAAACAATCATGGGTATATGCATTGAGTGCACAAAAAATCCTCTGTATATAAACGCAGGACCTAGTTAATTGACTATAATTATGGCTATTATTGTAATTACTATAGTATTATAGATTTCATAGAAATATAATTCTTAACATATTCTGAATGTACGCACATAAGTGATTATTTTGTATAAAACACACACCCAGTATTATTTTTATTTCTGATTGTACTTATAGTATTTTGCGAAATTGTATTATATATATATTCTTTTTTTTAGGTTCATGACGTTATCAACTTATATAATTGTTATATAAATATTCATTAGTATTGAATAATAATGAAATTAGTTTCTACTATAACTGTTTTGTACTTTTGTGCTATGCTTTAGCATTTATATAAGTGGCGAATTTTTTTGCTTATAAAGAAGTACATACTAACTAATGTTATGTTGTCAAGCTCGCGGCCACGCATTTCATTTTACTGATTAATAATATATTATTATAGAAATAAGTGTTAAATTTAGCAAATAGGTAGTGTAAAATTTGTCAAAAAAGACATAATATTCTAGTCGTACATATAGTGACATGTTTCAGTAGAGTATTCCCAATTTTATATCATGAGAAATCAATGTTTATTTTACATTATAACAAGTTTTATTTAATAAAAACATGATGTAAGTGCAATAAATGAGGAAGTTTTATTTCAATAATGTTTGTTACATTCCTTATCTTGAAAATTAATAAAACACACAAATATATGAAAAAACAGTTTATTACACTATATTGCTTTAATTTACTACGTACTATTACAAGATTAAAGCAAATTGACAATTCCACAAGCACTCCGATGAAATTATCTTGTTTAATGTGAGCATTTGGTAATACTACTTAAGGCCACTCATGAATGGAATAAAAAGCCTTTAAGATACAATTTCTTATGTAAAAAGGTTACAATTTAATGACGCTATAACATAAGAACCAGGCTATTGTGACCACTTATTAAATTATATCTAAAAGCCCTTCACCACTTGTGATTAGTCTACATTATTATAAACTTCTACACAAGATGAACAAAACAAGTTATGGTACATTATGGTATTATTTATGTTTTAGACATTTCAAACATTGGAACTATGTGTGAAGCTTATTATTAATATAATTACATTTTACTGTAATTCTGTTGCATTCCTTAAAGCTTTAGGTAAAAAGTGTGCACAATTAAAGTGGATCTACTGAAATAATAATTTCAGTCCTAAACTACTTATAAGAAGAACAATAATTTATAAATGTGCTACCAAACTCACAAATTTTATCACACAAACTTTACATGCTAATTAATGTACAGATAAAAATATATTACACTGTTATTTTATCTGTATTAAATATAATATTATTGCTTTGAGGCATCATGACAGCCAAGTAAAGTACTGTAGTAAATAATTAAAAAATGTAATAAAAACAATACAAAAATAAAAAAAATCCTTGCCAATAAATAGTAAATTTATAATTAATTAATTATTGTAATAAATGTTACACTTTTTTTAATGAAATAAATAATATTTAATAAATATGGAATGCTTAATTTATGCACTTTCAATTCAATTAAAAGTAATAAAATGCACAATATGCAATGCACTGGAGTTAACTGATCAAGAGGCCTCATATCATTACTATTGTATATGGCTGCCTCAACAAGGCTGCTATACTCAGCAAGCAAATTAACATGGAACTACCTCAGCCCTAATTGATTTATTGAGAGAGAGCTGAAAACCTACATCGCTTTACTTTTTAAACGGGTGCCTTTTGACTTCCTTATTTTCTTAGCCAGCAACATTAGTTTAATTCTTAGGTGTTTCCATATATATGTTAATGAAGACAAATTATTGTTTCAATATTTATGTTTATAATTATTATAGGCATCTTTATCAGGCCACAGCAATTTATCTTATCTTAAGAACATACTAGTAACACCTTATATAATCACACAAGACAATTTTATCCATATCATCATAAAATCAATTTATAGTTAATATATTTTAGTAAAATGTAGTTTAAAATTACTTAGCCTTCTTCTTTCCTGATTTTACTGTAGATTCAACCTCCTTAGCCCAAATAGACTTGTTCAGTGACTCACCTAATATGTAGAGACCAAATACTAAGCTGAGACTGAACAAATAGAAGAATATTCTAATTGGCCAATTGAGAACGGAAAGAATAGGATAAACCCAACTACCTGTCTTAAAGTAAATAACATGAATCCATATTACATAAAATAGCATAAAAGTAGTTAAAATTGATAGGCCTACCTTTCTACGTGGATACATTCTAAATGAGGTAGCTAGTTCTATAACAGTGAATATAACAATATTAGAGTGCATAACATGGTTTAACCATGTTGGAAAAAACTCATCCATCATTTTAGGCAAAATAAGTTCTCTGTCAACTGCATATATGCCCCAAAATGTTATACCTACAAACAATGATAGTGGAAATGCTAGTGCACTAAAAAGTATATCCTTGCATCGTCTTATTAGTGGTTTATTCGATGAAGTGGACTCATTAGAACCAAACACATCATTCATTAGAGCCACAGTGAAATACACAGTTTGTAGCATCTGAAACAAATTAGTAATTACTAGAATATCTTAAAATATTTATTATGTTTATAATATAATCATAAAAAAAAAATTGGTTACCGCATTTAAATAAGTCAAGTATTTGAACTTTCCCCCAAACGGAGTCACGGAGGTTGCGGTACTTGGTATTCTAACGTAAGAATAATCATAGTAGCAACCATAAAAAAATTGTATAGCACCGACAAGATGAAATAATGCTTTCAACATCTTAAGTTTTCTTAATTAGAACAAATTTCGAAAACCAATATCAACAATTTCTCTCGAATAAATTTTACACTTTCATTCTCGATGTGGCAATCAATGGCACCTTTATCTTTCGTAGAATAACAAATTTAAGTAAACATTTATTTTCAACGTTCTGAATACGTATATAATAAATAATTTTAATTTTTATACAAGGAACTCGTTAATTTTTTCGAATTCAGACCAATAAAATGATATTATAATAATGAACTGACAATTATGTAAGTCAACTGTCAGTATCAGTAATGACGTTTTCTATAGGTATTTCTTTAGGTTTGGCTACTCGTGTTGCATAACGTAAATAATCAATGTATTGAAAAGGTAAACTACACCACATAATATGGGATAATAATAATAAATGGTGGAAAACAACTGGTGGTGTTATTACGACTTAGAGATTTTAAAGTAATTAATGCAGACAACAAATGTGATGCTATTTTTAGTATTTCATTTTCAACACATTTTATAACAACGAATTGATATGTTTTCAATAAACTAGAGGTGTATCTACTTCATGTAATGCTAGAACATCAAAATGTAAAGACCAATAACATATAAACAAGGATAACAAGGTTCCACAACCACCTTGGAACTTAAGAAGCCGACCGATGGCGGGATAACCATCCAACTGCTGGCTTTGAAATACACAAGCCGAAGACGGGCAGCAGCGTCTTCGGTGCGACAAAGCCAGCCCTGTGGTCACCAACCCGCCTGCCAAGCGTGGTGACTATGGGCAAAACACATGAGTTCACGCCATTTTTGGCATGGAGTTGTGGAGGCCTATGTCCAGTAGTGGACTGCGAAATGCTGCTGTGATGATGATGATGATTTTTTAAAGACTCAAGAGTTGTTAGAGTCCCAAGATGTAGGAATCACGATTATCAGCGGCTGTCTATGACGACCACGATGAATAATTTCTTTCACACCGAGCTATCTTCAGAATGTAATGATTTAAGACAGTAAAACTACATATATTACTTTTAGATATAATTATAACTATGTAGTAAAAGATGATTATTAATCTGACGGTTCTAAAAATCAAAACATTTTATACTTTTAATAGTTAAATTAAAATTTGAGTTAATTCCAAAACAGTTATACCTTTATTTTACCTTACCTACATTTACAGTTATTGTCCTAACAACTCATAAAATTTACAAAAGGGCCATAAAGAAATAAATATCGACTAAGAATTTCTGATAATATTTTATCTGTGGCTGATAATTTGGGGAAGGCTGGTGGCGTGGATACCATAGAAAAATAAACAACAAATATTATTTCTAGACACATTTAATCTCTTCTATATGACCGGTAACTTGACTCACACAACAGTTATAATAAGCCATAGATAAATAAACAAGTATTATTTTTATATCATATATAATCTGTTCTATATGGGTGGTAGTTTAGCAAAGGCCGGTGGGGCGAGGTCTGGGGCGGGGGCGGTAAAGGTGAGCTGGCGGGTGCGTGTGTACCGCGGAGTGGCGGGTGTCAGCTCGGGTAATGCTCCACGCACTAACCCACGTAGCGCTGCATTTCGCTGCCGCAACTGAACAACTTCCTCATGGATTCGCTCGCGCTCTACAGGTTATATGACTATAAGTTACAAAATATTTTATTATTGCCTAGATGATTTCCGTCCCTTTTTTCCTTTTATCTATACAAATAAATAAAATTGGAGTGTCAGTGTGTGATATCAAAATAGCCGCTTTTTACTAAATGCATATGGATGTATACACGATACATATACCAAAATAACATTTTTTTTTTAAATTGTTGTCTGTCTGTCTGTTTGTTCCGGCTAATCTCTGAAACGGCTGGACCGATTTTAACCGGACTTTCGCTGGCAGATAGCTGATGTAATAAGGAGTAACTTAGGCTATTTTTATTTTAGAAATTTATTTATTTTATAACTTTGCGAACTGAAAAATAACTTTTTTGTTAAATTCCACGCGGACGAAGTCGCGGTCACAGCTAGTTATAAATAAACTCCATTTAAATGTTCATTATTTTGGCCAAAAATATGACACTGTATAAGGTCACATATAATTTTTTTCGGCCCATAAAAATACTGAGATAGGGCACAGCGGGAAGTATCCTGCTCAAAATCTGGGCACGTCGGGGTGTCGACCTTACAGAAAATAATATTGCTAATAATATTTCTCTCAGTACTGTTCTGTTCCTGTGGTGAGCAAGTAAGGTGAGCTCTTTCAGGAGCGATTGGGGTTAGGATCGGCAATGCACTTGCGAGGCTGCTGGTGTTGTAGGCGTCTATAAGCTACGGTAACCTCTTACCATCAGGTGAGCGTTGAGCTGTACGTTTGTTAGCCGACCTAGTTATATAAAAAAATTCATAAAACAAAGTTTTCTTAAGAAATAAAATCTTTTGTACTCTCAAAACTAAAATTACATCTGCTTATATTCATTATTACATTCGTACCTTGTAAAATCATTAAATAATTATTAATGCCAGAAAGGAGCCCGTCCCAAAATCGATCTTTTTCCGGAGGAAATAATATTTTCCATTGCGACCAATACTGTTCTATTTCTTCAACGGTCAGTTTCCGTGAAGGAGTCTCAAAGTCCGGAGTTTTGACACTATCTCTAAAAAAACAAGAATTATTAAAATTATTTATTGGATGTGATTTCAGTTATATGTATAAATTAACATATAATAATTAATTAAATGTATAAATTAGAAGGTAATTTTGGAAACTAACTAAACTAACAACCGCTCTGGTGTAGTGATGCATGTGCCATGTACGCGCTTGAATAACGCTGGCTTGGAAGTTTGTTTCCCGCTCGGGATGGATATTTGTATTTATACAAATATTTCTTTTCAGTTTGGATGTCGTCTGTCCTTATGGGTCTCCCCACCGTACCTTAAAGAGTACTTTCATCTGTCGGTCTCGGTTGTTATCACATACAACTGATGGCGATCGTTACTCATAGCAGGGAATATATCCGCCAACCCGCAGTGAATCAGCGTGTTGCGACCCTTCTCTTACGTGGGGAGAGAGGCCCATGTTACCCAGATCTTACGGGCTTAGTCTTTTGAAAACTAGTCAAGTCCACAATCTCACCCAATAGGCTATTATTTAATATGCACAAAGTAAAAAACATTCGAAAATTTTAAATATTAATATTACTACACTTACAATATATTATAAAGCTTTCTTTTCTCGGGAGGAACGAATACTGCCATAAATTCATTCAACGCTGTCAAAACTTGCATTGATTCTATTTCCAAATAATGTCCAACTGTAAAATCCAACAATTGATAAAGGAATATGAAAAAATAACATAATATGTATTATGTAATATAGTATTCAGATATGTATGGATTGAAACAAATTTAAAATTATCTCGAGTAATGATTTGCGTAATTCTTACGGGGACACAAAAAAGGATTGCTCTTCTTAATAGTAACGACAGTAGGCTTCGAAGCGACCGTGACTCCTCGACCACGTTTTCCCGAAGCCGACCCGCATTCTGCAGCGCTGTCCGTGACGGCCAGTGTTACTGGGAACATGAGGATATCTTTAACAACATAAAACGGAAAACAAACTAAAAATATAATAAAAATAAACTATAATTGACGTACAACTTCTTTATGAACGCTTGACTTGGGGAGCAAGCTGGTGAACGCGTGACGAGAGAGTTACAAAATTGTGATCGGGCGAGGCGAATAAGTTAGATGAAGCTAAGGAAGTTTTACTTCAGTCATGTGGCCTAAAGCCCCCTATTTTTTATACATATATATATACCTATACCCTTTTCCTATATGAAGAAAGATGTCTATGTCCCGAAGTGAAATGTAATAGGATAAATCAAATTATTCTATAAAACGTTACTATAAAAAACATAAAAGTCAAGTACTTAGTAACTATAAAGACGAGTGGATCTACTAACTAAGAGTGTCGTGTCGGTGGTCGTGTAGTTATCGATGTGGAACAGAAATAAAAAGATAGAAATAAGAATTCTTCAGCATTTTACTCTCCCACATGTTCACCTGATTATTATTGAAATATAATTTATCACATACAGAGATACAGAAATAGAACAAGATAGTAAAAAGTAGAAAGTTATTTCAAAACTAGCAGTGCCCGTGAGTTCGTCCGCGTGGAATTAAAAAAAAATATTGTCCAGTTCGCTGAGTTATAAAATAAATAAATTTCTAAAATAAAAATAGCCTAAGTTACTCCTTATTAAATCATCTATCTGCCAGTGAAAGTCTCGTCAAAATCAGTCCAGCCGTTTCAAAGATTAGCCAGAACAAACAGACAGACATACAAAAATTGTAAAAATCTTATGTTGGTATATGTACCGTGTATAGATTCATATGCATTTAGTAAAAAGCGGTTATTTTAATATTACAAACAGACACTCCAATTTTATTTATTTGTATAGAATTACTCGCTTCGGCAGTACATATACTAAAATTGGAACGATACAGAGAAGATTTATTTATTTGTATAGACGGTACAGTTGAAAAGAATTGATTTTGACGTGACAACGTCTTATAAATTGGTTTGCCGGGTGACACTTCAAGAAACTGCGTTACGCTCCGCTCACGTTATGCGCTCACAATGAGAGCGAGTGAGAGGCACGCGTCCCTTCCACTCGGGCATGGTTAGCCCGCCTAAGAGCGAGAGAGACAGACATAAAAAGTGAATGAAATTCAGTGCGAGATTCTTTGTATAAATTAATGTTTTAAATATAATTCTTTGTATAAATAAATGTTTTAAATTGTTACTATTATTTCATCCTTCTTCCTACTATACGAATGAATATTCACATTAAAATTATTTTACCACTCAAAGTCGTTGTCACGTAAAACTTTCGCCCGTATACCGACTTTACAGGCAACCAATTTTTTTTTTTACACAAATAAAATTATCAGGACAGTTAGTTTATAAAGCAAACACTTAAAATACCTTTAGGATCACCACATTTTTGCATTATTTCGTCAGCTTCTGCTATCAAAAGTTGGTCAGCTGGTGATAAATCATGGGGCCTGCCGGTAAAACGTAATGAATATTTACTATAATTTTTAAATATTGTGGAAAAATTCAACTAAAAATATATTTTTTATATTCTTACTTGTAACCAACGTGCATTGAACGGGAAGTGCTTACAGATAAGCTTCTAGCAACACTGGAACGAATTCTCGTTGATGATCTCTCGGCTGAATGAAAATAATTGATGAATAAAAATAATAAACAATGCAAGAACTACTAAAGATAACGCAGACTTTTTACGGAGGTAGGGCACAGCAGGAAATGTCCACTTCAAAATCTGATGCAGCCCGACTAGGGAACTACCTCGACCCTACAGAAATCACAGCGAAATAATACTGCTTTCAAACAGTGTTGTGTTCCTGTGGTGAGTAAGGCAACCAGAGCTTCTGGGGGGATTGGGTCTAGGGTCGGTAACGCGCTTGCAATGCTTCTGGTGTTGCAGGCAGTGGCGGAATTACCAAAAGGCTGAGTAGGCTGGTATCTAGGGCGGCATATATTGCTTAAATTTTATTTTTGAAACATTGTGTACATCGATAAAATAAATGAATATGTCCACAACCTTTGTAGAACGATGGATGAATAAAAAAATCAGTCGAAATATAATTTCGCTTAATTCGATTAATTTATGGAATTATGCAATGGGCAACCTAAAAAAAGTCAGCCGAAATAATCGCGACTATCCCGCGGCTTTGCCGTTTTTCGAGTGGCTGTGACCACAACCTTTTTCAGGGCTGGGTCTGCGTCTGAATGTACTCCTACAAGGAAATAGGATATTGAGTGTTAGAGATCACTAGAGGCAGCAAAACTGAATAGCCTACTACTAAATCCGCCACTACTTGCAGGCTTCTATAGGCTACGAAAATCGTTTACCATCAGGTGACCCGTATGTTTGTTAGACGATGCCGATCAGATATATATATATATATATATATATATATATATATATATATATATATATATACATATCAATCATCAATACAATATCAATGGGTTGGACAAGTACAGAAGACAAATCGCTTAATAGAAATAAGTAAATAATCATGGATAATACCTCTAAGACATTTGACGTTTATACTGACGCGATGCGATTCTTCCTGAGATGTTATCTAAGGAAAGATTAAATAATTACTAAAACATTCTATTATTTTTAAATTAATATTTACATTATAAAAAGAAGTACCCCAAGGTTCGACGATTCCATCATTTCAGATGAGGCTTCCAAACCTACACATATCGGACAGAATGCGTAATTGAGAAAAATTTTACACAACAATTCAATATCTTCCTCTGCTTGAATTTCCAAAGCCTAAAATAATAATAAAACATTATAACATGTTTAAAAATGTTATATTATATGTGATGTTATAATGTGTAAACGTTTACCATGAAAATGGAATCCAATGTGCATAGATTGCGTGAAGTAAAAGAATATTTTTCTATAAGCTTTAATAAACGATCCTCGACTAAAAATCCCGTATTATCCGCTACAAGTTGGAGAATATGACGGACCTGCAAACATTTTTTTTTGGTCAAACACAAAATAATCTTGAAAGAAAACAAATAGGATATGTTAGGGAATATACCAGTTTATCTTTAGCTTCTTGCGCAGCCAAGTCCTTTGGATCAATGACCATATTGCAATCCTTTGTATTTAATCCGGATGTATCGTTTTTAACTGGATCCTGGGTAGCTATAAATTTAAAAACAGTCATTGAACAAAGGACGTCGAAATTAGTTTTCAGTTTCATAAAATTTCTAAATACAATCTAAAAAAATCTGCTAAGTTACATAAAAGATCTCGATTTCGAAATCTGTAGCCGATCTATGCCGCCTATCTATGTCTAGCCGATCTATGAAATAAAAATAAATAGCTAAATTTCGCTAAGCAGTTTATTCGGTTTTTTTTTTTTTTTGAATGATAAGACTGATAAATCAGGAAATTACAGAGAAAATTGACAAATTTCAGAAAACGCAACGAATATTTAAAGTAAGTAGGTACGCCCGATTAACCGTTTTCAAGACCAGACAATGTCTTAGTCGACAGTCAGCTCAACTAGTTCTAAATAAATTTTGTATTATGATGAGAAAAAAAACCGTATTTAGTAAGCGGGCTCGCGGGCGGCGGCGGCGGCGCGGGCGGCGGCGGCTCGGCCAGCACGTGCGCGTGCAGCGCCGCCTCGGCCGCGCGCGCTCGCCGCGACAGCGCTCCGCAGCGCGCCGCTGCCATGCGCCACACCTACACACTGCTGTTTCTATACGACTAGCTCGGCAAACAAGCCTACGGCCGACGTGATGGTAAGCGGTTACCGTAGCCTACCGTAGACGCCTGCAACACCAAAAGCATCGCAAGCGCGTTGCAGACCCTACCCCCAACCCTCCCCGGGAGATCTGGCCACCTTACTCACAACAAGAAAACGACACTACTTGTGAGCAATGCTATTTGGCTTTGATTTTCTGTAAGGTTAAGATTCTTCGCCAGTCGAGCTACTCCAGATTTTGAGCACGTATATCGTGCTGTGAACTACCACAATAAAATAATACTAACGCCATATTACGCTTTTTCCACATGTGATACAATTTCAAAGAAAATTGTTAAAATTGTATCGTGTCAATTGCAAATACTTATTAAATCGACTGACTAATTTAACATTTAATTTTGAGCTTAACAGGCATCGATTCAGTCAGTTGCAGGATGAAAAATTTCATTAGGTATACATAGGACAAAAAATAGGTAACGGAAACAAACATGTGAAATTCTAACCCACAGTGGAGCCTAGGTAACCCATACATTAAGTTTTTACCACCCCTGCTCCATATAATCCTAAATATACTTCACTTTATAATTCTAGGAAAATAGAGACATTATCGAAGTCTTTGATAATCTAAATTTTAATACTTTAATCATAAAAGCCACCGAACCTGATTAAACTTATAATCGTTAACATGTGAAAAGTGACGGCATTTTTTTTCTAAATCGTCCATCGCTTGCATTAGTTTCACGATTTCCGCATCTGCCTTGATTTCTTCCAGCGCTCCATCTTCAGCCGCTTTTCGTATTCTAGCTCTCAAAGTATTAGCAACATCAGACATTTTATTAAGCTTTCTTTTTTGTTGAGATCTCACAAAAACATTTTCTTCTTCCCTTTTTTTCAACACCTACGAATTAAAAAATAAAGTACCTATATTTGGCAATATATACAAGATTTTGCAAAATCCAAAACTTGCCTGATAATTGTATCCAATTTTTTCAGTGTTGATTATGCATGTCGCTTTTAATTTTTCCAATTCCTTTTGAAGTTCTTGAATAAGTGTTTCAAGTTCTATTTTTGCTTCTCGGTACTTTGCATGATGATCCCACATGATTGCTTCCATCTCTAATTTGTGATCTTCTAACTGTAATAAATATCTATATAATAAAATTAATACAAATGTAAATTTTACTTGTCTGTTTATTTCAAAAAAAAAAAAAAATGGCGAAAATTATCGCAGGAGTCTAACGCAGTAATTTTATAATTATGTACCTACATACCTATCATTTTCAGAAATATCGGTCTATTTGTTTCAACAGACGTCACTCCAACAGTATTAAATCTATGTTAAAATCTAGGG
This sequence comes from Melitaea cinxia, assembly GCF_905220565.1. Taxonomy (NCBI): domain Eukaryota; kingdom Metazoa; phylum Arthropoda; class Insecta; order Lepidoptera; family Nymphalidae; genus Melitaea; species Melitaea cinxia. The sequence continues at coordinate 9,214,108 of NC_059408.1, read as the reverse complement.
AAGAAAATTTTAAAGCACAATATCCTTAAATAGCATTTAAACCTTCATTTAATCAAAATCGCTTCACGCTTAATACTACAGTGTCTACGCAAAAAATAGATTCATCATTACAGCCTATACAGTCCACTGCTGGACATAGGCCTCCACGAGTTTACGCCAAAAATAACGTGAACTCATGTGTTTTGCCCATAGTCACCTCGCTGGGCAGACGGGTTGGTGACCGAAAAAAAAATAGATTACCGTTGTTAAAAACGATGTTTTACTTCAAAAGTATAATAAATTATTAAATATTATCCCCGTTTAAGACCCTAATTTAAAAAACAGCTTCCATCACTTCTCTTATACGACTGCGTAAGAATTGTTTTTGAGTTTCGACTTCAGTTACTTGGACTAATATAAATAGACGAAAAAGTAGTCAAATAAATGCACATTCAAAAAGTGAAAAACAAATTCAAAAGTGTATGACAAGCACCAGCTCTTGGTTAAAAAAGACACATATAAAAATACAGTCGCATTGCTGCCTCCTCCTTTTTTTTAAACAATGCAAAATTAATGAGCGAGCCACACAAGATCACAGTGTAGAACGTATGTATATATGTGTGAATTCACCATTGTATCAATGAAATTAATCATTTTGGTTACCTGTTCGAATTTATATTCCAAATGAGCGACTTCTTCTTTATCGCGCTGCTTATAAAGAGCTTCCCATCGCTTGTTATTGTGGTCTACCATCGCTTCTCGTTCGATGTTTATAGCTTGCTCAATTAGAAACAGTTGTTTTTCATAAGCTCTTTGCATTATAGTAATTTGCTTTTCTATTCTATCCGAAAGTTCCTTTATATCTTTATCCTGGAATTAGAAATAAGGGATTTTGTCATTTTTGTCACCTTGTCTTAATAATGACTGTTTTACGGTTTCTTGTTTTTTAAGAATCTGAATAACCTGTTTATATAAATCTTCATAATATGACTCATCCATTCTTTTAAGGTCCTCTTTTAGCTCATTAATCAATTTATCTTTTTGCTCCAATAAGTTTTCACATTTACGTTTTTGTTCTTTTATAGCCGCGTCAATATCTAATGGATCCTTGATTTCCAACATAGTGTCCCAATTTGCTGATATAGCATCATACTGGATTTGACTATCAGCTGCCTCTGCTTCCATTTTTGCTATAGAGTCTTTAAAAAACAATCACATATATTAGTATTTTTTAAGTTATAGGTAATTAAAAGTTATTATATAATAAATATAGTATATAATAAGTTATCTGGGCTATCTGGCTCCAGATAGATCTATCTAGAATCCAGATAGCCCAGATAAAAACACATAAAAATTGTATGAAAATTTTAGAATCCTTGTTCCAAGCACAATAGTTTATAATAACTTCCCATACAAATCATCGTTCTTAATTTGGAATTTTCAGCAGAGGTGGAACTGTGCTATCCCTTAGTCACCTTTTTCGACACCTACGGGAAGCGACGGGGTGGCTATATTCCTTACTGCCGTAGCACATATGTAGGTACACAAATACCTATACTAATTTAAATTTGTGCTAGAAACCCATGTCGTAGGTAATAACATTAGGTAATTTAAAATTTCCATCATTACATTACATATAACCCATTTTCACATTTTCTATTTGTTCTTTTTACATAATATGACATACATATATAATTATAAAAAAAAATTGTATTATGTAAAAATCAAACTTAAAATCCATTGTACCTCGCATCTTATCTGAAAATAGAGCACGTCTAATAACCTCACGTTCATCGGTAGTAACTTTAACATTAGTAACTTTAGCTGCTCCATCTAAAGCCAGGCGTTGTAATTCTTCTGCCGCTGCAGTCGTAGCCTGATCGATAGGACCAGGTTCTTCTTCTTTGAATACTTCTTCTAAAGGCTGTTCAGCTCTTAGTCATAAGAAGATAAGGTAAACGTTAATATTTAATCCTACTTATATCGTATCAACTTTTAAAACAAGGACTTAAGTAAGTTAATATAGGTTTTTTTTTACAATCGTAATATCTTTCAAGTGTTAAAAAATTACCTTTTAAGCGCTTCCTGCCGTCGCTTAATACGCAATGCCCGACCAGCTTTCCGTTCATTTGCATCCTGCGACGTAACCTGAGGCTCTTTAGGTGCAAGAACGTCCTCTTCATCATTACAATATCCTCCAAATTTTTCGTCCATAACAATTTCAGTTGTACCAGTAACGTATAAATATATAAAATATTATATTTATTTTGACAATATTTCGAATATCAATCAAAACTTAAAATGAAAATAGTCAAATTGACCAAACAAGTAAATAGATGCAACTCGTTACCATGGGAATACAAGGCTCAATCTTAAATGCTTATTGCATTGCTATCTATTAGCACCAGCGACCAGATTATGGAATTACTGATTTTAGTCTTATTTCGGCAAAGTGGAACGATTCCAATTCAAAACTTAATGATTTATTAGATTAACCTATATATATATATATATATATATATATATATATATATATATATATATATATATATATATATATATATATATATATATATATATATATATATATATATAATTAAAAAAGTGATAAAATTGGTTTCAATTAAATTATTCGAAATGTGAATTCTTTTTCACAGATTAACCACTTTGAAAAATTAATTTAGCAACGGAATTACTTAATAAAATTGCTCCTAGCTTAGTCTACTAATTGCGCCACTTTTGACGAAGAATGAATAGCCAATTTTGTATCAATCAATCAATTACTTCAGCCTATCGCAGTCCACTGCTGGACATAGGCCTCCCCAAATTCGTGCCAGACATTCCGGTTTTCCGCAGTCTTCATCCGGTCTACACCGGCAATCTTACGTAGATCGTCGGTCCAGCGGGCCGGAGGGTGCCCCACACTGCATTTGCCAAGACGCGGTTTCCACTCCAGAACACGGCTGCTCCAACGATTATCGGTCCTGCGACACAGGTAGGCCACACTGTCACTTCAACTTGCTAATTCTGTGCTCTATATCGGTTACTTTCGTTCTCCCACGGATAGTCTCATTTCTAATTCTATCTTTGAGAGAAACCCCAAGCATAGCCCGTTCCGTTACACGTTGAGAGTTACTACCACTACTTACTAAGTTATGGACCAGTCCCTTCGTCAGTGTAATGATAAAATTAAAATATTCGTGGAAAACACTAACAAATTGGGTACAACTTTCTAACCGACTTCCAAAAAAGGAGGAGGTTCTCAATTCGATTGTATTTTTTTTTTATGTATGTTACATCAGAACTTTTGACCGGGTAGACCGATTTCGACAAATTTTGTTTTAATCGCAAGGTGGTGTGTGCCAATTGGTCCCATTTAAATTTATTTGAGATCTAACAACTACTTTTCGAGTTATATCTAATAATGCGTTTTTACTTGACGCTTTTTTCGTCGACCTACGTTGTATTATACCTACCGCATAACTTTCTACTGGAAGTACCGATTTTGATAATTCTTTTTTTGTTGGAAAGGGGATATCCCTAGTTTGGTACCATGATAAGGAAACTAGGATCTGATGATGGGGTACCAGATAAATCGAGGGAAACTCTCGAAAATCCGCAATAACTTTTTACTGGGTGTACCGATTTTGATAATTTTTAATTTAATTGAAAGCTGATGTTTATCATGTGGTCACATATAAATTTTATTGAGATCTGATAACTACTTTTTGAGTAATCTTTGATAACGCGTAGTTGCTTGATTATTTTTTCGTCGATCTACGTTGTATTACTTGTCGATGTAATTGAAGTCGGTTTTTTTTCGTTTGCGAGCAAACACAATTATTTTATGTCTACTGAAAATTTCTTGCGTCTATTTACGTTACTACTGGGTCGTATACTAATACATAATTGTTGCTAAAATAGATAACTGTCTTAATGTAAGGACCTGGCAGTATAGTGGCGATGTTGTGTATATAAAAGGTTTAAATGTAGCGACTTTGAGAATGGCACGTTGCGAAAATTCAATTTTGTCTAGCAATGCAAATCTGTATCGAAGATGCGTCTTGTTTTTGAATACATATATAAGTTTATGCATTCTTCTAAGATCATCCATTTGTTGTTTGAAAATTAAGTTATCAATTTATAACTCTCAAATACATAAAGCACTCAGCAGATTCGTGAGTCGCAGGAACACTCAGTAGTCAAAGCTATATTACTCAAAACAACTTTGTTACAATAAAGCCACATGGTAAGTTAATCGTATCTGTGCCTTCGAGAAAACATCTGTCCATCTATCTACAGCAAAAATTAAGGCAGTGTCGTCTACTTATGTCCAAAGTAATATCGGTTCGAGAATACTACCCTGTGGGGCACCACGTGTTATCAAAACTTAGCTACTCCCAACATCATTAATTTAAATATACTGATATCTACCGGATAAGTAGTCTTCATAGAGCCTAAGTTGATTGTCCCTGATGCCTACATATTCGTGTCTCTTTAGAAATACCTTAATCGAGACCGCATCGAACGCCTTAACTAGGTCGGGAAATACACTTTCTACCATTGTCTAATATTTATAAACAGCGTGCTCTGTAAATTGACCGTCTCTAAAGGTCTAAAGCCAAATTGCACGTGATAAGATTTTTTTTTCGAACTAATTTGAGCTTGTTGGAAAGTTACATGTACATATAATAAAAATGTAGCGGATCGCTGTCTGTACATGGAAGATATAGGAAAAAAATATATAATTGGGACCTTTATCAACGCAAATAGCACCCAAAACAATGATGGTTAAAAATTTTCCTTGTTAACCGACTTCCAAAATGGAGGAGGTTCTCAATTCGACTGTATTTTTTTTTATGTTTGTTACATCAGAACTTTTGACCGGATGGACCGATTTCGACAAATTTTGTTTTAATCGAAAGGTGGTGTGTGCCAATTGGTCCCATTTAAATTTATTTGAGATCTAACAACTACTTTTCGAGTTATATCTAATAATGCGTTTTTACTTGACGCTTTTTTCGTCGACCTACGTTGTATTATACCGCATAACTTTCTACTAGATGTACCGATTTTGATAATTCTTTTTTTGTTGGAAAGAAGATATCTCTAGTTTGGTGCCATGATAAGGAAACCAGGATCTGATGATAGGATCCCAGAGAAATCGAGGGAAACTCTCGAAAATCCGCAATAACTTTTTACTGGGTATACCGATTTTGATAATTTTTGATTTAATCGAAAGCTGATGGTTATCATGTGGTCACATATAAATTTTATCGAGATCTGATACCCACTTTTTGAGTAATCTTTGATAACACGTAGTTACTTGACTATTTTTTCGTCGATCTACGTTGTATTACTCGTCGATGTAATTGAAGTCGGTTTTTTTTTTCGTTTGCGAGCAAACACAATAATCTGTTCGTTTGTGCACACTAATCTGAAACAGCTTATCCGATTTAGACATGGTTTTCACTAATATATTGTGGTAAGTTTCACTTAACATTTAGTGTTTTGTGTTAATCGGATCATAAATAAGAATGTTAAGCCAATTTAAATAATCACGTTAAACATGTAAATAAACAAGTGACGGTGTTTATGATCCAAAATAAATATCCAATTTTTTTTTGTCAAAAGTCACTATACCTTGCAGACGAAGTCGCAGGCACAGCTAGTAGTAAATAATTGTCAAAGACAGTTTTCATTTTAATTCTATCCATGCTTTAAATAAAACAAAGTTTAATTTATAAAGTTTTATTACTTATTTTACTTTTTGCTGTTAAGGATAATACCATCGTATTTCTGTTGGAACCACTTCATGGCATCTTCCTTCGTCAATCGGTGTGGGAACCCAACCTTTCCAGTCTTACGTCTCCTATGGGCGACATTGAATCCTAAAAGAAAGAAGAAGTTGCACAATGATAAACAAATAGCATTTTATGTTCCAACCAATAAATAAATAAATTCAGAAAAAAAACTGAATAATAAATAATTTTTAAATTAATTTTGATCTTTTTTTTAAGTTAAAGTTACTACTTTGTAAAAAAATTATGAAGATTAGGCTAAAATATAAATTTTTAGAGTCATTTTTTATGTACCTTAGCACTATAGAGAAATAATTACAAAATAAATCTCCTGTTGGGTTAAGTTTTTTTATAGCACACAATTTACAGAGTAAAGATAGTCAATCAATTACCCTTGAACAAATGTGCATATTTTAAGTTAATAACTATATGTTAGTCACTAATTTCAATTTCTAATTTAAACAAAAGAATGTTTACAAGCTGATAAAGTACAAATTAATTGTATATTTATACAAATAAATCACTAGTCGTGTATGTTTTTATGCACTTGAGTTTTCATGAATGACTAACAATTTAGCTAACTTATTTCTATCTTTTCTAATAATATGAAGAAGGTTTTCACAAAATGAAAAATTGAGAAAATTTATATAGTCTAAGATCCTGATATAAAACGACCTTCACTGAGATGTTTATTTGATGAAACGTATTTTATATTTAATTTGTCAATAAATTATATTGCATATGGGTTGCCTGACAAATTTCAGTCCAGGATATGATAAATCATTATCATTACTATATAATAAAACTAAGTTGATAAAATGTGCGTACCGATAAAACTTAAAAAGGAGTCCCGGCACGATAAAGGGATTTATATAGTGTGACAGTCCTTTATCCCCCCTTCGAACAAGAAAGTTCCCGTTTTAACCTTAAGGGCGTGTTTTTATAGATTTTTAGCTTTTCCGGCGCCATTTGTTGTCGAGTATTTGAACTTCATTCAGAACAACGATTATTTGGGTTGCATTTCGAAAGGAGCTGCGAGCAATTGCAACATGTGTAGTAAGGGCGCGAAATTTAAAATTCCAATTTCAATAAAGTCTTAAATTACATGTTACTATAATATTTATTAAATTTTATGTATTTATACAGCAGAAGCTAACTTATATTTTGGAGTTAAAGCGACATAATTTTAGTTATTCAAATTAGTTCTGAAAACATTTTAAAATTTAAGTTTTTAAATTTCGCTCCTTTACTACGTATACGACAGCTGTAGAACATATTGTTACGGTGGACGATAATGTCGAGAACATTCTAGGTGTGTAAAAGAAAATATTCTTAAACTTTCTCGAATATCCTAGAGCCTAGCTCTCTGAATATATAAGAGCCCGGTGTCGCCAGCCAGAGTTAGTTCGATTTGAACAGCGAAACAAGCGATTACGAAACGAAAAGGAAAGAAGTTATTCAAAAAAAGAAGAAGAATTAGGGTTTGGAAAATTTTGTTAAATAGCCGTGCGAAGCCAGGGCGGGAAGCTAGTTAGTAATAATAATAAAAAATTACATTTCACCGGTTTGATTATTAGACAAATTCTATACCAATCGAAAGTATGAAGCGCATAGAATATGCAAATGTTAGGTTGCTTATTCTTTTCCGGTCCCAACTCTCGGGCAGCCAGGTATAAACAGGGTATATCGATCGATGGCATTTCACACCGGTCTGATTATTGAATTAAAATTAAATGAAATTAAATATTATTTCATTATGAACACGGTGGTAAAGGGTTGCCTGTGGAAAATCAGTCCCGAATTCCGGTTGTCGAATTTTGAATAATTGTGTTTGCTCGCAAATGAAAAAAAACCGACTTCAATTACATCGACAAAGTAATACAACGTAGGTAGACGAAAAAATAGTCAAGTAAATATGCATTATCAAAGATTACTCCAAAAGTTGTAATCAGATGACGATGAAATTTAAATGTGACCACCAAAACGTAATTATAACTTTTTACTGGGTGTACCAATTTTGGTACACCCAGTAAAAAGTTATAATCAAACTGTAAATATAAAAAAAAAAAATTATAATTAATCATATCCTGGACTGAAATTTGTTAGGCAACACATGAAGGTCGTTTTACATTAGGATCCTATACTAATAATAAATTAGAAAATTTCAGAAAACAACAAATATTTCAACTTTACATGTTTGACATTTTAAAACAATATGTCTGTCATGTCAGCTATTATTATAGTAATCTCACCTGGTCTTCCAAGAACGACATAAAAGTCGAGACCATAGATACCAATAGATGGGTCATACTTGATACCCAAGTCAATGTGCTCCTGAATACCAAAGCCGAAGTTACCAGTAGCAGAGAAGTTATCACGTCTCAACTCGTATTCTCGGACCTGGAAGATTTATAAAATATGAATTCAAAAAAAAAACACTTCAATGGACAAAGGTAAAATATGAAAGAAATTGAAAATACATAAATAGTGCAAGGGTGGCCTTATTACGAAAAATCTCTTATAGGCAATTCTTTGGGGTGGATTAACTTAAATTTAGACAGCCAGAAACTCATATATAATATGGTAAAAGTTATACTAATATCATATATAATATCAACATGATTGAATAATTGTGTTTGCTCGCAAACGAAAAAAAAACCGACTTCAATTACATCGACAAGTAATAAAACGTAGATCGACGAAAAAATAGTGAAGCAACTACGCGTTATCAAAGATTACTCAAAAAGTAGTTATCAGATCTCAATAAAATTTATATGTGACCATATGATAAACATCAGCTTTCGATTAAATTAAAAATTATCAAAATCGGTACGCCCAGTAAAAAGTTATTACGGATTTTCAAGAGTTTCCCTCGATTTCTCTGGGATCCCATCATCAGATCCTGGTTTCCTTATCACGGTACTAAACTAGGGATATCCCCTTTCCAACAAAAAAAGAATTATCAAAATCGGTACATCCAGTAAAAAGTTATGCGGTATAATACAACGTAGGTCGACGAAAAAAGCGTCAAGTAAAAACGCGTTATTAGATATAACTCGAAAAGTAGTTGTTAGATCTCAAATAAATTTAAATGGGACCAATTGGCACACACCACCTTTCGATTAAAACAAAATTTGTCGAAATCGGTCTACCCGGTCAAAAGTTCTGATGTAACATACATAAAAAAAAAAAAAAAAAATACAGTCGAATTGAGAACCTCCTCCTTTTTTGGAAGTCGGTTAAAAATTAGTTAATATCATGACTTTCTTAATTCACTTTTTTTTACAAATTTGTAACTTAACAGTACTAAGAAGCAATAATTACATAATTACATTATAAACAGTAAATAAAGTACTTTTTAGCAATTACATAAATATTTATGTAATTTCACTGAGTAATCTGAACAGTAAAAAATAGTGTTCAGAAGTTGCAATCGGAAATATTAATATTGCATGAATATACAAAGAAAACACTATGTTAAATGCCTCTTGAACAATTCATGCATAGATTAACCTAACCAAATATATATAAATAATGTAACATATTTTCTGAAAGTAATAAATATAATTTAAAAAAAAAGCATTAAGAAAAAATTGTTGGTTGGTTGTAAAAATTGGTTGAAAAGTAAAAAAAAAAATTAAAATAGGACCACATGATAAGCACTACCTTTTAATTAAAAAAAGAATGCTAAAAATCAGTTCACTCAGTAAAAAATTATGAAGTAACACATGTAAAAAGAGAATAGTCAAATTGAGATGCTCCTCTTTTTGAAGTCGGTTAAAAAAGGAGACTAATAAAGTTACTTTTTTTAATACTTCAAAAAAATTTTATACAATAAAAATAATAGTCTTGAACTACACGCAATCACATTTTGACAATGTCATAAAACACCATAATGATGTAAGGTTTCAGATATACACAATGGTTACAGTATGTTAAAGTTGCCTAATCAACAAAATTTTTAATATAAACAAAAAGTACTTAGGTATAAAAAGCTTCTAATGTTTATTATAAACATGTAATGGGGTTCCAAAGCCAACATCGAAACTAGGATAACTGTAATAAACATGTAGCCATAACAGTCTGACATCTGAATCTAAATAATACATATGTATTATTTGTCCTGTCAAACTTATTACAATCTGTGAGATCCTTTATTTATTTGGATAGGATGTGTATTTAAGTAATTGTCGGATTACATTACAATTTTCCATAGAGCAGTTTCATTAACTGAAAGAAACAATTATAATTATTTACATGACTCATAATGATGAATTTTTTTTTTTTATACATCTATGTCTGCAAACAATCATAATTATAGACCACTTGATGGTTAATGGTTACCGTAGCCTATAGACACCAGCAACATCAGAAGCATTACAAACGAATTGCTGACCCTAAATAAAGTCAAATTGTTATCTATGTTATCTCTTTACTTTGGCCCAACTCTTAAAATCATAAAAAAACCAGCCCAGTGCGAGTCGGACTCGCACACGAAGGATTCCATACCATTGACTAGGTATCATTTTTGGTCTAAATATTTGTTATTTTAATTTGATTATTTATTATTAAAGTAAATATACAATTAAGTATTTTGTGAATATTTCAAGTGCCTACCTGTTACCCATTTATTGACATCGAGCAAAAATAGACAAAAAATGGCGTTTTTTGTATGGGAGATTTTAAATATTTAATTTTGTTTTTAGCATTTGTTGTTATAGCGGCAACAGAAATACATAATTTGTGAACATTTCAATTGTCTAGCTATCGCGGTTCTTAAGATACTAAGTAAAGACAAAAAGTAGTGGTAAATTCAAAATAAATTAATATCCTGACCAAGAAACAAGAAATTTCTTTTAATAGCAGTGTCCATAAAATTTCATATCCATTATATCCTTAAGACAAGCCACTGAATTTGTCCAAATGATTAGAATTTTCATTGAAATAAAAGTTTGCTTTTTATAAAATATTTATAGCAAAAATTCTGAGAAGATATTATATACACATTAATATTATATATTATATATCTATGCTTTTAATAAAAATTCTTTGCTGCGCAAGAAAATGAAAATTGTTTTACCTTTAATCCTCTTTCGAGGATCTCCTCAGCCTTAGCTCCACGGACAGTACAATGTACTGCAATTTTTTCATTACGACGTATACCAAAAGACCTGACAGTGTATCTAGCCTTAGAGAAAACAGGCTGCTGGCCAGTCAGTTGTTCCAACACCTGGAATTAAACAAAAATACAGTGTTTTGTTTAAATTAGACTAACAGTAAAACATAAGTAAAAGAAACTAATGCAAATGGAAGGAATTTTATACATTATACAAAAACAATACATAATGTTAGCAGACATTCCACTTGAAAAGAAGAAAAGCCTTTGTGCTTTAAAACAAACTTAAAAGTATACAAGTAGTTATGAATACAAAGACAAATTTTTTAACCTTATAATTATTTATTTATTTATTTTATTAAGATACATTTAAGAATATAAAATACAATTACTAATAATAACCGATTCAGCCTATAATATCCCACTACTGGGCATAGGCCTCTTTCCCCATGCAGGAGAAGGATCAGAGCTTAATCCACCACGCTGCTCCAATGCAGGTTGGCGGATATATTACCTACTATGAGTAACGATCGCTATCAGGTGTACATAATAATAACCGGGACCGACAGCTTAATATGCTCTCTAAGGCACGGTGGGAACAACCATAAGGACTGTATAAACACCCAGACCACAGCAAACACCTGTATGGCCAATACAAATGTTTGTCATGTGCAGGGATTGAACCTGCAACCGCCAGCGCAACGGGTACAATCTATGGCTGTGACCGCTGCGCCAACGCGGCTAAATACTAATAAATAAGATGCCACATAAACTCATCCAAATTTTACCGGACAGTAACAGTATTGTCGCCATTATCACTAAGTACATAATATATTCAACTTAATGTTGAATTACATCTTTTTTTTTTTTCATAGCATTTGTTAATTATATAAAATCATCACACATCAATCGGTTAAACACTGTATGCCGATAGACTGACCAACCAGTTTAATTTAATTCAGTTAAATTTTTTATTTAAATTTCTGAAATGGTGTTATTGTATATTATACAAATAAAAATGTAACGCATAAATATGTAAGTTCTATTAAAATTTCAGGTAGTGTTTCATAAGTACCTGAAAGTTGCATTAGAAATATTGATCTTGCATGAAAATATAAAGACAACACAAATGATGTGCTTCTACAATATTTCATGCCAAACAACAAATAGTTGACTGTTGTGGAAAATACTGAATACATGAGTTTAATATAAATTTTCTATGTGAATTATTGAATCACATACATCATACCAAATATTCATTTGTTTTAGACGATAGGAATTAAGACTACAAACATCGAAAATGTGTTTTAAGCTGAGTTTGGGTGACTTAATTGAGGTTATTTCAATGCAATACCATACATATATCATGGATAGACCTAGGACGAATATAATACAATAAAAACAATATACATACTTTAGCAGCACGTGTCAATCTGTCTCCAGATTCACCGACACAGATGTTCAAACACAATTTTCTTATGTGCAGATTTCGCATAACATTTTTGGAGTTGTCTTTAGGAGGCTTCTTCTCCTTCTTATCCTTTTTGAGTGCAGGATTTGCTGGCGGTGGTACACGCTGAAAGCCAGATTTCCAATTATAACAACCACTTAAATTATGGTAATTAAATAAACACCGTGTACTGTACAATAGCGATAGGTTAGGTCACAATAAATGTTTTAAGTCGCGGAATAAATAAAATACCGTATATTTAAAAATTTAGCAACAATATTTGAAACAAATTTCATATAAAGGACATTTTTACTGCTAAATTTTCACTGATTAAAATAGATAACATTTGCGGATAAATTAAAAACACCTACCGCCATGATTACAAAATTCTGAAAGAAATAAACGTCAAAGCAGTGTTGTTAACTAGACATGTCGATTTAAAATCGATTAATCAAAAAAATCGATTATTTAGAGTAATATAATCGATTTTGAACCCTACGTCGATTCAATGAATCGATTCATAAACCTCCCGAATCGGACCGATCCATTCAAAGAACTAGCGATAATCTTCCTCAATTGGCTGCGGTATTTAGTTTTTTTAATTTTTTGCTGTTGTCGGACGCAAAAGCAACTGGCAGTACTTGGTCAATAACTTGAACGCGTCATAGAGTAAATATTTATGAACGCTTGCGAAGGTGGCGTTAAAGGGGCCTACTCAAAGCACTGCATGCAGGGCCTGCTTGCAGTTACTGCCGCAGAGGATGTTGCTCCACAAAGCACTGCAAATCATTTACGCGGCATACGTTGTCGTGTTCACTTGTGTTGTCTTTGTCCTTGCCTAAATTCGTCAGTTTTTATAAATGGCTCCTACATTATTCAAACACCAAAAAATAGCATTGGGTTTGACTGTATTGAGTACTTGTAGCGTTCAAAAGAAAAAAAGGAAGCACTGGTGTAAAAAAGTTTTATATTTTTCATGTAAAAGCGACATAGCCTGCGAACGCATATCTTTGTTATGATAATGATCGTGGTTGGTTTTCCAAAGACATGGCAAATCCCTATACAATTAGATTACGTCCTTCCACACGTCTTTTTCTCGCTGGCTCATTTTTCTTGAAGAAAACAGAGCCAAACAAATAATATAATAAAACTAAACCAACTAACCACCAACTAACTGATTAATTGCTAAATGACAACCACTGACAAGACAAACCCCAGGTCAAATAGAGTAGACAAACGTCGCAATGTACCGACGTAAACAAAATGGTGGTCTAAATCGGCCCCCTTAAGGGGCCTACTCAAAGCACTGCCTGCAGGGCCCTGCTTGCAGTGCCACTGCCGATCGTATTGTATGTATGCATGCAGGGCCGATATTTTAATTGTTCACCCTGTCGCAGGGCCGCAGTGTCGTTCTGCCAGCCCGACACACGATCTCCCCACTCCGTAAACTGCAATCAGGGACATGTGTAGCTCGGTCGGGCCGATTTAGACCACCATTTTGTATACGTCTGTACATTCCGACGTTTGTCTACTCTATTTGATCTGTGGTTTTTCTTACATAGTTACTGTGGAGAGGTCATTGATCTAAATTTCAAGTCTTCATAACTGGCCCAGTAGCAAGGAACCTTAAAGTAACAATTAATCTTTCTCTTGCGCTTACAGTATCTCTCATCAAAATACTTTTTTTTTTCAATTAGTGGTGTCACCATTTGCAATAAATCTTAACCCTTTCGGACCTGTTGGTATGTATATGTCCCATACTTCAGATGACTGTTGGGACATAACATCCCATGGATATGCAACTAAGGACTGAGACTCTAAATTTACTTTATAAATGGGATTATACATCCCGTATCGTGAATGGATCTTCACTTTATATATTGACAATGGTAGTTTTTATCTGGCAACATTATTTTTTAGACTGTGGTAATTTATAAAGGTCCCGGAAAAGACGTTACATTTTTGATAAAAAATTTAAGTGGTTTTAAAGCTGTTTTCAGGTAAGTTTTTTTATTTATTACGTTCTGTAAACCAACTAATTTATGTTAAAGATATTTTCTTTGCAAAATATTGGGATTTTGATAAACAATTTTGGTTTTGGGACAGTGGATCCCATCAGTCTTTTTAAAACTTACTTAACCTTAGATTGAAGGAGTTTTCATTGCATTATGCTGATTTATAGGTTATATGGAAATAATGCTTTTCATTGCTTTCTTTTACTACTTAATACTGCTTTTCGCTGCTTTTGCATGATTGTGCACTTGTTTCAGAACGTCTTCAAAACGCAAAATTATAAAAAAAAAACGCTGAGAGAAGATGAAATTAGTAAATTCTTAGACGATGATGATGACGATGAGACCTCTTTCGATGAATCTGTTGGTAGTGATGACTTATATGTTCCACCGCAAGACTCACATGCTAGACGTACCTTTGAAAATGAATCAGATAGTAGTATTGATGGTGATGCTTTGATTGAACCACAAGACCTACTAATGCAAAAAGATGAAGAGATGATTAGTGCAAGTACGAATCATATTGAACTAGAAAGTGAAAGTGTAGAAGTAGAAGTGAGTGTGTTTTATAGACGTGCAATGGGTGGTGTTGACCGAAATGACAGAATGTGTGGTGAGCATGAATTTGAACGGAAATCGACGAAATGGTGGAAGAAAGTATTCTAAGCTTTTGAAAATGGCAGTAGTAAACTCTTGGGTAGCATACAGAGAAAAGGTAAATCTAAAATGCTCTATGAAAGATTTCATGATTGATTTGGCTGAGAATATGGTAGAATACGGAAAAGATATAACGAGAAACAAAAGAAGACTTGTGAATCCCATGCGACCTACTGGAGGTGTGGTGGGTAACCATTTACCCATCCAAACCGATAATAGGAAACGTTGCATTTCATGCACAAAAAACAAAAAAGACACGCGCACTTACACCAAATGTAGTGCGTGTAATAGCTTTTTATGTAAAAACTGTTTTGCATCATTTCACCTTTCCTGATGCCCATTTCTTCTCTAAGTATTTTGCCCTCTGCTCTCGTTTTTTTTTCATTTATATAATTTTCTATTGCCTTAAAATACTAAGCAGACATGATGTTTTTTGATAACATTCAATAAATAGTAAATATAGCATTATTGTTTTATTTATAAAATACAATTTATAATTTTTCCAAAAAATGTATGAAAAACCTACTCAAATACAATAGGTTTCAAGACTGATGGGACATATTGTCCCATGGTTAAAAGTCTAGATTTCAGCCATAAGAAAAAGTCTAGATAGTTTTTATAGTAATCTTATTTCAGTATAAGTATTTTACAACGTTTTAACGCGTGAAGATTCATATTTTAAGTTTCAGTCTAAGAACTGTACCCCTAGCCCGAACCGAAAGGGTTAAAAGACTGATTCATCTATTCTAAGATAGTTCTTATAGTCATGAGGTTCTAATTCTTTCAATAAATTGGCGTGACTCAATGTCTTACGCAGTAGTAACCATTTTTTACACCAGTGCTTCCTTTTTTTCTTTTGAACGCTACAAGTAGTCAATACAGTCAAACCCAATGCTATTTTTTGGTGTTTGAATAATGTAGGAGCCATTTATAAAAACTGACGAATTTAGACAAGGACAAAGAGAACACAAGTGAACACGACAACGTATGCCGCGTAAATGATTTGCAGTGCTTTGTGGAGCAACATCCTCTGCGGCAGTAGCTGCAAGCAGGCCCTGCAGGCAGTGCTTTGAGTAGGCCCCTTTACTTGCGTTAAAAAAAATAATTTTTTTATCCGGCTGTCAAACCTAACCTATCTAAAAAATAAAAATCTAAACCTATCTAAATTTTATAAACTTAAAATTTAATTAATTTATTAACCGACTTACAAGTACTTAGGCGAGACTAGAAATTGCTGAGCAAAAGATCCTGGGTTCGATTCCCACCTCTACCTATTCTTTTGAAGGAATATAGGCGTGATATTATGTTTATTAATTTAATAATACTTCTATCCAATTACTTGTATTTGCAGTAAATGGTCATCAATAATGTCCTGTATCTTTATTAGGCAATTAGTCATGTTTGAAATTGGCTCGATTAATCGAAAATCGATCTTTTAATGCTCGATTTAAACAAGAATCGATTCTAGTATGTCCGATTTGAATCGAATCAGAGATCGATATTTTTTAAAATGAATCGACATGCCTATTGTTAACTCTTGTAAAAAAATTCCCCAAAGAGTATGTAAGGTACTTTTCCCTAAAAAGACCTAAAGATCTTTTAACAAAAGTCCCTAAATTAAAAACAAAACCCCCAAAAATTTAAATTATTTAGAAATAAGTCAGATTTTTTTATTAGTTTTTATTTTTCAAAGGGTTTTAAAATAAAAAACAAATTATTTTGTTTACTTTGCTTTAGTATATATTCATTGAATATGTTTTTTTAGAAATTGATAATTGAGGAATTGTTATTTTTTATTAGTTTGTTTTAATTAGAATTTAACAAAAAAGTTATTCTTCAGTTTGCAGTTACAAAATAAAAAAAAAAAAAATCTGAAATAAAAGTAGAATAAGTGACTCCTTATTACATCAGCTGTCTGTCGTCTGTCTAATGTAAAGTATGGTTCCACCCTTTTCAAAATTCTTAACTTTTTGCAGCCACGGGTTTTTCCAGAACTGTAACTAATACTTTGAAGTGCAGCATTATCATAGCAGATAGCGCTAAAGGCGTGGTCGTACCGTCGTCGTTTTTTTTTGGTATCGCAGGGGAACCCATTTACGGGTGATATCCAGGACGCCCGGGTAGGCAGTCCTAGACCGTATGTCGGCTTCAGCACTTGGGGATGCAATAAACCGACCAAAACCCCTGCGGGAGCCTAAAACCGCTTTAATTGGAGGGTCCCTGATCTGCAGGCAACAGGATCCCTCCAGCAACTGGCTGGCCTCGACGAAAAGGCCAGACTTCTCCTCCATGGGACTGTCCGGCTCACCTCTGAACAATCCCGACGACGCCATGTCTAGCAGGACCGGGTTCCCATCCCGGCCCAACACGAGCACAGGGGCGTTACTAGAGGCGCATTAAGTAGCGCCTCCTACGCACCTCCGTTCGTCGCCTGCGGACGGAGGCCTCGTCGGTGGCCTCCTCTCTCATCCGCTCGTCGTTCTCCTTCTGGGACATTACTGTCTCGCAGAAGGAGACCATCGCCGTCCAGGACTCGTCGTTACCGAGCATCGCGGTGATGACGCTATAGGCAGTGACAAGTCCCCTCCAAGGACTATCGTCAGATCACGACGCAGCGCCGCCTATCTTGGGCACACCTTGAGGGTGTGCTGGGCAGAGTCCACCGCCACGCCACAATCGTGACATCCAGTCGTCAGCTCCTTTTGGGCCGTCCGACACAAGTATTCACCAAAGCAGCCGTGCCCGGTGAGAACCTGCATCAGACTGAAGGTGAGGGGCTTGCGCTTATGGCGCATCCACCACTCAAGAACCGGGCGCAAGGCAGCCGTTACGCGTGTGCCATACGGCTGGTCCGCCAGGTCTTCCCCCCACCTCCGCATGAATGCTTCTTGCCCCATCTGGCGCACCCGTAGGATCCTGTCTAACGTGGGGTTCTCACCGAGAGCCCTCCTACTCGAGACGTATGAGTAGGTCTCGGCAAGGACCTCCGCCATGAGCTCTCACGGGGGGTCACCGGCTAGAGCAGAAGCTGCAGCCCACGATACCGTACGGTATCCCCGGATCACCCTCACCGCGATGATCCTTTGCGCCGACCGCAGTGCGGCCTTATTCCTCGCAGTGAGGCGATCCGCCCAAACCGGGACACCGTACGTCGCCATACTCCGGTAGACTCCGGAATATAGCTGCCTGCATGCGGCGCTGGGTCCTCCGAGGTTCGGGAGGAGTCTGCCCAGTGCACTCACCACCTTTACGACCTTTGGTCCCACCATAGCGAAGTGTGGGCCGAAGGTCCACCCTCCAGCAGCCTCCCGAGATACGGGGGCACTCCGAAGAATTTCAGTGCCTCCCGAATCACTGCATACGGGACCGTCGTCGTTAAGTAAAGGCGGGCCAAAAACGAATAAATGTAAAACTCGATAAGTAATAGAAAATTAACTTATTTTTATTTACTGCAACTTTTCATTCAGTTTTACGATCTACTCTACTACAATAGTAGCTTGCGGAGATTTTAGTTAAGTAAATGTAACTAAAATTTCCGTATTAAAATTTTAAACATCAATTATTTGCGTCAAGTTAGTGTGGGGCAAATCCATCTTGTCCCACTGTGGGTACTGGGTACCCTCATGTTTACAGCCACTGGATTTGCTCTCCAAGTGATCACGGGATCGTACTTTATTCGTTATCTACCAACAGGTTCCCAATTCTTTTATTGATATTCAATAAAACATTCTGAAAACTCGGCACTACAATACAAGGGCCTCCTTAAGAAGAAATGCGCAAATGGTGTCTACGAAACGTGGTAAATTAGACAGAACTACATGAGGTTCATTCGGAGGCCTGCTCCAAGAAGGTCTCAATTTCAAACACAAATTGTAATATGTCGCCACGTAAATTGTATACTGCCACCCGAGGCATAATTAACCACACATGCAACATCTCGTAACGTCGCAGAATAAACAGTGTGGGTGAGAACACTGAGCAATGAGGAACTTCAGCGTAACGAGCATAGTTTTAGATCACAGTCTGTCGAAAGCAACATTAATGCTACGTATAGTCTTATTTTCAGTGGCATTTGCCCAGCGAGAGCTGAACAGTCTAGTCATTTTTTTTTTCTTAACGTGGGAAAACCCATCATGGACACCCCTCTTCGGGTTACGCGCGCACATATCCCGTCTGTTTTGACCAATTATTATGAATTCATTTTGATGATTCATCAATAGTTGTTTCGTAAAGATAAATTGTGTAAAGTCGTAGACAATTCCGATTAAAGTTAAAGCTATGCTGCCTATATTTTTTCTCTCTTAAATTAACAATTTGTCAATATCATCAGTATCATACCTTTAGTACCTGGGTGACCGAGCTTGGCTCGGTATTTTTGTTTACTAAATCGTATGGTGTGTGAAATTTCATACTCCTCAGTCCGCGTAATTTTCGTAAAAAGAGGTACAAAGTTTTTGCTTCGAGTATTATTATATATAATATATAAATGTAGTTGCAAAACATATTGGTATTCTAATAAAGTTGGCTATAACTTATGAAGAAAAAATTAGCCTATTTGCGAACATGTTAATGAAAGTTGAATAAAAAACTAAATCGGCCCGAAGAAAACAATATTTATACGCATTCAAACCATTTGCATGAAAATCTGATTGAATTTAGCAAACACGTGATTAATGATAATTGTTAATATCTAATAACAGGTGTTAACCCACTGTCTCAACTGATGAAAGACTATAATCTAACTAGCGAACCGCCCCGGCTTTGCACGGTTGCAAAAACTACCAGTATTCTTCTACTATATTATGCATGTATAATAGATATAAATCTTCCTCTGGAATCACTCTATTTACTAAAGAAAACCGCATCATAATCCGTTTCGTACCTACATAGTTTTAAAGATCTAAGCATACAGACAGCGAGAAGCGACTTTGTTTTAGGTAGGTATACTGTGTAATGATTAATGATGATCCCTTGAACCCTTAAATGAGTTCTTATATATGTATCTAATTTTATTTATTTGATTAGGTACTCTTATATATTTTACTAGCTAAGATACGTGGTTTTATCGTCGTCAATTTGAGGTAAATCAACACTATAGAAACTTTTCAGTTTTATAACATCAGTGTAGACGTATAGCTCGCAAAATTTGTATTTTATAGAAAACATTTGGTTATTTCATCTATACGAATAAATAAAATTGGAGTGTTTGTTTGTAATATTAAAATAACCGCTTTTTACTAAATGCATATGGATGTATATTATACAATACCTACATATACCAATAAAACATTTTTTACAATTTTTGTCTGTTTGTCTGTCTGTCTTGTGTTTGTTCCGGCTAATCTCTGAAACGGCTGTACCGATTTTGACGGGACTTTCACTGGCAGATAGCTGATATAGTAGGGAGTAATTTAGGCTACTTTTATTTTAGAAATTTATTTATTTTATAACTCTAGAAACTGAACTTTTTGTCAAATTCCACGCGGATGAAGTCGCGGGAATAGTTAGTATTATGTATAATAGACTGGGCCAAAAAAAAAACGACTTGTTTTCTTAACGATACTGTGAAAATATCAATCATGATGATAAAAAAAGATTATTGTGAAAGTTTGAGACCTTAATAATAATATTAAGGGGTGTATCGTTACGACTTTAGGTTTTTTAAAAGTTATTGCATTTTTTTACTCAAAACTCGTCATTTATTAATCTGAATTTTTTTTAACGATGCGTATTCATAAAGGAAATTAAATTTCCTAGAAAAAAGCTTCTTAGTAAATTCATGTAAAACAAGTGGTTTCCTTGTACCTAATCGTGCTTTAAGCAGTGATTTATTTTTTTAATTTTGCGTTTTGATTTTAGATTTTCGTAACTACCAGAAATATTTATGACGACGTATATAATATAAATGACGTGGCGTTGGCGCAGCGGTAGTAGCAGTGGCTGTTGCGCTGGCGGTCGCGGGTTTAATTTCCGCTCACAACAGATATCTGTATCGACACTATAGATGTTAGTCTTTATCTGGGCGTTGTGTTTGAGTATTGTGTGTGTTTCCGGATCCCCAACACAGGAAAAAATCCTACTGGGGTATCCGTTGAGTGTAAAGGGTTTATTAATTCTTATTCTCATATTTAAAAAAAGGATAAATTACTTTTACGAATACGAACGGCTTACTACTTACCTTTACGAAACTTTGAAAGGAATGAATTTAGTTAAAAATGTCAAGAATTTTTATTTAGAGAGTATTAAATTTCCTTTGAAAATAAGTATTTTGAACCATTAAAATATTGATATATCTGGTAGTTACAAAAATCAAAAATCGAAACGCAAAATTGATTAAATAAATCATTGCTTAATGCACAGTTACATGGAAACCATTTGTTTTACAATAATTTAATAAGGAAGCTTTTTTCTAGGAAATTTAGTTTCCTTTAAGAATACGCATCGTTTAAAACTTTTCAGATAGACAAAATAAGTAAGTAAAAAAATACTATAGCTTTTAAAAACCTAAAGTCGTGACGATACACCGCTTAATATTATTAATAAGGGCTCAAACTATCAAAATAATCTTTTTTTATCATCATAGACGATATTTTCACAGTACCGTTAAGAAAGAAAAAGTCGTTTTTTTGCCCTGTCTGGCGAATAATAATGTATAATATATCTGAACGTTAAGTATTCGAGTGCGGTAAACACGGTTTTTCCCACATAAATTCAGATTTAGCAGGAATTTATGGGATGATAATTGTGTTTGCTCGCAAACGAAAAAAACCGACTACAATTACATAGACAAGTAATACAGCGTAATAAGATGACTACTGGTGTGTATTGCCCATAGTCACCACTTAACACGCTGGGCAGGCGGGTTGGTGACCGCAGGGTTGGCTTTGTCGCACTGAAGACGCTGTTGCCCGTCTTCGGCCTGTGTATTTCAAAGTCAGCAGTTGGATGGTTATCCCGCCATCGGTCGGCTTTTTAAGTTCCAAGGTGTTAGTGGAAGTGTGTTATCCCTTAGTCGCCTCTTACGACAGCCACAGGAAAAGAGGGGGTGGCTATATTCTTTAGTGCCGTAACCACACAGCCTCATCGCGCCACACATCGCCAAAACTATTAAATTAATTTATCCGAATCTTGAGTTCATTTTTAATACGAGCTAAGAAACTGATTACTATTAATCTCGAAATTCAGCACGATTCTCTTTGAGGAGGGATGAAAATCAAAATGTGTACTTCCTCGTATGATTAAGTAGTTACAATTCATTAAAAAGCTAGTAAAACTTAATTTTTTCTTTTTTAGAGTTTCGTACCCAAAGGGTAAAAATGGAATCCTAGTCCCTATTACTAAGATTTCGCTGTCGGTCCGTCTGTCCGTCCTTCCGTCCGTCCGTCCGTCCATCCGTCCGTCTGTCTGTCACCAGGCTGTATCTCAACAAACGCGATAGCTAGTACAGTTGAAATTTTCACAAATTATGTATATCTGTTGCCGCTATAACAACAAATACTAAATACATAATTGTGTTTGCTCGCAAACTAAAAAAAACCGACTTCGATTACATCGACGAGTAATAAACGTAGATCGACGAAAAAATAGTCAAGTAACTACGCGTTATCAAAGATTACTCAAAAAGTAGTTATCAAATCTCAATAACATTTATATGTGACCACATGACAAACATCAGCTTTCGATTAAATTAAAAATTATTAAAATCGGTACACTCGGTAAAAGTTATTGCGGATTTTCAAGAGTTTCCCTCGATTTCTCTGGGATCCCATCATCAGATCCTGGTTTCCTTATCATGGTACTAAACTAGGAATATCTTCTTTCCAACAAAAAAAGAATTATCAAAATCGGTACATCCAGTAGAAAGTTATTCTGGATTTTCGAGAGTTTCCCTCGATTTCTCTGGGATACCATCATCAAATCCTGGTTTCCTTATCATGGTACTGAACTAGGGATATCTACTTTCCAACAAAAAAAGAATTATCAAATTCGGTACATCCAGTAGAAAGTTATGCGGTATAATACAACGTAGGTCGACGAAAAAAGCGTCAAGTAAAAACGCATTATTAGATATAACTCGAAAAGTAGTTGTTAGATCTCAAATAAATTTAAATGGGACCAATTGACACACACCACCTTTCGATTAAAAAAAAATTGTCGAAATCGGTCCACACGGTCAAAAGTTCTGATGTAACATACATAAAAAAAATACAGTCGAATTGAGAACCTCCTCCTTTTTTGGAAGTCGGTTAAAAATAAAATAAATATTTAAGGAGTGCTACCATACAACAAACGTGATTTTTCTGTCCTTTTTTGCTCGATATCACTAAAGGTAAACAGCTAGGCATTTGACATTATTATATATTAACAAAATACAAATAAATTAAAAGAAAGAATACATTAATTACAGAAACGGGCAAAAAAGATTAACAAAGAAGGAAATATATTGTAGCACCTATATCTAACATATAAGAAACATATAAGATTTTTTAACTAAGAAACATATTAGAAAATGTAGTGAATACAGTAGGTGCATATATCTTATTGGGATAATACAAATATATAAAGACGGTTGAAATTCCGTTGGAAAATTGACATTTTGAGGATAAAACAATGATTTTATATCCATAAACGCAACCACATAAAAAATTTATTGTATTAGGTGTATACCTATTTTTTTTTTTTTTTTTTTATAGATATGCAGATTTTTTTTTGTAGTGTTAAAAAAAAATTGTTATCGTTTTAAATTGATAAGAAAGCGTGTTTCTAAAGTGAATTTTACAAAACAAAGTCTTAGATATTAGTACCAGTTACTAATAATTATTGTTATTTTTATGTAAGGAGTATGTTTAAACATTAACGATAAGTTTTATATATCTTATTACATTAAAGATAAGTTATATATCCTATTGTTCAACACACATCATTGTCATAAAATACTGATAACTAATAACGGGCTATTAACTGACCTACGTACCTAGCTCCGATTTGACTTTGAATGTAATAATATTTACTGCATTTACTGTGTCCTAAGAACCTCATAATTATATAATACGGCTTGGCACAGACATCTTCACCTACCTGTTATAAAATTATTTGAGCTTATACCGGCCCAAGTTTTACAATATACTTTTTTCAATAATTCAGTGCTTTATTGTAATTCAAAACTTTAAAAGTCACATACAATACAAGATTAGTGGGGTGGTTTTGTATTTTTTTTTTTGGGCAAGGGTCAACTTATTTTTTTTTTACTCTATTTTATTTTACCCTCATATTTAGTAATAATTTATAAAAATCATATTAGGTACTGTGATTATTTGAGATACGATATTGTTTCGTTATGTATATTACATACATAGTTTTGGAATTAACTCGAATCTAATTAAATTTAAATAATACCTACTTATAGCAAGTTTTTAAATAATATTTATATTTTCCAACCTGTAAATGACAGGAAATGGGTAAAGATAAAGTTATAACTACGCGTTCTGTAAAACATCGTCGGTGGTATTGTACCACTTGTGACACATTTACTAATTCCTATAATCAGTTTAATCAACATCTGGAGGGTGTTGGACATCGGCACAAAATAATGACAAAAAATAATAGGAAGAACAATGTTATGTACCAGGATGAAGAGGAATACAACATTTATTTTTACGTCGTGGCTTTCATACAAGTTGTTATAATTACGTTTATATTATTTTACTTTGTTGTTAAAATTTCTAATAATTAATTGGTGATTAAAAATTAGCATAAATAGTGGTCTTTAACGATGCCTTAAATTTCGCGCCACAATTTTAATTGGCGGAGAAGTCGTCCCCAAGCGTTCACGGCTTCTATGCGCACGAACGAACGCGCAGAACAATGAGGTAGCAGCCATTTTATGTCGGTGCCTAAGAAAAACATAATTCGAATGGCCAATCTTAACGAAATTGTGTAATTAGTGCTCTAATTTATGTGTTTCTGCACACGCCACTATTATTAGGTGTTTCTTTACTTATGTGAGTAGAAACCAAGTTTTGCTATATATAACGATAGACAATAAGCATAATGAAACTTATCAATTTACATTTAAATGAAATGATTATTATTAAAAAAACTGTAGCTCTTTGCCTCCAAGAAGAACGAAAGATCAGGGCTTATTACGAATACGAGTTTTTATTGTGAATGTTGTTTGTGTTTACAAGTCTTTAATAGGCGATTGATAGTATCGCAAAAATGCATTCTGCATATTTAGGCATGAGATATGACATAACTTTCCTTACTAATAGCCATTTACTGCTTTGTAGACTAGTTTATGTTTACATTACAATTGTAGTGGTCATTAATTACACTTCTCATAACAACCGGCGTCGCGCAGCCTCTGCTAAAGTTGGGGACAAAATTCAATAACGAATTGGCCATTTTATTGATGGCAGGGGGGAAGCTGGGTGGAGACGGTCGGTGAGCATCGGTCACTTCAGTTTTTAGTTTTTTAAAGAGTTTTCTTACGTTTTGTTTACATTCGCCACTAAAATTGTAAACTTAACCAGATATAAACAAAAAGTAATATATTATGTATGCGCTTACATACGGCGTATAGATAAGCGCGCATATCTGTACTTATTGAGCACATAAAAACAACTGGACAATGTTCTTCTATCATTGAAAGTATTCAGTCAATGCCCCTATGTAGAATAATAATTCTATGAAATGAACAACAGCCAAGTATAAAAATAATCATGTTAGAATTAAAATAATACAAATTTATTGTATGTAGATATTTAAGTATTAAAAATAATTTATAGTAATTACATCTATTAATTGATACAAATCAGTCAAGTAACAGGAAACTTATTGTTGTCTTGAAAATTCAAGTGAATATTCATATTAGAATTTTGGATTTCTAATCAGAAAAAGTGTAATGTCAAACATGTGTTATGATTAAACTGTTTGTTTTGTTTGATATATATTTTTTTAATAAATAATAAACTCTGTTGTTGTATTTTTGTTTCATTTTTTATTGTTTAACAAAACCGTTTATTTAATACTTTTTAAGAAAGCATAAATTTTAATGGCAATTTTAATTTTTTTTTTTTTTTGAAATACTGTGTTGTTTGTTTTTTTTTTTATTATTGACTATTATTAAAGATTAATCATAAATTGTGTTTTAAAAACCTAATCAAATGTTTGAATCAAATCTAATCAATCTAAATTATGTATTAATATAACACCACCTCTTTATATAGTTTTAAATATTGATGAATATTTGTAATTTCATTTTAAGTTGCAAGTTTGATAGATTAACAATTGCGCTGAAAAAAGTTTTATTTTGTAAAAGTATTTAAAAAAGAATTCTTTATGTATTTTACAGGGGTTACATTGTAGTCTATTGTTGAGTCACAATGCACACTTCTATATAGACAAGTCTTGCACAATTAATTATACAAACATATTCACCTTATTCAGTGGAATGTAAAAACAAAAGTATTGTCAATGATTCAAGTAACTATGTATTGTATCTATGTTGCTCAATAATAGATAGGTAGATAGGTATTGTTATAGAATTTTTTTCACTGGTTACTGAAAAAGTTATTTTAATAGTATCCAGCCTATAAGTTTTGAATATATTTTTTTACATCATGGAATTCCAGTTTATTTTTCAGAAATAAATTTTTGTGGCCTGTAAATTTTAAAAATGTACTAATAAACTACTCTGAGATGGCCCAAATGTCCTATTTTAATTCCTTTGATAAAGCCTGCAATTTATGTGTAGGACAGACTTTTTCAACTGGATGAGCATGTTCTTATACTACCAAACTTAAGTCATGAGGCTTAACAGTGGACTGTTTAGAGACAGTTGCATTAAAGAGGTGTGATTTATTATTATGAATATAATAATTTCAACCAGCAGGTTGCAGTTGATGATGGGGGTGCAAGCAGCAGTTCGCCATTAGTTTCCCAGCACACTGGGGCGTGGGCGTCGGGGGTGTGGCACGGGGCGTGGGGGTCCCCGTGCCACCCCCCGGCGACCTACTCGCCACGATATCCATGTTCGAACAACAAATCAAAGCAGAACCTATGAGGTAGGTAACAACTCAAGACGAAAGATTTAAATCAAGGCTGTTGCGCTGGCAGTTGTGGGTTCGATTCCCGCTCACGACGAATTGGAATTGGCCAAGTAGATATTTGTGGTGGTCTTGTCCTTTGTGTTTGTGTATAGTATGTTCCTGACAAGTGACAGGAGAATAATCTTACTGGGGGCCATTGAGTGTGAATCACGATTTTATTCTATTTAAAAAAACTAGGTTCCTTTTTACTTATTTATATTTATATACCACCTGCCCATCTGAAAAGCAATATTCATTTCATTATCAGGTTGTCTGGAACAGATTGCTTTTTAGCAATAAGATTGTCTGGTTGTACAATTTTTTACTATAATTGCTTGTAATGTAAATTTTGTTCTTTATTTGAATGTGCAATAAAGTATATTATTATTATTATGCTGAAGAAAACCCCACCACAATCGAAATATAATCAAGTTTTTCTTACAGTTTCTACACACATCCGCATGTAAACACCGGCCCCCCAACAATAGTTCGTTCAGACTCAAACCATGGGATTATAAATATGAACCAACACCACCCACAAGAAGACTCAAAGGATAGCCTCATACAGCAACAAGTACAACACCAGGAGTTGATGGAACAGCATCAACATGATTTACATGATGATGAGGTTGACAATGTAAGTAATGTAAGTTCACTTTTTATTTTATATTACTTATTATATTGACACTAAGTTGGTTTTAAATGTTGTAAATAAAATATGTGTGCGCTCTTTGGATTGATAAATGTAATAAAAAGTTTATTCCCTCAAGATTTAAAAGGTTAAAAAAAATAATAAATTAATATTGATGTTTTATTACAGCTTAGCTTCAAGGGAATGGAAGATGAAGGGGTGGAGATGGATATGGATGGTCGACAGTGTTCTCAGGTCAGTCTGATTAATGCTTTTTATAATGTGTAACTAGGATTTTACTCTAAAAAAAACTTACTGAATGATAAGTAATAAATAGTATAAACAAGCATTCATTTCAAGAAATTTTACGTTTTTCTTTTTTAAAAAAAGAACTAACTGAAAACTAAAAAGAAAAAAAAAGAACTAGCTGTGCTGTGTATCTTGAGGAAAAAACTTATTAAAATACTATATAGCGCCTTTCTCGGTAAATGTAATCCAAAACAGAAATAATTTTTCAATTCGGACTAGTAGCTCCTGAGATTAGCGCGTTTAAACAAACAAATATTGCAGCTTTATAGTATAGATAAATGTTGAAAAGTAATGTGGAAGTTTGCCAGTGGGATTTTTTTTATTGATCCTGTTGTGCCAATGAAAATGGCTAGTTATATCTTGAAAATAGTTTAGTTGTCAAATAAGATTACAAGAATATTATTTAATAGAATAAATAAATGAATATTATTAATGTAAATTGGCTCATTTTATTTTTAAATATATTATAATTCATATGCTCTGTTATAAAGCATAGTATGTAAATTATAACAATTTTCAAACAAACAGGGCATGGGCGTCGATATGGGTTCGGTTCAAACTAAAATGGAAGTTTCAAATGGTGGTCAAGGAATGCCAAGGTCCAAACCGCAAGCCTGTAAGGTAGGACAAATTAATAATAAAATATATGACTGACTACAATTGATGATGATTTATTTGAGATTGAATTTTTTGTCTGCAAAAAATAAATTGAAATACAATTTTTAGGTCTGCGGTAAAGTTCTTTCATCTGCTTCTTCATACTATGTTCACATGAAGCTACATTCAGGAAATAAACCCTTTCAATGCACGGTGAGTTAATTTACACAAAATATTTAAAATATAAATATACACAGAAGTTGATAAAATGCACGCTTCAGCCTGTAATATCCCACTACTGGGCATAGGTCTCTTTACCCATGTAGGAGAAGGATCAGAGCCATAGATTATACACTTATATACTGGTACGCCACTCAGAAATAAAAATTGATGTATCATGACCTCCCCCACCAACAGATGGCGTGCACGTACAATTTTATTTCTATAATAATACTACAGATGGCGCTACAGATAAACAATTATTTTTTACCAGAATGATTATTATTCAAGTAATATACTGTATGTACTTTTCACACTTTTTCCTCTTATTTATTAATATAAACAGTTTGTATTAATAAATTGGTGGAAATAGTGTGAAAAGTATTTTGTATTTATCATTAATTTTTATCAAAAAGTAACAAGTATGTACATTAAGAATATTTTCTATTTTTTTGTGTTAAGTATTAAAAATTGGATTTCAAATTAATTCCATTTTACCTAATATTAACAGCAAAACGAGGGTTTAAAAATAAAACACCAGTACCATATAGAATTTATAAAACTGTTGTTTATTTTCATCTAATCTATCAATAATCGGATGCTTGGTTTTTAACATGATCATTCCTATCAAAATTTCAAAATTTTCATTGGTTTAACTTCTCTGTATGAGGATATTCCCATTTGGGAAAGCGATGTAAGGGTCCTGAAAAATTTTAATATTCTTAAAATATTGCTTTATACATAAAAGTGATACTAAAAAGACATAATAATGAATTGAATGCAATGAAAGGAATAAAAAGAGTTAATTATTACGTCTATTTTATTAAGGGTGTGATTTAAACAGTTTGCAAAGTATTTGTATCATTGTTAGCAAAAAAAAAAAATTACTGATTAGCTAGTATAATTGGGCAGCAACATATAGTCAGCAAATATTTCTAAATCCGTCTGCAATTTTTATTGTCTCTGAACAGTCGAAAGAAAGGGATCCCTATTTAGTAATATATGGGATAGTGTCATATATATAGCTTTATAACCGTCCCACCAACTATTAACGAACACTGCTGATTTTGAAAAAAAAAAAAACGTAATCTATTTTTATTGCTAACTAAAATTTAAATATGAATGCCAATCAATCTTGATACGCCAAATAATTATTTTGCAGTATGACTGTTTTTTTTTTGCAGATACATAATAAGACAAGCTGCCTGCTTATGTTTAAATTACTAACTATTATTATGATTTTATAAAGAACAAAAAGTGCAGCCTGATTTTATTATTACTGAAAAAATCCTTGTATGCTTGCCAAAATGATTTATAAGCTGTTTTTCTTGTTAACCAAATTTTAAAGTGGCATACAAATTAATTACTTCTCTTTTATAAATTTTTTTACTAAGTCGAATAGAGAAGAAAAGAGTAATCTTGGTATATAATACTTAATGTCTAAATACTGCTTTGAAAAGTTTCTATAAATAATTTGAATACTCACTATCAATATCACATTTGAAATAACATTTTAATTCAGCTGATTTCGGCATTTTAAAATACTTAATCAAAATTGCAAATATTGTAATCCGTGTAATAAAGAGCCAAGTTATCAGTCATGCAATCAGTCCGGGGTCCAGGTAACAAGCCAGGTGATGTCGTAACACTTAGAAGATCAAAAAGTCCGTAAACAAGCCAAAACGTAGGGAATAACACAATAAAATTAAAATCACAACGAACACTGAACAAACACAAATAAAGGAGTGATTCAAAATTCAAATATGGCCGACTAATGCACGATGGGCCTCAATAATATTGCCACGGCAAAAAATATTGGAGATAAATTAAAATATACTTATATTTTATAATATATTTTTTTATACCTATGAATCGTACAAAACATGTTTGATTGATTATTTAAATTAATTATATTTGCAAAAATTCTCGACTCTACTGCTGCTACTGCCATCTATTTTTGGCACATTAATATATCACCCCGAACTTACCCTCCTCGTCCAAAAGATGGCGTTAATTTGTATGAATATTTTTGAATTACGATATTGTAGGAGAGTTTCACACTCCTGCTCAGAGCTTAATCCATAAAAATATTTAAAATGATGAAATGCAGAAATTCGAAAAATATTACTATGGTATCCTTAAAACACCATTGTACACACCAAGTTTGATTCTTAATCTACCAGAAATTTTCAAACAATAAACACATTTAGTTGAATAGAATATTGAGGTTTTTTTGTTAACCTTTAACATGCTTTAGGAGCGCCAAAAAGCTAACGTAAATAGTCATACAGGGTTAACATTTATCAAAAATAATGGCAATAAATGAATCCATGTTTAATGTCTAATCCACTTTAATTAGTCTTTATTGACTTATTATCTGTTATAAATTTAGAAAATAATGAGAAACATTTAATTCCAATCATAAAAAATTTTCTTTGTGTGATCACCATAGACAGATTTGGCACATTCACGGTACTTCATGGTAGTTTTACAATAGTTGTTTCGTGGGAAAATGTGACATCTTCCTTGTTTAAGTTTTTGCAAGTTACTTTTAGATGTTGAAGGACTTGAACCTTCACGATCAGATAAACCTTTTTCAGGCTGCACTACCCGTCCTATCTTATAAGCTTTAAGAATTTTTTGTAAAGAAATGCCCTTTGAAAGACAAATCATAGCAGAATAAAATTCAATTAAAACAACACAGTAAAAACATATTATTCTACAGCTTATATGAATAAACATAAAATATAATAGACCTATATTTATATATTTGATATTATTAAGACTATTTCTTATTTTATGAGAATAAATCTATTAACTATAGGTAGTAGTAAACAGATTATTCTTTTAAAATTTATAAATTAAAATAAATGTTGAAAATCATAAGGTAGAAAAATGTACTAAATTAAATTTAAAATCACACTAATTAGTCACACGGGGTCACAAATACCCTATGTACGTACAGTATATCTCACCAATTTCGCTGCACAGATGTCACAGGTGATGGGTGGTGGTAATGAGCTAGGAAGTTAGAGATCTCAAGCTAGTGTATATGGTTACTAAATATAAACAACAAAAAAACACCTGGTGTGGCGGAGACCCCGTGCGCCTAATTAAAGGTTAAGTATTAAACATCCATGAGAATGTTACTTTGTTATATAGTTGTATAGTATTACTAGCTGACTCGGCAAACGTTGTCTTGCCGCTAAACGCTATTTAAAAATAGGGGTTGGTGGTATAAGGGTGAAAATTTAGGGTTGTATGTATTTTTCAACGCCAAATCATAATAAAATAAAAAATATATTATTTATCGAAAAATTAAGAAAAAAAATTTTTTTGGGGTTGACTACCCATAACATTTAGGGGGGTAAAAAATAGATGTTGTTCGATTCTTAGACCTGCCCGATATGTACAAAAAATTTCATGAAAATCGGTCAAACCGTTTCGGAGGAGTTTAACTACAAACACCGCGACACGAGAATTTTATATATTAGATAATATAAATACATATAACTTTTATTTGTCAATAATGTTAATAATTAATGAATCACATTATTCTGTTAATAAAATGAACTATTATAACAGTTACAATTCTGTTTGTTACTCGCTATCTTGTTTGTTTATTCGTATTTCCAATTAAAAAAAGGGGGAAAGTGATGTTCCCTGCATAATAAATAATGTTACAAAATTTAGGCAAATACCGAAATATTAAATTGTGGTCCTGAATCGCAAAAACATAATAATATGTAAATGTAATCGGCTGAATCAGTAATAAATGTCACGCCAGGTGGTACTGAATTTTTATAAAGGTATGTTTTATATATCGAAACTTTATTTATCATATACTTTATTTTTAGCGTTGTAAATTTGTGTAAATGTAAATAAGCTTAAATTAAAAAATTAAAACTATAACTTGAAGAGAGTTTAGTATCATTGTATGAAATGCAATTATTTATATACATTTTCTGTTAAAATGTGGTATTATATATATATATTTAGACAGACACAGAATTTTACACTCTACACCATTTTGATTGTAGTAGTCTACAAAGTTTAACAGTTAACATAATTAAAATTATAAATTATGTAGTGTCATGGGACACCAGGTAGGAACGAAGTTCCTTCAGATAGTATAGAAGCAACAATTTGGAAAAAAAATGTTGAATTTTATATAATTATATTTTCTAGTCCTTGTTTTTTTTAATTTTGTTGATTGGTTTTTAATTAAGTACATAAAAGTATTTAGGAAATTTAGTATTTTAGAAAATAACAAATACCGTAAAATAAAATAAATCAAACAAAATAATAATAATAATAATTCAAACTATTAAGTGAAATAAAAAAAAAACATATGGCTTTATTTATTTTTGTCGACAGTATAAAATTACATAAATAATTAAAAAAAAAGTTTACTAGTAATGTTTTAGTTTTCATATTATACATTCGTGTGACTGATATTACGTCACTTCCGTTATATATTTTTCTTACGGTTTTAGTATCACATTTTTTTCAGTTCGCTCGCCCAGCCAAATGTCAAGCCTGCCGTAAGGAACTTCGTTCCAAAAAAAGCATATAACTTTTGTTTGCGACATTATGTCAACAACATTTTAGGTAACGTTACTTTTATTTATTTTCATATGATCCTGTAAGTTTTTCGTTGTGAGTCAAAAATTTTTAACCGACCGAAAAAAGGATGTTCTTAATTCGACATTTTTTAATACGTGTAACACGCAACTTTATACTGGATGTACCAATTTTGATGATTCTATTTTAAATTTTATCGAGATCTGACGAGTAATTTTTGAAGTAAAATTTCTTTACACACGCATGACTTAGGGAGTAAGCTGGTGAACACGTGAGGAGAGCGTTATAAAAAGTGTAATCGGGCGAGGCGAACGAAAGTTGAGCGTGAGATATAATTTTGTGAAGATAGAGAGAGAGAGAGATAGAGAATTACGATTCGTAAGTTTTACTTCAGTCGTGTGGTCTAAAGCACACTCGTTTTTGAGTTACCTATGTCTAATAATGCGTATTTAATTTACTATTTTTTTCACCTACCCACGTCAGTACTGTCATTATGTTATAATACTGATTAACACCATCTGACAAAAAATAAATACTCAATTGTGACACAGTAACGGCGTTATTATAACTCGACAATCAGCAAAACTTGTTTATAAACTGAAAAAAAAACTGACCATTACTATTGAAACAGTTGTCATACAACTGCAATAATATATTTGGAAATATAGCCCCTTAAATAGTCCCTTAAATTAATTAACTCAAGCTAATAAGCTCCTGTTATATGAGTAGAAAACTTAAGCGTGTTCGGGGTCTCTGAAAACCCCAGCGGCGAGTGTGGAGTTATCGAGTAACGCTGTGGTAGTCTGTAGGTGTGTGACGCGGCGTTTTGTCGCACGCAACGAATTTGCACCCACTAAATGAGTATAGTCAAATTAATAAGCTCCTAAATTATGTTGATGTAATATTAAATCGGGTCATTGGTGTCGAAAACCCCAGCGGTGAGTGCGGAGTTATAAAGTAACGCTATGGTGGTCCGTAGGTGTGCGACGCGGCTTTCTGTCGTAAGCCGTACCTCGAGGTGCATATGCGCACACACACTGGGGAACGACCGTTCCAGTGCGACCTATGCCTCAAACGATTCACGCAGAAATCCAGTCTCAACACGCACAAGCGCGTCCATACCGGTGAGTGACTTTAAAAGCGAGCCCTACCGCCTCGCTGACCGCCCCTTGCTACTCATACTCACATTTCTAGAGTCCTGTACGTTATACTGACTCGTTCTGTGCTTGTATTTCGGTTTGTACAAAAAGACTGCGTACTTTAGTCCTTACTTAAAAAAAAAAAAGTTTCTTTTTTTTCTTTTGAAAATTAACGTTTAATGACTCTGTACCTTTGAGAGGTTCATGTTCAAAAGTTTTTGAACTTTTATTTTAGGTGAATTTACTTCAATGTTTTATCAACATTTATCTTTACATAATATGTAACATAGATTCGGTTTTGCATTTTTTATCTCATTCTACAATGAATCATTGATTATTCTAAATTATAGTGATGATATCCAACACAATTATTATTAGTACATTTCAGTTACTAATAAAATTATTGATTACACATTATTTATTTACATTATTTATTATTATTTGCACATTATTTATTTTTAAATTTTTGTTCATGCTAAATGTTCAAACCGAAAACATCCGCATTTCTAATCAGTTAAAAAGTCTTGATTAACAAAAGGGGCGACCAGCTATGAATTGAAACGATTTTTTATTGTTATTTAGAGAGCAGATTTTCAAAGTATAGTATATTATACTATTTATGCTGAAAGTCTGGTCTGTAAATGACAATGATTTTTTAAACCATCATTATATGAGGCTAGTAGTATAAGCCACTCAAGTATATGAAATATGCACATGAGATCAATTATCAAAATGTCAATTTGTGTCACCAGTAACAGCACTTATCAAAATTATAAGATTGGAATTATATTTTGATGTCATGTGATTACTGATGTAATTTCCATATGGTTACTTAGCAATGTTTTTTAATATATTTTTATATATATTTTTTGTTTTAATATGATACAATGACCAGTATATTATTTATCGAGTAGTTTGTATCCATACATTTTTATGGAAGTTACATTATTTATTTTAATATATCAAATAATCCTTTTATGAAATTGAAATAGAAATTAATTGTATTAACTTGACACTCCCATGTTTAATTTACCATGAGGGGATTGTATTTTTGAATCGATAAATTGAAATTTGAAATTTTATATATTTTCTATCAAGTCAACCTCCTCCTGTTTCGCATTAATGATGTAATTTTTCTTTTTAAACTTTTTATTTAATGTTATTATTTATTCCTCGTCTCTCTCTGGCTCCGTTCTGCCGCCCTGATGTATTTTATTTTGTAGTTTAGTATTTTTTTTTATCACTGCTTTATTATACATTTTTGGTTTTGAATTTAGCTATGGCAAATATTCTTATTAAAAAAAAAAAACATAATGGCTTAACTTCGGTGAAATATTTTAACATAATTTTTTTGTACCCTTAAGTAAATGTAATCAGGTAGAGAAAAATAAAAATCGAGTTAGAATAGCAACGATTTAGAAGATTACATTTTCTAAAGCATTTATAAACACTGCGTAGCGTGGCCTCTGGACGAAACCTTTTCGAAATGTATATGCAAATTATATACACTAAGTTATATTATTTATGTGCATTATGTATCCAATTATACAAATGATCATAACGAAGTTACGACACTGGTGCGACTCATAGTTCGCTCGCGGCAAAACTGACAATACATATGCTTAACATAAACATGTGAATAGTTTTTGAGTTATGACACGTAGCAATTTATCTCGTACGAAATCAGGGCGTGAGGAAGGCTTCATCTATGAGAGGTAAACAGGGGGAGGTACGGAATACACTTTGGGCTCACTTTGACGTCACTCGAGTCCATCGTGCGTTCTAAGAGTGGCTTGAAACGATGGGTGTGTTGGATTGTCGCCTCGCTTTTAGATGAGCACATGCGGGCATTGATGGTGAAGGACCGGCCCTACAAGTGTGAGCTCTGTCAGATGCGCTTCACGCAGAGTTCCAGCCTCAACAGACACAAGAAAATACATACGGGTGGGTCTCAATACACCGCCCACTGGCTACTCTCTTACACCTTATATATTTTCTATTCGATTTCGCGACTGTCTAGTATTGTTTAATACGGCGCTTTCATATTGAATCATTTTCTAACTTCTAATCAATTGCGCGTTATAATTTGATAACATGTACGATTGAAACGTGTATAAGTAGGAGTTAAAATATTTGGTTAGTAATATATCGAGCCATTTTAATAAATTTTAGAGGATATTATGTTGGTCCTGTCGGTGATAGGGATCTCCATCTCCACGTAGCCTACCTCCCCCTGTGTGTGGACGTGTGTTCAATAAGACTTGTCAGGCTTAAATCAATTAAAATTGCTTGAGAGAATGCAGTGACGCTATATCGATACTCGTATAACTTATAGAGGAGCACAGACGAGCCCTGTTAGAGAAAGTGCGGCCGTACCAGTGCCACATCTGTTTTATGCGCTTCACTCAGAAGTCCAGCCTGGGCCGACACGGAAAAATACACACCGGTAGGCATTTTGCCCTAAAATCCTTTAGTAGACAATCAATTATGTAATTTTAGAGCTCACGTATACTAGGCAGTATCTTTTTGAGTTCGTCGAAGCAGTTTTTGTAGCTGAATTTTATTGATATTTCTAGAGGAGCACATCCAATCGCTGATCAACAAAGTGCGTCCCTATCAATGCGACATCTGTGACAAGAGGTTCACTCAGAAGTCCAGCCTTGGCACTCATAAACGTATACACACTGGTGGGTCCCTTGATATCATTTTATGTTCCTAAGGTTTCTAAGTCACAATCGAAGTTTACTTTTCCTATTATTGCTTTTGTGGCTTTGACACCATGATTGTGAATAGTTTTAAGGGCTCCCAATCTTATTTGTAATCAGGGCTAGCGATTTGGAAGTGTTTTTATTAGTCGTATATATAAAATGTTAAAACAAATTCTAAAGTCACGGACCGTTGCAATAGGGTTGAATGCGCTCAAAAACTATTCACAAACACTTAACTGTAAAGCATGTGTTCGTTGTGAGATTTTGTTAAGTTACCGTAGGCGAGAGAATGTCAGATGGACAAATAACTTGGTCGAAATTCCCTCATGGTAGTAGTTCGCGACTCGGTAGAACGAGCGAAGTAGAATTATTTGTCCATCGAGGTTTTGTTTTGTTTCTCTGTCCCCCCGTGCCCGTGTGTGGCGGCGCAGGCGAGCGGCCCTTCCAGTGCACCGTCTGCCTCAAGTCCTTCACGCAGAAGTGCGCGCTCAATTTGCACGAAAAGATACATACGGGTTAGTAGCCCACATATACACTTTAAAAGCAGTTCCTTTCGGTACGATAAGCGATTTACGACTCGTCACACGCTCATACCATCTCATTTAGCGTCATGCTTATTTCCCGTTTTCCGTTGCCCGTCCGACCCGTTGATTTACGCTCCCTCGACGGCTTCCATCTCGTTGCTTCCGACTAACATTTCGATTTCTTTTAACTCATCACTACGCGCGCTTTCAAATACTTCTGCACTCACCGATATCCCTCCGCCTCAGACCAGCCGACAGTTAACCCTCGCATACCCGTAATCATCTCCTAAGTTTAGCCATTACTTTTATCATCATTTCTTCACGATTATTAATTCTGTCACAAAAGCGGTAATGCAATCGCCGCAAAGACGCACATTCGGTGGATCGTTGTCGATATAGTTCGACGCCGCGTATCAAAATTATGTTGTCGCGCTCGCGGAGGCGCGCATTGGCAGGTGTCGCTCGCGGCGGCGACGTGCGTTACTCGCTTTTGTGTCGCACTGGGCGCAGTGCAAGGGCGCCCTTACTCGTGCGGGCGACGCCCCGCGGCGTTCGCCCGCCGCCCTACCTGGACACTCATGTGCGCACGCATACAGGCGAGCGGCCCTATCAGTGCGACGCGTGTCTCAAGCGCTTCACGCAGAAGTCGAGCCTCAATATACATAAACGGACGCACACAGGTGGGTGACCCCGCGGGCCGGACTGGCCCCCCGCCCGCCCCGGCCTCCACCCCCGTCTCTCTCCTCCAAATCTCTGAAACTTTTACCGTCTCACGCTCGCGAACCATTCGACCCGCGCCGCGCCCTCGCGAAGCTAGTCGAGTACAGATTTGGAGCGGAGTTAGCGGCGAGCGGCGACCAGTCCGCGCCGCGATCTCCGTAGGGCGAGGGCGACTAGCGCCCTTGCTGGCTCGCCGCCGCTCTAATGTATGTGTTGGGCACCAGTCCAGGGCAGACCGTTCCAGTGCCTGTCGTGTCCCGCCGCCTTCACCTGCAAGCAATACCTGGAGATACACACGCGCACGCACACCGGCGAGCGGCCCTATCAGTGCGACATCTGCCTGAAGCGCTTCACGCAGAAGTCCAGCCTCAACATCCACAAGCGGACGCACTCAGGTACGTCGGCGGCGCGGCGCGGCCCCGCCCCCCGCCCCCCGCCGCTCACGCCCGTGTGCTTACAGTGCAGGGCCGGCCCTTCCAGTGCCTGCAGTGCCCCGCCGCCTTCACCTGCAAGCAGTACCTCGAGATCCACAACCGCACGCACACCGGCGAGCGCCCCTACCAGTGCGACGTCTGCCTCAAGAGATTCGCGCAAAAGTCTACTCTCAACATACACAAACGAACGCACACAGGTCAGTCGAGTTCTCGTTCACTGTAGCTTATCTAGTATATGTAGGCGAAACGATAGTAGACTATATATGTTCAGTAAAATTAAAGTTGTCGGTGCCACGTAACTCGCTCCGAGCGCGTCGCTATGTCGGCGAGGAGTCGTACTAATCTGTGGTGTGGTTAGTGCAAGGGCGGCCGTATCAGTGCATGGAGTGCCCGGCGGCGTTCACTTGCAAGCCCTACCTGGAAATACACATGCGCACGCACACTGGCGAGCGGCCCTTCGAGTGCGATGTCTGTTACAAACGCTTCACGCAGAAATCTACACTGAACATTCACAAGCGCATTCATACCGGTACGACCCACGCGTTCCCTACGGTAATCCCATCGTGGTTTATCATCAGCTATTCAGTTGGCAGTTAAACGAGATTAGCACTTTTGGATCATATAGTGTTAGGTCTAAAAGTTTTAGTCTAATTAAATGTCCTCTGTAACTGTGTTTTTATAGAAGCCTAGTTAATAAACATGACGATTAGCATTGTGTGAAGTTATTATTTGAAAAATATAATATAAATATTTAATACATTTATGAAATTCATCACAATGCAAGTCGTCCGATTGCTTATGACGTTTGGGTAGTGATTCACACAATAATGGGCTTTCTTAGTTTTTGATTCCTTGTGTGAATTTATCCACTGCGATTGGAAGAAATGCATAGAAGACGGCAAATTGCGATAACAGGTATATTTCCTTTAACCGTCGTGACTCAATGATGTGGCACCGACAACTGCTTTATTATTTTAATTTTATCATTCGCTACATCATCATTTAGTTTCAGATTTATATCATTTTTTATGATTTTTAGCTTATTGTTAAATTCATTAATTTCAGACTTCATCATACTGTCACATTGCATCTTGCCGTCTTTAACAACACTTTTCTCCTTCACTGCTTTTTTATTTTATTTTTTCATTTGAGGTTTTTGATCGCTTTTGAGTTTTAGCAATAATGGCTTTTAATTTTTTTTTTAGATTTTCAATCGTCACATCATTTGTATTTTGTGTACACGTATTGCAAATGTTACAGGGGAACGTCCATACGCATGTGATATTTGCCAAAAACGTTTTGCCGTGAAGAGTTACGTAACAGCACATAGGTAATCTATTATTGTTATTATTATATTAGAAGAAAATTTAATATGTTTATTTTACTAAAAATATGCCAATTCAAATAAAATAAATAAACATAAAATTCTTCAAATGGGCATTTTAATTTTTTAGCCGTTCTCGATAAAAGGCAGTAACCGTTTTTCATTGCTTTTGTAAAAAAAAATATATAAAATTATATTTCTTTTAGACGCCGCGTTGGCGCAACGATTACAGCCATGGATTGTACTTGTTGCGCTGGCGGTTGCGGGTTCGATCCCCGCACATGACAAATATTTTATTGGCCATACAGGTGTTTGCCGTGGTCTGGGTGTTTGTGCAGTTCTTGTGGGTCTTCCCACCTCCCTTCCCACGAGCTTTGGAGAGCACGTTAAGCCGTCGGTCCCGGTTGTTATCATGTACACTTGATAGCGATCGTTACTCATAGTAGGGAATATATCCGCCAACCCGCATTGGAATAGCGTGGTGGATTAAGCTCCTCCATTAAGATCCTTCTCCTACATGGGGAAAGAGGCCTATGCCCAGTAGTGGGATATTACAGGCTGAAGCGTACATTTCTTTTATAATTACAATTATAAAATATATCATTAATCCTATTTTATTAAATCTACATTAAAATTATTGCTTTGAAGTGAAACTTCTTCAGAATCGTTGTGGTTTAAAACCGATGAAACAAAAATTCGTCACGAGAAAGAAAGATAAACATAAATGTATAGGAGAGATTGAGATAGAATACACTTTTTTATAATTAAAACAAATACAAATCTTGAAATTAAATTTACTCAAATTTCGTTATGTATACTTTACTGCTTCTACCTAAGCACGGCAGATAGCGGTAGTAACTGTAGCTGGGTGTAGGTGGTCGCACGTGGCCGACAAGCCGCTGAACTGCGAGCGCTGCTCCATGACGTTCACGTCCAAGTCGCAGTTCGCGCTGCACATCCGCACGCACGCCAGCGGCCCGTGCTACGAGTGCAGCGTCTGCGGCCGCACCTTCGTGCGCGACAGCTACCTCATCCGGTGCGTACGACCGAACAACACTTCCCACCCATCTGAGCACTGACCGCCCTGCCCGCATTAACCATAATACCTACAGCACTAACTCCTCTATCCACGGCACTAACCCTCCTATTCTAGTACTAAATCTACCTTGATACCCCTCAGCTCTACTTTATAGAAATCTAACCCCACCCCACCTATTTACAGCACTAACCCTATTCTCCACGAAAAGTCGACCAAGTGCGAGTCGGACTCGCTCCCAAGGGTTCCGTACAAACAAAATTAATGAAAATCTGTTTATTATTATGTAACTAAAAATGTATGCTATTCGCAATTTTTCCTTTATCTGTGCTATAAGACGTGGCTTCGTACCAAATTTCAAAATTCTGAGTTCAAGGGTACAAGTACCCTGTAATTTTTGAGTCCCTTGCGAGTGTCGAAAATTCGCAGCATAAACGGCTGTATCTCTTGATAGCGTTGGCTTAGAAGATTGATTTTTTCACAGCGCCAAGGGACAGACCCAAGTATTTGGTATGAATTTCAGCTTGATACCTCCACGCGTTCCAGAGGAAAGGGGTCTTGACAGACAGACGAACAACAAAGTGATCCTATAAGGATTCCGTTTATCCTTTTGAGATACGGAACCCTAAAAAACGATTTGTTTTCCTCACGAACCGTACAATTTCGAATTCGTTGTATTCAGAACAGGCTATAGTGCTCGTAAAACTGTTACGTCCAGATTTAAGAAAACAATTGTGCGAAAAAAAGACTTTTTAGTTTGTACAATTTAATTTTTGTATTACCCACACATTAGAAAATTTAGGACCTTTTTTAGAGTAGGACAAAAACTTAAAAAATAATAATATTAAAATGCATAAAAGTAGAACTTTTAACATAATCCCTAGTCGTCTCTATAACCTAAATTCATTCGGCCAGGCACCACAACCGCGTGCACCGCGAGAACCACAGCAACGTGTCCGCAAACAGCATCGGTACCATCAACAGTGTGGCCACCAACACTAATTCCAACAACGGCAACTACGACTCGCCCGGCGTCTGTGACTTGAGGTACCTGCTATATTTAACCTTCTATCGAATTTTTTTTATGATTGTGATTTCACAGTTCGCTGTAGTTCAAGTACTCAAATACTTGTATAGTTCTCGAGTTGGAATGTCATATCTACCTATATTATGTAGAATGTAAGAGTCGATCAAATCGGACAAGTATAAATAAAATGAAATCATGTTATTCCAAATACATAAAAATAAATAGAGAAAAATAAACAAATAAATGTATAATAGAGCATGAGATAGAATACATTAATGCTCAAAAAGCGTAAGCGACGCGTTTTGCATGGCGCTTACGACCTTATTATAGAACCATTCGCAACGACCTACCTTCCTACTATTCAGAAGTTTCAGTTTTGCAGTCTGAATTGCACAAACACACTTTTTTATATTTATGTAACATTATTCCATGTTTGTTATTAACAAGTAGGTATAAAGAATTTAAAACAGTTTATAATCCGTTGTTAGCAAAAACGTATTATAACGTTTATAATTAAGTTCTTATTCTTTCTTTATGAATCGTACTTTTTTTTATTATCTTGTGCCTTTGTTTCAAATTGAAGTTAACATTTTCAGTTTCGTGCCAATGGTGAATCGTTACATGACGTCTCAAGGCACACAAGTGTCAATGCAGGACACGCAAAGTAAAATGTCCGCTATGTCGCCACAGTCCATCGCCTCAATTTGTAAGTTTTGTTCTAGTATACGGAGTTAAATCTTATTTATTTAAAAAAAGTGAAAAATAAATTATTAAAAAAAAATCCATGTCACGTAATAAATATTGAGAGAATAGCTGTGCCCGCGACTTCGTCCGTGTGGAATTTAACAAAAAAGTTATTTTAATATAGCAGAGACAAAATAAATTTCTAAAAAAGTACTTTTAGTTTATTACATCAGCTATCTGCTATAAGCCCCGCCAAAATCGTTCCAGCCGTTTCAGAGATTATCCAGAACAAAACCGGAATTTTTATAAATCACATTTTTTCGTTAAAAAACTTGGAATTAAAAAAAAGGATCATAAATTTCTTAAAGCTTTTGCTGTGAGTTAAGTTCTTGAAAGCAGCGAAGCAGGCTTCTCGTCAACTATTAAAATATATTGCAAATTAATAATTTAAAAAATGTTTTCAAATATAACGAATGATCGAAGTGTAAAA
This sequence comes from Melitaea cinxia, assembly GCF_905220565.1. NCBI lineage: Eukaryota > Metazoa > Arthropoda > Insecta > Lepidoptera > Nymphalidae > Melitaea > Melitaea cinxia. The sequence goes on along the minus strand of NC_059408.1, from coordinate 9,170,578 downwards.
ATGAATGGAGCGTAAGCGCTAGTAGTAACATCCTATAGTTTATTAGCCCGTTGGCGCAATTTGTAACGGCCCTGCTTTTTGCTCGGAGCGTTGTGGGTTCGAATCCCGCCTCAGTCTGAGTGTGATATTTGTATTTTATTTCTATGTCATCATCATCATTACAGCCTATACAGTCCACTGCTGGACATATGCCTCCACAAGTTTACGCCAAAAATAACGTGAACTCATGTGTTTTGCCCATAGTCACCACGCTGGGCAGGCGGTTTGGTGACCGCAGTACTGGCTTTGTCGCACCGAAGACGCTGCTGCCCGTCTTCGGCCTGTGTATTTCAAAGCCAGCAGTTGGATGGTTATCCCGCCATCGGATATATATAATTTCTATGTATATGTACAAAATGCAACACTATAACAAGCGCACCGCTCGCTCGCAGCGTCCCCGCCGCCGCCGCACACGCCCACGCCGCAGCCGCTGCCCGCGCTGCGCCTCGCCGACTGATCCGCGCTGCCCGCGTACGTACCACTTCGCATACTGCGTTTCGGTTGCCTGCCGTCCACACGAAACGACACCTCACCATCACCTGTTACAGTCCCCTGCCGGACGTACGCCTCCATTGAGAACCTTCTTGCTCCACCGATCATCCGTTCTACGACAGATGTGACGAAACAAAATTAGCACTGATCTATACAGAATAGATACATGTATAAACTCTAGTATCAGTTAGTGACTAAAGCGTACACGTAAGCGTTTACATAAGCGTGACATAGCATAGTACATTGATAAAAAAACCAGCGTGCTTTAGACCACGACACACGACTGAAGTAAAACTTCTTTAGCAATAGGCCTGCACTGTGTCTTAAATATACGAAACGTACCGCAACTCTCTCTTGCTCCGTTCGCCTCGTCCGATCATACTTTTCATAACACTCGTCACGCATTCACCAGCTTATTCCCCTAAACCAAGCGTGCGTAAAAAAGTTCAACTTCAATAAATTTTGTGTTTGTTTTATCGACGTCAACACTCGTAATAGTGGAAAAAAAAAGTAGTTTTACTTGATTATATAATGTAGTAATATAAAAGTGACGTAATAAAATTTTGTTTCAGGGGTTTTTATAGCTCTCAATGGATCGGCGAGCATTTCGAGTGCAATAACTGAAAAGGCAGCCGTCGGGAGCAGCTAAAAGGGGCGTACGCGACAGCGTGACTTTCATAGTTGAAGCTCCTTAAAACGTCCAGCTTTGGACCTATACACAAAACAGATCGTTTATTTTATATTATTTATTTATCCGTTTTATTTCGTCGGCCGTGACGCGTGCGTTGGATCGAAAGGGAAAGAGGATGTATGGAAACGAGCGGGGAGAGAAACCCTCGGGCAGCAGAGGCAGCAGCGGTAGTAGCGAGCGGGGCATCACAGTGGAGCCGGGGAGTGGCAGTAGTCACGTAGCGGTACCGCCTATCATATGCATTGTGATTTATACCCACGACTGTGATTTATCTCTACCATCACACGATTATATTAATTCGTGGTGGCATATATAAATCGATACTTAACTCTCATCGTTTTAGATCGTAGGCCTAAATTTTTGATCTCATATTCTAATTTGCTTAGTGATAACTTTCGGAATCGTGTGTGGTTAATCTCCGACTTAAAATTCTAAATTTTTAATGTTCACTCGCTCATTATCCGCGTCTTCATTAGTCGTAGTGAAAATAACAATATCTTATTGCGATGCTTTAACTTAGGATGTGTCAGTGTATATGAAGTTCAATAATTTTATAGGACTGTTACCGAGAAATGTGAAGTATTTTGATCGGTGAGAATTTAAGGGACTCTAGGTGATACTTCTCCTAATTAATCCATAAGAATGCTTTAATAATGGTTCAGGTTTCATACAAAAATAATAATATATACAAGTACAAAATAAATCGAGTCGCAGAGTCCTCAGAGGCAATAATAAGGCTTCACAAAATAAATTTAATATGATGTTTATTGGAGTAATCCAGAGAAGTGCCTGTTGCAACATAAAATTGGCAATATTTTTTAATCGTATTTCGTTCATAATAAAAATATATTCGGTGTTCAAAATGTGATCGTCCCACTAGTCGATCGAGTGTGGTATATGGCAATAAGTGGAACCTAAGGCAGTCGTTTCTATGTGGCCGTATTTGTATACGGGTGTTTCATTTGTGAGGCTTCTTACTAAACTTTTTGTGCCTTCTAGCAAATAGCGACGTTAGGCAATATCACGTACCATCGATAACACTTCATTTCGTTCACGTTTCGACTTTAGTCGCGATCGATTCAGTTATAAATGGTATCATTAAAAAAAAAAAACGCGTAATATACATTTGGAACACGTGTCATGAATTATTTTTGCTGATGTTTAACATTGTTCCATTGCTATTTTATTCGAATAATAGTGATAACATAGATATAGCGCAGTAGTCTTCCAATACCTTGAGACGATGTTCTTTAGCACGGCGAGTGCTAGTATGTGTCCGCTGCGGGGGTTCCTTATGGTTTGCCATTATTGATATCAAAGATAGATTGGTGCCATTTCTATGTAAATGATGCGGTAGCGTAAGTTTAGTTAAGTTTGCAGGTCAGGGTAGATTGGAAATAAAATATTGTAGAGTTCACTTTCTTCTAGTGTTTACGTATACCCACTTCGGAAACACTGTTATTACTTCGAATTATATTGTTTTTGTTTTCTTTTTATATATTTATGTTATATACATTATTTTATTTCCACAATATTGTGTGTGTCCATGAGCTGAGGGTCGAAATTGTAAATATTGGTAGGGTTTATTTATTCGAGGAGTAATACGATTCAAAATTAAGATAAGGACGTTATATGATTTGTAGAATCATTTTTCTTCTACAATCATAGAGTATATCGAACTGATGAAAAAAAAAAAGAAATTAATCATAGAATATTTAGCGCAGAAAGTATACTTTTGGGTATTAAAATCAAAATTTCCTTGTAGATATAAATATTAATAATAATGATATATACATATGGATGTTGTTTGATAGTCCTCAATATTTTTTTATATTTTGATAGTTCTGTATTTGAGACATGAAAAAAATAGGCCAATAATTACTTTATCATTTACATATATAATGAAATATGTATGTAGACGGTACTTTAAGATAAAGTGACATGACGGATGCATTTAGTTTCCCAGAAAATGAAGATTGAAAAAAATTATAAATAATATCAAAATATATTTTGTTTAATAAATTCTTTTTTATTAAGTTTCTTACCAAGCCATTGAGAACAGTATTATTTAGAGAAACTAGAACTTTGGTTTAAAATGTAGAATAAATCTTCAATTACCAGAATTTAAATGCCATTGAGACAAAAAAAAAAACATTATTTACCAATAGTTTGTAGCAACACTGTCAAATACCACTTGATTGGTGTTTATCAATGTTGGTACTGTATTATTCATAGATATTGTGAATGGGAATAGAAACACCAACATAGTAAACTAGGAATATATAAAGTATATAAAAATATTTTTATCGCACCTCGAAGGCTCGGCGAGAGTGATTTTTATTTGATGAATTATATATACTTTTGTTATCTGTTCAGCCTTTATAATTGTTTTTCTTATTTTTTGTTTGAATTATTATCTTATTGATCTATTATTGCGCAGTCTCACCGAGTCGAGAGTTACGCATAAAATCGTTCCTTTTCCTTTACGAAACAAGCTCCCTTTTACAACCCGTATTTACGTATCGACTAGGGCGAGGTGCATGTTTCGTAAATGATCAGGGTTTAAAATAATAAACAGTTAAGGCGCATAAAAAGTAAAAGATCCACAAAATAGTTTTTAAGGCGAGTCCTAAGTGGTTCAAAAATTTGTGTGTCTTCACTGCCCCAACTATTTTACATACCGATGTTAGTTACTATGTATACTTACTTAGAGGGTAATATTAAACTATGTATTTGATTACGTAACCGTCAGTGTTTTAGGTTTTATTTCTCATCTTCTAATTATATTCTTCTTTGAACCGTAGAAAAGACTGAATCACTAAAATGTTCCACAACTTTGAAACAAGAATACTCACGTGAATTGGCAAAACTTTTCTAGACTCTTATATGTATTTAGTTTTTGTTTGTTATAGCATCGGATCGGTTGTGGTGTCGGACCAACCAGTTCATATGTAAAAATTCATATTCGGTTAAAGAAAGCGTACATATCCTTATCCTGAATATAAATGTATAGTTGCGTTGTGGCAGAGTACTAGTCCCGGCCGAAGAGCGAACAGCAGTGAGCCTTGTGTAATCGTTACGTCTAAGCTACATAAATATTTAGTTCTATTGTATCGTTAGATTTACGCATACTTCCGCTTTGCCAACATATTGCGTTGCTTACATCATAATCATGCGAGAGTACAGCCTAAGGATTTTAACTTTTTTTTTATATACTGAGAGCTATTTCTAAATCACTGTTTTTTTACAATTTGTAGTTATATATTATTAATAACAAAAAGGCTATAAGCCGAACTTGGACACGTTTTGGAGTATTTTACATACTTTTGATTTCGATTTTAATGAAAGTCGAAAAACAAAAATCATGGCATGATTTTTTATCTGCGGTCATTTAGTTATAGCTCTACAGAGTTTTATTGACCAATATTTTTAACTACAAACTGTTTTTTTTTCTTTTATTGTTAAAACTTTTAGGCTAGTTTATATTTTATTAAATAAGTTAGATTTGTTAACTGTGGTGTATTACATTGCACGTGAATATAATATGACCTTTACAGCCTCATTTACGTAAACCATTGTTTTAGTCGGAATGAATTGTGATAAATTTAATATTATTATTAGTTGATAAGCGGCTGGTAACACTTAAATTCCGTATAGTGATAAAAACTAAGCGATTATCCTATCGGACAACTAGATGTTGTAACTTTCTATATTTTATATTGTTATATTATTTTCCTATTGATGTATACGTTTTAGGTGATTACAAATTGTATTCTACGTGGACTAACTCACGATACACTAGCACTAAAATGATTTGGGTGTTATCATCATCTTAAAAAGAATACTTATTCTGTTTTTATCCTTAAATATTGTTTATCGTTAATTTTTGAGAGTATACAACTTTAAACTCAGTAAAGGGGCTGTAAGGGAAATTATGTAGTCAGCATTATGTATATGCTTTAATGTGATTTTTTAAATGTACTCTTTATTATATAATAGTATCATCAATCAATATAATTAGCGAACTAACAAAGCGATTTTTAATTTTTTTAAGTTCATAGTGATTTATATCGAGATCAAAATAAATACAGAGTTTATTTAATTTTATGGAAAATATACATTGTAAAATTTTAGTGCTCTTTTTGAAGAGCTCTATTGAAAAGAAATCTATATGAATGCAAAATAACAAGTCACGATTCTTTTAGAGATCGCCATGTAGTCGAGAAAAATAAACGTGCCATGATATTTGTGGCTATTTATCTTGTTTAATTTATATATTCCTTACGCCTTATATCCTTTACGCCTTTAAAATTAATGTTTTTAATTTCTGCTTAAAACTCAGTTTCATAGCGCCGTTTCTAGGTCTTGGCAATTAGAGCGGTCAGACAGAAATTAGTCTTTTTTATAACAAAAATAATTGTGTTTGCTCGCAAACGAAAAAAAAAACCGACTTCAATTACATCGACGAGTAATACAACGTAGATCGACGACAAAATAGTCAAGTAACTACGCGTTATCAAAGATTACTCAAAAAGTAGTTATCAGATATCAATAAAATTTATATGTGACCACATGACAAACATCAGCTTTCGATTAAATTAAAAATTATTAAAATCGGTACACCCAGTAAAAAGTTATAGCGGATTTTCAAGAGTTTCCCTCGATTTCTCTGGGATCCCATCATCAGATCCTGGTTTCCTTATCATGGTATCAAACTACAGATATCCCCTTTCCAACAAAAAAAGAATTATCAAAATCGGTACATCCAGTAGAAAGTTATTGCGGATTTTCGAGAGTTTCCCTCGATTTCTCTGGGATCCCATCATCAGATCCTAGTTTCGTTATCATGGTACCAAACTAGGGATATCCTCTTTACAACAAAAAAAGAATTATCAAAATCGGTACATCCAGTAGAAAGTTATGCGGTATAATACAACGTAGGTCGACGAAAAAAGCGTCAAGTAAAAACGCATTATTAGATATAACTCGAAAAGTAGTTGTTAGATCTCAAATAAATTTAAATGGGACCAATTGGCACACAAAACCTTTCGATTAAAACAAAATTTGTCGAAATCGGTCCACACGGGCAAAAGTTCTGATGTAACATACATAAAAAAAAAAAAAAAAAAAAAAAATACAGTCGAATTGAGAACCTCCTCCTTTTTTGGAAGTCGGTTAACTATAGAGTCGCAAGTCTTATATTTATATAAAATATGTAATAAAGAGTAAATTTCATTTGTATTTATAGCAGTACATTTTAGTCCCATAACAAAGTTTAATGAAGTAAATTCAATTTATTTTAATTCTTATCAGAATTACTTAAATTCTGAAAGGTCTCAAATTAGTTGTTGAAACATTAGAAATAGCCGACGTCGAACTTATTTGCCGAGACAGGCTTCCTTGTTTCATCACTTCAGCCTATTACAGCCCACCGCCGGACATAGGTCTCCACAAGTTTGCGCCAAAAATGGCGTGAACTCCTATGTATCGCCCATAGTCACCACACTGGACAGGCGGGTTGGTGACCGCAGGGCTGACTTTATCGTAACAAAGGCGATGCTGCCCGCCTTAGGCCTGTGTATTTCAAAGCCAGCAGTTGTATGGTTATCCCGCCATCGGTTGTCTTTTTAAGTTCTAAGGTGGTAGTGGAACTGTGTTATCCCTTAGTCGCCTCTTACGATACCCACGGGAATAGACATTTAGTTTGAAACTCTGAACTTAAAAAACATGACTGTTAATTATACCATACATTTGATAAAGCAAATAATCAATCTAAACGTTAACTTCATGTTTTAAAAATTTATCACATAACCAAGACATAAAAGTTTTTTTATTTTATTTAATCATCAAACTCCACTGTTATTTATTCGCAGTCTCGAAACAAAAGTAGTGGTTTAGTACTTGAGGTGAGGGACTCCGTCTTTTCACTTTCTGTTAATAATTCTAATACACTTGTAATTTACGCGTGAGATGAACTTTATCGGCCATCGGTAAATTGGCTCTGAACCAATAATTATCGGCCAGTCATTTGTAACAACGCAGTAATCAGTTACAGCGGCGAAAATCTCGGAGTTATCTTCGATAGACATCTTTCTTGGGTAGCTCAACTAAGCGATTGCAATATTTTATCCCTTTGCCTACCAACATTACGTTAGCCCTGTCACTCCTACCTAATTCCTAATTCTTGACTATGCTGACACTTGCTATCTTGATCTTAAAGAGAAGCAGTTAAATAAACTTGAGCGCTTCCAGAATCCTCCTAATCCTAATTCTTCTAGAAATATTTTGGTGATAAGCCGTGCGGTCACAAACCCGCCTACCCAACGTGGTGACTATGGGCAATACTCATGAGTTACCGCTATTTTTGGCGCGAACCTTTGGAGTACTATGTCCAGCAGTGGACTACGATAGGTTGAAGTGATGTAAAAACGTCCGATTTGCTATGATGGTGTGTTTAAGATTTATAAGTATTCTCCATTCTACGTGACATTGGCGAAATCATCTGTGCTAATTTGACACTATTGAAAGCCATTAACCCTGAAAAAGAAGAAGATTTATAAGTAATGTACACAAATATAATAGGTACATAGGTATTGTATTTCTATTGAAGACTCCCAAACAATATTATTCATATAAGTCGTGCACTTCACATTAGTATAGTGTTAGCTCTGTAATTGGATGAGTCCGTAAACAATATTTCGTTTTTCTATAGGTATTGTGTTATATACGTAATTTCTAATGAATTTTACATTTGTTGATTTGTTTTAAGGTTTTAAACTAAAAATCCTGTTTAAAAAAATATTTAATGCAAAATTGATTTTGTTTCTCCTACGAGTTTAAACAATAAATTGAATAATTATACTAAAGTATGAAGCGTGTTGAAAACGTGGGGTTGTCTATTATTTTCCTGGTATAATTACTGGGTGGCAAGTATAATTAATATTTATATTGTTATTTTTACCCAGATGTTTAATAAATAAATCTTACATGAAAATGAGCGTCAATTTGGAAAGGTTAAATAAGTGTAAAAAAATAAACAAGTAGCACATTTATTTATTTAAATTATTTTAGTGTGTACTTTCAAATACTTATATAATAACTGAGGTCAACAGTCTACTACAATTTCTTCCTTGACCACATTAGCGTCGCCAGCTGGCGCTAGAGTATTATCGACGATAGGCGCAGGACTCTTGTAGTATTTATTACTTGCATGATGTTCTTTTAAGTACTCTCCACCCATTTCGTAATACTCTTCTTTAGATATACACCAGTTCTCAAATTGATTGCTACCGGCGAAATCTCTTGCTCCATACCAGGCATCGAGACTAGGATTTTTCGACATGACTACTTTATGTGACGATTGAAATGGTCGCATTTCCAGAAGTTCCCTCTCCAATCTTTCTTTTAGACCTGAAATTACAAGTCATTAAAATTAATTCATAAAGTTGTTCAATAAAAAAAACACAACTTAAGTTAGTAGTTCTTTTTTAATATTAATATTATAAATAATATTAAAGAGGGTAAGAAATATTTTAACCTGGAAATTGAGAACAACCACCAGTAATGAAAACATTATTTGCCAGCAATAACTGTTCCTCTTCACTGAAGTGTTTAAAGACGTATTCCATGGTTTCCGCCAAACCGGCTTCCAGATTGCCCATCATCGAAGGTTGAAACATCAACTCTGGAGCCCTGCAATAGAACAATACATTCCTGGTATACGTATATGTAAGATATACTTAATTATTTGTAATAATTAATACAGATCTAAGAGTTGAAAGATTAGGAGAGTGAGGGAGATTTCTGTTTATTTTAATAATTTAATATTTATTATGAGTCTACTACTACTACTCTTTTGGTGCTGAAACCCAAACCCCTGAGCGGTCTCTTGCCAATTATTCTTATTATTGGCTTGTAACGCGCACAGGTCCACCTTAACTCTATCGTGCAAGCGATACTTAGGTCGTCCGACCGGGCGACGGCCCTATGGTCGGCCCAAGTAAGCCTTCCTCAGTCCTCGTTCCTCACCCATTCGTTCTACATTACCAAGCCAACGGAGGCGTTGTGCTTTAATTTCTCCAAGTACATTTGGCTCGGCCATAAGTTTTTCTAATTCGGCGTTCTTTCGGAATCTCCAGCTTCCATCCTCTCGTTTGGTAGGACCAAAGATCTTCCTAAGAAACTTTCGTTCAGTGACTAAAAGGTTACGTTCTTCATTCTGGGTTAGGGTCCAGGCTTCATAGCCATACATCAGTATTGGTCTTATAACTGTTTTGTATATCCGCAGTTTAGTGTTTTTACTTAAAAGCCTGGACACGAGCACTTTATGCAAGGCTGCACCGCACTTGAGGGTATTTTGGATGCGGATTTTAATTTCTTCCTCTCTGGAATATGAGTCAGTTATCGTGCAACCTAGACATCTGAAGCTAGCAACTCCCTTGTACGTCGTATCTCCGACCTGTAGGTCTTGGTGTTATGAGTCTTAAAGATTATAATTCAGTTAAACGAAAATACAGTCCACCTGATGGTAAGCTTCTACAGTAGCCTATGGAAGCCTGAAATAGCAAGAGCACCACAAGCGGCCGTCTTTCCAAAGGAGTTCTAGCTTTCTTTTTCACCGCATGAACACAACACTACTTTAAAGCAGCATTATTTGGCTATTGAGGCACTTCCCACGTCTGGCTGCTGAAAATTTTTAAGCAGGATATATCCTGCTGTGCCCTACCCCAGTTTTTACCCTCAAAGAGAAACAACAAGCATTTATCATTTCTAACTTTCTCATAAATATTGGTTCACACCTAATAAAATAGCGCTAATTGGTTGTTCCAAATTTTGAGCAGGGTATTTCCTGGGGTATTTATCTTCAACAATTTTGTCTACGTATGTACCTGTAGGGCTCGATGGCGAGGTGCAGCTGGTGGCGGTGGTGGGAGGGTTGTGGGGGCTCGTGTTCTCGTAGCGCCTCCTCTAACTCTACGAGTCGCTCACCATCAGCTTCTGAGTCCGAGTCGGCTTCACGGCTTATACTGGAATAGGAATTTTACATTTAAAATATTTTATTGACTATAAATAAGAGTTAAAAACAAGTCGTGAGGCCCCTGTACTGGGTGGTGTCCCGTATTACTGGGTACCCTGCTCTTCCACTGAGACTTACAATATTTATCAATAAATGAGTATAAAACATTGATAACGGTGCTATCATGTTTGTGCCGTATCAAAGTTGATTACCATAAGTATAAATTTTTCTTTCGGAAATGCATCCTCACAACGTTTCTTTCCTTGGTTTAACTAATTACTTTTCATTTCAGAATTTTTCTCTCAACCTCAGAGACCTTAAAGGGCTTGCACAACTTACACAAATTAGTCGATATCTAGTTTTACTACAAAATCATTTTATTTATTTGAATAGGCTTAAAAGCATTTTTGAATAGACATTTAAGAAACTGTGCATATATTAGTGTTTCGTATATAAATTGTGGTTAACATATAGCTACCACGTATTCGGAATGTAGAAACTGCAGAGAAGAATCGACAAAAAAAAGAAATATATGCTTTCGATACGGTAAGTCATAGTAAACTACTGTTGAAATTAGGGAATATTGGTATCACGGGCAGGGCTTTCAAAATCTCGAATCATACTTACAAAACAGGTCGCAAGTTGTAAAAATAGATAACTTTACCAGTTCTATGAAAAGTGTTACGTGCGGAATTCCACAAGGCTCCATAGTTGGTCCCTTAATTATACTATTAAACGAGCAATTCTTGTATATATATATATATATATATATATATATATATATATATATATAGAATCTGAATCTCGGAAACGGCTCCAACGATTTTCATAAAATTTAGTATTTAGGGGGTTTCGGGGGAGATAAATCTATCTAGCTAGGATTCATTTTCAGGAAATGTCGTTTTATCCCTGTTTTTAGGAATTGAAAAAAATATCGTTAGAATACGAAGGTAAATTTCGCATAAGTCAATGTAGTTGAAATAGCTCGGTGGGAAATTGGCCGCTCGGTATCAACCGAGAAGATCATGGTTCAAATCCACATGTCCCTGATCAATTATTTTTTCTTTTTCTTTTTCTAATTGCACTCGCTATTTTTTATTTAAATAGACTGTTCTTATTTTTTATTATTATGTCGGTAAAATCGAAAAATATTATTCATATTTTATCAATATGTAATTCATATTTATACTTTATGATTTCCAAAAAACACGATTTACTAAAAATACCGAGCTTAGCTCGGTCAACCGGGTACTGTTCTTAATTTACGTTAACAATATTATTAACATTAATCTAATTGGAAAACTAACTCTATACGCGGATGACACATGTCTTTTATATCACGCCAGGTCTTTTCAAAACTTAATAATAAGCAAAGCTTAAAATGATCTTGACAGACTGAGTGAGTGGTTACAGTACAATTTGCTTACAATAAATATAAATAAAACTTCCTATATGATTTTTTGCGCAAAAAATAAACATATACCTAATTTCACATACCTTACAATTAACACTAAGATCATACAATGCTAAGCAAAAGAAAAATATCTGGGCTTATGGATAGATGATAAGTTGACTTGGTAGGGACACATAGAACATGTTAGAACCAAACTACTGCCTATACAGGTTGCATTGAAAAAGGTATCAAACTGCATTCTAAATAAAGTACGAATGACAATTTATAAAACCTTAGTTAAATCTAACATTGAATATTTAGAAGAAGTGTGATGTGCCGCTAGGACAAATTTAATGCCGTTACATTCAAAATAAATTTATCAAAGTACTATTTCGCTATCCCTATTTCACTTCAACCAATACATTGTATCAGGAAACAAAATTGTTAAATATCACACAGTTATACACCTATTACACCTGCATACTGATCAAGAACATTATCAGCAATTCAGTACACTCCCAACATCAAAATTGATAAAAAATAACTAAACATAATTTAAGAAACAAGGATAAATTAATGCTAACTAGGGTACGTACAAAGTATGGTAGAGAAAACAATATTGTTTGAGGAGTGCAGCTATATAATAATTTACCAAATCATCTTCGAGATTCGGATAGCATGAATATTTTTAAATCAAAATTAAAGAACACGCACATACAATGTAATTGTAAATATTTCGATAAGACGCTCCTTACTTTAGGAGGCTTACTTTAGGAACAGACGACCGTTGTGTATTGTGTAGATATTTATTTATTATTATTATTTATAAATATGATAATGTTTGAAAAATAAAATTTTGGCAAAATTTGCCACCCCTAAAATTTTCCGCTCCAGCCTACTCAGCCTAGAGAAATTGGTTACCTGGGTCTGGAAAAAAATGCGTGGACTGTATATTAACAATGAAGGCACACTACTACCCGATAGACAGTAAGAGCGCATTGGTAAAATTAACGGCGGGCATCGAGGATATTAGTGGATAGTTGCAGCGGTGCACTGTTGTCAGTGCCCGCTATCCATAGCCCTCGCCTCGCGAGCTTATATCGCGTTTGGGTTGCTAACGAGCCATCCATAAATTACGTCACACGAATTTTACGAAATTTTGACTACGTACCTAGTCTTGCCACAGTTGGTCATATACATGAGACCTAGTGTGACGTCACATATTTTACAATTTTACAGCTAGAAATTACGAAATTAAAAAATTAAATTCGAGATTATTTTCATTTCCATTTAAATTACTTTTCAATAAAATCGACATCAGTCAAATATAGGGATGAAAATCCATAAAGTAGTACGAGTGCAAATTGGTGAACAAAAAACATTTTAAGCTTTAGTTTTCCTACCCCGCCTAACGTGTGACGTAACATACGGATGCCCTCCGAGCCCCGCCCAGTGCGGCCGAGCCTCGTGCGCACGCGCCGGTCACCTCTTGTAGACGTCCCAGTCGGAGTCGCGGTAGCCGAAGTCGTCGCCGGCGGCGGCGAGGCGCGAGATGGCGCGCATGCGCTCGGCGGCGGCCGCCGTGCGCCGCTTCACCATGGCCGCGCGCCGCGCGCGCCGCGCCTCGCGCCGCACCGCCACCTCGCGGTACTGGGGGCCGACGGGTACGCTGATCGTTGGCTGATATACGAGGGAGGTCAAAAAGTTCGCGGAATGACAGGGAGGGATAATGAAACGAAACATTAAACTATTTTTCCTTTTCAATGTATTTTCCCTTAACCCTGATACGTTTATTAGATCTGTCAAATGACTTAATAAATACCGCCGAAAAATAAAATGATTTGTCTTGGGCGTCAAAATAGGCCGAAATTGCCGACTTTACTTCATCATCGTCGCCAATTTTTTTATCACGCAGCTCTTTCTTCTTTTTGGAAACAAATAATAGTCGCTTTGGGCCAGGTCTCGGCTGTGGGTGGCGTTTGTTCAAAACCATACGGGTGAATGGCAGCCGTCGTAACCTGGCTTGTGTGTACGGGCGCATTGTCGTGCAAAAGGAGCACGCCTTTTGTACGCTTTCCTCGCCTTTTTTCTTTAATAGCTTCTTTTAATTGATCTAGTAAAGAAGCGTAGCATTCTCCCGTTATGGAAATACCGAGTTCCTTATAGTCAATCAAAATAATACCTTCTGTATCCTAAAAGATTGTCGCCATGATCTTTCCGGTCGATTGAGACACCTTATACTTCTTAGGAAGGAGTGTGCCTTTTTTATACCACTGCATCTACTCTTGCTTGGACTCAAGTTCATAATGGTGAACCCAAGTTTCATCGCCGCTACAATTTGGGCCATAATTTCCTCCCTTTACTCTCCACAGCGGTCCAAAAACTCGCGACAACTTTAGACGCGGTCGCTTTTTTGATGCGCAGAAAGCTTTTTCGGAACCTATCTTGCACAGACTTTAGTCATGCCAAGGTGTTGATGTAGGATGTTTAAAATAGTTGTTTCTGATACTCCAAGGAATGCTGCAAGCTGTTTTTTCTTTAGCCGGGCCGGCTTTTTTTCGATTATTTCTGGCCTGGAAGCATCAATCGGCCGTCCAGGTTGGGGCTCGTCTTCAAATGAGTCCCTCTCTTGTTTAAAAAGGGCGTGCCATTTTTAAATCATGATTTCCTAGGAGCGGAGTCCCCATAAAGAGCTGACATCTCTTGAAAAATGGTTTGAAGCGTCTTTCCTTGTTTGGTGATAACTTAATGACGGCGTGATATTAAATTTTCTCCTTAGTGGCTAGTTTCTTCCCGATTGACTTGTTTACTCATTGATAACTCAAAAGCTAATGACCCGGTTAGGCTGAAACTTGGTATATACACTAACAATGAGTTACTCAATTAGCGCCTACCTGGATGAGTAAACTCACCCTCGCCAACCTCGCCATTCCGCGAACTTTTTGACCTCCCCTCGTATATCATAAATAAACGCTTCATACTCAACAGCCCCAATAATCAGGGGCATATTTTAAGATTCAGAGCCCTGGGCCTATAAAATTCGATCACGATTCAACCTGTAACGTCCCACTACTGGGCCTCTTTCTCCATGTAAGAGAAGGATCGAAGTTTCATTCACAACACCTCTCCACTGCGGATTAGCGGATAATATATATCAAGTCTATAAAGTTTACAAGTATCTATTTACTTATTACCGCCGCGTTGGCGCAAAGGTTACAGCCATGGAGTGTACCTCTAGCGCTGGCGGTTGCGGGTTCGATCCCCGCACATAACAAACATTTGTATTAGCCATACAGGTGTTTGCCATGGTCTGGGTGTTTGTGCAGTCCTTGTGGGTCTCCCCACCGTGCCTCGGAGAGCACGTTAAGCCGTCGGTCCCGGTTGTTATCATGTACACCTGATAGCGATCGTTACTCATAGTAGGGAATATATCCGCCAACCCGCATTGGAGCAGCGTGGTGGATTAAGCTCTGATCCTTCTCCTACATTGGGAAAGAGGCCTATGCCCAGTATTGGGATATTACAGGCTGAAGTTCATTTACTTATTTTTAAAATAAGAGCTAATATAAAAAAGAAATACATACACATCTTTTCTAAACAATAAACTTTGAAAATGCTGAAAAAGTAATAGCCATGCCAGTCAACACTGATTATTCCATGATATACATATAGTATAAATACATCATTATGATGTATTTATTTGTTAGTATAGTATTTACCTTAGCCCGCGTGTCATCGAGCCAGACTTGGAAGGCTTCGGGGTCAGAAGGCGGTTGAAATCTCCCCATTGGTCGCGTCTCTATAGTTTCCTCCGCGTTGGCAGCCGCCGCGATGCGTTGTTTATTCTTTTCTATACGCATGTTCAGGTTACCTATCTGCCTCTGTAATAGAAAAAGTAGAATTAATTGTTAAAATCTAATAAAAAACATTAATTACGCATGTATTATCAGAACTTATGTTTCTTAACCAATTATTATCGGTAACTTTCCGACTTTTTTTACACTGCACTAAACGGTCCCTACAAGGATTTACTCTTGTCGGGTCCGGAAACACAATATACAAACATAGACAACCAGACTATGGCAAACATCTTTATGGCCAATACAAATTTATGCAGTGTGCGGTTAAATATGGCATGATCAAGTTACTTATTTGCGAAAATAGATTCGTAAAATCTATAAAAAAAAAATACTAACTACACATGACTGACATGATGATGATGTCTCATTGTCATATCAACACATAAGTCATTTGTTTTGTGCATTATTCCCCATTCCATTTTCATCAGTAAGTTGCAACATCATAGTTTATAAAAAATAACTTTTATATTAGATGGCTTTTTTATATTAGATGTAATTTTATCTACAAGATAAAGGCACTTCATTATCTTGGATAACAAGAGATTAAGCAGAAACATGAAATTAATTTGTTCCCATCCAGTTTGAATAAAGTAAAGTATTGGATAATTACCTGAAGATCACCATAGTTCTTGATGTCAAAACCTTTTATGGCTTCATTAAATTCTTCAGTATCACCATCTTCTATAAGTTCCTGTATTTGAAAGAAGTAATTCAAATTAAAATTATATGTAAACAATTAATTTACCAAACACATTTTAAAATATCACTTCAAAATAATGTAAATAATTTGCCCAAAGTTATATTAATGTTTAAATATTCTTATCAACCTCAATTTATTTCTATCAAATATAATTTGTTTATTGTATATTGTACATTTTTATGTATTCAACCCTTTACATAAGTAAATTGTGAGTTAATATAAATTGTTAAAATTTATATTACAATAAAGCTCTATTATTATTTATTATTTTAAAGAGGATATGTCATCCCTTTTTATATATGTACATAATTCAATAATCAAAATAATGATTTAATAGATATTTGAAATAGCCTAAGAATTTAATTTTAAGAGGAAAAAGTACCTAAGAGACTTTAAAAAATAGGTATTTTAATAAAATGGTCCGGTCTCGCTGTATGCCGCCGCCGCGCCCCGCGCCGTCCCCGCTCTGTTTTGTCTATGTGTGTGACTGTCTTTGTATTAGTGTGCGTGCGCCAGCTATTCAGCTATTGTTGACTATTTTTTTTAGTATTCGCATCTTTCGTTTGTGATTGACTACATATAGCGCATAGTGCTATTTTTCTAAATTTGGCTTGTTTTGCTGAATTTGTTCTGCTTCGGACTCCTATGACTCGGTTTACTTTTATTGGATTTCGTAAACTACTTATTATTTTGACTTGGATACTCTTTGTGACTTGTTACATAACTATATTGTGGAGGGTAATTATTGAAATACATAGGTACTTTATGAATTAGGTATGTAATTACACCGTTGAGGTGTGTGTAAGAATGGGTGTTGAGATACATACATAGTGTATACATGTAGTTAGTATAAGTATAAGTATAGTATATACATGTAGTGTAGTAATACATACATAGTATAAAACATTTGTCTTAGTATATCATTTGTAATATCTCATGTTTGTCGCGGTTATTAATACGTAGGTATAGGTTATATTAATTAACACATACCTAATTGCGACGATATAACAATGTTTAAAAATAATAATAAAAAAAAAAACCAGCCTATGTGAAGAACAACTAATAGAAAGTCAACTGAAAAGGCTGGAACAAGATAAAAATTCAATAATTACACAAAGCCAGCTAAATAAATCACAACAATATCAACCATTATGTACTTACAAATATCATGTAGGAGGTTTTTTAACTATTATTTTATGTCTTTTTAGTTAGGCAAATTACGTAATAGATTCAATTTTTTAAAAGAATAGTTGACGAACATATCATGACATAACAATACACTTTATTGTACACTAAAACAGAAATAATACATATCAGATTGATTTTAACAAAGTATCATAAGGTACAAAGGGAGGCCTTATCGCTATTAAGATATATATATAATTTTATTCAGAAATGAGAATGAGTTGAATATCCAGTAAGTGCTTCCTGACAGCTTTTTAATAATTGTAATTTATGTTTGACCATGCATAACTTTTTACAGAGTATTCCGAATTTGATAAAAAAAAATATAGGAAAGAGTAAGCCCCGAAGTTGATTTTCGCCTAGAAGGCGAGGAAGAAGCGCAGCTCGTAGCTTGCTTGGTATAGGCATGGGAAAGAGCAGTCCTAATTTTTTAACGTTTCTTATTGTATTTTTTATTAGTATTATGGTAATAATAATCATGATATACTTTTTTGGAATCCTTGTATTGAGCACTTTAATTTGATACCAAAAACAAACAACATAATTATTTATCATAATTATCATATTTATTTGTAAGCTAAACCCTTCGTTTGCCCAGGTTGGCACAATGTTATAATGAAAACCGCATCCAAATACCGTTTTATTGTAGTTATGAAAAGAGAGATTATTTCATTTTGTTAATACGAATTTTAGAAAATATCGACAAAAAATTTCATCACTAGTGTATAGATATAATTATCAACTATGAGGCATCACTTCGCTGGCGTATATACATATTGCTTTTACCCTTTCCAAGACCTATCCCCCAACAGCAAGAAGAGGACAACTGCAGCTCATACTATTTTAGGTTAATGGCCAAAACAGTATTTCGTAGTCGACTTTTTTCTCCTTAAAACATGCAATTTTTTTTAATTTTTTTTTACGTAGCTAAAAAAAGCCTTCAGCTATGCCCGTATGTTTTCATTTTTTTGAAAACATGCATATATTTTTATTTAATGAATGTCTGAAAATGTACAAAAAATTAGGCAATATTTCTAGTCTTTGAAGTCTCCTACTTCCCATGATAATAAGAATATAATATATGAAAAAAAACCAAGACAAAAAATAAGATATGGTCATGGTCATGGCAGCAAAACGTTTTATGTTACAAAAATATTTGATCTAGTGTCATTATCCAGGGAGAAAACAGTCGACTACGTTCGTATGGACAAAGAGCCGGTATCCTTTCCTCTTAATAGTTGTAAATAAATGTTATTTTTAAGTTAACCTGAAGAGCAAGTAGTTGATTTAATTGTTCTTCATCTTCTGCAAGTCTCTCTTCCCTTTTCCTCGCATTAATTTCTAAAAGTCTTCTAGCCATCTCCTTCTTTCTTTCTTTTTGTTGTTCAGCTAATAAATAAAACAAATTATAAATTAAAAAAAAATTTGAAAAGAAATTTATAAAAGCTACTTATCATATTTTTTGGACAGTATATTTATAGATTTATAGAGATAGATTAACGTTACATATTAGAAGTCAAATGAATATATATCCAAATTTTTTCTAAAATGTCAATGAAGATTGACAAAAAAAAACATTTAAAAAGTTCTCTTAAAATTCAAATAATGTGTTAGTAAATAAACAACGGTGTGCTATGTGATTAAGGCAGTAAAGAATTTAGCCACCCCCTCTCTGCCGTGGGTGTGTTAAGAGGCGACTAAGGGACAACACAGTTCCACTACCACCTTGGAACTTATAAGGCCGACCGATGGCGGGATAACCATCGAAATCCTGGCTTTCAAATACACAGTCCGAAGACGGGCAGCAGCGTCGTCGGTGCGACAAAGCCAGCCATGCGGTCACTAACCTGCCTGCCCAGCGACTATGAGCAAAACACACGAGTTCGCGCTATAATGTCTGGCGCGAATTTAGGGGTAGCTATGTCTAGCAGTGGAGTGCGGTAGGCTGAAGTGATGAAATATCCAATACCTAATCCTCTATTAATATTAAGTATTTTCACATACCAGTGAGGCCAGAAGAGGTAGATGATTGAACAAATGGCAGTTGTACTCTAATAACATTATTTTCATAATACTCAGGATTAGCCCATTTCCTTATTTCCTCTTGATAGTCCAGCGCTATGGAACTGTGTTCGTGTAAAATTTCTTCAATACGAGACATAGTTATTGCATTAACATGCACGGGATATTTTAATTGAAGTAATTTGTGCATGTAACATACAATTTCACTGCCACCTGAATGAAAAATAATTTATTTTAACTTTTGCATAGATATAAAAAGATAAATTTTGTTAAATTTTAGAGTAGACTGGCTGCGAAAATACCAAAACCTTACAGAAGATTACACCTTAATATTATTACTTCAGTGGTGTACTATGTCCTGTGATGATTAAGGTAGCAATAGTTTTTAGGGTTGGTCGGGGGTAAGGTCAGCAATGTGCTTGCTATGTTCCTGTTGTGGGATGTGTCAATACGCTATGGTATCTGCCTACCATCAAATGGACTATACACTTGTTTACAGTATAGCATATAGTGGTAAAAAAATCATGTAACATGGGAAAAAAAATTACCTAAGTTAATTCTCCTTGCGTGTTCTTCAAATACTTTCCCTTTTATAACAGGTATAATATGAATTGTGTGGTAGCCACAGTTAACAATTAGTGCTGTATCCCCAATATCATTTCTATAGAAACTAAACAAAGAATCAACTCCATAGCTCACTGCAGGTATACCATATCCCTCAAAGAGAAGCTCCGACATTACTGAAAGTTTAAAACGCTTACATATCAAAAATAATATAATTAGATATAACAAGCAAGCCTGATACCTAGCTAACTGTAAATATTACGCTTCAGCCTGTAATGTCCGACTGCTGGGCATAGGCCTCTTTCCCGATGTAGAAAAAGGATCAGAGCTTAATCACTAAATAATACAAATATAAGAAAACCATTATAGAAACATTTACAGTATTTTGCATGTCTCTATCAGAGTAATACTATTTTAGTGCTATTCAAAGATATATAAAGGTTATAATAAACAATGATTTTCTTTATTTGTTATAAAAAAGCATTGAGCTATTTTTTGTAAGACTCAACTAAGAGTCTTGTAACAAATAAAATAATATTATGCACATATTATTATAAGTAATATATTACTTACATTGTCTACTATAATTAGGGGTGACAAAAGCTTCACTTATCACCACTGGATGTGGAACACAGCCGTCTGAATCAATGCCCAGGTGAGAGAATATATAATCACAAACCTGTTCCTGAACTTCGAAATGTGTAACAACATTCTTATCAAACTGTGTTTTTAATTGAAACCTAGAAAGAAAAGATCCCTGTTTGTTAGAAACAATAAAACTACCAAAGAACTTATTTTTTTATCATATATACAATAAATAGTATGTTAATAGCTGGTATCGTATTACACAGAGGTGTACATTGGTACAGAATTTTGTTAACGTGGGGTCATCATTATCATTCATCATACGTACCTTTTTATTTACTTTCACAATCTACACTACTACTTGAATACTAGATTACAGAGTCTTTAGCTAAATCTACCTAAATTTCTATATTAAAACTAAAGTATCAATTGTTAGCTTCGAGTCAGGGTGTAATAAATGCCTCACACCTTACCCCACTGTGGGTGCACCCATGGAGGTCTATAATAATATTTAAGTAAGCATAATAATATTTATAAATGAGAGTTGAGTCAGGGTATATTAAGAACATATGTGCAATATTAATAATATTAACTAAAATTCTAAATTGACCATACAATACATGATAGTAAATAGGCTAATTTTTCCACGATTTAAAATCAAAACACAAGGTTTTAAATAATATAATATGCAGCCTACCTTACAGCTTCAATGTTTATAATGTCATTTCCTATTTGAATGGGTGGAGTAACAGGAGGTTCAGCATCTTTTTTACATCGATCTTTACGTGGTCTGGCAATCAAATTTTTAAATATTAAAGATGGCTCATCATGAACTGACCAGCCTACTCTGCATTGATATGAACCTAAATGGGATAATATTCATTTAATACTTATAAACATTAGCGCTTGAAATACAACTAATATGAAAACATGCATTTTAGTTACCATTGTCAATAACTAATGGAATATGACCATATTTTAAAGTAGGTCCGTATTCATGTACAATGTCTTGTACGGTTTTTAAATCCTTTAACACTAAAACTTCGTCTTCCATTTTATTCGATTTTGTAATATGTTTCCTAAAACAACTAAACTAAACTTGTCAGATTGCCTACTTTCACCTATTTGAGCTTGAGCGATTTGTTGAGCGACTTAAATATCAATGTAGGTATGGCGATCTGAAATCAAACACAGATTAGTATATATGTAGCTTGAAATCAAATACCTTTACTCTTTGTCAAATACCAAACAAAACTTTATTTACAAAACAGAATTATTGAACTGATGATTGATTTCAGTCGGCAGAGCAGGGCTGCCAGGTGCACAAAAAGTGTGATCGTACGTCAACTAAAAAAAAATCGTATGCCAAGGAAATTTTCAAATAAAAAGATCGTACAGCCCTATAAGACAAGTTAGAACTAGAAGTCTAGAAATAGAGTAGTATACTAATTTTTTATTATAAATTATCAAAATTCGTTTAGTTTTAGAAAATAAATGTAATAAAACTATTTGTTACACTCATACAAAATTTTCTGTGGTCATATTTTTTAATAAAAGAATTTGTTGGGTTAAACTTCGTAAAATTTTCGTTTCTTCTTAATTGATTGCTTAGCTAATAACTTGCACTTACGTGTATCATTGGATAAACTGTTTCTAAGTTTTGTTTTGATTAAATAAACTTCGCTGAATGCTCGTTCACAATCTGCACTGTAGTGAGGAAACATAACAAATTTAAAGCAAATTGAGATTTTATAATTTTCAAATTGTTTTTTATTTCAAGTCGCAATTAATACCGAAAGAGAAAATATCTATATTATATATATATTAGTTTTGTTAGAAAGCAAACAAATACAGCTCTTATATGATTATTCAAAGAGACTTCATTCAAGTAAAAGATCTAGGCACGCGTTAGATAGTTGGGGTAGTTCTCCTAAATTCATGCTTACCGGTGGATGACGTTTTTTTAATTATGAAATGCTTCCAGGTAATAGGAATATAAAAATCGTACATTTTGTGTACGATCTTGGTCTAGCGATCGTACATGAGTAAAAATGCAAAAAAATCGTATGAGTACGATTTAAATCGTACATCTGGCAGCCCTGCGGCAGAGCCTTGAACCCTTTCACTGCTTCCTTTATATCATCAACCGGGGGGACCGTTAAAGTCAAGTAAATAAACGGTGTTTGTTATATTGTGTTCCTGTAGGGTGTAGGGACACGAAAAAGTATCGATACTTTATGGTATCGACTATCGAGTATATTACCGATATTATTCGATACCGATACATTTGTACTCGATACTTTGCATTTATTACTTTTACTCAATGAGTACTTTTTGGCAGGTTTCGTATCGAAAGTTTTAAATAAGTACTATTACCTTTTTTTGGTTGACTGAAATTTGTACGATTATTTGAAGCGACGACCTTTTTGTTTTGAAAGTCGAGTACTTTCGTGTTGTACTCAATTATACTTGTAACATTTCTCACCTCAATGTTTGTACTCGATACCTAGAAGTATCGATAATTTTATGAGTACAGTACGATGCTTTTTTTAAATACTAGTATACTACTCACGAATACAGTATAGATACTTTGTATTCGATACCGTGTCCCTTGTTCCTGTGGTAAGGCCGGTAACGCCCTTGTAATCCTAATGTTTTGCTGCAAGCTTTCATAGGCTATGATAACCACTTATCATGACCATAAACATATTTAGTATTTAAAAAATTAGTAACACTAAACTATACTGATAGTATAAATAGAAAAAGATTTGCATATGTCGGCACCTATGCTGTCGTAGGTAACTAGCAAGAGATTTTTAAACAACAGATGCACCGATCAAGCCACTTAGCACATCGTTCGATACTCACCAACCCTCACTCATTCTATTACTCGAGTCATTCTGACGTGTAAAAAACGTCCGGAGCAACCGCGGCTAAGGCAGTCTTGGCTCTGGCTTGGCACGGTCCACTTGTTGTATCCTGCAAGTAGCTTAACTAGACTCTTTCAATAATTAATTTGTGCAAACGAATTAATTGTTACATATTATATTACGATCTATAATTTGACTAGGCAGGGCGGGCAACTCGAGCAGTGAAGGTGAGCGTTCATGCGCATCTCAAAGGGAGCCTCCTTAAACCTACACCCAGGTTGGAAGTCTTAGAAACTGCTCTGAGTTTCTCCCTCTGCCACATGATGGATCCGGCACCCACACGCTGTATCCATCGAATGCTAAGAAGTTAGTCTCCCCCCGTTAATGCGCCTGCCTAGCGTGGTGACTATGGGCAAAACACATGAGTTCAGGCCATTTTTGGTCATGTCTAGCTGTGGACTGTATTAGGCTGAAATGATGATAATTCTGCGATACACTTATTTCAACAGTATCTGAAGATAGTGATACAGAAAAGGTAATAATAAAAATAATATATTCATAGCCTTATTTAATTTTATCATACTACCTATATTTTTATTGTAATAATTAAACGATGATAATAAAATGAAGTGAACGATAATAATTAAATGATTTTTAATGAATTTCACTTTCTAATATAACTAATTTGAGTAAATGTAAAGTATATGGGTGTATACCCATGTAAATCTTGATATTAGTTAAAAACCAAAAAATAAAGAAAACAAAATTGGTAAATTTTTTAAAGATTGAAAAAAAATAAAACGCACGTTTGACCGCAGCATGAAGTATGTCCAAAAATCAAAAATAATTTATATTTTAATAACCTACGAGGATATAAAGCGCAGTTGTGCGATTATGGAGATAATTATCATCATTTATTATGTCGACTCCACACAAAAAATAAAAAAAAAATTCTAAGTGCGCTGTTTACGATTATAAACCTGAAAGTTCATTATATAAGGCGTATAGCAGTTATTCTCAATCGCATTCAAGCAAAAAAAGGGTCACTTGAAAAAATAAATTTAAATGTCTATGAAACGTGAATTTCAGCCGGCACCTGACGCTTGACAGCGCCCAAATATGCGTTCCATTTATAAAATTCGCCCACGCACCCGCGGTGTTTTTTACGTTAGTGGAGTGGCAAATTGGCAATTTCAACATTTTCAACGGCCGTGATCGATGGCGTTGTAGGCCTTAGGTGGAACGTGCCCTTTGTAATTACTACAAATGACGTCACACGCCAGGGCTGCCAGATGTACGATTTTAATCGTACTCATACGATTTTTTTATATTTTTACTCATGTACGATCGCTAGAGCAAGATCGTACACAAAATGTACGATTTTTATATTCCTATTACCTGGAAGCATTTCATAATTAAAAAAACGTCATCCACCGGCAAGCATGAATTTAGGAGAATTCCCCAACTACCTAACGCATGCCTAGATCTTTTACTTGAATGAAGTCTCTTTGAATAATCATATAAGAGCTGTATTTGTTTGGTTTCTAACGAAACTTATCATTTCTCTTTCGGTAATATTGTGAATTGAAAAAACAAACACATTTTGAAATAAAAAACAATTTGAAAATTATAAAACACTGGCTCAATTTGCTTTAAATTTTTTATGTTTTCAGCATTCAGCGAAGTTTATTTAATCAAAACAAAACTTAGAAACAGTTTATCCAATGATACACGTAAGGGCACATTATTAGCAATTAATTAAGAGGAAACGAAAATTATACGAAGTTTAACCCAACGAATTCTTTTATTAAAAAATGACCACAGAAAATTTTGTATGGGTGTAACAAATAGTAATATTGCATTTATTTTCTAAAACTAAACGAATTTGAATTGACTAGCCCGTTGGCGCAGTTTGTAGTGACCCTGCTTTCTGCTCCGAGGGTTGTGGGTTCGATTCCCACCCCGAGTCTGGGTGTAATATAAATATTTATTTATATATTTATATATTTATAAGTATGTTTATCGAAAAAAAAAAATGTAGCTATATACCAGTCGGCTGTTACCTATAACACAAGCATTAAGTTGCTTACTTTAGGAACAGACGACCGTGTGTGTATTGTGTAGATATTTATTTATTATTTATTATTATTATTTAATTTTGATAATTTATAATAAAAAATTAGTATACTACTCTATTTCTAGACTTCTAGTTCTAACTAGTCTTATAGGGCTGTACGATCTTTTTATTTGAAAATTTCCTTGGCATACGATTTTTTTTGTAGTTGGCGTACGATCACACTTTTTGTGCACCTGGCAGCCCTGTCACGCGCTCTAAAATGACATAACGTGGCATTTTGGGGGGATTTTTAAACAAACAATATTAATCCTGATTTTGAGCACCGAAAAAAATGTATTTTTTATGGAAATAACTATCCATAGAAATAAATTAAAAACGCTTTCTGAAAATTTGTCCGATGGCGAGCTTAAGCTAAAAATAAGTGGGATGGCAGGGATGGAGAAAAAAAGTTCTGATTGTGAGTTGAATAATGTGAAATAACAATGATTGGAGCTATCTTACACTCAATGGCCCCTGATAAAATATAAATTCTGTTACGGCAGTCTGGAAATACTCAAGCATAAACGCCCAGATAACAAAAAACAACTTTATAGTCTACCTGTAAAATTATAAATGGATCCAAGTGTTCTTCAGTGGACGAATTAATCATGCGTTTTTACTTTACCACATAACTAACACTCGGTTCGTATACAATGAAAATAGAATAAGGACAATTTTTATTTTATTTTACATAAATAAAATATATTCATCAATTCTGGAGAAATTTATTTTCTAATGGAGCCAGTTCACAATACACGCTTCATATCTGCTACCATTACTACAATTTTTAAATATAATTTTTAATGATTATACTTCTCTTTATGTAACAATAATAAATATTATAGGAATGTGATTTTGCAAATTTGTAAACAATTCATAATGTTTATAAAGCTGGCTATCAATACATACCTTGTATTTAAAACTAATAACAGAATTGTATATAGAAATTTCACTTCATTATGTATTTACATGAATTTAAAATATATATAGTAAACATGACATGACATCATATTTAAGATCACACTGCAGTGTAATTTTAACAGCGTAACTATTTACACTTGTACGTAATACTTATTGGTCTATGGCATATAAACGTCGCTATTTTACTGCAATTTATATTGAGGACAACAATAACAATTTTTAAATAAAACATAATGCAATTTCTTAGGCCTTAGCGCCAACAGCAGTACCACCAGCCTGCTTGTCAATTTGTTCTTTTTCAAGTTGCTTGCCGAGATATTCCCTGTTAAAAAACATTGATAAATTACTAAACTGAATACTGTAATTTTAAAAAGAATTTGTTTTAACTGGCGACTGTATTTTTTAATATATTGTTTGTCATGAAGTTTTTATGTGTGGAATGCGCTTTAATAGATAAAAATATATACCAGTTGTGAACCATCAGTTTCTGCACGGCGAGCAGAGCTTCGTAGCGAACGTTCGGGTCTTCGTGGCTCAACAGGTACATGACGCGCTGCTTACCACCCAATTGCTCAATGATGCTAAAATAAAATAATATGCAAATTGCGCCATATACTTAAAAAAAATTGAAATTAAAACAAAAGAAACCTTCAAATGTAAATCAAACACTAAGAATTGCAACGGGAGCTAAAGTACATAAAGTAAGCAAAAGTCTAAAGTCATACCACATACTAAGCTGAATTTTCAACAGAGCACTAAACAATTTACATGAAATTCAGATCTCTAGCGCCTTTTTATTTATATTTATAGTTGCTTTTTCACTCTTATGAGCTGTTATACTGCAATGCTTGCACATACTACATACAATAGCATGTAAAATTCAATAATCAATTCCTCAATATCATTCCGTAATAATTATGATTTCCATTCAGTGACTGGCTAGTCACTGACTAATCTTTTCTTTAATTTTCTTTAAGCTTCATTTAACAGCAGTAAAATTCTCGAATTTAAATTTCTAAAGGCAGATGTAGGGTATTCACTTCTTGGGTAGTTCAGAGAGACTGCCTTTCACCTAAGCACGGCAGTAGTATAAGATAGGGTAGAGGGTACTAACTATTAGGACAGTATTGGGAGACTACTGTTCATTTAAGCACGAGAGTGGTATACGGTAAAGGAGGAGGGAAGGAGGGTACTCAAGAACTCGCTACTTGTATAGGTATAGGTGTAGGTACTCACTGCTTGCCGCGCGGGTAGTGTCGCACGTACTCGCCCACGTCGTAGCAGGCGACGGCCAGCACGACGGGGTCGCGGCTCTTCTCCAGCAGGTGCACGAGCGTACGCAGCAGCTCCTGGCCGCGCTCGTTGAGGCGTGCCGCGTTCTCGCGCCAGAACTTGGCCGACTTGTGCACTGGCGACCACTCCAGACTGTCGACAGATTATTTATAGTGTTTGACGAACAAGGATTTATTTACTTTTTTTTTTAAGGTAAGTTGAGAGGCAAATGGTTAACCATTGTGACTGCCGAGGCTGTCCTTACTGTTTCATTCTTTTTTACTACCTAAATTTTGACTGTCGAATGTTTTCCTATTGGATGTGTCCTTATTCTTTTTTATCTTTTTTTTTAAGAAAATAAGAATAGAAAATGTTTAACTGCCAATTGTGTTTCTTTTTTTTTTTCTTAGAAAATTAGCCAGACTGTATCATTGCTATTGTGTTGAATTAATTTTCGATATTTTGTAATAAGCTTAATCTCACTATAGTTTACGTAAGTTATTGTAGAGAATAATGAATAGCATACACAGTATACTAAAATTTTATTCCTAAATTGTTAACAAATGTAAAACATTGAACAAACCATGACAAAAGCCAGGAACGATGATATTATTTTGTTTGACATTTCTGTAAATTTTGACTTACTATCAAACAATATAATTAATTGCAAAGACCTTGATAGCATATAAAATGCTAAATAGCCCATTTATAATCTTAGTATCACAATAAACAAATAATTTCTAGTTCTATACAGATGTTCAACATAGTCCTTGTGAATCGACTTCACTATAATTTATGATAAACAAACATTTGCTGGCTGAAATGATGATGATGATGAAACAAACATTTGTGATGTCATAACGAAATTAAATGTAACATAAGATCATAGCTAAAATTATGCATACCGTCCACTCTTGACCTCAGTAGCATATTGATCAAAAGAGCTGAGGTCTTGCACCGAGGCTTGAAGGCGTTCATTGAGGAAGTCCACGTCGTTCATTATGTCTTCATCATCAGAGCGTTTCTGTTCCAAGATTGACAGTTGTTTCAGCACCTTGCATTGGACCATAGCGATGCAATGCTCTTTGGCAACCTGGAAATCAAACAATATCAATACTAGTATTATAAAAGTGACTATACTTACATTACCTACTTTTATATCCTAATCACAAAATTAGTATACGTTATACATATGGAATTAGTATGAAATCTTGTTCAACAAATATGAGAAGGACATCACTTCAGCCTATCGCAGTTCACTGCTGGACATAGGCCTTCACAAGTTCACGTCAAAAATGGCTTGAACTCATGTGTGTTGCCCATAGTCACCACGCTGGGCAGGCGGGTTGGGTGATCGCAAGTCTGGCTGAAAAGGTCATAGGGAATGTGAAATAGGTAAGAACGCCATATATGAGAAAGTAATATTCCTCAATGAATACACAGAGTTACTAAAATATAAAGCATATAAACTTTTTTTATGTATAATTAATTTATTAAAATGACACACCTGTTGGTCCTCTGGTTTCTCAATCAGGTTGCGAAATACAGCCAATACAATACGGGTCACCTTTTCCTTGACAGAGTCACTCAGGATGTCAGCCAGTATTGGAATTGCATTGAACTTGTTCATTTTTTCGGCGAGAAGCGAGTTAAATGTCAACACCCAGAGGCAGAACACCAGTTGGTATTGTACCTATTAAAAATATAATACCGTATAAGTTATACGTAGTGACAAAAACATAAAAAAAGGACAAATGCATGGATGATATAAATTTGTGAAACGTAACTAATAATAGTATATGTATTATTAAAACTATCTCCAAATTCAGTCGTAAAAGGAGTAAAGGCTTTTTTTTGTATTATTTCAGCATACAATTTTTATTGGAACGAAGTTCCTTACGGCAGGCTTGACATTTGGCTGGGCGACCGAACTGAAAAAAATGTGATACTAAAACCTTAAGAAAAATATATAACGGAAGTGACGTCATATAATATGACGTTTGTAAAACTAAAATATTACTAGTAAACTTTTTTAAATTATTTATGTAATTTTATACTGTCGACAAAAATAAATAGACGTTTTTTATTTCACTTAATAGTTTGAATTATTATTATTATTATTTTCTTTGATTTATTTTATTTTACGGTATTTTTTATTTTCTAAAATACTAAATTTCCTTAATACTTTTATGTACTTAATTAAAAACCAATCAACAATATTAAAAAAAAAAAATCAAGAACTAGAAAATATATATAAAATTCAACTTTTTTTTAACCGACTTCAAAAAAAAGGAGGAGGTTACTCAATTCGACCGTATATATATATATATATTTTTTATGTATGTTCGGAGATAACTTCTTCGTTTATGAACCGATTTTGATAATTCTTTTTTTGTTGGAAAGGAGATATCCATAGTTTGGTACCATGATAAGGAAACCAGGATCTGATGATGGGATCCCAGACAAATCGAGGGAAACTTTCAAAAATCGTAGGGGTGACTAGTAAATTTAATCATGTTTTCATTAAGTACTATAAAGCACTACTATTTAATAAAGGTCTGGAGTCGATCTGACGATGGAGACGAAAGATAGTCGAGGGAAATTTTCAACGATTTATAGCAATTACCTGCTGTGTGATCATCTGTGTCGCAGGACCAGGTTTGATGATGGAGCCCATAAATACTCGAGGGAATTTCTCAAGAATTTACAGCAGTTACCTTTTGCTGTTTGACGACTGGTTTGATATAATGGTGCATGTGCCGTGTCGGCGGCGCCTAAACACCGACGGTCGCGGGTTCTATTCCAGCTCGGAGTGGATATTTATGTTTATATAAATATTTATTTTTGGTCTAGTTGTTAATCCTTGTGGTTCTCCCAACCTAGCCTCGGAGAACACGCTAGGCTGTTAGCCCCGGTTGTTATTACGTACACCTGATAGCGAACTTTAATCATAGTATGTCGACGCGTTAGCGCAGCGGTCACAGCACCGGCTGTTGCGCTGGCGTTAGTGGGCTCAATCCCCGCGCAAGACAGACATTTGTATTGGCCATATAGATGTTTGTCATGATCTGGGTGTTTGTGCTTGTGTATTGTGTATGTTTCCGAACCCCCGACATAAGAGAAAAAGCAAGCAGCAAGCACTTGTTAGGTCTACCCATCACTAAAAATTGTAAAATAAAATAATTTTTAACAAAAAAAAAACCGACTTCAAAAAGGAAACTAAAAAGTGAAAAATAAATTTACTTGGTACAAAGTAATTCGTATTTTGATTTAGTTTATCAGAAATGATTAAATAAATATTTTATAATTTTGAAGTTGGTGCCAAGTGCCACTAAAACAACCTGGCTACAATAACAAATACAAACAACACACACACAACAAACAAGTACAAAAAATATTATTAGATATGTCAAAACAATAACAGAATAATAACAGTATTCAACCTAATAGTCAATGAAACAAATTATGAAAGAAAACTGAATACAACTTATGAGTAGATACTAGAGTAGTTATTGTTTTACTTGGCACCGACTTCAAAATTATAAAATATTTATTTAATCATTTCTGATAAACTAAATCAAAATACGAATTACTTTGTACCAAGTAAATTTATTTTTCACTTTTTAGTTTCCTTTTTGATGTCGGTTTTTTTTGTTAAAAATTATTCAAATTGTGTTGCTTCTATACTATCCGAAGGAATTTCGTTCCTACCTGGTGTTAATACACTATTATGTATAAACAAAAATAAACTATAATAAAATTTATAGAAATAACATTTAAAAGTAAATATTATGTAAAGAATTTGTTAAACCTTTTCAATAAGTTTACCTGGAAGTTTACCCTCGAAGCAAGGATCGATAGGAGTGTAGAAATGCCATCAACGGACAGGAATGCGAAGCGGTATTCGTCGACACGAAGCATCATTTGTAAGCAGCGAGCCACTGATTGGATATAGTCATTGTTCTGAAAAAAAATATTATAATAATAATCACTCAAATTAATTTGTAATATCAGCATATAATAACAATTATTAAGAGATAAATAATTTTACTCATACCATTTAATATTATTTTAAGAAGTATAGTTAAGATGTATGGTGATTATATTTTTATACATAAATATAATATACATATTTAGGATATTTACTATATATACTTAGTACCTTAATTATTATATTACATATAAATAAGTACATAAATTCAATGTAACTGATATCTTATTACAAAAAGTAGAATACTAGCTTTGGTACATTACTTTTATTATTACACTGAGTCACAATTTTTTGTCTAAAACACAATAAATAAGCTAATACAAACAATCAAAAGAATTTAACATTTTCATTTGGCAATATTTAGCAGCATCGTAAGTTAACATAATATACTTAACAAAAGCATTAGATTTGCAATTATTTCAGTTATAAAGCAGTAAATATTGTTACAATGATGTTATCAGTTTTGTTAGTGTTAGCATGCGATATTTCTATTGTTAGTTACAATTTGTATTAATAGTTACTTGTAAAACTAAAAAAATTATATACATTTTAGATGTGTTATTAAACACATTCAACATTTAGGTGTTGTATTGTCAACACAGAATACCTTATGCAAACCGGGCGGCAAATCCTGATGAGATTTGAGAACATCAAAAGAGCTATAAAGGCTCGAATATTTTTCTTGGGATGGATCAGCATTTTCAACACTCTTTTCTTTCTGATGTTTTATATGTTTTTCGGAGAAGTTATGTTTTTCATGCTCCAACATGACCTTTTCAGCATGCTCTAACTCCGCAGACACCACTTCAGCCTTACCAGAAAACAAACCTCTCAGTCACTTAGCAACCATCTTCTCCTTGCCCCAACGATGCGTAATGCTTGAATGATGATGCTCACATTGATAGTTAATTTTCAGTTTAGACAATGATATGGTACACAGCTCAGTTTAAGACTAACCTGCTGTGCTGCTAAGCTTTGCCAAGACTATTGTAATATGACCACAAAGTGTAATTAATATTGAAATACTTCAGAAATTTTAGTCATGTGTTTAAGGAAATATTATTAAAAAGCAGAGAATTATGATTTTTCTCTAAAATATGTTTTATAATATATTTTCAAAATAAGTTTAAGTAACCTTTTTTTAAATTAAGTAAGTATTTAGATGCATCATAAAGTAATTTGTTTGGTGACATTAAATAAGGTTCAATAACATCAATGAAGGAATTTTACATGTTAACAAAGAATATATTAAATATTAATTTTTTTTGGACTTAATTCAAAATAAATAATAATAAAATCATTGTCACAATATCTAGTATACTGAGACCGCTTCCTTACAATATTAGACAGTTGAAAGATGTATGTAGGATGTTACTTTATTACTGCTCCAATTCAAATTTTGTAAATGAATTATGGTAAATTATGAAGAGTAATTATTAATAACATTACCATACATATATAAGTAATGTTATTATTAATGATATATTTGCATGTACAAAGTATTAAAAAGAGCCTTAAATGTTTTTTTTACAAAATAAGAAAAATATTGCAGTGTTTTAGTTTTGTTAGAGATATCATGCATCACAAGCAAAACTGATTATCACACCATCATAAATTCATGCTTATAAATAATCAGAAAACATTTCCATCTATATTCACTCTAAGTTCTGAAAAACTAATTAATGTTTAATAATAAGATATATTACAAAATATACAAAAATCGTACTTGATTTGAGTGATAATGTAGATGGATTAAAAAAAAAGTAATAAAATTTCATAAACTACTTGATTATCAAGCATAGATAAATGTCATTAAACTTTCAAAAAAATAAATAAACCATGCTTATTATATAAAAATTACAGCAAAGTGACAAAATTTATAAATTTTATTCTACAATATCCTGAACTTACATTCATTTTGAGTTGGTCTTTCAACCAGGAGAGATAGAAATGCAAGTCGCTCTTCTCCATGAGCTGTGGGTGCCAGCAAGCCAGCTTGGCAATGATGCGGGCTGTCATGTGCTGGACAAATTCATCCTGACGGTTAAGCAGGTTCAGGAATGGCTGCCAGACATTTCCGTGTCTTGCATTACGGAATATTTTTACACGAGACTTATCTTCCTATAAGAAAAAAGGTATGGCTCGCTACAAGATTTATAAACGTAACATTAATAATAAGCTTATTTCATAGAGTTAGTTACATTCATAGAATAATAATAGAAATGGCTATTAAAAGAAAAGAAAAAAAAACTAATTCCAGGAAAATTTGGTAATGTTATCAGTGTACTATAAAAGAATAAATATTACTTACTGAAAGAATATCATCTATCAAAACAAGGACATACTGGATGGTGTTGTCTTTACTAATGTGGGTAAGCAGATTCAGGAACACATCTGCGCAAGCTTCAGGATTCTTATCTGGCAAGTCCTTCTGCCCGCGTTGATCTAAGTTCACAATGAAGTCATGATCACGCTGAGTGATCATCTGCGATCTGATAATAGTTAAATATAAAGATATAATTATATAATGCATGTGTATGTATATGCTATAATATAATGTATGTAAAATAAAGAAACTATTTTGATTCAATCAATACTCACTGCAAGTAAGATTGCCAGTTAATTTGGCTTTGACGAATCTCACTTGCTCTTATTTGAAGCACGCTCGTAGCGGCAATCATATCTGAAAATATATACAGAAGTTAATATAACAGTAACGAAACATAGTTGTAGAAAAATACAAAACTAAATCAACCATTTTAATACATTTGCGTAGATACATACCGATTTTTTCATCGCCTAGCGTCGGAAGTAATTGGCTTACATTCTCTTCGTTGATATTAGCCATTTTGGCTACAGAGTTTTTAAGAAAAAGCCACCACCCACAATAAGATAATTTTTGAAGAAAATTATTCTACAGAAATTAGAAAATTGAAAAACAGGTACCTCAGCTGAGAGGTCTTGTGACTATCTAACGTGAAGTTGCCTTTAATAGGTCTATAATATATTGCTTACCTTCTTTAATATAGACTTTTTGAGCTGAAAAGAAAGAGACAAAAGTATTACTTAACAGTTGTCGATACTGTTAGTTAAACAAGGAGGCAACAGAAGGAAGATAACTTACTATCAAAATAAAAGTAAAGAGCGCAATAAAATTAATATTTGCTTAAATTCTTCATTTAATAATTAATAGCTATTTAAGATGATAATATATTTTATAACTTGATTATAATCTTTAACATTTGCATATAGCACTACAATATTATTGACTGTTTGTGTTATAAATGTAAGTACGAACAATATTATTTTGCTTTTTAAAAGCGTTTTTTTTTTGGTTCAACAATTTAACTTATTTTACTTATTTAACTTATTTTATTTTTATGTAAATTTCAAACTCTAAAACACGTTTTTTATTTAAAATTATTTTCTACATCTATATAATATATGACAATTGACAACTGTTAAAATCTGGTAGCATTGAATATATGTCATTAATTTTTTGAAATGTCATTAGGCATAACATATTAAAAATGAATTTTAATGAGGCATTATGGACTTAATAGTTAAAAAAATAGAGTAGAAAATAATAATTTATCATAACAAATAGAATAATTTTAAATGCCTTACATAGCTATATTGTACCTATATTGAATTGAAAAAAATAACAATGTAACAATATGTGTGTGTTTATTTTACATTTTTTTATAATAAATATCACACTGATTGAGTTTGAAACTACAAACTATGTAAAAGAGTAGCCAAACTAAGTTTAGAATAAAAGTACACTGAACAATTAAACCGAGTTCTATGTGAGACCCGAATAAGTTGTAAGTAAATAATAAATACAATATACAGTACCAGTTAATTTTAGACCAAACATTCGTTAAGGTTAATCACTGCAAGATATTGGGTTAGTAGATTGACGTAGACGTAATATAAAATACTTACGGTTGTATTTTTCAGTGTCAGCTTCTCGTTTTGGTTTTGATTCCATTGTTAAGATATAAATATTTTACTGTAAATGCTAAAATTTTGTATAGTGAGGCATAATAATTTATTTTGTATCAGATTTTGACTTTTTGTGTTACAGATTATAATTTGAGCTTGGACTTGTGACACATTCTGCTAAAAATAATTTTTGGGAAGTGGCCAGTTCTTTTGTCATGACCAGTTTGCAATCAAAAGAGGACTGTCGAACTAATGACCCAAATAATGCATTTAATATGGATGCTGAATCATCATTGCCTTTACCACTGGATAGATCTATGTGTATAGTGTTTACTGGACATTTTAACGGGGTTGGTGTAGAGGTTAGGTCCATAGATGAGATGGCCCTGCTGCATCATATGGGTTGTTTTGGTAAAGGATCTGCTTCTAGGTCTAGACCAAATGTTGTACAAAATGATGGTAATCCATCTATCATGCGTAAAAGACAATTCTCGAAGAGAAACTATTGGTATAAAAAATTTGGAAAGTCACAACAATCCGATGAAACAGATTTATTTCTTAAAGGAGTTAATGACCTAATTGCTAAAATTCTTCAAGATACTAAGAAACAAGTAGGAAAAGATGTAATTGATTTGGTTTCGAGTAATGATGAGGAGGATGATATTGAAGACACTGAAGACTTAGACAATTCACATAAATTTGATACTAATGATAAACAAAACTTAGCAGTCATCGTACCCAACAGTGATTCAGAAGATGAAAATTATTTTGCTAACATAAGACCTAAATGTTGTGTAGATAAAATTTTATTACAGGAAAAGCTCATGCTATCCTTAGAGGAAGCTTTTTTCTTACAATATGGACTTGGTTGTTTACAAATTATAAATAATGATAATAAAATACAAAATATTGAAGAATGCTGGAAAATTTTCAGTGAAAATGATCAGCATTTTGTTGAGAAATATGTGGTTTATCATTACTTTCGTTCCAAAGGCTATGTTGTAAAACCTGGAATAAAGTTTGGGGGAGACTATTGTAAGAATATTTATTTTAGTTAATTTTTTTAAAGATTGTTCATTCAATTTGTGATTAGCAATTATTAATTCATTTTTATTAAAATTTTTGTTCCTTGTAGTGTCAGTTAATGGTTAAAATTACAATGCAACTAATGTGCCTGTGTAGGACGAAAGACCCTAAATTAAAAAAAAGAAAAAATATATCATTTTATCCTTTTTGTCAAAGTACTAGTTATTAATTTTTCTATTTTTTTTCAGTATTGTACAAAGACAGTCCGGAAGTTAACCATTCTGAGTACATCATTGTTATTAATTTTGGAAATGATGTTTCTAATTGGATATCTTTACTTGGTCATGTTCGGATGGCTACAACCACACTCAAGGTATTACTTACTGAGAATTAAACTGACTTGTTTTATTGATCAGTTCTTTCATAATTCCACCAAAATCAACATTTTAAAGTAAATATCTTTTTAATAGGCTTTTTTTATTTTAAACAGATACAGAACTAAATAATAATTTAGAAAAATACCTTCAGATTTATGGTTAAAATTAATATAAGCTTGGTTACAATTACCATTTTTTAATTTCAGGAAGTGATGATAGTAGAAGTGTTGAAATCAAGTAAAGAAAATATAAAGTTACCTCGAGATCTAAGTGAATTTAGCGTAAGAGAATTAATCATATCTAGAAAAACACCACTTTTAACAAATGATGACACAGAAGATATGGACTAATGTATTTATTTTTTAAATCTTAATAATTAATAAAGTTTTCAATTTTTTGATTTTATGCTCTTTTAGTCGGTTTTTTAATCCCTGTTCTTCTATATTCACTTCTTTCTTTTAAATATTCTTCCGTGCAAAGCTGTCTGAATTCTTCATTGTTGTACCATGAAGCTAGACATGATTTTAACACTGCATTTTCATCTCTACATTTAAAAACCATAAAAACAGACGATTCTTTACAACATTTATTGAAATTCTCGACTTCAGGAATACATTTTTCTGTTCTAGCTTTTTCTCTAACAAGT
Organism: Melitaea cinxia; assembly: GCF_905220565.1. Lineage (NCBI taxonomy): Eukaryota > Metazoa > Arthropoda > Insecta > Lepidoptera > Nymphalidae > Melitaea > Melitaea cinxia. The sequence continues at coordinate 9,132,864 of NC_059408.1, read as the reverse complement.
TTGGGTATGACTACTTCGGTTTCTACTTTTCTTAGGCTTCTATCATTTGGATCTCCTGTAAAGAGTATAATGTAAGCACTTCAGGTAAAAACTTTAGAAAAATAACCACTAAAATTGTGTACCTAAACCATGAGGACCATCCGAGAATTTCTTAGGTAACACTGATGTTTCAGGCATTTTGAATTATTTATTATTTATGATAACATTCATATATTAATTAATTGATGGATAATATTATGAAAGAATGAATAGAAATATAATATGATCGGTATATATACAATTTTATGTAAACTTTGACATTGACAGTTGTAATCCGTATCGATATTCGATATGCTATCGATACTCTGGTACAGTAATTTCATAGTTCGGCAAAGCACTTTCCATCAAAGACTGCACACAGATATGCACTGTTCGACACTCGAAAACGTTGCATTTGACAGAATTTTGCCCAAAAGTACCAACAAAAATGAAAATAATTTTATTATTTTTTATATAAATTAAGAAATCCAAAAAAAAATAATAATTTGAAGAAACAATTGACTTAAAATAACCTCTGAATTAATTAACGATTATTTTATTAATATTGTTATCGAATAAAAAAAAAATGTAACGGTAATTGAATTATTACTTCGATAAAACGTCTGCTGAGAGCAATATATTCGGTTTGGCTACTTAATTTCAAATTGTTTGGTTGAAATAATTATTATTAATCAAAATAATTATTTATTTTCCTGCGAATCGTAAAAAAAACTTATTGAAAGGTTATATTTGTAAATTAAATAAATATTGAATAGGACCGATAAAAATACCATTTAGGGTTACCATTTATTTAACCTCGCTTAGATGGAATATCCCACACTGTAATATCCTACAGCTGGCCACAGTCTCTTAGGGTTGGCGGATATATCCCTACTATGAGTAACGATCGCTATCAGGTGTACATGATAACAACTGGGAGCGAAGACTTAACGTGCTCTCCGAAGCACGGTGGGAAGACCCACAAGGACTGCACAAACACCCAGACCACGGCAAACATCTGTTTGGCCAATACGATTGTTTGTCATCTGCGGGGATCGAACCCACAACCGCCAGCGTAACAGCCACAAACCAGTGCTGTGACAGTTGCGGTAACGCGGCGTTCCATTTAACGCTCTAACACAATGTTTTGCAGTGTTGCGCAGTGTTATTCAGAGACCCTCTGTGTTAGTAAATGGAAAGAAAACATAATCTGTCAAGAAAAATTTAGTTTCTTTACATTTTTTTTTTGGCAACATTTTATTGGAATCCGATTTGTCCAAGCCGGTGGGTTCTCGCCTCTCGGGGTTCTCAGGTCAGGAATTCAATTCAATAAATATTTATATAATATATTTATATGTTTATATATTATTTATTTTAATTTTTCAATTAAAATAAATAATATATAAACACATATATTATAAAAAAATGCTATAACAATATGATTATGATGTTCATAATTTTGGCGTCAACGACAATGTTTATAATTAAAAAAAAAAAACAAAAAACCCGCCTGCGTGAAGAACAACTAATAGAAAATCAACTGAAAAAGCTGGAACAAGATTAAAATTCAATATGCACACAAAGTCAGCGAAATAAATAGAAACAATATCAAACACTTTGTGCTGTACATTTAAAATATATTAATACGGTAGTCCTTCGAAACTTTATGCAACGTCGTAGATAATATGCAGTCGGAGGCATGAAATTGAAGGATAAGTCAAATCATTCTCTCTTTGTGCATGTCTCCGACTAAATAATCACAATAAAGAGAGAATGATTTTTTTTTTTTAATTATTATTTTATTTATGTCTTTTTAGTCAGACAAATTACGTAATCGGTTCAATTCTTTAAAACAGTTTACATCATGTGGTTGATTAAGTAATTTTTTAGGGTCAAGGGAACTGATAGCAAGCCCGGAGAAAGATCTCACTCTGCTCAAAGCAACGTAAGCCTGACCTTTAGCAAATAGGTGACTGCTTAAGTCAACAACTATTAGTTTTAATATAATGAAATTATTATTAAAATTATTTGTTTGTATTTGGCATTATGTATTTGTTATTGATTTTATTAATGTAATTGTAAATTGGAGTGACATTTATTAATTTTTATTTGTAATTTTAATTGTATGTTTTTTTTAACCATTGTTTTTTATTAGAAAGGCTACACCTAGGTCAGTACAGGTCTAGGAGGCGAGTTTGGCATGGCATAGGCGTGGGAAAGAGCAAAGTCCACATTTTTTAAACTTTAATATTGTATTTCTTTATTAGTATTACGGTAATAATAATCATGATATACCTTTTTAAAATCCTTGTATTGTGCCCTTCAATTTGATACCCATATTGTAGTATTCGAGAAAAAAAATTTTTTTTCATTAACTACAATGACTTCGCGCAGCCGCCATGTTTGATTTTTTTTTTAATGTCACCTATCTAAGAACACTTGGGCAGCTAAGACGAACCTAACAATACCTCAATTATGTAAATCCGTTCAGTGGTTCTGGAAATATGAGGTAGTAAAAAATATTACATACAAATATACATACATACAAGATACGCGCGAAAAACATAACCCTTCCTTGGCAGTCGGGTAATAAAGCCCAACATTTAAATTTCTCAAAATTTTTGTAAATGTAATATTACGATCGATAAATGTGCAGGTCCTGTTTTCGGCAGGCTGGACTTATGTTGCACTAATCATAAGTGTACTACGTACTATAAAAAAGAAAATCCTCGGTTGTGTCTGTCGTATAAGATGTTTATCTGAATAATGTGGCGTAAATGATAATCACAATGAGTATGGATTACTTAATGTAAATTATAATTTTAAGTCGATATAGACCAGTACCACATAACTCTATGTATGAGAAAAACCCCCATGAAAATCCGTTTAATAGTTTTTGAGTATATCGCCATCTAACAGGCATATAAACAGACTGTCCTAGCAGAATATTTTGTTTTATAGTATTATAATAACATATATATTGAGAGATTACATAAATTTTATAGTATCGCCTATGCTTAAAGTTTTGCTATTGTTTAATCAACAATTTTTTTTGTCTGATAACTTTTTTTCTGAGTAAACAAACCTGTAAATAAAGATAATCATTGTTGAACCAATTGTATTATTAGACTTTAAATTAAATCGTACTGTGTGGCCACGGTACTAAAGAATATAGCCACCCCCTCTCTTCTCGTGGGTGTCGTAAGAGGCGACTAAGGGATAGTATAGTTCCGCTACCACCTTGGAACTTAAAAAGACGACCGGTGGCGGGATAACCCTCCAACTGCTGGCTTTGAAATACATAAGCCGAGAAGGGCAGCAGCGTCTTCGTTGCGACAAAGCCAGCCCTGCGGTCACCAACCCGCTTGCCCATTGTGGTGACAATGAGCAAAACACATGAGTTCACGTTATTTTTGACGTAAACTTGTGGAGGCCTATGTCCAGTAGTGGACTGTATAGGCTGTAATGATGTAATGATGAAATTAAATCGACACTGCGAATTGCGATAATGGCAATAACGTGAAGTTCATGAGCTTGCATATTCGACAGCTTGATTGTCAAAATCAAATTGTGTTCTTCATGTCATCAACTCATCGCATGAATATTGGTGTTAATGTTAAATTCCCATAAGTTTTCTTTATAATAAAGCTTCCTTGAAATTTTTGTCAAATCTTATTGTTTGGTAAGCAAATTGACATATAAAACGAATTATTATTAACTATATTTAGTCGTAAAGTTTTTCGAGCAAATCCATACACAACATGAATACATCAGCATCTTTTGTTTTTTATAGTTAACATATCAGGTGTGAAGTATGGATCGTCTTTTACGCCTTGGAAGTGGTATGGCGGGTTTGTCTCAAGCACCGCCACCGACTGATGCCCCAGTCGTGGATACCGCTGAACAAGTCTACATCTCATCTCTTGCTCTTTTGAAAATGTTAAAACACGGCCGTGCCGGTGTTCCCATGGAAGTTATGGGTCTTATGTTAGGTAGGTGAAATTTTATGAAATATTTTCAGTTATATTTTATTAATAGTTTACAAGAACTTGCTTTATATTTGTTAAATTATTTATTATAGGAGAATTTGTTGATGACTATACAGTTCGCGTTATCGATGTATTTGCCATGCCTCAAACTGGTACTGGTGTATCTGTGGAAGCAGTTGATCCTGTTTTCCAGGCTAAAATGTTAGATATGTTAAAACAGACTGGACGTCCTGAAATGGTTGTGGGCTGGTAAGTGAATATTGTCATAAATGTTTATATTAATAATGTCGCTATTACATTATTACCAATTAGATTAATTTATATGAAAATATGTTTATACCCTGTCTGTACATAAAATTTTTCCTTCTTCTACTTGGGTTGTCTGGAAGAAAAGACTAATTGAGCCACAAATCTGCCAATGTACTATATAATGTTTTATCTTTAATTACTTAACAATATATTAGTGGTCTATAATAAAGTATAATAAAATAAATATAATATATATTTTGTACAATGTTTTGTATGCTACTAAAATTTATATCTAATTGTAATTATAATTTTCAGGTATCACTCACATCCGGGATTTGGCTGCTGGTTATCTGGTGTTGATATCAACACTCAACAGTCATTTGAAGCATTGTCTGAGAGAGCTGTAGCAGTTGTGGTTGATCCCATCCAGTCAGTAAAAGGAAAAGTGGTCATTGATGCTTTCCGCCTAATTAACCCGAATATGATGGTTCTAGGACAAGAACCCCGACAGACAACCTCCAACTTAGGTCATTTGCAAAAACCATCAGTGCAAGCTTTGATTCATGGTCTAAACCGTCACTACTACTCCATTAGTATAAACTACAGAAAGAATGAGTTGGAGCAAAAAATGTTACTCAATCTTCATAAAAAATCTTGGATGGATGGACTGACTCTGGCTGACTATAAGGAACACTGTTTAATTAATGAAACTACAGTCACAGATATGCTTGAATTGGCTAAGAATTACAACAAAGCTCTCGAAGATGAAGAAAAGATGACACCAGAACAGCTTGCAATTAAGAATGTTGGTAAACAAGACCCCAAGAGGCATTTAGAAGAAAAGGTCGACGTATTGATGGCAAACAACATTGTACAATCTCTTGGAGCGCTGCTTGATACCATGGTGTTTAAATGATTGTCTAAAATACTTTTAAATTTTAAGGCTAAATAAAGTTTTTTGTATATGACTTGTTTCATATTGTCTGTAACCTAGTAAATTTGTTTATTCAAAGTGCTTATTGTTAGGTTATACCGTGTGGTGTTGGCCGAGTAGAATATCACCACCCCCTGTCTTCCCGTGGGGGTCGTAAAAGGTGACCGAGGGATGCACCTGGCTCAAAGTCTCCCAGAATGGGGTCTCCGACAAGCATTTGTGGCATAGCCCTAAAATGCGAAAGACTTCAGGCAGGCGAACTGGCTCCACACGTATCGACTTGTCGTTTCTGTGGGCCTAGCCAGTGAGGTCGAGAGGGTGGTGCAGAGCTTAGGCAACTCTGCGTTTTTCTGAAGAGTGTCCTAGGCGACACAGTGTCTGTCTGACAATGTCTAAATCGACGGACAATAGACGGACTAAGGCCAATGATGATTACTATAAAATAAACAAATTTTATACTACTCATTGTATTTTAGTAATAACAATCTTTGTGGAGTATTTTGCTTACAGACCATTTTATGTATTCATAATTTATGGGAAACTTTGCATTTGCAAAATTTTGTTAAATACTGTTTTAAAACTTCTGTGAGATATTAATACTTGTTAAAGAAAAATTTTACACTATTAATTAAAGCAAAAACTCTTGTCAAATTTCATTGTACTTTGTGAAGTGGTAATTAGGGAACTCAAGTTCAGGTAACAATCATTCCTACTCTTCTGTTTCATTTTGTTTAGTCATTATGTGGGAAGTGGTCCTGGATGGAGTTGTGGTTAGGAGTGTGAACTTAAACTTTGTAACTGTTTTCAATGAGGGTGAGCTAGGATAGTTAGGAATTGTGAGCGAGGCCACCCTACCATTGTGCCGGGGCCCGGTGGTTTCGTCCGGGCTTACCGCTGGGGCGAGGTGGTAAATGCTAGCGCGACCCCATCTCGCCCCACCCAGGCAGACGACTACTCACACGTGGTGGTTTTTTAGTCAGTAGGAGTCTGACAGACGGTTACCTCTGACGCCCCCGCGCCGGAGGGTATCCATGATGGATTTTCCCTACGTAAAAAAAAAGAAATTCGGGGCTGTTATATGGTGCTTGCTAGCGCGATCCCATCTCGCCCCACATAGGCGGAGGTATATATAAAAATTATATTGGTAATGATGGAAATACTGAGAAGTTAAAACAGTAAAATAAACTTTATTATATTGTAATGTCTACAATATACATGTAGTTTAAAATGAATCTTATAACTGATAACTTAAACTTATTAATGTTCTTACCTGACAAACGAAAAAGACACATTTTTAGGAGTATGTATAGAATTATCAGAGGTAGGATACTTGTTATAGAAATTTTTATAAGATTAAAGAAAATTTTAAATACTGCATTATGATTTAATACCCATACAAAACGTCGACTTATATCTATACTAATATTATAAAGCTGAAGAGTGTTTGTTTGTTTGTTTGAATGCGCCAATCTCAGAAACTACTGGTCCGATTTGAAAAATTCTTTCAGTCTTAGATAGCCTATTTATCGAGGAAGGCTATTCCTATATCATTACGCTAAGACTAATAGGAGCGAAGCACCAGTGAATAATGTTTCAAAATCGTTTTTTTTCCTTTTGAGAGCTTCCGCTGCTTAACCAGTTGGTTTCGTAAAAATCATGTATGACAAAATTGTTTCCCTTTAAAAGATCCAAACAAAGTCTACGACAGCATATGACATGTTGGCTCACTATAACCTTTTTTATGCTAGCTAAATTTGTTCTAAAATAATGCATTATTTGCGAAGGTGTTTTTATAAACATGATTATCATATCATATCATGATTTATCTTTATCCAAATAAATATTATTCATTCTAAGTATTTAATTTAAAACAAAATTGAGCTTTACATCATTCGGTTTCAATGAATATCTTAGGAAATATCGCCTCGATATTTACGGTCATTTTTTAACAGGTAGGTACAGACAGACATAGGCGTACCCAGAATATTGTGATGGTAGGGGTAAAAAAAGGAAAACTCGGATAAGTAGTAGAATTTTTTTAATTATTTTTATTTACTGCAACATTGCTTGCGGAGATTTAGGCTAAATCTACCTAAAATGTTCTTATTAAAATCTAAAATATCAATTATTATCAAATGTTCCACCTTGTCCCACCGTGGGTCCGCCCATGGATACAAAATTAATAAATTGCTAAGTAAACGCTTGCAAACGAAGAAAATCGACTTCAATTTTCATTGATAACTTATGTACATATTATTACTACGTAAGTATAATCGAATAAATAACACATTAGGGTTAGCTCAAAAAGTAGGTACCTACTCGTCACGTCTTGGATCAAATTTAAATCAGACAATATGACATGCACCAGCATTCGATTAAAATAAGAATCATAAAATCGCCCGCTCGCTTCAGCCTGTAACATTCCATTGTTGGGCATAGGCCTCTTTCCCAAAGTAGGAGAAGGATCAGAGCTTAATCCACTTAGTTGTTCCCCTGCAGGTTGGCGGATATATTCCCTACTACGAGTAACGATCGCTATCAGGTGCACATGAACAACCGGGACCGACAGCTTAACGTGCTCTCCGAGGCACACTCAATTTGACTATCTTTTCAATGTGTTAACCTTATAACATATTACTGGGTGTAATGGTGTGTGTGCCGTGTCGCCGGCGCCTAAACACCGACGGTCGCGCGTTCGATTTCAGCTCGGAGTGGATATTTGTGTTTATACAAAGATTTATTTCCGGTTTGATTGTCTATCCTTGTGTCTCTCCACCGTACCTCTGAAAGCACGTCACGTGTCGGCTCCGGTAGTCATAGACACCTGATAGAAATCGTTGCTCATAGGTAGGGAATATTTCCTCTAACACGCAGCGGAGCAGCGCGGTAAATTAAGCCCCGATCCTTCTCTTACATGAAGAAAGATATCTATGCCTAGCAGTGCGATGTTACAAGCTAAATCAATCAATACTAAATATTGGTTACAATGCACAAAGACATTTTCTGATAACGACGTTTTATAATGATACCGATGATTATGTAGCACACTGTTGGAATGAATTCTTTAGAAAGTTATAGGTAATTTTGTCACAATTTAGTTTTATTTGTTTAGTTTTAAAGAATCGTTAAAATAAAATAGCACGTGTTTCGATACCTCAGGAAAGAAAGCACTAAACAAAAGTAAGATCGATGGGATCCAGGGTTGGAATTCGTAACGTAATTCATATATAGTTCTGAACTATATTTTAGGTCTAAGCCGTAGTCTTTATATATAAAAAGACAAGTCCTGACTCACTCATCAACGCCCAGCCCAAACTCTTGGACCTAAAAAGCTGAAATTTTGCACAGAGTTTCCCCTTTATGAATTGTACAAGGTATACGGAATGATATTTCGGAATTCAACCCCTAAAGGGGTAAAGTAGTGGTTCAAAATTTGTAAAAATAAATAAGCAAATACGTCTTTCGGGATTTTCCGAAATTCAACCTTTTAGGGGATGAAATGCGGTAAATAAACCTAATAATCGACACGAGTGTCGTTATTTGTGTTTTTTGGGACGTTGATTTCGAAAATGGTAGTTATTTCGAAGTCTAAGACGGCGGACATGACACAAAATTATTTAAATTGTTTCCCAATACAAACTCTCAACTTTTGTTTCATCACTAGGGGGTGACTATTCAATTCGAACCTTTGTAGGTGTATTCCAACAAAAAAATAAGTAATCATACGTTTTCAAAGTTCAAATAGATCATTATAACATTAATTTGAACTGGTCTACCGTCTCACACATTTATCCTCAAAGTGAGAGTTCCAGCAATGCTACTGGGAAATCTCAATCCGCCTAAGTTGTGCAATGGGACCAGGTTGCGTGTGAAAGTCTTATATAAAAATGTGGTAGAGACCATTATATTTACTGCATGTGCTCGAGGTGAATCGGTGTATATACCGCGGATACTACTTATACCGACGGAGTATCCATTCGAACTTAAAATATTGCAATTCCCCTTAAGGGGCTACACTACCTCAGCTCGAATTCAGATTTCATCCGTACTAAAAACACAAAGAATTGAGAGCGCTTGGTTGTTCATCGCGCGAATTATATGTATTTTCTCCCCTCAAACATTACCAATAGTTGTTTTTTAAAAAACGCAACAGATAAAATGTTCTTCATACTTATTTCAATTACCATGCTTAATCTCAAGTCCATAACTTCTATATTTACTGAGATATTAAGGTTTTAATACAAAAATAAAGGTATCTTTGCGATTTTTTTGTATCGAGAAAATTTTATGGAATCGTGTTTTCGAAACATATGAAAGATAGTTTATATCCTGAACTTTACCATACATAAATTTCAAACTTAAATATTCAGTAGTTTGGAAGATATGGATATCCTGCCGAGTGGAAAATAAGCAATTTGAGGTAGCATACACTCTTAAGGTCTGTTTCGCAATGGCGATCAATAAGTCTCAGGGTCAGTCACTGAAAACAGCAGGAATTGATCTTAGGGGGGATGCCGCGCAAGAGCGCGGCCAGTTTTACATGGCCTGCTCGAGAGTGAGCTCATCTAACAACTTGGTCGTGTTAGCATCTGAAGGCAGAACCTCTAATGTATATATAAAGAAGTAGGTACTTTCAGCATAGACTGAAAAATAAATAGTCTTAACCCTTAGGTACTTCCCTAAGTAGGTTTCCTGCGCGAGCGAAGCTGCGGGCAAAAGCTAGTAACTAAATAAAATTATAGAAAGTAATTTATTTTACTCAATAAGTAAATAGGAAATTACAGTTAAAATTCTGCGTACTTTACATTACGAAATAATGGTACGTGGAACGATGAAATTTAAGTACAATTAATTAATTCAAACAAATAAATTTATATTTGTAAAATGAAGATTCAAAAGTGCTTTTGAAGCACCTACTTTGCATAAGCGAGTTTGGACCGATGACTTTGCATACACTCCTAGGCACACCTTGGAGACAAATATTGTCGTAAATCACGTTACGAAATCTGCGAATCGAACATCCGACCGTCGTCGTTTATCACTAGTATAATTTAACTATAAAAAAGTATGTATTGTAAGTATGGTACGATTGTAATGTGGTACCACACCTACTAGTAGTACTACCCCACTATTAGGCATTTCTGGTAGCATGACCCGTACTTAGCCGTATTTTTGTTCTTCTATAAAATAATATGGTTTTGATGTGTACCACATTTTTATTTTAATAAGAAAAGTAATATTTTTCATAAGATACGTCATCAACCCTAAAGGGTCCTGGCACGGAATTGCAAAAGAAATACTTGTTTTTGTGGACACGCTATGATTAATATATTAGTGTATTATTTTAAGGAAATTATTACACCAATAATTTTTATTGCTATTTATTTGTAAATAATCCGTTATTAAACAGTTTGTATTGAGTGTGTGAATTATTATTTATACTATGAAAAAAATAAAATTTTTTACCTTACAGATTTTAGGTATTTTAGATTTTTCTTTACATAATTAAAAAGTTATTAGAAGCAGAGATAAAAAGTTAACTTTAATTTTGTTTTTTTTTGCAAGTTTCCCAAGGTTAGACATCAAATTACTTAGTACATAATTACGATACTACGTCTATTTCCCTATCATTCCAGTCTGCTAGCCAGCAATTGACATATTATCTTCGAACTTAAGCATCGTTATAGCTTTATAGGTCCGGAATGGTCAAGTCTAAATAGGTACCTATTCTTATGCGACGTATGAACTATGTTCTCTTGCTCTGATCTTATAGTAAACTGTAAATCGGGGTAATTATAATATAAAGTATGAATTACAAAATATTTGTAGTTATTTCTATTTTTAATGATTTCACAGTGTAATTCACATTTTGTTGAAGCAAATTTACTTTGTTAAAGTGCCCTAAGCTTTATTTGCGTATGGTTTTGTCGAGTAGCAAATGGGCTCCCACAAATGACTATAGTGTGTAAATTTTTACTTCTCTTTGTGAGATGAATACTAAGAACATGAATAATACGGGAAAAAATCGTTTGTCAGAATCAGAAAGGACTGTTAAAGTTATGGCTACGCACACTCTGAGAATAAAGATTTATGCGCTGCGTAACAAGTCATATTCTTCTCATGGTGGTAATAAAATACATTATTATTACATTTCTCGCGTACGTGTTTGTTGTACTCGTAAGTAGAATAGATAGATAGACGACGCTTTAGCGCAATGGTCACAGAACTGGTCCATGGCTGTTGGGCTGGTGGTTGCGGGTTTGATCACCGCACATGGGATACATTTGTATTGGCCATACAGATGTTTACTGTAGTCTGGGTGTATGTTTGTATGTGCTTGCAATCGTGCATTGTGTCTATTTCCGGTCTCCCATCACAGGAGTAAATCTTAGCAGAAGCCGTTGAGTGTGGTCGTAAGACTTTTGAAACATACCTAATTGTTAACTCATTATTATAAACTCTATTTTAATAGATTTCATTAATTACCATGCCTATAATTTAATAAGCATACTCAGATAAAAATTTTGAATTTATTTAAAGGCCAAATCATACAGAAGTAAACCAATAAAAATAAATAAAATTGGAGTGTCTGTTTATAATATTAAAATGATCGCTTTTACTAAATGCATATGGATGTATGTATGTGTATGATACATATACGTTTTTATTTTATTTTTATTTTTATAAATGAGAACTGAACGATAACTTTTTCGTTAAATTCCACGCGGACGAAGTCGCGGGCACAGCTAGTGCTATAATATTATGCAGCTACTCATCTAACTACCATCAGAAACAGTAATTAGTAAAATGATATTTCAAAATACGAAGACGTCATAATCAAAACCACAATTATCTCTTAGCTCTATTCTCTAAAAAATCTCTGTTGTTATCTAAGTATATTATAAACAATAGAGTACGCTTCGTCTCAAAAAATAATATTCGTTTGCATTAAATTCGTCTTTCATCAAACAAACTGCAAAAATATTAATCTTTATTTTACGCTTCTTTTTCCTGACGAATACAACTCATTACACATTTATTTACGACTGAAAGAAATTCTTATCTTTTAATGAAAGATTTTGTTAACAAAATATCTTTATTTAACATAATAGAAATGAAACATTCTTAAAAATGACTATTTCATAACTATGAATTACTGACACTTGTGTCTATATACCTACTAGCTGACCCCGCAAACGTTGTTTTGCCATAATTATAACCCCCTTAATCCCCCCCCCCCTTATAACTTAGGGGTATGAAAAATAGATGTTGGCCGATTCTCAGACTTACCCGATATGCACACAAATTTCATAAAAATCGGTCCAGCCGTTTCGGAGGAGTATTATAACTAACATTGTGACACGAGAATTTTATGTATAAGATTAATACGTGAAGCAAAAACTTTGTACCCATTTTTACGGAAATTGCGTGCATGGAGAAGTATGAAATTTCGCACACTTATAGTTTATATAGAGAAGGCGAGCAGAATGCTAATATTTTCTTTTAATTATACATAAAATATACATTAAATTAAAAAAAAAAACCATTACATACACTACTAGTCTGACGTCAAATTGAGAATAGATTATTATAGATTAATTGTTTGTCTATACTGAATTTCAAAGTTACTTCTTACTTCCAGTGGTGCTACAACCCTTTGTGGGTATTGGCCTCTTCCACGATTTTTTTCCACTTGTCACGATCTCTGGCGACCTTCCTTCAGTTCGTAAACTTGCCCATCGTACGTAAATCCTCCTCTATGCAGTCCTTCCATCTTTTCCTAGGTCTTCCTCTCGGTCTCTTCTGCTGTGGTGTCCACTCAAATATTATTTTGGCTGCCCTGGTTTCCGGCATTATCAACCCAGAACAAACGATGAACATGTCGGAATAGTGACAGAGAACTTTTAACGGAAAAGGAGGACATCATTAGGCGATGGCGTGAGCATTTTGATGACCTCCTAAACGTTAGCGACGATGATTCAGATGTACTGCCTACGTACTACAATGTCGAAGAACAGCTTGAACCACCCACACTGCTAGAAATAAAACCAGTTCTTGACCAACTTAAGACAAACAAAGTACCAGGAACTGATGCAATTAATTCTGAGATGCTGAAAAATGGTGGACCGTCACTTGAAGATAGACTACATCGCTTTGTCACAGCAATATGGAACGCAGAAAGAATGCCAGAAGAGTGGAATCTAGCTATTATTGTACCTATATACAAGAAAGGCGACAAAACGGAATGTGGTAACTATAGAAGAATTTCGCTTCTCCCTATAGCTATAGCTTATAAAGTGTTTTCCGGAGTTGTATACAGACGATTGCGCTCTTATGCTGAAGAAATATTAGGCGAATAGGCGAAGGCGGATTCAGTGGACATAGGCCTCCACATGTTTACGCCAAAAATAACATGAATTCATGTGTTTTGCCCATAGTCATCACGCTGGGTAGACGGGTTGGTGACCGCAGTACTGGCTTTGTCGCGCTGCCCATCTTCGGCCTGTGTATTTCAAAGTCAGCAGGTGGTTATCCTGCCATCGGTCGGCTTTTTAAGTTCCAAGGTGGTAGTGGAACTGTGTTATCCCTTAGTCGCCTCTTACGACACCCACGGGAATAGACATTTAGTTTTCTATGATTCTACAAAAATATTTCGCAAACTCTATCTCTCTACTCTCTCTATCTATCTCTACTCTATCTATCTACTCTATTATCTATTTCAGGACGTGTGACGATATTATAGAAAATTTTAGATTTTTTATCATGTTCATAAATAAATATAAACACCGTAGTAGCCTTAAAGAAAATTTATTTCTAAAAGCGGCGAAAGCAGAACAAAACAGGACTTTGAGTGGTTCGCGTTACTTGTAGGTACTAACCAAGATTTTATTGCAACTCGACCTTAATTAAGTCACTCTTTGATATGTGAATTCCAACTACAGCTGTTTAAAACTTATTTAATGTGTATAACTTGATCGCCATAACTGTAAAATGATAGGTAGGTTACTACTTCATTTATTCTGTATATGTTATAATTGTAAATTTACACATAAAAAAACATACAATCGAATTGAGAACCCTACCCTTTTTTGAAGTCGGTTAAAATAAGCACTGGTAATCAATATTTTGTTATTAATAACTTTTTTTCTGTATAAAACAAACAATCTATTAAATTTAATAAATTTGTCAGGAATAGCCAAACAGTTATTAATGTCACTCGTTACTGTTGTATAGGTCGGGAGGAGTAACGCCGAGTTGGTGGATGCACGACATGGACGCACGAGGTAATGCGATTGTCAGGGTTGGCCGTGTCAGCAATAGTACTGTCGTACGCAATTAGTAAGGAATTTATAAACAACAGATGCACATCGTTCGATAGTCAACTACCCTCACTTATTATATTACTCGAGTTATTCTGACGTGTATAAAACGAACAGTGCAACCGCCGCTAAGGCAGTCTTGGCTCTGGCTTGGCACGATACACTTGTTGTATCCTGCTAGTAGCTTAACCTAGACTCATTCAATAATTAATTTGTGCAAACGAATTAATTGTTATCTATTACGATTAATTTGGCTAGGCGAGGCGTATAACTCGAGCAGTGAAGGTGAGCGTTGATGCGCATCTCAAAGGGGATCTCCTTAAACCTACACCTAGGTCGCAAGTCCTAGGCACTGCTCTGAGTTACTCCCTCCGCCACACGATAGACTCGATCGGAACGCTGAAGAGCGCGCACGCATCCACGTGTTCGGTGAACGTTACAATTTTGTTATAATCTTTTTAAGTACTACCTACATAATATTGTAAAGAGTGCGAGTATAACCTACGCCCGCGCCCTGCAAATATAGTAAACGAGCTTCCAATTAGTCGAAAGACTACAAATTTTTAAGATTGAAGTATGTATACCTAATGATTGTAAGATCTTGTAATAATGAATTAGAAACACGGTAGAAAATTAGGTAGGTATTGCATAATCATATGTACAATTTTTAGCGTTGTTTCGATAAAATTGGGGAATAATTAAAAAGTACACAGTTTTTATTATCCTATAAAAGTATTAAATGGTTTACTGAACAAACAGGTAGCAACGATTTAGAAGATAAATCCCTTAAGTTAGTAAAGTAAGCGAAGCGCTTCGAGCATTATACAAGTGATCGCGCAAAATTATATTCAACTAGCTGTGCCCGCGGCTTCGCCCGCGTTGAAATCAGTTGTCACAAAGTTTTCCCGGCAAACTTCCAGTGAAACTCTCATTAAAATCGGCTTAGCCGTTCCGTAAACCTTCCTCTTGAACCGCATGAAAATCCTTTCAGTAGATTTTGAGGAAATCGATCACATACACTTTTGGGGACTTTGTTTTATAATACACTAACTGTTGCCCGTGACTACATCCACGTGGTTATGAAGATATGTATTACTATTAAGATGTTTAACGCATTTTTTTTTATTTCAGTCACTTGAAATGCTTATCACACAATGCTTATAACTTTTTAAAAGGCACAATTTAGTATAATTTAAAACTTGTTACTATTACTACTATTTTTAGTTTTATTTTCAGGCTGCAGTATAAATAACCTATCGACGAACTTATAGCTGCTGTATATGTTTCATACAAACTATCAACCCCAATTAAACCCCCTTAGCGGTGGAATATCGCAAAATCTCTCTACTCTACTACTATTATCTACTAACTATAATCTACCTTCCTGCTAAATTTCATCTTTATCCATTCTAGATAGATGGACCCCCCAGCTGTTTTTGGGTTCTCGTGATGAGTGAGTCAGTGACCTTTCTCTTTTATATATATAGATTACGATGCATTATTTGGACACCTCCTCACCATCTATAGAGCATATATTTTAAATTTCAAGTCTTTTACTTCAAAAACATAGGACTTTCATACAAATTTCCAACCCCCGTTTTATCCATTTAGGGGTCGAGTTTCGTAAAATCCGTTCTTAGCGGGTTTCTACGCCCTATAAGGAACCAACCTGCCAAATGTCAAATTTGTAGCTGTTATAGTTTCGGAGATTTCGTGATGAGTGAGTCAACCTACCATCCCCGTTTCAACCCCAAAAGGGAGGTGATTTCTAAAGATACATTATTTGAACACTTTCTCACCATCTATAGAGCATACATTTTAAAATTCAAGCCTCTTACTTCAAAAACATAGGACTTTCATACAAACTTCCAACCCCCGTATTACCCCTAGAAGGGTCGAGTTTCGTAAAATCCTTCTTAGCGGAAGTCTACGATCTATAAAGAGCCTACTTGCTAAATTTCAAGTTTGTAGGTGTTATAGTTTCGGAGATTTCGTGATCAGTGAGTCAACCTACGAACCCCCGTTTTAACCCCAAAAAGGAGTTGATTTCTAAATATACATTATTTGGACACCTTTTCACCATCTATAGAGCATACATTTTAAATTTCAAGTCTCTTACTTCAAAAACACAGGCCTTTCGTACAAACTTCCAACCCCCGTTTTATCCCCTTAGGGGTCGAGTTTCGTAAAATTTGTTCTTAGCGGATGTTTACGTCCTATAAGGAGCCTACCTGCTAAATTTTAAGTTTGTAGGTGTTATAGTTTCGGAGATTTCGTGATCAGTGAGTCAACCTACGATCCCCCGTTTTAACCCCAAAAAGTAGTTGATTTCTAAATATACATTATTTGGACACCTTTTCACCATCTATAGAGCATACATTTTTAATTTCAAGTCTCTTACTTCAAAAACATAGGACTTTCGTACAAACTTCCAACTCCCGTTTTACCCCCTTACGGGTCGGGTTTCGTAAAATCCGTTCTTAACAGATGTCTACGATCTATAAGGAGCCTACCTGCCAAATGACAAATTTGTAGCTTTTATAGTTTCGGAGATATCGTGATGAGTGAGTCAACCTACCATCCCTCGACTACGTCTGTCAAAGTCACGACTAGCAAGTAACGCTCTGTGAAAATTTATAATTTTATTGTTAATCGGTGCTTCCTCGAAAGTCCTCGAAAATCCTACGTTATTATATAATCTAGTGATTATTAGTGTTGCTGTTGTTGCAGCGAAATTTAAACATCAGACGTGAAATTCAATCATATTTGCTGGTATTTCATCGTGAAAAGTAAGACTACCCTCACAGTAATTTGTCATAAAATAGTTTTAAGTTTACCGACACTGTCATTCAAACCATAGACGAATAGTGTTGCCATAGTCATATAAAAATACTATTTGGGAGAATTTGCATTTTTTTTTGAGTATTATTTTCGAAATGAGTGCCAAAAATTTAAAAAACAAAGATTGTGCCGGTTGTCGTGAAAAATTATCAATGGTAGAAATTTTGAAATGTTCATTATGTTCCTTGAATTATGACTTGATTTGTGCTGGCTTGTCTATTGCCCACTATAGTTCTATGACCGTATCCGAGAGAGATGGATGGCAATGTATCGAATGTCTAAGCAAGAGACCTAAGTCTGATAACCAGAATACTCCTGTCAGGTCCTTACTTCGTGCTAATAGTATTCCCTCTGATCAGCGGCATGATGATAGCCCTGAGATTAGCTATGTTAACACTATGCGTTTGAAGCAGTCGAAAACAGCTTCCTTGACCACTTCACCTAAACCGTCATCTGTGGGCTGCGACTGTGTTTCTGAAGAGAAGCTGCGGGCAATCATAAAGCAGGAAGTTACTAGTATTCTTCACATGGCCATTGATCGTCGAGTCACTGACAGATTAAAATCTATACAAAGCGATTTGCTTGCGGTTCAGGATTCAATCAGTTTTGTAAACAATGAGTTTGAAGATCTAAAAAAACAGATCGAGGAAAAGTCTGCATATCAATGACCTGTTACAAACTAGTGGCATTCATTGTTATGCGGACGACAGCACCGGGGACGCCTTATACACAGGCCGTCCTAATATTTCTCGGGAACGAGTCGATGAGTGTCGGAACAAACTTGTGTCTGAAATCGAGTCTCTTTTAGCCAAAGTCTCGCAATGGGGACGACATAATCTAGTCCAGTTTAACCCTAATAAGACACAAGTTTGCGCGTTTACCGCAAAAAAATCACCCTTCGTCGTTCCTCTTAAATTTGAAGGCACTCCCTTAACAGCCTCGGCTAGTATTGGGATACTTGGCGTCGACATATCGAGCAATGTGCAATTTCGTGGTCATCTGGAAGGAAAGGCTAAACTAGCCTCGAAGAAACTTAGTGTGCTCAGTAGGGCGAAGCAGTATTTCATGCCTTGCCACCGCCTACAATTATATAAGGCACAGATCCGGCCCCACATGGAATACTGCTCTCACCTATGGGCTGGAGCGCCCCAGTACCAGCTCCTTCCATTTGACCGTGTTCAACGCCGAGCGGCTCGAATCGTTGGCGACAAGATTCTCTCCGATCGGCTCGATTCTTTGGCACTGCGTAGAGATGTCGGGTCACTCTGCATCTTCTACCGTATCTACCACGGGGAGTGTTCTGAGGAATTGTTCGGACTAATGCCTACAGCAGAATTCCACCACCGGACATCGCGTCGAAATTCAAAATTTCACCCACATCACCTCGATGTCTGGAAGTCTACGACAGCTCGATTTTTGCGCCATTTTCTGCCACGCACGACCCCTCTGTGGAACCAGCTGCCACCTACGGTGTTTCCGAAACAATACGACCTAGGGACCTTCAAAAGAAGAGCATATTCCTTTTTGAAAGGCCGGCAACGCGCCTGCTAATATTTTATGTAGCGGGTGTCTGTGGATGTTGTTGTTCACTTACCATCAGGTGAGACAACTGTCCGTTTGCCCCCTCTTCTATAAAAAAAAAAAAAAAAAAAAAAGTCGTCAGTGATTACTAAACTGGAAGCTGCTGGTTCCGTAATGTCATCCACGATTGTTGAGCTGTCTCGACGACTTGCTGTAGCTGAACAGCATTTGCGGGAGAGTAACATTGAAATCAACGGTATTCCTGAACATAGGTCTGAAAACTTCTGTAGCGTTGCGAAACAGCTTGCAGGCACTGTTGGTTGTTCTCTGGATGACTGCGATATAATTCATGCAACTCGTGTTGCTAAACTCTCTAATGAGAATAACAGACCTCGTCCCGTAGTGGTGAAGCTTAAAAGTCCTCGTCTGCGGGATTCACTTTTGGCGGCAGTGGCAGTGTTCAACAGGAAAAACCCAGAGGACAAGTTGAGTTCTAAACATCTTGGTATTGCTGGAACTCGTGTGCCTATCTACGTGGCTGAGCAGCTAACTCCTGCAAACAAGGCTCTTCATGCTGCGGCGCGCATAAAGGGGAAAGAGAATAAATATAAATACATTTGGGTACGTAATGGAAAGATATTTGTTCGTAAAGATGAAAAATGTCAAGCTATTCAAATTCGAACCAATGAAAGTCTGAAGCTTATTATTTGATTCATATAATGTATTCTATTGTTCTTGCTTTGGCTTATGTTTGTACCTCATGGCTATATTAGATATTTATTATCAGAATGTTCGGGGCTTAAGGACAAAGACGAATGACGTTTACAATAACATTCTTATGTCTAACATTAAGGTGATAGCTTTTACTGAAACTTGGCTCAATTGTAATATAAATAATTCTGAACTGATGGACTCTCGTTACGTAATTTATCGTAGGGATAGAGTTATTACAGCCACGTCCAAACAGGATGGGGGAGGAGTGTTGCTGGCGGTCTCTAAAGAACTCCATTCAAGGAGAATGCCTGACTGGGAGAGCGCAGGCGAGGATCTATGGGTTGTTGTTGATGTTGATCTTTGTGGTAAATCTGAGAAGTTGGCTTTGTGTGTCGTTTATCTACCTCCTACGTCTAGCACGCAAATGAAGTTAAAAACCTTGAGTGATTTTTTAAACTCTGCCAGTCGCGTCTTACTAAAAATGAATAAAGTTGTCATATGTGGCGATTTTAATTTAAGTTTTATTGATTGGGTGTTTGATAAGGATACGCTGCAGATTATTCCTAGCAATTATAATAACTCTATTGGTACCGCGTTTTTTGATTTTATGCTTACTAATAGTTTGAATCAAATATGCGCTGTTCGAAATTGTGATGATAGGATCCTGGACCTGGTCCTTACTAATGTTACTGGTGGTTCGGTTGTGCAATCTTCAGACTTACTAAGTAGGCTTGATCCGTTCCATCCAAGTTTCGAGATAACATTTAGCCTTTCACCGACGTGTTTTTTGCGTCCAGTATTGGGAGATTATCGTAGTTTCTACAAAGCTAATTATGATAGAATTCGGCAGCACCTGGGCGAAATTGACTGGAGCAAGCGGTTTAGTCATTGCGATGATGTCGATAGTATGACATTATCTTTCTATAATGAATTATATAGTGTCATAGACGCTAATGTGCCTTTGACGACTATGAAGAAGTCTAGGCATCGACCGCCCTGGTATACTAACGCTCTGGTGGGAATGCTCACCGAAAAGGAAAAGATTAGAAAAAGGTACGCCCGTTATAAAAATCCCCGTGATCATTTGGAGTTAAAAATTTTGAGAAACCTTTGCCATAATTTAAATAAAACTTGTTTATCTCGTTATAAAAGACGCATGGAAGAGAGTATTCAGAAGAATCCCAAAACTTTTTGGCGTTATATAAATAAAAAACGTAATGGCGATAACTCTGTTCCTTCTGTGATGTATTCTGGTAGTGAGTCTGCGAATTCTGGTCAATCTATAGCGCAGTTATTAGCTGATCATTTTTCCTTAGCCTGTAGTGATTCTCAGCCTGTTTTACCGCTGTCTGTCGAATCAAGTTTTAGTAATATTCTGTCGTTTGGTAATATGTTAAGCTTGCACTTTACGGTGAAACAGGTTGAGAAGGGTCTTGGTTCTCTGAAACCGTCAGGGGGTGCGGGTCCTGATAAAGTTCCACCAGTTTTCCTAATTCGTTGTGCTTCGGTTTTGGCTTTGCCTTTGCAACTTATTTACAATCGGTCTATTAGCGATGGGAGGTTCCCTGTGGAGTGGAAAAGAGCTAAAATAGAAATCTTCAGATCTTCCAGACAACCTTGGGGAAGGAAATCGCTTACCTAGCGATAAGACCGCCTTTGTGTATAATATCGTTTTGCAGAATTTATTTTTGAAGATGTATGTTATGTTAGCTTGTAATATGCACAATAAAGTATATTTCTTCTTCTTCTATTTCTATTTTGTTGATTGGTTTTTAATTAAGAGGAAAGGGTACCGGGTCTTTCTCCATACAAACGTAGTCGACTGTTTTCTCCCTGGATAATGACACTAGATCAAATATTTTTGTGACATAGAACTCTTTGCTGCCATGACCATGCCCCTATGTTTTGATTTTTTTCATATTCTTATTATCATAGGAATTAGGAGACTTCAAAAACTCGAAATATTGTATAATTTTTTGTACATTTTCAGACACTCATTAAAAAAAATATATGCATATTTTCAAAAAAATGAAAACATAGGGGCATAGCCGAAGTCTTCTTTTATTTTCTAAAAAAAAATTTAAAAAAAAATTGCCATGTTTTGAGGAGAAAACAGTCGACTACGAAACACTGTTTTGGTCAAAAATTATATACCTAAAACGGTCTGAGCTGCAGTTGTCCCTTTCTTGCTTTTTGGGGGATAGGTCTGGGGGAGGGAAGGGTCAAAGCAATACGTATATACGCCAGCGAAGTGATGCCTCATAGTCGACAATTATATCGATACACTAGTGATGAATTTTTAGTCGATATTTTCTAAAATTCGTATTAACAAAATTAAATAATTTCTCTTTTCATAACTACAATAAAACCGTATTTGTATATGCGGTTTTTATTGTAAAACTGTGCAAACCTGGGCTAACGAAGGGTTTCGCTAACAAATAACAATGATAATTATGGTAAATAACTGAGAACTGAAATATTCAAGATTTCAAAAAAGTATATTATGATTATTATTACCGTAATACTAATAAAAAATACAATAAGAAAGTTTAAAAAATTAGGACTGCTCTTTCCCATGCCTATGCCAAGCAAGCTGCGAGCCGCGCTTCTTCCTCGCCTCCTAGGCGAAAAACAACTTCGGGGTTTACTCTTTCCAATATATTTTTTTTTATCAATTTCGGAATACTCTGTAAAAAGCTATGCATGGTAAATAAATATAGGTACGTGGCGACTTTAGAACCTCCTCTGTTTTTTTTCATCGGTAAAAAATTGCTTAGTTGTTTTCTTGACATTACTGAGGAGCAGATTATTAAATTTGGTCGAATCTATGTACCTATGCGATTCGTATTTGGACTTCGCAAATATAATCATATTTCTGAATTGCGTAAAAAACTCATGTGGCACCACTGGCGTAGCATTCCTTGGAACCCCGAGAACCTTTGGGCCCTGTATCAAAATTAGTGGGGGGGCAGGCAAATGATGGGTAAAGATTTCTCACAAAAAATGCTTGCATTGAATTAAAATAAATATTTATTGATTATAAGTTATAACTTCCTCCTAGAATAGACAATAGTGAGTGTAGTCTGCTGTAGCTGTTCCTGTTCCATCGAAATCCTTAGGTAATTTTTTATCAGTTTTAGTTTTGAAAAACATCAAGTTAATACCTCCGGAAAATTGGATGCAAGGCTATTGAATTTTATCAGTAATAATTCCATGAGTTCTTTAATGGAATGAATGTTTTGAATTTCGGATTTTAAGCTAATTTAAAGAGCTTGTAGTTCCAAGCTGGAGAGTTATTAGCCTTGACCTGCAGCAATAGATGCGGGGGATCGTTCGCTTCAGCTTGTGAGGCCAATACTATTAGTGAATTCCTATGAATCTTCCGCATCTATATGGGGGATTCACAGGCGCATAACCTGAAGAAGAGATTCAACGCTGCCTCCAGGTCTTACAGGTAGTAAATCGCTAGGGCAAAGTTCAAACACAACAGAATTGGCGAGAGACTATTGGGCTTTCCAAATGGAACCCGTGCCTTATGTTTCTTACAAAAGCTGTCGAAGGTAACTTTTTTTAGTCTACACTTTCATCATTGCGCGAACCTGAAGGCTCTCTGGCATATTATGCGAAAAAGTAAGCGAAATTCTTTGCACTCTTTTTGCGTCGAATTCAACTCTTGACGATGAGGGAAAAGCACCACCGAGCATTCCACGGTGCGAACACGCGATGCGTAATGTGCACTATGAGCAGTGTCGTTTGTCGTGTTCTGCATTCTTTCGATGTCAAGAAGTCTAGTGGTGCTAATTGTATCCACCAGTGGTTTGCAACCAATGTGCGAGCTTCGTGCGCAATTTTTCCGCGTAC
The DNA here is from genome assembly GCF_905220565.1 of Melitaea cinxia. NCBI lineage: Eukaryota > Metazoa > Arthropoda > Insecta > Lepidoptera > Nymphalidae > Melitaea > Melitaea cinxia. The sequence goes on along the minus strand of NC_059408.1, from coordinate 9,109,417 downwards.
ATTCAAAGTGTGGAACGACCTTGCTAAAATTTGGGGGTTTTAAAGCGTCTAGTGTCTACATCTTTTCTCTAAAGGCCATGGGCGACGGTAGCCGTTATAAATCAGATGGCTTCCTCTGCTTGTGTGCCCCATTCTTATATAAAAAAGATTAATTCATTGTTCATAATGATTAACTGAATCCCGAAATAAACGATACAGAATGTTATCAACAATTGGGCGCACGCTTGACTCGGATAAAAGGGGACTGCTTTTCAGACTTCAGTCATTTCTGAAGTTAAAACTCTATAGGTATGTATGACAGTTTTTTTATTCTTTTTTCCAGGAAGACAAGATTAAGTGACATTGTGGATAACATTTTACTAAGTTTTGCTTACATACCTTAGGGGCCCTGTAAATAGGGGGCCCCGTATCATTGATACGGCTGATACGGCAGTAGTTACGCCCTGAGTGGCACCCAATTCCCTACTTCGGGAATACTACTCTATATATATATACACTCTACTTTACTCTATTCTTTTTAACCCTGTTGTACCTGCTTATCTAAAACGACGATTTAAATTACTTAGTGATTCCAATGAACGCAGTTTTCGTTCTGAGGAAAGCTTACTTCTTGAATTTCCCTCTCACTCCTCTTTCTTTTATACTAAATCTTTCACTGTTCAAGCTTGTCGACTTAGGAATTCTATAGACGTGTAAAATCGGTTTCTATTTTTAACCGACTTCCAAAAAGGGAGGAAGCTCTCAATTTAACTGTATTTTTTATGTATGTTACTTCAGAACTTTTGACTGAGTGGACCGATTTCTACAAAAAATTTTTAATCGAAAGGTGGTGTGTGTCATTTGGTCTCACTTGAGTTTATTTGAGATCTAATAACAACTTTTCGAGTAATATAAATAATACGTTTTTACTTGACTATTTTCGTCGACCTACGTTGTATTTATACCGCATAAATTTTTACTGGGTGTACCGATTTTGATGATTTTTAATTTAATCGAAAGCTGATGTTTATCGTGTAGTCATATTTAAATTTCATCGAGATCTGATAACAAATTTTTGAGTAATCTTTAATAACGCGTATTTACTTGACTATATTTTCGTCTACCTTTGTTGTATTACATGTCGATGTAATTGAAGTCGGCTTTTTTTTCCTTTGCGTACAAGTCGAACTCGGTCCACCCAGTCAAAAGTTCTGAAGTAACATATATAAAAAACAAAAGAAAAATACAGTCGAATTAAGAACCTCCTCCTTTTTTGGAATTCGGTTAAAAATCAATCTGATACGTATTATTATTTTCTGTTGGTGTACAATAAAGTGTATTGTTATGTTATGTCATGTTAATCAACCACTCTTTAAAAAAATTCAATCGATTACGTAATTTGCCTAACTAAAAAAACATAAATAAAATAATAATTGAAAAAGTCGCCTTCATGATTTTTGTAAGTGTACAGTACATAATGTTTGAAATTGGTGTGATTTATTTAGCTATCTTTGTGTAATTATTGAATTTTTATCTTGTTCCAGCCTTTTCAATTGACCTTCTAATAGTTGTTCTTCACGCCGGCGGCTTTTCTTGTTTTTTTTTTTAATTATAATATTATTTTTAACCATTGTTATATCGCCGCAATTATATGTTAATTAATATATATAACCTATACAAACAGACAAGACATTACAAATTATATAGTTACTAAGGCAAACATTTTATACTGTGTATGTACTACATTACATATATATACTATACTTACACTTATACTATGTACTACATGTATACACTATAATTATGTATGTATTTCATTACCCATTCTTACACACACCTCAACCATGTAATTACATACCTAATTCATAAATAAAGTACCTAAGTATTTCGATAATTACCCACAAAAATATAGGGTAAAGCTTTAGATTAGGTAAAACCGAATTTCGGGACCGTGGGGGGATGGGGGGGGAGAGGGTGGGGAACGCTACCCCTGGTACCACTGTCACACCTCGGAACCCCATGGTTATGGAGATATCGATGGTTAAAGTTTTGAGGTTAGAAGAAGAGTTGTCCTCTACGCATTCGTTCGCGCGCTTTCGCACGGCGGGCGAGGGCTGCCCTCCCTCCGCGCCTCCGCGGCACAAAAAAAACACTCTAGGGGTAGGACAGACCAAGACCACGTGGACAGTGGGGTGCTCCGATTCGGTTTTGGGTATTTTTCGAATTTCTAAACCTATATTCTAGCACGCAATGTTACTAATTTTATTAGAATATTATGTCTGACGCGTTATTTTGTTTAAAAATGTCGATTTGTCAGTCGTTAAGCGTCAGTTCGTATCGTTTGTTGATCTTGCAATCGAGATCGTTTTTACGTAAATTTGTTAGAAAATAAAATGTGAAAGTTGGTGAATGGAGCATATGAGTGCACTTCCCGCTGCACCGGAGTTAAGGTGGAGTCAGACACGGAGCTCTAAGGTATTGTAATATCTCTGAATCACGTAAAGTTAACCCCAAAACTTCAAACACGATATCTTCGAAACCACGGGATTTACGCGAAACGCACACTACGGGGGGCTAAAAAACCCACCCTCGCCACCATCCTTTACCATCCCACCACCATTTCACCCCATAAATTGGAGGCCACTTAACTAATGAATGACCAACTCTTCTTCTAACCTCAAAACTTTAACCATCGATATCTCCATAACCATGGGGTTCCGAGGTGTGATAGTGGTACCAGGGGTAGTGTTCCCCACCCTCCCCTCCCCCATCCCCCCATGGTCCCGAAATTCGGTTTTACCTAATCTAGATCTTAGCCAAATATAGACATGTATCAAGTCACAAAGAGTATCCAAGTCAAAATAATAAAACATAATAATAAGTAGTTTACGAAATTCAATAATAGTAAGCCGAGTCACAGCAATACGATGCAGAACAAATTCAATAAAACAAGCCAAATTCAGAAAAATAGCACTATGCGCTATATGTACTCGTAGTCAATCACAAACGAAAGATGCGAATACTAAAATATCGTCAACAATTAATAGCTGAATAGCCGGCGCACGCACACTAACAACACGACAGTCACACATAGAAAAAACGGAGTGGAGATGGCGCGGGGCGCGGTAGCGGCATGCAGCGCGACAGAAACATTTTATTCAAATACCTATTTTTGAAAAGTCTCTTCGGTACCCTTTCCTCTTAAGTACGTAAAAGTATTTAGGAAATGTAGTATTTTAGAAAATAACAAATACCGCAAAATTAAATAAGTCAAAGAAAATAATAATAATAATAATAATTCGAACTATTAAGTGAAATAAAAAACATATGTCTTTATTCATTGTCTTACATAAATAATTTTAAAAAAGTTTACTAGTAATATTTTAGTTTTACTAACGTCATATATTATACAGTCGTGTGGCTGATATTACGTCACTTCCGTTATATATTTTTCTTACGGTTTTAGTATCACATTTTTTTCAATTCGGTCACCCAGTCAAATGTCAAGCCTGCTGTAAGGAACTTTGTTCCAAAAAACTCAGCGATAAATATCGATAAATATTGGCGAACGGAAGTTGACAGGAAGATATAAGTTAGATATAGCTAAAGAAGTTTTACTTCAGTTGTGGGGTCTAAAGCACACTCGTTTTTTTGTTAAATCGCAATAGCAATAAAGAAAACATTTCTTCACTAAGAACGATTTTCTGTACATTAATTTAATTTTCTTGCATAAAAATTTAGGTACAGAATTTAAACCGAAAAAGGATACCTTTAATAGAAAAAATAAGGCTTAGTCTTCTAAAGTAGGTGATGAAATTTATTCTCAACCTTCTTACATCAAAAATATTAAACATTGATGTTTTTGTACGAGAAGGAAGGTAATGAAGATTGTTATAAGTTTTTTAAATGTCGACTCTTAAGATAGTAAGAGTATCTATGTAAATGTCAAACGTAGAAGGAGTTGCAGGGACTAGCTAGTTTTCAATACATCATTTATGAAGGAAATATTTGAGAAAGTAAGATAAGAAAGGAAAATCGTGTTGTGAAACCTTTTGGTTGACAGGGGTTTGGGACAGATCGTTAATATTGATTACATTTGTATGATATTTTTTACTTTACTTATGTTTGAAAGAATTTTTGGTAAAAGTCAATATCCTTTGTACACACGAACTTTTGTTGACAAGACGAACTGATAAACTTATATATGTGTAATGTGAACATTTTTAATGATTATTTAAAATCTTTACTTTTTTAGATATACCTACATACGCTATAATGAATTCTTTAAGAAAATAAAAGTTCGTCTAAAATATTTACGTTTATCAATGTCTTCACGAGTTTGCATAAATCACATTGCTAAAAGCTTTGACATAAGTGAGATGTTGAGTGTCATGTGCCTTCCTAATACTTTATTTAACCGACATCAAAAAAGAAGGAGATTCTGCATTCGACTTACTTTTGTTTATTCAATGCCTATTACCTCAGAACTTTTGATACGGTGGATCGATTACTTTTTTAATCGAAAGGAGGTGCGTGTCATGTGGTCCCACATAAATTTAACTGAGATCTGAGAAGTACTTTTTCAGTTATCGCTAATAATGCGTATTTACTTTAATATTTTTTCGTCAACATACGTTCTTTTATACCGCATAACTATTCACTGGGTATACCGACTTTAATGATTCTTATTTTAGTCGAAAGCTGATGCTTGTCGTGTGGTCCACCATTAAAATTTTATCGAAATCTTATGACTACTTTTTGAGTTATCTTTGATGGCGCGTATTTACTTGACTATTTTTCGTCTATTACTTGTCGATATAATTGAAGTCGGCTTTTTTTTTTCGTTTGAAAGAAAACCTAATCTTATACTATTAAACGAGCAATTCTTGTATATATATATATATGGAATTTGGATCTCGGAAACGGCTCCAACGATTTTCATAAAATTTTGTATATAGGGGGTTTCGGGGGAGATAAATCTATCTAGCTAGGATTCATTTTCAGAAAATGTCGTTTTATCCCTGTTTTTAGGGAGTGAAAAAAATATTGTTAGAATACGAAGGTAAATTTCGCATTTGTTAACTTAATTGCGATAGTTCGGTGGGAAATCGGCCGGTCGGGTTCAACCGAGAAGATCATGGTTCAAATCCTCATGTCGCTGATCAATTATTTTTTCTTTTTCTAATTGCACTCGTTATTTTTTATTTAAATAGGCTGTTCTTATTTTTTATTATTATGTCGGTAAGTCATATTTTATCATTATTATTTTTTAATTATTTTTTAATTTTGATTTTTTACATTTATTTATATTTTTTATTATTGTCGGTAAAAAAAAATATTATTCATATTTTATAAATAATGTAATTCGTATTTAAATATGATTTTCAGAAAAAAACACGATTTGTTGGAGCGCCTGTCAGTTTTTGAGAAGCAAATACTCTCAATCTTGTAATTGTGTGTGACACGCGTTGGCGCAACGGTTACACCATGGATTGTACCTGTTGCGCTGGCGGTTGCGGGTTCGATCCCCGCACGTGACAAACATTTGTATTGGCCATACAGGTCTTTGCCGTGGTCTAGGTGTTTGTGCAGTCCTTGTGGGTCTCCCCACCGTGCCTCAGAGAGCACGTTAAGCCGTCGGCCCCGGTTTTTATCATGTACACCTGATAGCGATCGTTACTCGCTTAGTAGGGAATATATCCGCCAACCCGCATTGGAGCAGCGTGGTGGATTAAGCTCTGATCCTTCTCCTACATGGGGAAAGAGGCCTATGCCCAGTAGTGGGATATTACAAGCTGAAGCGTTGTAATTGTGTATTTTGTATCAATTTTTATTTTATCGTTATTTTTTGTTTTTAGTTTGCGTTAATTAATTATTAATAATTGTGTTTGCAGGTAAATGAAAAAAAAAACCGACTTCAATTATATCGACAAGTAATACAACGTAGGTATGTGAAAAAATAGTCAATAAATACGCATTATCAAAGATTACTCCAAAAGTTGTAATCAGATCTCGATGAAATATAACCACATGATAAACATTGGCTTTCGATTATGTTAAAAATCATCAAAATCAGTACACCCAGTAGTATGTTAAGTATTATGTAGTTAATGTAAAGTTATGCGGATTTTCGAGAGTTTCCCTCAATTTATCTATGACCCCATCATCAGATCCTGGTTTCCTTATCATGCTACCACACAAGGGATATCTCCTTTCCACCAAAAAAAGAATTATAAAAATCTTTTCATAAACGACGAAGTTATCCCCGAACACTAAAATATATATACACTAGCGACCCGCTCCGGCTTCGCACGGGTATAAAATATAATTATAGCCTATGTCGTTCACAGAAAAAATGATTAAAATCGATCCAGTAGTTTTGATTTATTCATTACTGCCTTCGGAACCGCCGCAAACGCTACGTATCGCAATTTTTCAATATATAATATCTTCTATAATATCTTCAATAATATTCATTTAAATCATATGATGTTAAGGGCCATATAGATCTATATTAAATCAATAATGTATTTAAGGTATTTTATTAGATAAGGATTAATGCTGTATTGGTTAAAATCGCTTTGAAAATTAGCTATTATTTGTCGTAAAAAGTAAATGACAAAAAAAATGTTATTGTGGGATATCCACAAAACATAGACATATACCATAGCGGCGCTTTCTGTAGAACTTTTCAATGTGTATAATACTTAGTACCTACATTATTTTGGTAAATCTCGTAGGGTTCAGGCTGCGTTTGCAATGTAAGCGGAAAAAATGTAATTATTTACGACATCACATTAGAAACCTCAAAAATAACAGTATTTTTCCACTATTTAATGGATGTTATTATACATATAAACCTTCCTCTTCAATAACTCTATCAGCTTATTTCTTAATTTTACAGGTGAGGTCTCTTAATTTTTTTTTCGCATTTACTTCCTCATTTCTGGATTACTATTTATAGTAGGGTTGAAATCTTTATAAAATTAATAGTTTACTTTCTTTGCTATACTTTAAAAATCTTATATTAAATTATCAAAAAGTCCTAATAAAAGACATAACAAAAAAGTGTCCTGAATTGTGTCTTTGTTGCACCGAAGGTGGGATATATATATATATTGAGTTTCCTTCAGCCGAATTGAGTAACCTCCTCCTTTTTGAAGTCGATTAAGACTTCATCCAAACCGGCAGCGAATCATTTTAACTCTCTCTTCTACTACTTATCCTTCACGATTTACTAAAAATACCGAGCTGGGCTTGGTCACCCAGGTACTTATCTTTATAGGAGCTTTGTAGAGATTCTTTTAAGTTATATTCCGTATTGTGTATTAATTTCCGGTTTGTATATACGTTCTTGTGGGTCTCCTCACCGTGCCTCGGAGAGCACGTTAGGCCGTCGGGCCCAGTTGTTATCATAAATACCTGATAGTCTCATACTACTCATCCCATCATCTCATAGTACTCATACTAGGGAACATATCTGCCAACCCGCAGTAGAGCTGCGTGGTGGCAAGCTCCAATCCTCCTATATGGAGAAAGAGGCCTATTGTGTTCTATTTTTATAATTTGATATTTACTGAAAAGACAATACCGTTACAAAATAGGTAAGAGTTTTATTTCAGAATCTTAAGTTTATATAATTTTAAGAATAGGCCACCAAACCACAGTTTGCCGATGAAGTACCGCACTGTGGCGGATTAAGCATCAAACCAATTAATGAGTGGATTTCAACTTAAAGTTCTGATTATCCTTACTTGACTTACTTTTTACAATATGTTATTGATTGAAATGAAAGATTTAGAAATAGGCTGTATGACTAAAATTATATCTAATGTGTAAGGTAAATAGGATTTGTGTAAAAACAAATAGGTCACACAAAAAAAAAAATTATGGATAAAAAACACGAGACTGGTTGAAGAGTTTCCTCAATCAAAACTTATTTAATTAAAAATTTAGACAGGAATTCATGTTTTCCTTGACGTCAAGAAATTAGAAATCGTATTTAACGTAAAAGTAAGTTAATTTTTAAAATAATGTATGTTTTATTTTCAAAAAGGTAATTTGTAAAGTAAAATAAATATGATTTTTAGAATGTACTACAACATGTTATAATATGAATGTTTTATATACATAAAAAAAAAACAAAATAAGTATATCTATTTATCTCAACAGCAACACTCTGTGTAGTGGTGCGAGTAGTCGCCTGAAACACCGAAGGTTTGCGGGTTCGATTCCCACTCGGGATGAATATTTGTATTTGTACAAATATTTCTTTCTGGTTTGGATGTTTGTCCTTGTGGATCTCCCCTACATGCCTCAGAGAGCACGTTAAGCCGTCGGTCCAGGTTGTTATCATAAATACCTGATAGCGATCGTTACTCATAGTAGGGAACATATCCGCCAACCCGCAGTGGAGCAGTGTGGTGGATTAAGGTGCAATATTTCTCGTACGTGGAGAAAGAGGCCTATGCCCAGTAGTGGAATGATACGGGCTGAATGTTATTTATCTAAGTTACGAATCATGTAAACTCAGCCTAAATTTTTTAATTATCCAATTTCAAATCAAATTATATAAAACTGTTTTGTTTTTGAGTAACTTACAAACAAAGCACAGCCGAAACTAGTAGCGAAGCTGGAAAAAGGGGATTAGAGATATATTGAAATACATAGGCCGAAGACGGGCAGAAAGTCTTCGGTGCAACAAAGCCAGCCCTGCGGTCACCAACCCGCCTGCCCAGCATGGTGACTATGGGCAACACATATGAGTTCATACCATTTTTGGCGCGAACTTGTGGAGGCCTATGTCCAGCAGCGGACTGCGACAGGTTGAAATGACATAGGTCTCTCCAAGTCAGCGCCAGACATCCCTGTTCCCTCGCAGACCTTATCTAGCATCACCGGCGATAGCCGAGAGTAGTGAGAGTGCTGGGAACTTAGTGCCGAAGTGCCTGCGTTGAAATCAGTAGCGTAATGCCCATAGTCACTACGCTGGGCAAGCGGGTTGGTGACCGTAGGGCTGGCTTTGTCGCACCAAAGACACTGCTACCCATCTCCGGTCTGTGAATTTATAAGTTAGCCGTTGAATGCCTATCTCACCATCCGTCGGCTTCTACTGTTCTAAGTTCGTAGTGGAACTTAGTATATCATTTAAATACGAGTACTTACTAACTAATATAATTTTAATTAATAATAGTTTTATCTAAAACATCTGTTGCTCTACTTGCTTTAGACAACCAATATTTTTTATCTGTAAGCCATAATATATTGAATATTTAAAGTAGATAACGTAAGCTTTTATATAGCTAGCTCAAGGAAAACAACGAATAGTCAGAAAAAAGTATTTACGTCGACTATTTGCATGAATAAATAAAGAATTCGACACCCGTTCCGTTCTATAAATGTTTACGCCATGTTACCTTTAGGACAAGGGAAAAAAACAAAATAAAATACAGTAAGTAACAATTAATTGATTTTTGCATTTCGTGATTATCAGAAAGAGTAAATTATTAAAAAAAAATCGAGAAATAAAATTTTAAAATTTAAAATTTTAAAAGGAAAGAAAATAGTTTAACAAAGGGTATATAGGAAACATTTTATTTAAGGAGATCTTTAGTGTTACAGGTCTACCTCAACACGTTTGCAGTATTTCGTAGAATATGTATGAGTAGATTGAGGTATATTCTAATTATTATATATTGTGAATTGAAACTTACTAAACTTAATCACATAAAATTCAACGAAAGTAGTAAAAATATATAACTTACGTATATTTAATACAAATTTCAATATCATATTATAATAAAGTAATGTAAATATCATTGATAATAGACAAACAAAGGTCTAATATATTAAACGCTTTTCAAAAAATAAAAAAATGTACTGTTATGTGCTGAATGTAATGTGTGTGTATGTAATTAATAATAAAAAAAATTGAAGTTAATTTGTTAATTTGCTGTGTGGTTACGGCAGTAAAGAATAAAGCCATCCCCTCTCTTCCCATGGGTGTCATAAAAGGCGACTAAGGGATCACACAGGTTTATTACCACTTTGGAACTTAAAAAGACGGCCGATGGCGGGATAACTATCCAACTGAAATACACAGGCCGAAGACGGGCTGCAGCGTCTTCGGTACTACAAAACCACCCCTGCTGCTGAAGTGAGTTGTTGACTATATAATGTTAGATACAGTGTTTATTATTTTGGCGATGGTGTTACTATAGTACGATAACATTTTCATTTCATTACTAAATGAAGATAGATTATCTATACATATAATAAAATGGTAGGAAAGTCAAATCTGTACATTGAATATTTTTTTAAAAGAATACTTGGGGTGTGATCTACAATCGATATCGAAGACAAAAATATGGTTTTTAGAATTTTTGTCTGTTTGTCCGTTTGTCTGTTTGTCTGTATGTATGTCCGGGATAAACTCAAAAAGTACTGCATGGATTTACTTCAAATTTGGCACGAATATTATTAAGAAGTTAGGTCAACATATAGGCTACATATTATCATGCTATCAGCTACGGGGAACGAGCAGTGAACCTTTATTTCCTCAACGCATTCTGTAACAACGTATACTCTAACGACGCATATTTGAATGTTGTTGTTATTATGTTAATACCCATGCTATATAAGCTAGCTTCACACTATAAAAATCATGCAATATAAGTAACTAAGCCGATAAACATAATTAAATGAATATAAGTAGACAAGACAATTTTAAAGCAGCGCCCTCTATGAGATTTTTCTGTAGATATTGTAGCATATATTTTTAATAGCGCCTGGTTTCGTTCCTGCTGATGTATAATAGCACAGTTATGCATTAGCGTTGCTATTTACTTTTTCTAGGCGACTGATTTAATTTTGGAATACCCTCGTATTGTATTACGTCGCGGTTCACCTTAGGGGGTAGTAGTGTCGCGACGCGCTGGGTTGGCTGTATATAAGCCTCAGGGCGAGTGTTTGCGGGCCTCTTTGCTCTTTTCCTTTTTGGGTTGGTTTCTCTCGCCGTCTTAAGATCTGAGTGCAATTAATTGTGGGTGAGGCATTGTAGTTTCTTATGGTATAAGCTTTGCTTTAGTGAAGTTGGTTTTGTGAGTTTTTGAAAAAGAAGATTAAGATTCTGTAGGATTTTTTTTACTCTCTCTCTTGTGTCTCGTGTTAGGAGTTGTGGGTGTCTCTCTAACCCAACAAGCAATTTTTTAACACGTAGCTCTGGCGCCCAACGTAAATTCTCTAATATTTGGAATTATTTGTTTGTCGGTGAATTATTTTGGTTATTTTATTTTGTAGGGTATCGCATTGGCACTCAATTTTTTTTTTCTTATTCCTGGCAAGTGGTTTTCTCTGGGTATGTAAAGGGTCTTGTCCTTGTGTCTTTGTGTGTTTTGTGTTTTGTGAATTGTGTTAAATTATTACTTTTCATTTTTATTAATTAAATTTGATTACTGTTTCGTTTAGGTTGTGTATTTATATTAGTATGTTTAAAATTTAAAGTTAATATTTAAAAGTTTTTATTTGAATTTAAAAGATTTGTACGAGCGTAGTCACGGTTTTTGAATTGTTAATCGTTCCTTGCTAAAAATTTTCAGTTACCTACTTTTTGTATTAATTATTTCTTGCTCAATAATTTTTGCCGTAACTAAATTTTTTTGACTACCCTCTATTCACGAATATTTTTGCTTACTTTGTACTTCTTTGTTACATTTTAACATTAATTTAAATCGAACTTTTTTTGTGCTTTTTGTTTCGTTTAAATTTTATTATTGTGCTACGATGACTCACTTAATAAAATTCGTATCCCTGCCTAAGGCTGAGTTAGAATATGAGGTGGTTGTTCGGAATGAGGAGCCAGCTGCCACAGTTTTAGCTTTACGTAAACAAATATTACAATTATCGGAATTGTTACCGTCAGAGGAGATTTTGGTCAGTCCGTTGGATATTATAACCGATTTGGCAGGTATTAGTGACACTTTGATAAAAGTGAAATCAATTATTAATATATTTTAGTTATAATAAATTTTAGTTTTCGATAGGGAGTTAGTGTCGTGTGGTTCGCATTATTTGGACTCTGATAGTATAGAAAATATGATTTTTACTCCTCGTGACTGTTATGCGGAGAACTTAGGTCAGTTGGCGAGTATTTTCGATAAAGTTCAATTTCGGTTGTATGCCGCTCATTTAAAAAATACTTCAAGTTATAATTTGCGTCGTAGGACTGCGGAATTTAATGTTGGTGATCTTGTTTATAAGAAAACTTACTTCTTGAGTGATAAAGATAAATACTTTTCTAAGAAATTAGCGCCTAAATTTATCAAATGTCGAATTGTTGGTAAAAGATCTCCTCTTGTATACGTATTACAGGATATGAATGGTAAAGATCTTGGGGTTTGGCATATTAAAGATTTGAAGTTAACAGGAAGTTCTGGTAGTAAGGGTAATTGATATTGTGTTTTCTTTTTGTTTTAAATCTATATTACGTATTCCATTTTTGAGACGGGTGATGATCTCATTTTTTTTTTATTTTTTTTATTTTGTGCTTATTCAAGTACATGACTTATGATAGTTGTGTGTTGGGTACGTCTATAATGTACTTTTGGTGTTTATTTTTGTTGAGTTATTCCACTGAGCAATAACTTAATTTGTGTGTGTTGGGTGCATCTCTAACGTATCTACCCACTCATATTATTTTGTTTAAAGCCTACGCCATAAGTTGTTGTTGTTGAGTTACAACTTAATTCTGGAACGGGTGGCGATTCCACATATTATTTTATTCTATTGAATATATATTCGATTCTAATTGTGTTATGCACATTCTAAAGCCTACATCGGGAATACGGTATTAAATATGGATTAAAAAGAAAAAAAAATTGTTAAATTAAAAATTTTAAGTAGCTGCTGAGTGGTGCTCATTTATAGACCGTCACTCTGAGTGTCAGGGCGTTAATTGTCTAGGTCGGTTAACGCACGTTGATAGTTGAATTTCAGGATGTTGTATGTTAGTGACGTATGATTGGGTCGTAAGACAGTGTTGCAGTGAATTCAAAATTATATGTGGTGTTTTTGTAATTCGATTATCTCTTATGATTAATCTATCAAAAAAATTTTTTTTCTCTTAGTATGGAGTTAAATTTTATAATCCCTTCCTGAGCTTACCAGATTCTCTCCTTACATTAGTTTTTTTTTAGAATTTTGCCAGAGATGCAAAATTCTTCTCTGTCGGGGGGGGGTATTGTAGCATATATTTTTAATAGCGCCTGGTTTCGTTCCTGCTGATGTATAATAGCACAGTTATGCATTAGCGTTGCTATTTACTTTTTCTAGGCGACTGATTTAATTTTGGAATACCCTCGTATTGTATTACGTCGCGGTTCACCTTAGGGGGTAGTAGTGTCGCGACGCGCTGGGTTGGCTGTATATAAGCCTCAGGGCGAGTGTTTGCGGGCCTCTTTGCTCTTCCTTTTTGGGTTGGTTTCTCTCGCCGTCTTAAGATCTGAGTGCAATTAATTGTGGGTGAGGCATTGTAGTTTCTTATGGTATAAGCTTTGTTTTAGTGAAGTTGGTTTTGTGAGTTTTTGAAAAAGAAGATTAAGATTCTGTAGGATTTTTTTTACTCTCTCTCTTGTGTCTCGTGTTAGGAGTTGTGGGTGTCTCTCTAACCCAACAAGCAATTTTTTAACACGTAGCAATATGAAATGTAAAGAAGAAACGGGTAAATGAATGTTATTTTAAAAGGTATAATCGTAGGTATTTTTGGTGCTGTATAGAGTTCACGCAGACGATTGCGGGCAGCAGCTAGTAAAAAATATAAAGACAAATCACAATCAAAAATTAATTAACTATGGATAATGTGAAGCTACCACCGATTCGAAATGTAGATTTTACTGCGAAAATCGGCAAGAAACTTAAAAATAACTTATATATTCTACTAACTATAACTAATATATTCATATTTCTTGCATAATAGACAGCGATATTAAACTCTCACATTACTTTACTATTTAAGTTTATTTTTTGTAAAATTAGAAAAAAAAAAACATTCATTTTTAGTAAGTTCTTTTAAATTTAAGAATATAAAAAATAAATTGTGTTATATTTTATTCTCAATTTATTATAGCCTATCATAAATTAATGTAGGTATATTAATACTAATTTGTCTTAATCTGCATCCAACTTAACGTTTTGATCACAAAATAGATACAATCCAAGCCCGTAATTTAATTATAAACACTATTCGTTAGGCCTTGTTGGCAAGGGGACTAACTATATCGGATCAGAAATCAAATTATTTTATTCAGATTTCGCACACAGATTCACAGTAAATACATTACAGACTATCGATCAAATGGTGGCTGAAAACTAAATTTATAAGGAATGTTGTGGGTGTCATTGTGATCCATTTTGTAGCTTATATTTACAAGTATAATAATGTACTCTTGGAAATATCTTTGTTGTGTTATAAATTCTACTTTTTTGAATTTGACAAGTGTATCTAACGTTCCGTGAAGGAGAAAGTTTCTAGAGTAATCTGGTAAGCTGCTCTATTTCAAGATCGCGTACAATTCGCTACTAAGAGTAATAACTAAGAGTAAGAGTATACACACATCATTAGATGTCTACGACAACAACTGGGATCGAAGGATAACCATGCTTTCCGAGACACAATGGGATATCCACAAGAACAGACACCTAGACCAGATCAAAACCTACACTCACTAGTAAAAAACCATGCTAGAAAATCTGGACGTGCAGAAAAAAAATCTAATAAAAGGATGACGTCATTCACTTTACCAGCATATACAGTAAATAGTTACTAAAATTTCTTTCGTAGTTATTTTGCTTGAATACCAATGTTAAAATAACTAGAGAGTTAATATAAATAGAGAGCTAGCTATGCACTGGTTGATTACTTGAACATCCAACAGTAAATACTTGCATATGTACATTTTCATTCATATATTATACCCTGAACGAAATAACAAGGATCAAAAGTTCTAAAATTTTGTTATTAACGAGCTGACTTTGTATGATATTAAAATGAGAAACAACTCTTGTTTATGAAGCTCATTATTGTCTCGAACAAACAGCCTCCTTATCGATATTATGTTACACAGTGTTTGTATTCAAAACTAAACAGCAAAGTAAACATACGGAGAGGTTTAACCTTTAACCAAAAATTTAGTAATATTTAAAAGGCTCAATATTTCATAATATTTCTGACATTTTGTGGTACAGACAAATATTTGGCGTCAATCTTTCAGTTAGATTCGTGTTTTATTATGAATGTTAATTTTAAAGTAATTAATTTTCTGAATTAAAGCAGTGACAATTGTAAGAAAGTTGTCACTTAGAAGTTTGTCACTCTTTATACATATACTAGCTGACCCGGCGAACTTCGTATCGCCTAACAGTCGATTCTTTAATTTTATTATTTTTTTTTTTTTTTAGAATTTTTCTCTCCGTAAGAACCACCCTCGTACTTCAAGGAATATTTAAAAAAAAGAATTAGCGAAATCGGTCCAACCGTTCTCGAGTTTTGCGCTTAGCAACACATTCAGCGACTCATTTTTATATTATAGATATATTTTTTATTTAACTAATCACATCCGTCATTGGCACAAACTTGAATGAATTTGATAACGATTAGAAATTAGAAAGTTATGCGTTAACGACCCTTTCTTACAACAGACTGGGGCTTTATCCTGGATGTATACGTGACTAGAATTTTTCGAAAACGCTTACCAAAGATAAACCTGTACAGTAAATGAGAGCGTGACAGAAATATTAAGTATTCATTAACACTATTAAGCTGAAGAAGGTTATAGCAAAATTGTGCTAAAACGTTAAGTCATGTAAAAGACTAATTAAAACAGTCCTGCAGTTGTCACGACAAACATACGAACAAATTGTAAGTAAAAAAAAAGATTCAGTGTGGGTAAATCTTTTTTTTCCTTTGTCTCATGTCCTTGGCATAATTCAACACATCGTGATAATCGATTGAGCACGGATAATAAAGCATTATCACCTTTATCTACCGTAGATTACATGTATTTCACTAGGTACATTACCTTAGTTTATAATGTACCTAATGTTAAGTTGTTACTTTATTATCTATTATGACTATGTTATTTTTTCACCAGCTGCGCCCTGCGGTTCCATCCGCGTTAACTTGTGGAAAAAACGTATCAAATTTTTTTTAAACCATTACTAGACAACTCGCGTCAACTTATAGTAGAAGATCCGAACCTAAATTGATATTCACCGAGCTGATAATAGAATGAAATAAATTTAGTATATCACTACATACCTACATATGCATAACAAGTGCAATAAATAATGTTACTAAATATTATTAATGTTATTTATTTTACATCACTAGTCATGATGAATTGACAGGTGTCAGAAACGCATTCTTAGAGCGGCCGGACTGTAGTATAAAACAAAGTCATTTCCCCCTGTCTGTATGCTTAGATCTTTAAAACTACGCAACCGATTTAGATGCGGTTTTCTTTAGAAATAGAGCTATTCCAGAGGAAGGTTTATATATATAATACATACATAATATAGTAGAGGAACACTAATAGTCTTAGAGCTTTCTAATGTGATGTCGTAAATAAACACATTTACATGGCAAATATTTATTTTGTATTTAGTATCAGCATTGCGCTCATGCGAAGCCAGGGTGGGTCACTTGTTAAATAATATATTAAAAATGGGTTGCCTAGAAAACCTTGATTGACTATTTTTAATTATAAAAAAAATATAAGATCCGAACCAAAATCCTATAAATGGTTGGAATAAATAGGTATATCGATGCCAGCTATTTTCTACATACCTGGCAACCCTTTGTCACCCTTTGGACCGGTAGCTCCTGAGATTAGCGCGTTCAAAGAAACAAAAACTCTTCAGCTTTATAATATAAGTATAGATATTTTTTCCAAATGACTGTTTAAATTTAAATTCGCACTCGCTGAATAACATGGAATCTTAATTTTATACCCCATGTTTCCTTAGCTGTACCAACTTATTGCGTTTGATTACGATACGAGTATGTTGTCTAAAGGGTTGTTGCGAATTGATGTTTCACGAATTCTCAGTTCGATGGTTTTGGCTTTGAATTGTTTGATGTTGTAATTATTGTGCAAAGCAAAATGACACCAGCACAATACATTTGTAACCACAGGTAGATCCACCATCACCTACATTAACACTGTATTATGCACAAACTTATTTTGCGCGAATAAAGCCGCAGTCACAGCTTGTCAATAGTAGAGATTGTTATATTGTTACATTAAATGAGGCAGTGAACAAACACATCTTCAGTCGGGTTTTATTTTAATTAGCTATGCCCGCGACTTCGTCCGCGTGGAATTTTACAAAAAAGTTATTGTTCAGTTCGCAGATTTATAAGATAAATAAATTTCTAAAATAAAAGATAGGTTTAAATTAAACCAATTTTATGTCATTTTGTTTATTTTAGTAAAACAATCTTTGTGGAGCAATTTGTTTACAGATGATTTTAAGCTTTTTTTCCACAGTCGGGTATGATTTTAAGCTCGAAAAATCTATATCAAACATTGGTTTTAAACTTTTCTGAGAGTTAACAATATTTCGGATGATTATTTTAGCTTTTTTAAATGCTGCATCAGGATCGTCCATAGTTACCTAAACAAAAATATCTTTAAATAATATATAATACTAGCTGACCCCGCAAACGTTTCTTTGCCATATATGTTATAAACCCGCTTAATCCCCCCCCCCCCTTATAACTTAGGGGTATGAAAAATAGATGTTGGCCAATTCTCAGACCTACCCGATATGCCCACAAAATTTTATTAAAATCGGTCGAACCGTTTCGGAGGAGTTCAATGTTTAACACAATGACACGAGAATTTTATATATTAGATTTTAGTTGATACGTCCTACGAATTTATTATGTGCTTGGATGACTAAACCAGAAACTTGATTTTGACAAAATTTACCCAAAGGTGTCGTGAGCGTAATTTTGTAAAAACTAAATTGGTCCTATTATATATGATTTTTTTTGGACTAGGAATCCAACCGGCATAAATTTTACTTATTACTTGCAAGTAACCTTTTTCTAAGCGACTTTTATTTAAGAATAACATATTTCTTAATAACCCATGAGCCCGTGAGGGCCAACCTTTGTCATTTTATAAGAGCTGAAAGTTTATCAGCGCATGCTCCCAACACAGGTCCTACCGGGTATCTGCCAAAGTAACCATGAGTTAAACTTCATATTTGCTTCTATCGGTTTTGGAAGCATGCACTATTATTTTCAGCTTTTATGAAAAGACGAAAGTCTGGTCCTCCAGGGCTCTCAGTCTATAAGGGTTTGTCCATTAATCACGTGATGTTTTTTAGTTACTTCTTAAGTCCTACCCTCCTTTGGCGATGTGCTCACCGCATTAAACCTCAGTTTAAGACTACCCCCATAACTTCCTGCATATATTTATGTGCAAAGTAAATTAAATTTTCAGAATATTATGTTTAAATACAAGAATAATCTGATTAAATTTTGGCAAATTAAGTATCCCTCAACAAAAGTTCTAGACTAGCATAATGTTTGCAGGGTGTTTTTTGATTGTTTTTTTAGTTTAGAAATCGCGCGTTCAACGAAATATAAATACATGTGATATCTCAATATAGCCCCCCTTCCTTATGACATTTCTTTACGTTTATCTGACTCCTCCCTGTTCGAGCCTCACGTGATTAATGGACGACCTCTAAGTAAAGTTAGTTATATTATTATTGACTAAAATAAAAATAAAATCGGTATATACAAAACTGTACGTACAGTATCCCAGAATAATCCAGGATAATTTCGATGTATTTCTTCATAGTCGTATTTTATGCTTGTAGTGAAATTTTCTGCTGGTAACTGTCATAGAGTAAAAAATACTTTTTCGTTATATAAATTCACTTTTCAGTCAACTTTATTACGATTCGAAATTTTGTGATTAAAAGAGAATTAATAGTAGTATTTTCCAAATAAATAAAATACTTAAAATAAAAGTTTAATTAGTTATTGAATATAACTTTAACAATTTTTTATTTACCTTAACATTATTCTCCAGATGATTGACATGACCAGAGCCATCTGCTTGAGTATCACCGCGCCTATTGGCTGTAATATTTGCGTCGGTTTTTTAATTATGTCATCATGAGTTTTATCTGTTTTAAGTTATAATCAGGATCGCGATTAAAACAGATTCAAATTATTTTCCATGAATAAAAAGCAAAAACTTTGACATCATCCTAGTACCGATTTATACAAACTGTACGGGCCAGACGCATCTATAAGCCACTGAGAATTTGAAGATAAGCATTTATAATTTTTTTTTATACATTTTCAAATATATTTAAAGAAAAGAAAAGCTCAGTGATAAGATGAAGCCTCGAAGCGAAGCTAGGACAAAACTGCATAAATTCATAAAACACTGTAAAGTTTTGTTAACAGTGAATAGTTAGTACGACAAATACAGTACAAAACCTAAGAAAAACCAAAAGTACATTATCAATGTTTATGTACAACTCAGTCAATCAAAGTCCCCAAGTTCGCGCCAGACATCCCGGTTTTCCGCAATCCTCATCCAGCCTACACCGGCAATCTTACGTAGATCGTCGGTCCAACGGGCCAGAGGACGTCCCACATTGCGTTTGCCAAGATTGCGGCCTCCACTCCAGGACCCATCTGCTCCAATGGCCATCGGTCCTGTGACACAGATGAACAGCCCACTGCCACTTCAACTTGCTTACTCTGTGGGCTATGTCGGTTACTTTCGTTCTTTCGCGGATAGGCTCATTTCTAATCCTATCTTTGAGAGAAATCCCAAGCATAGGCCGTTCTATTGCACATTGAGTGACTTTAAACAATATATAATATGTACAACTAATTAATGTAAAATGACTCAGGAAACTTCAAAATTCAACAACACCCTAATTTAACCCAAGCTGTGAAAAGTAATATTGATACAGTCTGAATGGACCCCAGGCACCCATTCATATCTCACGAAACTTCGATTAAACTCTAAAAACGAAAGTAAGTACCAATATTTGATTTTGAATATTTCCACAAGCACCCGAACAGGGAATATCTAAATACTTTAAATTAAGAAGACAAGGGAATAAAGGAAACTGGAAAAATTTGTTAAATTTGTACTTCAATATATATTCAGATTTTCTATTTCAAATTTAAAACCTTAATAAACATATTTAAAACTATTTATTTCCTTTTGTCAACTGACGATATATAACATAACTAAAAGATCAACACAAATTCCGTCCAGTAATTAAATTCGTTTGAATTTCGTAGATTTTTATTTGACTGAGTATTTATGGATAACTCAACAGTTAATAGTTTTTTGTAATATCTAGGTCGGCAAAGAAGCGTACGGCTCACCTGATCAGCGATTACCGTAGCATATAGACGTCTGCAACACCAGAAGCATCGCAAGCGATTGCCGATCCTGTCCCCATTCTCCCCAGGACCTCTGGTCATCTTACTCACCAACAGGAACACAATACTGCTTAAAAAAGTTGTGATATTCAGTAAGGTCGAGGTACTACCTCAGTCGGGCTGCTCCATATTTTGAGCGAATGAGAAAAAAAGAAAGAGTCCAATGACAGGAAGTTGGACCTTGTAAGTTATGATCTTCATCTAATTAAGTATTATGGTGATTCTACACTCAACGGGTCTTTATATCATAGGCAAATAAATATACATAGTATTTAGTTTTAAATTTGATCTGCCATTTTTATTTTCCGTTAGTATTGAGTTATAAATGAGAGAGAAATAATGTATTAAATTCATTAAAAATCAGTCAGCAGGACAGTTTTTTTAAAAATACAGTAACAATTCTCTATATTAATTTTAAACATTATTTCAGTGTTCTGTCATTATGGCTTCGTAGAAGGTTTAATACTAATAAAATTGCTTCTAAAATATATAATTATTTGATTAAACTTTTTATTAACATATTTAGATGAAGATATTGCATTTAAAAGTGTACGCGTATTTTTGGAAAAAATATGCAATGTGTGTATGAATATACTAAAGTAATTACGATTGCTATACTTCTACTACTACTCTACTGCGAACTTATATTAAATACAAAACAACGAATACGTGGACGAAACGTAAATTATGAACACATGTTTGCGTACTCAAATTGTCTGTGTGCAATAGGCCGTTTCCTAACAGAAACGCGAGCCAGAGGTCGTCATGCGGTTTGATGCCATCTGCGTGCGGCCACGCTACCTTTGCACTAATTGATTTCATTAGCAAATTCTCCCCTGCAATTAGTGAATATTCATTAAGTGTAATATTATATATTACACATGAATTGTATTAATTTTTAATGATCGGCATCCTGTTTGGTACAAAATTGGTACAATAAACATAATACACATATTTTACATAGCAGTAGAGATAAAGTGAAAACAAGAATATGAGTAGAAGAGTACTCAAACGTTCGTTTAGGACAATATTGGTGAAATTAACAGGATTTCAATGTAATGATTGATATTAATTATAAATGGTTTTGAGTATGTGAGATCAGTGACTACATCAATCAGCTTGTCACCCACTTACAGACCTACGTATTATGTACCAGATGAGTGCGGAACGCGATGAGTTTGGAATAAATAAAATTTCAAACAAGGTAGACGTTCCTCCTTCGATAATTTATAAAAAGTATGTCGAGGCAAAATTATTGGAACGTTATAATAGCAATAGAGCTAGCTTTCTATCTAGCTAGCAAAATATAGTCAAGTAGCAAAATATAGGAAATATGGCCTGATGCGTGTAGCACCTAAATTCGATAAAGTAGGTATTTAAATCAATTTAAAAAGACGCCTTTATAATTATTAGAATAACTTTTCACAACAGGCTAGAAGTCTTGTCAGGCATGGCAAACAAGGTATATTTATTTTTATGATTAAATAATCAGAGACGCGCTTAGTGACTAATATACATACGAGTACGTATACAATAATAAATACTTACTCTCTTTTTCTGGTTCTGGACTAAACAATATTTCTGAAGGGCTCATTTCTCTATCACCGAGCTCTGTGTTCTCAGGAGACGTAAAGGCTACAGATTTAGAAGATTTCCTGCTCCCTGGTAAACCTAGAATGGTAAATGTATAACACAAGTAAAAAAAAATGCAACTACCCGACCTCATGGTTTAATTAGCATTGATGTCAGTAGTTATTGCTTAGCTCGTAGTGTTATATTATACATCTTAAGTTATAACTTTCTTAATTTTATCAAAATCGATTAAGTCCTTTTTAATAAATATAATTATATAATAAATCTAATATCTCTTGTTTTGACCATAGGTAGCAAATACCGTACGTAAGGATTGTATGTAATTTTATGTTACGCAACAGTTTTGTATTTTGAAAATACACGGAAATGATCTCGCTACGAGTTAATTGTTTAAAAGGGCATAGCTTAAACTTTGAACTTGTAATTTTACCTTTCCACGTAGATGATGTATATTTAAAATCATTATTTTTTTTATTAGCATTGGTTTCATTTGTTTTATTCGGCTGACGAGATGAATTAGACCTAGAAGATGCGTGTTAAGCGTACAGTGTTCATTTCTTTACAATAAAAATTGTAATTTAAAAAAGTTTTTCTAATTTTGGGATGATGTAGTTTAGATTTCTTTTATTAATATAATTCCGCATTACTCATCCTTTACTATAGCTTTTATACATGATTATTAAATATTAACAGCATTTCTAGTTTATGAATGTGTCAATACGAGTAGTTTGTGAAAAATTAATCTTTATAACCTTTTTTGGTTTTTTTCTTGAAACGACTCCATCCCATAAACGTCACTGATGTATTCATCCATGCTTGGTGGTTGTTTGTAAAGAGAATACATACCAGAATCAAGAAGACTACTCTTATCATGATTACTATTACTGTCAAGGGACACGGAACTCTAAAAAGAAAAGTCTTGCTATGACAATTGCGCTGTAATCGCCTACATTGACGCACATACCTCTCTTCTTTTAAGGTCAAGAATTAAGATTAACAACATACAGGAGCAGTACAGCGGACTGAACACTAAACCTTTACATTCCCAGGATAAGTGGCCTTTGATTTCGTTTGACAGAAAGATCTTAAAAGATTTTAACAGCTGTAGTTATAGTTTTTTTAACATAAAACATCATATTGATATACTTTTATAGAAACAAGTGGTCGCCCAGTGGTCATAATTCAACAATAATTAATTTAAATTATAAGTTTGAACATTATTAAGGTTCTGTTGTCAAAGACTAAACTTTTATTACAAACAAAAGAGTATATATGCATGTGTCAAATACATGGTGGAGCCAGAGACCTTAGCCTTAACCAAGGCGGAGCCTTAGACCATGGAATAAGTATGCGAAATTTCATACTCCTTACCTTTGTAAAAAGGGGTACAAAGTTTTGTTTCACGTATTAATATAATAGATAAAGTCCAACTAAGACAACAATATGACCTCTCAGATATATGCACTGTATGTTTTCCAATATTCTTTCAAGAAGCAACATTTATTATGAGAAAACAATGTACTAATTCTAAATATTTTAAATATCATATCAAAAATCTGTTCCAGCGGGGATCGAACCTGCATCTCCGATTTACGTGTCGGTGCTTTAGCTAATAAAGCTATAGAATGATTTTAAGCAACCGTGGCGCCGACTATAGTGAATGGACTAATTCAATAAAACCTTATGTAACGAGAATTAGTGGTAAAGAAATTAAACACTACACTTTATGTTTTAAAAATAGAAGTTTTCAAATCCATTTATATTAATTAGCATTTTTAGAGAGTGGTTCTTTAAAGACCAATTCTTTAAATTAAGACACATCTACACTTATTATAAAGCGCTTTTGTAGAATAATTTACTTAATGTAAATGCCTTTAACTATGTTTTTAGTTTTTTAGCTTCTATCCTTTCACTAGTATCATAAGCAATATTAATATACTTACAGAAATAGTCATGGCAATTCTGTCCACACCCTTGACCACATTTTTCATTCGGTCTTTGCTGTCCATCATTATAGAACATTTTGAATCCATCACAAAGTCTAGGTTTTCTTCATCATCTGATAATGTCTGGAATAAATTTTTTCTATTTGTTTTTTTTTGGTATATAAATCGTCTTTTTTTCGTTATTTTGAAATATGTACCTGAATTATCTCATTAAGTATACCATTTATGATTATCCGACCAGACAGTAATACTTGTAATGTTGATATTTCAATCGGAGATTCCGTGGCAGTCTTTTCATATATCAAATTTCTGGCTCTATTAACAATTAATCTTTTTATAAATTAATAAAAAATAATAATAACAAAAATTTCGTTTAGCTAAATTCGTTTTAAATTTTAAGGAAATAAAAAAAAATGTCATTGAGTAAGAACTGACTGATTGATAATGACTGATTATTATACAATAAACACATTGTAAATGGCCAATTTAGATACTATGGGTAATACCGAAAATCAAAGGACTCTTTAAATGGTGATTTTCATATTATTATTTTTTTCATTATACATATGACACAAAATTCTTTAAGTAATATTTGCTATTCTATGGATTGATTTTTAGGTAAAAAATTAACATGATTGTATATAATTATGCTGAACTGCTAAGTAAAAATGCAACAAAATATATTACTTCTTTCGTTCCAGTTGTCTACGCGATAGGCTTTCTTTGTCAGAGTATGAAGCTAATATCATATATGGTCTATACCCTCGTAGTTTCAACATTAAAGCGCCTATTAAATCCATAGTCACGACTTTTACTTTTCCATTTTTTACATAAGCTTCTTCGCGACCTGTGTGAAATGACAATAATTGTATAACATTACATATTTATAACTGTTATACACTTTATAAAATAAATAACAAGTTCTAGTAAGGACATTTTTATAATCAAAGGTATTTTTATAACCTACTCATATAAGAATCCTTTTTTAATAGTTTTACATTAAGCTATAAGTACTAAAGAACTGTAACTTTACCATTCGATTTATTACTAATGAAATATATTAATAGCCTAACAATTATGTAACAATGTTTTTTTATAAATATTATTATCATTTTCACTTTAACAAGTATGATTTTTAAACGACTTCAAAAAGGAGGAGGTTACTCAATTCGGTCGGAGGAAACTATATATATTAACGGATGTTCGGGGATAACTTCGTCGTTTATGAACTGATTTTGATAATTATTTTTTTGTTGGAAAGGAGATATCCCAAGGGTGGTACTATGATAAGGAAACCGGGATCTGATGATGAAATCCCAGAGAAATCGAAGGCAACCCTTGTAAATCTTGGTGAATTGCGTTTGTTAATTTTTTCGTCTATTTACGTTGTATTAATGGTCGATGTAATTAAATTCGGTTTTTTTTTCGTTTGCTAGCAAACACAATTATAATATTATATTAGAATAGTAATGAATTTCTGGGTATAACATTTAGATAATAATATTTACGTGTATTATAGTTTTGTTTGTAACCCAACCTTTTTCAAATACAATATTATTTATTTTATTCATTTAGAAAAATAATTCGAAAGTGTCTCTATCACACTAATAATTATCTTAAAACGACTATCCCATGTACTAAACAACGCGTCTAAATATTCATCATGCTCTAAATATTTTAAACTCGTTTAGGTGTTTATAAAGCAAATAAAATTGAGGTAACTAAGTTACAAAGTTTTACTTAATTTTCATTGTAACAAAGATTTTCTCAAAACAGTTGAATATTTAGCCGTATGAGTTAGGAATTAACTAACTTAGCCCATACGATTCCGCGTCCATTTCGCTGTAAGTTAGCAGATCGCCAGCGAGGAGCATATCGTCGAACTTACGCCTCGTTATAACTTTGTAGTGGTCTAAGAAGTGGCAAGCCGTTGTATGCTGCAATGCCAATTCTATATGTAAGCTGCATTCTTTCGCCAGACGACGAACCAATGATCCTAATTTGAACAAGTTAAAAATACAATACAAATAATACAACACAGAAATGAATTTTTATGCAAACGTAGCCAGATTTCTAGTAATTGACTTTTTATGAAATTTTATATTTCAGTACGTTGAAAACTTCCGTCATTTAAGTTCGGTTGATTGAAAAATGTAAATTTAATTTAACAACTAAACGAAATTGTGAAATTGTGTTTTGTTGAATAAGTCAGTTCCAACATTTTTATTTCGAATATCTTTCTTTAAGATTTATGAAAATTAAATTAAACAGGAGTTTTGTATTTGGACAGATCTTATATAATATTATATGCTAGCGTTTTTCCATAAAGTACAACGTACTTAATGTGCAATATCAGTCCAGTAACCACAATGTCACTTACTTCAACCAGCAATATATAACAAGTTTCAGCCACTATTCGGCGTTCGGCCAAACAACAGCAGTAACTAGTCTTTTTATGCATGAAATTGTTCGGTCTCACAGTTAAAACGAGCTAGTAATGGCTCTTGGCTCTTAAAACCATCTTGTTTTTTAAATAATGGACGTTCTGTAGTGCCGTTTAATTGTTTAAAAATGTTGCATGGTAATTAGCTGGAGAGTATTATAATGAAAAACGGTGACAAAAAATTTGTATGTTGGTTTCATTAAAAAAAATATAAACCACATGGCTAATGGTACCCATTAGAACGTAAATCCTGTGTTGAGACCCGAAACACAAATAATACTTAAAGCACAAACACTCTGACGCTTCGATGTGGGGATCAAAACTGACCACTTTGCCAATCCGTTGTCGACGTTACTAAAATTTTCTTCAGACTACAATTTAACTCTATTATTTAACTATACATAAAAAAATATTATATTACAATAATACCTTTTCCAACAGTTTCGTATCCTACAAACACGACTATAGGTACATCGGTGGTGTCTCCTGGAGGAGTAAATGGAGAGACACGAGATCTGGACAACTGTTGTATGTACAGCAAGCGAAGCAGACGACGTGTTGCAAACGTGATGACATTAGGTGACAAGTCCATCTTAGATGTTCGCTAAAGAGAAAACAATTTAAATAAACTCAATTATTAAAAACTAAGGTGTAGTCAATATATTTTAGTATGAATAGCACGAAGACGAGGTATTAGATATACCGAAGGAAGTCATCACTTTTACTAAAAAAGTTAACAATATATACAATATATACAACAATATATAACAAGTTTGTACTGTCTTACGGTTCGAAAGTGTAGGGATTTTTCATGTCTTTTTCTCACAAGAAATAAAGTATCCATTTATAATATTTAAAAAGTAAATGACACAGTCATATTTTTATTAATCAGCTATTCAAATATGTTTTTGCACGCATTTTACAATAAAATTTGAAATGTAAGGAGGTAGAATTAAAACAGTGTTAAAATGATTTGAAAACAAAGTACCCTATTGTAACAAAAACCAATTTGCAAGAACCTAATCATTAACTACAGAAAAGGATGGGAGTGAAGTTGTGGATATGCAAGTGGCTATCGTGTCTGAGACTTGGCTTCTTTATGGAATTTTCCTTCAAAAGCGAGGGGAGATGATTCACGTGTTTTATCTAATGGCTGTAGAGTATCATATTTTATCACAAAATACTGATTACTTATAAATTTATTTTGTAAAGTGTTTGTTAGTGTTGTATTACGTAATTATCTGTTTACCTGTTCTACTGGGTCGACATCCTTGGCGTCTAAGTGTAGTATTAAAGGGAATGTGTTGTAAACTGCGTCCTTGTAACCGAGTATGTTGCAGATGGGATTAGAGCGTAGGTCAAGAAGGATCAAACCTCTCAAAGTACTCATATATATCGCTAGCTCTAATAGCACGCTAAAACCGTTATTGCAGGCGTGGAGATGTCTTAATCTGTAAAGTTGTGAATTATATTTAATATTATAGATAAACTATACTAACTCGATAATCACACCATTTTACTTGCAATAATCTATTAACATCTCATCCGTGTTAAATTTAGAAAACTCATAAATGTAAACTTATTGGTTTTGTTTGAATGCTTGTGCTAAAGTTAATACGTTAAAATTCAATACATTAAGTTATCCTAGTTCCCATATATTGTTTGCTATCTCTTTCCACCTTTTGCTTTCGAATCAATAAATCACTTCTTTGTGGGCTTTAGTTGGTTGACTACCGTAGTTTAAAGATTTAAGATTTATATATTATGACTAAAACTATATCAATTATATGTAAGTTTTAATGTAAATATTTAACAAGTAATTAAGTATTCGATGTATCTGGAGTTTAGTCTCACATAAATAAATTTTCTAATTATATTTGTTACTTTTTTAACCGACTTCAAAAGGAAGAGGTTACTCAAATTCAACCGTATATATTTTTATCATACCTCTAGAATGAAACAACATAATCAAGTCTTTAGAAAACAAATGTCTACAAAAAAAAAAAAAAAACTCCAGAGAACATTAAAATCCTAGAATTTTCTTATTTGTGGTAGAATATCAAAATTTTAAAGCAAACCCTTGTGTCACCACAGGTATTTTTTTGATGACAAGCTCCGACGTTAAGCTCGTATTCAACCTAAAGGACTAATTGTATTATATAAAATTTTCGTGTCGCGGTGTTTGTAGTTAAACTCCTCCGAAACGCCTTGACCGATTCCCATGAAATTTTGTGTGCATATCGGGTAGACCTGAGAATCGGTCAACATCTATTTTTTATTCCCCTAAGTTATAGGGGGGGGGGGGATTGAGAAGGTTAATAAAATATATGGCAAAACAACGTTTGCGGGGTCAGCTAGTTTTATATAAAATACATATGAACTATTGAAATGAGCTAAATTTTAAACGTTCATATATTTAAGTTAATTATTTTTATCGCTTTAGCCTGTAATATCCCACTGCTGAGCATATGCCTCTTTCCCCATGTAGGAGAAGGGTCAGAGCTTAATCAACAACGCTGCTCCAATGCGAGTTGGAGGATATATTCCCTACTATGAGTTACGATCGCTATCAGGTGTACATTAAAACAACCATGATCGACGGTTTAACGTGCTCTCCGAGGCACGGTGGGGAGACCCACAAGGACAGCATAAGACCAGATCACGGAACAGTTACAAACCAGTGTGGTAACCGTTGCGCTAACGCGTCGGGTTTTATTTTCAACATATTTATAAGAACGGCAAATATCTACGGCACGGTACGGAGACCTACAAGGACTGCACAAACACCCAGACCACGGCAAACGTCTGTATGGCTAATACAAATGTTTGTCATGTTCGGGGATCGAAGCCGCAACCGCCAGCGTAACAGTCACAATCCAGTGCTGTGACCGTTGCGCCAATGCGGCGGAATGCTTTTAAAGACGCTACATATTAAACAATAATACGTACGTTATATAAACGTACTTAAGATATTCTACTAAGTTTAACATTATTTTATGTTGAAGATGAATTAAATATACACATTAAAAATATAATAGAGTTTATAGAGATAAATTTAAATTTCTTTGTGAACATTATTAAATATTCTAATATGTCAAAAAATAGTAAAAAGTGTATAATAACTTAAAGTTCAGAATAAACACAAATACCTCGTACAACCAGAAAATATCTTCATTGAAGTTAATTTATTCTCGTTTAAGTTGAGATATTCCAGATGCAATAAGGTCCAAAGTCCTGCACCCGGTCCAGATTCAAAACTTGATATGTTATTGTGAGAAACGTCTAGCCATGTTAGACGTAGGTGATTCAAATTTTCCAAACGTTGTATTCGATTGAACGAGAGATCGAGACGTCGCAAATATCTATAAATTTTTCCATTACAGAAACTGTTAGAAATACATTTCACGTATATAAAGTAAGATATGCTCTCTAGTTACATTCCTGTATTTCCTGTTCTTGTCTTCGAAGTGTAATTTTTTTATGCTCATTATTTTTTAAATGTTGAGTTTTAAAAAATATGTCTTTAACTTTAACCGAAGGTGCTTAGGCAGTCAGAGGACGATCAGTAGTAATTTATTTAATCAATCGCCAGTAGAATAAGCGTAATGCCATGAATGCATGGTATTTGAAACAGGCACGGGCTTTTAAAAACCCGTGAATGTTGTTTATTAGACCAAAAGTGTATTTATTGCGCAGCAAATCAGATAACGTTAATTATGCAAGGACTTTAAGTAAGCATGGCACTTAGTGTCTTTATGTGAGTAATTACTTTTTTCCTAGCTTATATAGAAAAGGGAAAAATAACAAATTCTAATAGTATTATGTATAAATTTAGCTATAACATTTTTTATTTTAGCGTGATACATGCTACTCCGCTATTATCATTATATAATATATAATCATTTAAATATTACAAAAGTATGTCTATAAATACATATATTGTTAGGAATTATTTATACGAAATTATTAACCGTAAGCTTTGCAGTCCATCTATACATTTTATATTATTATGAGATAAATCCAATACCGTGATCGACCAAAAATCTTTTAAGTCACGAATGTTCATTACGGAATTGTACTTATAATGAACTTCAGTTAAAAACCATTGAGCTGTAATATGAAGAAATTAAAAACATTATACAAAATTCTATATGATAATATTAGATACTACACTATTAGAGCTACACTGGTACCTATTTGTTTAAAAAAAAAAAAAAAAACAATTATTAAAAATCCACAAAACAAATAATATGCTCATATGATATCGCTCCAGAAAAAAATAAATGCTTATGTTAATTCATTTTATTTGAACAAAGCAATTCTATTTTTACAATGATTGTGTTTAAAATTTTCACACAGTAATACGACACGAATTAAGCATCGGTAAATCTGATTGACAATTATTTACTGGATTTTATTATAGAGAAATCAAAACTTTCCGGAATCAGCCAGGTATATACAGCTTAGTTATTAGTATAATTGTGAAAATCACTAATCTATAATAATATATATAAAAGCGAAAGGTCACTCACTCATCACGAAATCTCCGAAACTATAACACCTACAAACTTGAAATTTGGCAAGTAGGTTCCTTATAAGACGTAAGCATCCGCTAAGAACGGATTTTACGAAACTCGCCCCCTAAGGGGGTAAAACGGGGGATGGAAGTTTGTATGAAAGTCCTATGTTTTTGAAGTAAGAGACTTGAAATTTAAAATTTAAGCTCTATAGATGGTGAAAAGGTATCCAAATAACATATCTTTAGAAATCAACCCCCTTTTGGGGTTAAAACGGGGGATGGTACGCTGACTCACTCATCGCGAAATCTCCGAAACTATAATAGCTACAAACTTGAAATTTAGCAGGTAGGCTCCTTATAGGTTGTAGACATACGTTAAGAACGGATTTTACGAAACTCGACCCCTAAGGGGGTAAAACGGGGGTTGGAAGTTTGTATGAAAGTCCCATGTTTTTGAAGTAAGAGACTTGAAATTTAAAATGTATGCCTTATAGATGATGAGAAGGTGTCCAAATAATGTGTCTTTAGAAATCAACTCCCTTTTGGGGTTAAAACGGGGGATGGTAGGTTGACTCAATCACCACGAAATCTCCGAAACTATAACAGCTACAAACTTAAATTCGGCAGGTAGGTTCCTTATAGGGCGTAGACATCCGCTAAGAACGGATTTTACGAAATCCAACCCCTAAGGGAGTAAAACGGGGGTCGGAAGTTTGTATGAAAGTCTTATGTTTTTGAAGTAAGAGACTTGAAATTTAAAATATATGCTCTATAGATGGTGAGGAGGTGCCCAAATAATGCATCGTAATCTATATATATAGAAGAGAAGGGATCACTCATCACGAGAACTCAAAAACCGCTGGATTGTCTATCCA
Source organism: Melitaea cinxia (assembly GCF_905220565.1). Taxonomy (NCBI): domain Eukaryota; kingdom Metazoa; phylum Arthropoda; class Insecta; order Lepidoptera; family Nymphalidae; genus Melitaea; species Melitaea cinxia. Next base: position 9,077,577 of record NC_059408.1, on the reverse strand, counting down.
TCCAGGTTGGACAAAGATAAAGTTTGGCAGGGATGGTTAGCAGACGTCCGCTAAGAACGGAATTTACGATATTCCATCGCTAAGGGGGTTTAATTGGGGTTGATAGTTTGTATGAAACATATATAGCCTGAAAGTAAAACCAAAAATGTGGTGCATAGAGAGGTTTTATAAAAATAACTATTAAATTATACTAAATTGTGCCTTTTAAAAAGTTACTCAGTTTGATAAGCATTTGAAGTGACTGAAATAAAAAAATAATTTGCGTTAAACATCTTAATAGTAATACATATCTTCATAACCACGAGGACGTAATCGCGGGCAGTGTGTGTGTGTTAGTGTAGTGTGTAAGTGTAGTAAACAAAGTCCCCAAAAGTGTATGTGATCGATTCGCTCAAAATTTACTGAACGAATTTTCATGCGGTTTCACCATTGTAGATAGGGCTCCACCATTGACAAGAGGAAGGTTTACGGATCGGCTAAGCCGATTTTGATGAGAGTTTCACTGGAAATTTGCCGGCAAAACTTTGTGACACACTAATTTCAACGCGGGCGAAGCCGCGGGCACAGCTAGTAATATAATATATACAATATGTATTTGTCATTATTGAAAGCATGCATTTGATACATTAAACGTTGAAAGTGCCTTTGGATCTTGGAATGTATAATAATGATATAGTTGGTATTATACGTCATGTCCTCCTTCTAGAGTAAATTACTCACATCACACTACAAACTCTCTTGTATACTCAATTATTATACAGCGCTAATATGAAATTAACCCCTAAGTGATGACTATAACTTAGTAAACAAAGCAGTGTCAACAATGTATGTAGAGGGTAAATAAATTACACGGAAGTAGGTAAAATGAAATTTTGAACGGCTTTAATTTAAAACCGAGGTTTAAATTTTAAGAGGAAAAACATGCTTACGTGTTTCATAATCCAGAACAGATTTTAATTTGTTGAAATCTACGCAGATATATTGTAAGTACAGAAGATTGGAGAGTACGGTTAAATCCATTAGTAAGTTAGATGACAAGTCAAGATAAACAAGATATTTATAATGTTTTAGTACATCAATATTAACTAATCCCTAGAAAGAAAGTATTTAAGTAGATAAAACTAAAATATCAAAATAAGAATATCTGTGCACATTTCATTTATTGTTTAATAAAGTACTTTTTGCTCGCGGCTTTGTTCACGTGGATTACAAAATTTTAGCTTTTCGTTTCCTCCCATTAGATAAAGACTAATAATTACTTAGTGATAATGTAAAATCACAATAAGTCACAATAGTTCATGCCAAAAACGGCGTGAGCTCATGTGTTTTGCCCATAATCACCACGCTGGACAGACGAGTTGGTGACCGCTGGGCTGGCTTTGTCGCACCGAAGTCGCTGCTGCCCGTCTTCGGCCTGTGTATTTCAAAGCCAGCAGTTGGATGGTTATCCCGTCATCCGTCGGCTTTTTAAGTTCCAAGGTTCCTGTATTTGTAAGAATAAAAAATAATTAAAACTCACTTTAGATGATAAATTTAATTTAATATAGACATAGTCTTGCATGATAGGGGAACGTTTCAAGTAGCTAAGGCAGGCAGTGACCATGTCCCTCGTTAGTACTCCGTCAACAATCTCAGGAACATCCGAAATATTTCTTATATGAACGATCGGAGAGTAAATGTCATTGTATAGTTCCGGGAAGTTGTAGAAACAACCCCATAATTGATTATCATTTAAAAGCGAAATCCTACTAAGGGGTAACTGAAAATAAATAAGTTTTTATTACGTGAATAATCTTAAGATTTTTTTACTTGTTATTAGATTAAAAACTGTTGAGTTCGTCGAAAAGCTAATAGAATTTTCTAATGCAATAGGGGAATCAGACAGTGCTTAACGTCCAGTCAATATGGAAATCTAAAATTACACGGTAGCTAACTACCGACAAGAATTCCTTTCCTATAATTTATTTTTAATGTTGAAAATTCTCTAGAGATATAGTAAATTTTCAATTACTTCAAAAAGAGAATACTTTTTAAAGACCTTTTCATTTACTATTTTTTTTTCAAACCGCCCTTTATTTTTATCATTTTTACTTTTTGAAGTTTCTATGGAGATAGAAACTTCAAAAAGCAAAAATAGGCCCTAAGATTAAATTAAACAAATTATTATTCGCATAGATTTTATGTTTTGTACCACTCGACTGTTTTAGTTAATATTAGATTCGTTAGATATATTATAATTAAGGAGCTACGTACGTGTTCAGAAACAATACTGTCTTTGTAAACATCTCCCGTTATCTGTGTATCGAGCGTAGCAACTTTAGGAAAACTTGGTAGAAAACTTATGCTTTGAAAGCGCTGTTCTGTAGAGTTCAAGTCAAATATTAGCAAAACATTTATTTTAAAAAAATATTTTTGTGAAACTGCTCATTTGTAATATTTTCCCATTTTATTTTTGATTCTTACAAAAATCATTCAATATCATTTCATGTTAATATGGAAGTCTGAATGAAAAGTGAATGCCGAAAAGGTTAAATCGTTTATATTGTCAATGTACCTTTAGTTAAGTTATCTAGAGTTAAAGTAGACACGTAATTTATTCTAGATAGTTCGGTCCATGTTTGGATGATTCTACCAAAACAAAGGACCCTGTTATTTGAGACACCGGCCGGTTTTGTAGTCTTATCAATCGGGACTGGACTAAAGCATTCACTTGAGCTTTCCAATACAGGTCTTGATTCTTCTTCTTTTTTTTCATCCATTTCTTGAAATATTTTTTTTGTTAGATATTGTTTCACTACCACTGTTAAAAATATTCAACGAATTTTAATAAATTAGTTACATAAATATTGATTACTTCATCTAAATGTCATTTGAGAAAAGTTTTCAACAAAGAGAATTTAGTTGAAATCTATATAATTATTGCAGTATACCTTATAAAAAAAACTGCAATGTTAGTGTGTTTTGACTAGTGAAAAAGTATTTTGCCTAAATTGTTATATATTTACCTACCAGTGCTATTTTGATGTTACTTATTGTAGGCCTTTTTACATAGGCTTTAATAACACAAATGCCAAGCCTAAGTAATAATATTTCACAAGATTTAAATTTAGTTGAGCTCAGCAAAGGTTAGAAAGAATCCATTATATAGCTGTAATAAAATTTGCTCAGTTTTATGTAGGTACTATCAACACATAGCTCAGCGACACCCATACCTACGTGACGTATTAAATTTCACGCAGCACTATTTTCTCGTGATACGACCGAAATAGGATATTGTATTCACTAAGTATTTTCCACACGTTTCCTTTAATTTACCTTCTACACCATTCTACTTTTTAGGGCGCAAAGTATATTTATTACAAAAACTTTTGTGCAACAATTTCATAAGTTATTTTGAATTTTTATTTAACTCATAAAACTTTAGTCATTAGAGTCTTATAAGCTCCATCGTGACTCATTTTTAATTTTACATTTGTTGTTAGTCATGTCTTTGTTACAAAATATATTTATTCAAAAATCTATAAATAAATATAGGAAACAATACATGTATCGTGTGAATAGACGTCGTTTTGCGAATACTATGTATAATGTAACGTTTTTACAATTTTACACCACAAACTGAAGCTATCTTTACCAAAGCCTTTGGAGGGAACGTAATAATACCAGGAAGCTGCGTTAAACTAATAACCGTGTGCATTTACCTTTCACATTCTTTTCTATTTTATTTACTCTTTGTTGGAATATCGGATGTGATCTGCAGGTTTCCTTAGTGCATTCAAATAAATCGTGTAATATCTTTACTTGGAATTATATAATATGATATATGATATACAAAATAAGAAAAAGTTTTAAATTTAAGTTGATTCGTTGTATGTTATTTATAAGTTATATACGTTTTTAGTAGCTGCTTCTATTAAATATTGTATAAATAATAGATCTTGATGGAAACTTGTTGTAGTCCTAAGATCACCTGAATCCAGTCTTGTCAATAAGCCTGTAGTTAGGGAAAAGTTTAATAACTATTAACTAAATTTGAGTCAAATTTTAGTATGTAGCACAAAAAAATAAAGACTTAGACCTTCTTAATGCGGCTCTGTCAAAAGATTTGTTCTTAGTGGACTTCTACTATTAAAAATTTCTATAGCAAGTTTCAAGCTTTTAGACAAAAAATATAGTATTATACACATAAAAAATGTCGAGAAGAATTAGTATACTTTAATGCAGTTCTATCGCAAAATACATTCTTGGTGGACGTATGTACTAACTATTAACTACCTTTCAGTCAAATTTCAAATTCAAAACCAAGTTGTTTGTTATAAACCAATTTTAAATTCAAAATTTTCAAGTCATTATAATTTACTTTCCTATTCACTTTAAAAATAAGCGACGTATCACTAGCACAAAATACTATATAACAAATACCCTTAACATAAAATGACTGATCATTATATATATGATGATCATTTATAATATAATATAAAAAAAGAAAAGGCTCTAGAATTTTCCCTTGTGCCATTTTTTAGAATTTTAAAAAATTTATTTAGAATTTTATTCGATGGATACGAAGCAATGAGGTTAAGAGCTTTACTATTAACATCGTTATAATCAAATTTACTTGATAAAATCTCATGGCCCACGCAATCAAATGCCTTGTTAAGCCACAAAATACACCAATAGAATTTTTTGACCTCTCCCAAGCGTCATATATACTCGTGTGCTTGAGAAGTGCCACCATCACCACCAGCATCTGTCGTAGAACCTTTAGTGAAACCATATTGTTCACTGTGAGAAATACTATTAATTTTAAAATGGTCAAGAACTTGATTGAGTATAATTTTTTCAAAAGTTTCACTTAAGGACGGAAGAATAATAAATATTTTATACTAGCTGCCCGGACAGACTGTGTTCTGTCAAAAGTTAAAAGTAAAAATAAAAAAAAAATAACAATTTTTTTAAAGTATTAAAACCTTCCGTGGGCTGTAAGGAACATACGAAAGAATAAATTAGCTGCATCCGTCGAATCATTCTAGAGTTATGCGCTTAGCAACAATCATTTTTATTTATATCTTATATAAAATTCTCGTGTCACAATGTTAGCTAACATACTCCTCTGAAACCGCTGGATCGATTTATATAAAACTTTGTGTGAATATCGAGTAGATCGGAGAATCAGTCAACATCTATTTTTCATTCCCCTAAGATATAAGGGGGGGGGGGGATAAAGGGCGTTAATATAGTCCTCCTCATTGATTTGGATGACGGCGACCCAGGGAGTCGTGACTTATTTCTCTGATAGGCCTTAACATGGCTCGCTATTCCGCATTTAGTTTTAAATGTTTTAGCAAACGTAACAATATAACTTATATGGACAAAAATACGAAAATAATATAATAATTAAGTCTTTAAATGGTACTTTAGGGTTATCCATTTGACGAATTTCATTTTGGAACATTTTAATCAGTCTATTTAGTCAGTGACAGTCTGTGTATTAGTCTGTGCTCAGCTAACGATAAATTAAAATTTATTTTTATACATAGAAAAGGCACTGTACAATCCTTTGTTACATACGCAAAAAGATAGCGTTTGTTATGTAGAATGAATGATTGAATATAATATAGAGCAGTCTCATATTAATTTTAGGTATATATTTACTTAGTAGTAAAGCAATAGTTTCATCTATGAGTAAATGTAAAGTTTTTAATAAATTTTAGTAAGCCTTGGAAATATTTCAATGCATCATATGCGCTTACCGGTTCTCGTTGATCCAAAAAGCTCTACAAAGTTGTAAAGGTTCTATTATATAAAATAAAACATTCCTTTCAATTCGACATTTAACTACTTTTCAAAAGATTGACTTCGACAAAGTTCGTAGCAAACTATTTCACTAGTCTTTGTAAATATTAAAGTTAGAACTTTAATTAATATAACTTTGTTTTCTAATTCCCCCGAAACGATAATCAACTGCTACTTCTAATTATCTTTATTTATATTATGATTTTATTAACTCATAGAGAGACATATGATATGTTATATAATATAGATATGTACATAAAAACAAAACAAGAATTTTAATGTCTATACGAAAAAAAAAACCACAATTTGGTGATTAAACTTCAAACTTTGGACTTGCAAACTTTAGCCATTTGTTTATCATAAAAGTGTGATACAAACTCAACATTTTCCATTACAAAAGATAAATATCACGCTGACTTGAAATACAGAGAAAAAATAATAAATACTGACGCAAACCTCCGTCAACTTTTAGCTACTAAATTATATTATAAGAAGCTTAAAGACTTCAAGATTTTTACTTTCATCATTCATCAGAGTTCTCTATCCTCGAAAAGAATCTTTTTCTTTATTTTACCATACAACCTTATGAAATTTTTGATTAAAAATATTTAAATATTTGCACGAGTTACAAACGTACTTTGTACCTTGAGATTTTTTTTGAAGAAGTATACGGCTGTTTTTAAATTGAATAAGATATAAGTATAATTACTAAAAAAACTGTGTTTGCAGGCAAACGAAGAAAAACCGACTTCAATTATATCGACAAGTAATACAACGTAGGTAGACGAAAAAATAGTCAAGTAAATACGCATTATTAAAGATTACTCCAAAAGTTGTAATCAAATCTCGATGAAATTTAAATGTGACCACAATGTAGTATTTTAAGAAAATTCCATGACTCAAAAATGTTATGCGAGAGAGGTTTGGCAATATATATTTTCTATATTTGTCAAAACTATTTGAAATTGAGATATTTACGTCTCATTTGAGTAATTTTTTTGTCTACTATGTATAAATATTATAATTTATTATCATTTGGTATTTTTTTTCTGTTCCTTTAAGTCAGAAAAACCCAAAAAAGAAAACACATCAAACGTAAATACTTGTTATGTCCATTGCTTAAAATTGTGTAAAAATGCAGCTCAGAGAGGCACACATAGCGCTTTTATATTCGGTTACCATATTTAGAGCGTTTGACCAATTAGTAAACATACTTGCACTGTTATTTAGTATTCATAAGAAAACTGTCTTTTAAATTATTAACGACCTTATAAAATAGAACCAAAGTTTTGTACATGCCGCATCAAATACTTACTTATTGTTAGACAGACTATGAAAAAAGATTAGAATATAAAAATTCTGAAAATAATTGTAGAACTTTACGAACTAATACTCATTGCCCAGTAACAATTTTATTACATACATAGATTTTCTGCAATTGCCAAAATCTTCTCAATTAATCTGCCTGAATAAACATAGTAAGTTTAAGGTTCTCATGTTTAAAAGAACAAAACAGTGAGAGCGATTTGGAAAATAGCCAGATAACTGTACCAACTACCAACATTTTAGAATTTCAAACAATAGTTGATATAATATTATTTGACCACTAGATTTGAATCAGTTAAATTGTGTTTTTACCAGGAAAGTTTTGGGATAGTTCTGATTTCTTTCGTTCTATACGTTTTTTGGGGTGTTGAATCCGAATGTGAGGTTTGCGGACAAAATTTCGTGACACAACATTGAAAAAATCGCAAAAAAAGGCAAAAAAGAAATTCTGATTTTATTCGTTTTATTACCTCAAAACTCAAGTAAGTTATAATAGGCATATTTTTTATAAATTAATTAATATTAATTAATAAGAGATTTTAACTTACCAGTAATTAAATGGAACAAAGAAAATGATTATGGACAAAGTTTGATTCCTAGTAACCCCAATACAATTAGTACATTGATAAATGATTTTATATCCGTGTCAGGGTTAAAACAATATAATAGTACTAGTAATGCTTTTAATAAAAAATTAGACTTAGTATTTAGTAACGTAAGTAATATTGAAGTTGATATTAGCGATTTTTCAGGAATGTAAGGTTGACAAACATCATTCACCACTGTCTCTGGAAGTTATCTGTAATTATGATAGTCTCCAACTATCATCGAAGCCGGAATCAAGAATACGATATAACTACATGAAAGCAGATTATAGTGCTATTAATGAAAAACTTAAAATAATACCCTGGACCGAATTATTTCAAAATTGCGATGATATAAATAAAATGGTAGATATATTTTATATGGAGTTGCGTAAGGTAATAGAGACAATGATACCAAAATCTAAATCAAAGATTAAAAACAAATATCCAGTCTGGTACTCAAAAAATCTAATTAGAAGATTAGCAGAGAAGAATAAATATAGAATTTTGTATAAAAAATATAAGAATCCGCTTGATAACATAGAATTCCACCTACTTAGAAAAAGATGTCAACTCATTATAAAGTTAGAATATAGTCATTATTTGCAGACAGTGGAAGATAATATTAAAATAAATCCTAAATATTTTCATTCATACATAAAAAGAATGAGAAATAATAAATGTGACTATCCTGCGTTAATGACATTTAATGACTGTGAATTTACTGATACGAGAGATATTTGTAATCAATTTGCTCTGCATTTTTCAAGTGCATATGTAACTTATGACAGTAAACTAGACTTAAATCAACACCCGAATCTTCAATCTAATTTGAATTTACAACTCCCTAATGTAGGTGTAGAAAAGCAGGAAGTAATAGATCAATTAAATAAACTTGATATACACAAGGGCACAGGCCCAGACAATATACCACCCGTTTTTGTAAAAAATTGCTCGCAGGCATTAGCAAATCCATTAAGTATTTTATATAAAGTATCCCTAGCAGATGGTATATTTCCGGATGTTTGGAAGAAAGCCAGAATTGTACCTATTTTTAAAAGTGGAGATAGAAAGGACATAACTAAGTATAGGCCCATTTGTATACTATCTGTTTTCTCAAAGATTTTTGAAATCATTATATGTAAATCGCTTAGTTGGCACATTAAACCTGTTATGATTGATAATCAACATGGATTTTTAAAAAATAGATCCACAATGTCTAATTTAGCCTCATTTGTAACGGATATATCTGAAGTACTGGACAGTAACGGGCAAATAGACTGTATCTACACAGATTTGGCCAAGGCTTTTGACGTGGTTGACCACAATATTTTACTACAAAAGTTAATGAATTACGGTATCTGTGGAAAATTTATTGATTGGATTACGTCGTATTTGCATAATCGAGAAATGAGCGTTGTAATTGGTGGAAATCAATCTGATACTTTTATTGCTGCATCCGGTGTACCGCAGGGATCACATCTTGGTCCAATACTCTTTGGAATTTTTATAAACGACGTGCTAACGTATTTCGAGCATTCTAAAATATATTTATATGCGGATGATCTAAAAATGTTTAAACAAATATCAACATAGATGATTCCATAAAAATGCAAGCAGATTTAGAAAGACTTGTATCGTGGTGTGAACGGAATCACTTAACATTAAATCACCAAAAGTGTTATAAAATTACATATAGTCGAAAAATTCGAAATTTTTATTATGATTATAATATTGGGGGTAATAACTTGGTATGTGTTAATGAAATATATGATCTGGGAATCTTAATGGATTCGAAGCTAAGTTTTATCCCACATATAGAAGATATTGTTAAAAAGTCCCTTAAAGTGCTGGGATTTATCTTTAGAAATACAAAGGATTTCAAAAAATCATATACAAAAATAGTACTTTTTAATTCATACATCAGGAGCAAAATCGAATATTGTTCAATTGTCTGGAAACCCATACTACCAAATTCACAAAAATAGATTAGAAAGAATACAAAAAAAAAAAAATTATTACGTGCATTATCTTAAAAAGACAATTTAGAATATAATTACAATAAAATGTTGAAACACTATAAAGTATTGTCATTGTCTACACGAAGAGATGTTTTGGATCTTTGCTTTTTAAATAAAATTATTAGAGGAGATATTGACTGTCCTGATTTGGTCCGAAGATTAAAACTGGCAATCCCTAGAAAACCTATGAGGACTACCAGATCAAAACAAACATTCGTGAGCAGATTTGGTAGAACCAATTTGGGCATGAATACATGCTTAAATAGAATCATAAACTTGTATAATTCAATTTTAAAAGAGGATGCAGATATTGATATTTTTAGATATTCTGGGAAAGCATTCAAGAGAAAAGTTAGGATGCTTTTTTTCCATTTGAACTCAAATTAGTTACCTACTGTATGAAGTTATGAACATTCTTTCCATATTATACTTTAAATTAACCGATTTCTTGTACCTCAAACCGTTTACTTATAGATATATTATATTTATAATTTTTATATTTATTCATAGAATTCCCGATGTGTTATCATATTAATTGTTGTATTTCGTTGTTTTTTTTACATATACCTACATATTTTAACTTTTTTCTTTTAAATATTTTTTACTGTTTTAGCACGGGTTTTATTTGTTGTAATTTTTTTTTGATAGTTGGTTTTATACTTTTATTGATGAGTTAATTTTTCATAAGATAGATATTTATTGTTAGTATAAGTTTCGAAGCAACTGTTTAAAGTGTATTGCATGCTGAGTTAGCCTATAAGTGTGGTGTATAGTGTAAGATATTCTGTTTAACTATATAATTATGATAGAAACCACTGTATACTACGTTGGCTTCCTATGTAAATAAATAAATAAATAAATTATATTAGATAAAAAATAAGTCTCATTGAGTTATCAGATCGGTGAAAGTAGATATTCCACATCTCCTCTACTACAACAATAGAAGAAATATACTTTATTGTGCAAGGCAAAATAAAAATTAAAAACAAAGTGGATCCTACAATATAACAATAATATATACAAAGAGAAAGATAAGACAAACATATAAAAAATAAAAACAAGATAAACATATAAATAAATAAATACATACCCATTACATTTTGCTTTATCGTAATACACAAATAAATATATACCTATTACGTTAATTATTTATTACATAGGCAATGGTTTACCATAAATATAAAATACAGTTGCTAGGATAGTTGAGGTCACGGCATATGCATGCTTCTGAGGATAGAGTTATTCTATTTTTTTTGCATATTTTTAAACTTTGATATGTTTGTAGAATTGAATTCAGTAAAAAAATTCATTCGAATAAATTGTATATTAAAATATTTCCTAAAATTCTGTACGATTCTAAAAGCTTTAAGTATTAAATCCCCAAACAATAGCGATAACTTTTCATACTATGTAATAATTATGTACTTCTTAACACAAAATTTAGAAAAATTTTCGCGTCCAACATCAAGTTTTTTTTGTTTACAAGCTTTTACAATTGGTGATTATTAGTGTATTAAATGTATTTGGGTGTATGAAAATTGAAATTTCATAATTGAATATTAAACGTTTTCTACTTTGGTAAAACCGAAAGTAGTAATAAAAATAGAAAATTTAACCGTAAGTCTGGTCAAACATCAGCTCACCTCGATGCTCGTATAGCGTGAAGCGTGCCATACCCGTAACTCACGATTCCACGTAAAATTTGTCATGCAAATTCTCAAAGGACATGTTTTGCGATAAAATTCGTAATAAATCATCAATCAGAGCTACGCCATATTTAAACAGAAAACATCGTTTATCATTTATCTACATATTATGTTAAGTAAGTTATTATTTTTGTGCGAATGGCCGAAGTATAAAGAATAAATAATAAGGAAATGCGTCTTAAGATTTATTTATTATAGAGTTGTATCTAAGACAAAATCAATAAATATTGAAAATAAAAGCTAAAACCTGTTGAATCTTTGGATAAGCATGAGTTAATAGACACCAACAAAGAGGGTTGTTCACACGCTGAACAACTCTTGGTCACAAATCACCATAATGTACAAGTAAAAAATTCTATACATTAAGTTTATAAGAAATATATAAAAAGTATTTTATTATACAAGTAAGTAAATAAATAACGGTATTTAAAACTTGAAACGCTAGCATAATATTACGAAAGGTTGCACGGGAAGAGTTCTTTTATGAGCGGCAAAATGGCTGGCGTGAGCTCGTTATATTTAATATTTAATTTATTTTCCCGTTTGTCTTTTAAGACTGGCTGTGATAAAACGACAAATGAAAATGACAGTTACTAAATATTCTTTAGCTTTATGGGTTTTTGTTTACTTGCCAATAAATTTTTGGTTTGTGTTACAATTTTTCATTTTCATTTCATTTTATTTTCATTTTCATTTTCATTTTAATTGATAGAGATTAGAAATTTGTAATATAATAAGGATTTTTTGCTTATTTTCTTCTTTGTTCGCCTGTCCATTGAAGAATATTACAGACAGCAAAGCACTCACTGATTGTAATGTTTCATTTTGTTATATGTATATTCAAATCTCTCAATTTCTCATCTTGATCTCTATTGAAATCTTTGATCAAATTGAATCAAAAGCTCTTAAAGGTTTATTGATATAGGTCTACTACAGTTAGGCTTAGGCTTTGGTATTATTTTATTGAGTAGAATAAAACTATGTTTCCTATCTTCTACTATAACTAAGTAAACTATTTTCTATCCTAGGCAAACACTTCTTTTTTTCACTCAAGAGAGGTAAAGAAGAAAATAAGGAATATTATGTATGATACATCTAATATACAAAATTCTCGTGTCGCGGTGTTTGTTGCCAAACTCCTCCGAAACAGCTGGACAGATTTTTATGAAATTTTGTGTGCACATTGGATAGGTCTGAGAATTGGCCAACATCTATTTTTTATACCTCTTCTTTTTTTTTGTGACAAAATTTTACATTTTAATTTATTATGATTTGGCATTAAAAAATACATACAACCCTGAATTTTCACCCTTCTACCACCAACCCCTATTTTTAATAGCGTTTAGCGGCAAGACGTTTGCCGGGTCAGCTAGTTATAAGAATATAATTTCTATAAAAAATGTATGGACACTTTCTTACTCGTGATTAATGTTCTACAATTTCAACTGTTATTGCCAGTTATAAAATTCTGCTTTAACTGATGAGTTAGTAATAAATGATAAGTCCTTTTAATCAGTATTTTGTTCATTTGTAAAAAAATTGTTAAATTGAGCTAGATTTTCCATTCATTGTAATAAATTTCATAATAAATATCATCAATATTACATCACTTTTAGTAATAAATGATAAATGATTAATTAGTTTCATGTAGAACTATTAATTTAAGCACGTGTTACTACATTGTCAGATGTATTTATGTATGTAATGTATATATGAATGTACGTGAATGTGTGTATATATTAGTTTTTATTTTCATATTTATTACTGTATCCGATTCTCTTTCAAAACAAATATTAATGTCTATACGAATATTAGTTCTTTATAGGTGTGCCCACAGTTCATCGAGGACCATATAAATCTGTTGATTTCGGTAGTTATTGCAAACATCAGATACCGATTGTTTATTACTCTTGGTAGGTAAATTTTACCTCAATTTGGTTTCACCCCGCTGCTCAATAGCAGCTTCAATCTGGAATATTAATTTCTCCATATGGAATAAAAGAATAAATCTTAATAAATATCTAGGGTACTGTTAATACTCATTTGAGATTTAGTATTCGAGAACTTAGATATGTCTATATAGTTTACTCAAAGTTTTATAATATACATATTTACAATTAATGATTTAAGAACTAAATATTTACAGACAGTTGGTGTATAAATCATGTCCGCGTGAAATAGTGCTAAGAATTCTAGTAGCACGTTACCCTGTTGAATCGCTATACCGATTCTCTGGGCAAAAATGTATTAGCAATTTCACTCACATATTTATTTAAAATAAAAATCACAATATTTAAACAAAAATCCTAAAATAAATGAATGTGTACGATTTATCACTTTACAATTTTTGGAAGACATTTAATTTTATGTCTCGATATACTTTGCAGTAAAGTTTAAGTAACAAGGGAAAGTAATTAAAAGAGCGTCAAATATCTATATGCGTCTCAGGCGCCCTGCATTAACTGACTGAGTCTGAAAATCGGAGCAGTGCATACCCGCGGCTTTTAGGGTCCCATATTAGTAGTACTTACTTTGATGCGGTAAAGTGAATGAAAATAATGCGGGAATTTGATTCAGCAGGAATTAAAAAAAAAAGTATGTGCCATTCATAGACGCATAATATTTTTATATAATATGATATATGTTTTTCTATAATTTGTATTTTATAACTAAAATTGAACTCATTTAATTAAGTATTTTATTAGACACACACTGTGGTACACACTTGGGATATATCCTTTCCAACAAAAAAAGAATTACGAAAATCGGTTCATAAACGACGAAGTTATCCCCGAACATATATATCTTATCTTATCTTAATATTATATATATATATATATATATATATATAATATTATATATATTATATTATATATATTATATATATATATATATATATATATATATATATATATAATCAATTGTTGTTCGTTAGTCTCGCTAAAACTGGAGAACAGCTGAACGGATTTATCTTAAATTGGTCTTGAAATGTTTGTGAAGGTCTAAGGAAGGTGTAAAAGGTGAGAAAAATTCGAATAATTGCCGGGAAAACCCTTGAAACAGCCCTTTTCTTTTTCCCATATAAACGTTTTCTAAATAAAATGTAGAGTCAATTTGAACTTATTGCTATTCAATAAAGTTCATGTTAAATAATATATTAGGGCGCATTTTACGTAAGTTATTAATGATTAAATTGATCTTATTCGTAGAACGCATTTTAATTTAATTTACATACAGTGAAACTGGTATTAACTAGCAATTTTACAGTACTTATTATATTGTTGCGAGGGCGTTAACAATGGAAAATTCCCGTTTTTAAGCTATCGACTCCAAATTTGGTACGAATCTCCTATATGTGATGTAGAAATGACCGATGAGCGGATTTTAGGAAAACTCATGCCCAATAAGAATTACGGGGGTGGGCGTTAACAATGAAAATTTTAAATTATGTAACTCCGAAACTACTGAACCAATTTTTATCAAAATTTTTAAGCATCTCTAATTTGGTCCAACTTGGGAGATAGGGTAGTTTTTATCTCAATTGGACCCGATAGGTGGCTCTGCTATTGGTATGTAACTCCGAAACTATTGAATTAATTTTTATCAAATTTTGTACACATCTATAATTTTGTGTAACTTGGGAGATAGGATAGTTTTTATCTCAATCGGACCTGGTAGGTGGCGCTGCTATCAGTATGTAACTCCGAAACTACTGAGCCAATTTTTATCAAATTTTGTAAGCATCTGTAATTTTATCTGACTTGGAAGATATAGCAGTTTTTATCTCAATTGGACCCGGTGGGTGGCGCTGCTATCGGTATGTAAGCTATCAAATTTGGTAGTTGTTTTCCGGGCAGGACAACGTCTGCCGGGTCCGCTAGTAAAAAAAAAATATATATATATATATATATATAATACGGTCGAATTGAGTAGCCTCCTCATTTTTTGAAGTCAGTTAAAAAATTAAACATAGTATATTGATATACTTGACGCATTTTTTAATCCTGGTAGCCAACCTATAAATGTAGATTTTGATGTAGTTACTGTATTGTCGGCCCAGACTTTTGATTTTATATGACCGGCATTTACCCACGTCTCATCTAAATAATATGTTGTCTGGCTTTACTTCGTCTAAATATTTTCGTCGCCATAAATCTATATTCGGCCTTTTTCTGAGCAACTGGGGTTCTGTCCTTACACTTTATGGAAGATTTTATGAAAGGGTCTTGGCTTCAAAGATTCAATTTGTGCAGGAATTATAGCCATACGACTATCGTATGTACCGCTAATTCGGCTAATGGGCTGAAGCACAAATTGATGTTGATATTGAATTTCCATTCCAAATTTGTTCTCTTGTGAAGCCCATTTTTGGTTGAATGGGTGGGTGAGTAAATAAGATGACATAAGATTATCGCATTTGGAGTGAGAATAATCTCCAAGCTCTTGCCGAGACACCATTACAGAAAATTATTACTGTTTGGTGCGTTTTATGTCCTGGCGGAGTCATTGGTCCATATGTCTTCAGAACGATGATGGTTAGAGTGTTACTCTCAATAGTGAATGGTATAGGGACATAATTAGGAATTTTTTCGTACCTCCATTACCTGGAATACATCTTGCTGACATGTGATTCTAACGGGACGGAGCCACATCCCACACAGTGCGTTACAATTGAAACTTTTGATGAGAGAATTATTTCACTTAATGGCCCAGTTAATGGGCCATCAAGATTGTTTGATTTAGGGTTATATAAAGTTACTTGTCTACGTCGATAAAGTCGACACTATTGAACACCTGGAAATCAACGCTTAAAAGTAATAGAATGCGGCCGCAAATCCTGTAGAAAGTTTGGTAAAAATTGATGTTCTAGATTGCACCTTGTTCGCGCCAGCTGTGGCACCTACACGGCAGAAATCATATTTAAACATTAGTCTCATAAAATTTTCTATCAAATAAAGCCAATTTCATTGATATTAAAAATATATTTCTTTGTTTTATTATGATTTAAACTTGTGTAGCTCTAAAAAACACATCTTATAAAAACTAACTGTTCCTCGCAGTTTGACACGCCGTAAATTGAAGAAACAAATATCAAACCCCTTCCTCGGTAAATGGCTATCTAATACAAAAAAAAAAAAAACAATTCGTTTAAATAAACAAACAAATAAAAAGTTTTAGGTTAATAATTTTGGTATGTTCGAACTGTTTATGCAAAACAATCAAAAGTGAAAACGTTAAGTGACTATTTTTACAATATTGTTTTTTTTATCTTACAAATGAATTAAACAAATAGTCCTAGACATATATTATAAAGGAGTGGGTATTGCATAGTGTATTATCCATTTCATTGTCAATTACTTAGGCAGTCTAACTTTAATCATTAAAATAATTATTTTATCGTATTATTGATCGAATCTACAATTTATTTATATTTATATTTTGTTTGTAAAACAGTTTAATGTCTCCTACAAGTCTATAACAGCATTCTGGCTAAGAACTTGTCTCGAGGCAATCATGCCCTAAACAAATATTGGTCTCTTGCCACACGCCTAAGGAAAGTAATGAAATTACAAAAAAGATATATCAGGGCTTTTAGAAATAATTTTTACTAAACTGGAAAGCCTCCTTACTTGAACATTTTATAATGAATCCAAAATTATAGTGTAATGCATATTTATTTTTAAAATCGTTTCTTGTTAATGCAATATTTGCCATATTGAAGATGTAATTGTGTATTATACGCAATTACTATAATTATATTATATTAAAATATTCTCATTTTTCATTAATGTAAATTAAAATATCATGGAAAGAAATAAAAAACTTTTTATTTAAACGGCCTACGGTGAAATTGCTATGATAACAATGCTATCAGAAAACCGTTTACTCGCAGACTGTTTTATATCTTTATCAATTGCTGTTTATCCGTAACTGTTTAAAATTAATATTGATTCTTTAAAAAAAGGCATTTTTAATTTCAATAATCGTAGTATAGGTAAATTTCTAACAAAAAAAATAAATAAATAAAGAGACATAGTATTAAAATTATGTAAAAAATTAAGTGATTTGAATATTTTTTATAAGTAAGAAAGTACTAGAGACTTCAGTGATCTTCGTTATGCTGAAATATTATTATAGATACACGCTAACTGAAACACAAGCTCAAATAAGTGTACCTACAAAAGTGTATGTCTTAATATGGGCTGGTGGCACTAAATTTTAAAATGCTAAATTTGTGTAAAATTTATTAGGCTCTCTGTGAATTGTTTCTTTTTAACCGACTTCGAAAAAAGGAGGTTCTCAATTCGACCGTTTTTTTTTTTATGTATGTTACATCAGAACTTTTGACTGGGTGGAGTGATTTCGACAAATTTTCTTTTAATCGAAAGATGATGTGTGCCAATTGGTCCCATTTAAATTTATTTGAGATCTAACAACTACTTTTCGAGCTATATCTAATAATGCGTTTTTACTTGACGCTTTTTTCGTCGACCTACGTTGTATTATACCACATAACTTTCTACTGGATGTACCGATTTTGATAATTCTTTTTTTGTTAGAAAGGAAATATCCCAAGTTTAGTATCATGATAAGGAAACCAGGATCTGATGATGGGATCCCAGAGAAATCGAGGGAAACTCTTGAAAATCCGCAATAACTTTTTACTGGATGTACCGATTTTGATAATTCTTTTTTTGTTGGAAAGGGGATATCCCTAGTTTGGTACCATGATAGGGAAACTAGGATCTGATGATGGGATCCCAGAGAAATCGAGGGAACTTCTTGAAAATCCGCAATAACTTTTTACTGGGTATACCGATTTTAATAATTTTTAATTTAATCGAAAGCTGATGTTTGTCATGTGGTCACATATAAATTTTATTGAGATCTAATAACTACTTTTTGAGTAATCTTTGATAACGCGCAGTTACTTGACTATTTTTTCGTCGATCTACGTTGTACTACTCGTCAATGTAATTGAAGTCGGTTTTTTTTTCGTTTGCAAGTAAACACAATTATTTAATTGATATGCAGCAATCGGAACTTAAAGTACTCATTTATTCTAATGTTACTGAATACGTTATCTTTACAAGTAGAAGATGCCTTAGTGACTCGAGTTGGTACACAATAGCCGTGTATTAATTTAAATAATTTAAACAAATTAATCAACATAGTTTGATGTCTTCTTAAATATATCTACGAGTATCTACATTGAAACAAATACTCTTTGATATATATTTAGTACATTAAAATAGTTTTTAAGAATGCCCTCCATAATTATTTCTAATTCGTAAAATCACCTACAGGCTAGGGGCAGATATACGCATAGCGTAATGTAATAGTGTAATTCAGCACATGACAATTTAATAGTTGTAACGCTTGATAGAGTTACACAATATTTTAGCGTGGTTTATAAAAAAAATCTAAAATAAATAAAATTCGACTGTCTGTTTGTAATATTAAAATAACCGCTTTTTAAAAATTCATATGTATGTATACACGGTACATATACCAAAATAACATTTTTTTACAATTTTTGTCTGTATGTCTGTCTTTCTGTTTGTTCTGTCTAATTTCTGATACGGCTGGATCCATTTTGACGGGACATTCACTTGCAGATAACTGATGTAGTAAGGAGTCACTTTGGTTACTTACATTCTAGAAATTTATTTATTTTATAACTCTGTGAACTGAACACTAACTTTTTTGTTAAATTCCACGCGGACGAAGTCGCGGGCACAGTTAGTATTGTTACGTGTTAGGGTTCGAAGGATTTGGAGAGAAAGACCTGCTGACTCTTTTCAAGACTTTATTCACAAGCACTAGGTCCAACACAAAGCACTAGGTTCAAACACTAAGCACTAAGTTCAAACACTAAGCACTCACGATGTCCTCAGTCGTAGCCAATGTCGTAGGCTTCGCTGGTACCACTCTTGATCACTAGTTTTCACTCTTGAAGTCGCCTCGAAGATCGCTCAAACTGAACTGTACTCGCTCGCCTCCCTGCGGCTATTTATATCGGCCGGGACGAGGCCCAGACCATTCTGGAAAGTTCGCGCATGTACCCGGTTTTCGAGACTATACTTCTATATAGTTCCACAATAGTTCCTCTAACGCCATCTAGTATCGAGTAGAGAGTTTCATGCGGCCTCTGTCTTTGCGTGGTTTCAATGGTTGCTGCTAGATGGCGCTAGTTTCTTTGTGTGTCCTTAACACTACTCCCCTCTTAGAGATGCTCGTCCCGAGCATCGTTGTTACTTTTTTTTTTTATAGAAGAGGGGGCAAACGGCAAACGGACAGTTGTCTCACCTGATGGTAAGTGAAAAACAACATCCACAGACACCCGCTACATCAAAGTATTAGCAGGCGCGTTGCCGGCCTTTCAAAAAGGAATAAGCTCTTCTTTTGAAGGTCCCTAGGTCGTATTGTTTCGAAAATACCGTAGGTGGCAGCTGGTTCCACAGAGGGGTCGTGCGTGGCAGAAAATGGCGCAAAAATCGAGCTGTCGTAGACTTCCAGACATCGAGGTGATGTGGGTGAAATTTTGAATTTCGACGCGATGTCCGGTGGTGGAATTCTGCTGTAGGCATTAGTCCGAACAATTCCTCAGAACACTCCCCGTGGTAAATACGGTAGAAGATGCAGAGTGACCCGACATCTCTACGCAGTGCCAAAGAATCGAGCCGATCGGAGAGAATCTTGTCGCCAACGATTCGAGCCGCTCGGCGTTGAACACGGTCAAATGGAAGGAGCTGGTACTGGGGCGCTCCAGCCCATAGGTGAGAGCAGTATTCCATGTGGGGCCGGATCTGTGCCTTATATAATTGTAGGCGGTGGCAAGGCATGAAATACTGCTTCGCCCTACTAAGCACACTAAGTTTCTTCGAGGCTAGTTTAGCCTTTCCTTCCAGATGACCACGAAATTGCACATTGCTCGATATGTCGACGCCAAGTATCCCGATACTGGCCGAGGCTGTTAAGGGAGTGCCTTCAAATTTAAGAGGAACGACGAAAGGTGATTTTTTTGCGGTAAACGCGCAAACTTGTGTCTTATTAAGGTTAAACCGGACTAGATTATGTCGTCCCCATTGCGAGACTTTGGCTAAAAGAGACTCGATTTCAGACACAAGTTTGTTCCGACACTCATCGACTCGTTCCCGAGAAATATTAGGACGGCCTGTGTATAAGGCGTCCCCGGTGCTGTCGTCCGCATAACAATGAATGCCACTAGTTTGTAACAGGTCATTGATATGCAGAAGGAACAAGGTCGGTGATAGTACACAGCCTTGGGGAACGCCAGCATTGACAGACTTGAGGTCCGAGCATGCACCATCAACAACGACCTTGATGTTCCTGTCTGCCAAAAAACTGGTGATCCATTTACATAATTTCTCGGGAAGCCCATAGGATGGTAGCTTTGTTAGAAGTGCCCTATGCCACACCCGATCAAAGGCCTTCGCTATGTCCAAACTAACCGCCAGCGCTTCTCCCTTGCTCTCGACTGCCTCCGCCCATCGCTGAGTTAAGAATATTAGAAGATCACCAGCCGAGCGACTCCGTTGAAAGCCATATTGGCGATCGCTAATCAGCTGGTGATCCTCCAAATATCGCCGGAGCTGGCAGTTGATTATGGATTCCATAATCTTTGAAAACAAGGAAGTTATAGCAATTGGTCTATAATTGGACGGATCTGAGCGGTCCCCTTTCTTAGGGATCGGGTGCACCAAGGCCATCTTCCACGAGCGTGGGACAACGCCTAACGAATAAGAGTGCCGGAAAAGACGCGTAAGGACGGGTGCCAACTCAGGAGCACAAGTTCGTAGCACTAACAGAGGGATGCCATCGGCCCCACTCGACTTATTGACGTCCAACGAAAAAAGGGCTTTGCGTACGGAGCTCTGTTGGAAAATTATTTCCGGCATTATAGTATCACACCGAGGGATCGTCAGTGGTATTTTTCCCCTATCATCCAAAGTCGAGTTGGAAGCAAAAAGAGAGCCTAAAAGATCGGCATTCTCCTTCGCGGTGTGGGCCAACGAGTCGTCCCTCCTGTGCAATGATGGTAGGGATGGCTTACAAAAATTCCCTTGGACAGCTTTGGCGAGTGACCAGAATGCACGAGTTCCCGAAGGAAGTCGAACCAATCTCTCCCCAATTCTGCCCACGTACTCCGCTTTTGCCTCAGCGATGGCTCTTTTGAAGGACCTGGAGGCAAAGTTATACTCCTTTTTTAATGCGCTGGTCTTTACATCCTGGGACATCGACGCATTAGCCCAAGCTCGATAGCTTTCCCGCTTATGGCGTGCAGCTATTTTGCATGGTTGACCAAACCAGGGCTTGGATTTGCCGCCTATAGGCACCGCAGAGCACGGAATAAAAAGTTCCATGGCTTGCAGAACCACTTCGGCGACAGAATCAGCAACGATGTCTGGATCATCCAGCGAGAAGCAGATTCGCCCCCATTGGTAGGATGCGAAGAAGGACCGCATTCCATCCCAATCAGCTGACCTATAGTGCTAAACGCGTCGGCTGCCGCAAAGCGGGGCCATCGTGGGCGTGTAACTGGCACAGAACTCCGGACCAGGCAGTGGTCCGACGAGCCAAGTGGAGAGTCCACGGAAACTACATAATTTTCCGGGCGAGACGTCAGCAGAAGGTCCGACAGGGAAGGGGTATGATCTTCCACATCAGGGATACGCGTTGGTGATGCTACTAATTGTGTCAGATCATACGCCGAGGCAAAGTCGTAAATAGATCTTCCCGCATGATCGGTTGTACGCGAGCCGAGCCACTCGGTGTGATGGGCGTTGAAATCACCAAGTATCACGATCTCTGCAGATGGGATCTGTTGTAGCACGATGTCTGTAGCCATTTGAATGTGCTCCATGAGTCGATCAGTTTCGTCGTTACCGCTGTGGGACCTATATAGGCAGGCATAGACGCGGGGATGGTCGTCGCTGTCTACGCGCAACCAAAGGATGGAGAGGTCCCTACCTTCAAGACTGCCGAGGCGACGAGAGCACACATCCTCTCTGACGTACGCGCAAACTCCAGCCCGCGGTACAAAAAAGTGTTTTAATTTGTACCCCGGACAGGAGAGATAAGAGGTATCAGCTGGAGAGGATATCTGCGTCTCTGTCAAAAAGAGCAAGGCCGGCTTCGCCGTCTGGAGGTGGTAGTGGACGGCGTTAAGATTAGTATGAAGCCCTCTGATGTTACAGAAATCCACAGTCATAGTGGTAGGGGACTTCTGCCGACTGCTCCGTTTACCCCAGGCAGTTAATGTGTTGAGCACAGATTTGCCCCCCCCCAGAATTCGCGGGGCTGCCTAAGCTTCTCGAATCAGGTGCATGTCCTGAGCCCAGAAGTCCAGAGAGGGATTCTCCGGTGCTATTGCTACCGGTACCCTCCTGAGGTAATCTTTGCGTAGTCTGTGCTGCCATCATGTTGGGGGGGGGGAGGAGCTCTGGTCACCTTACTCACCAACAGGAACACAACGCCGCTTGAAGACAGTGTTATTTAGCTGTGATTTTCTGTAAGGTCGAGGTACCACCCCAGTCGGACTGCTCCATATTTTGAGCAGGAAATTCCTGCTGTGCCCTACCTCAGTTAAACTGCTGCCATGGTAACGCGCCAGACGGTCTATGTGTACCACTTTGAATGTCCCTCTTGGTTGCTTTTGAATCCTGTAAGTCACATCATTCAGTCGGGTAACCACTTTGTATGGACCATCCCACTTGGTCTGCAACTTTGGAGATTTCCCTTTCCGGCGGGTTGGGTTATGCAGCCACACCAGTGATCCTTCCTTAAAGCCGCTCGTGTTCGATTTCTGGTCGTATCTGGTTTTCATATTCTCGCTTGACTGTAACCCATTTTCCCGAACCAAGGCGTGTATATAGCGCATTTTTTCCCTTAAATCGCTAACATAGTCTTGTACGGTATTTGGTCCCTCCGGTGACCCTCCAGTCAATAGGTCTACTGGTATTCGTAATTCTCTACCGTAATTGACATACGCCGGGGTAGCTTTTATGCTCTCATGCTCGGCGGTTCGGTACGACAGAAGGAAGAGTGGTATATACTTGTCCCAATCCTTTTGTTTGTCGTCTACCAATTTCGCCAAATGCCTCTCAAGGGTCTGGTTAAACCTCTCAACCATTCCATCAGACTGTGGATGGTACGCGGTGGTCCTCGTCTTATGCATGCCCAAAATTCTGCACACTTCCTGGAATACTTGCGATTCGAAGTTCCTGCCCTGATCAGAATGGATTTCTAGAGGCACACCAAAACGACAGTGGGTGCAACCTCACTCCAGATTGGTTTTACATCACCCCGTTTCTTCCACGTGAGGATGTGCCGAAGGTCGTCATCTCTTTCTTGAGCTTCCCTCATAGCATCATTCTCCCATATACCCAAAGGACTTGTTCTTGTTAGCTTTAATGTTACTTCATTAGATTCTTGCTTAACACAATGTTTGCAGTCTTCCGAACACGGCCTTCGTGAGAGTGCATCGGCATTCCCATGCATCTTTCCGCTGCGGTGTTCCGCCTTGAAGTCGTACTCCTGAAGCTGCTCAATCCATCGAGCTACTTGACCTTCTGGGTTCTTGAATTGCAGTAGCCACTTCAAGGCTGCGTGATCAGTTCGCAGTAAAAACTGTCTGCCGATGAGATACTTGTTGAAATGTTGTAGCGTCTTTACAATAGCCAAGAGTTCTCTTCTTGTCACACAGTAGTTTCTTTCTGGCTTGGATAAAGATTTGCTGAAATATGCAATGACTACTTCTCTTTCACCCTGTTTTTGAGATAACACCCCTCCAATGGCCATGTTGCTTGCATCTCTGTCAACTATAAACCGACCTTCGGTTTGTGGATATCCCAGGATTGGTGTTTCACACAAATGTTTTTTCAGTTTCTGAAAAGAATCTTCACAAGTCCCATCCCAACTAAATTGTCGTTTATCTTCTGTCAGCCGATGTAATGGCTTGGCTATCTCTGAGAATCCATTAACAAAACGCCTGTAGTATGAGCACAGTCCGAGGAATGCCCGCACTTCGGTTTTGTCCTTAGGGGTAGGCCATTTTTGGACTGCTTCCAGTTTCTCCGGGTCTGTCTGGATTCCATCACTGGAGATAACATGGCCGAGATAACTGACCTTATTCCTGAATAACCGACACTTTATCGGGTTCAACTTTAATTTGGCCCCCTCTATTTTAGCGAAAACTCGCTCCAAGTTTTGCAAATGGTCCTCGAAGTCACGGCCGACAATGATGACGTCATCTAAGTAGACTAAGCAAGCCTCTCCAACTAAGCTTGCCAGTACACACTCCATGAGTCACTCAAATATGGCAGGTGCGTTGCATAATCCGAAGGGCATGACTTTAAATTGCCATAAACCTTTACCGGTCGAGAAAGCTGTCTTCTCCTTGTCTTTTGGATGAATTTCCACTTGCCAGTAGCCAGATTTTAGATCTAGGGTTGAAAACCATTTCATGCCACTCAAGGTATCCAAAGTGTCGTCAATTCGAGGTGACGGGTAACTGTCCTTCTTAGAGGCATCATTGAGACGCCTATAGTCCACACAAAATCTCGTGCTACCATCTTTCTTTTTCACTAATACAACAGGTGAGCACCACGGACTTGCAGACGGTTCAATAATCTTATTCCTTCTCATGTCCTCCAAAAGGCCTTCAACTTCTTTTTCCTTTGCAATCGGTATCCGTCTTGCTCGTTGACGAATTGGTCTCTCATTTCCTGTATCTATCCTGTGCTGGACCACTGATGTTCTTCCAAGGTCCCCTTCGTGACTGGAGAAGATATGCGCGTAGCGCTGTAAAAACTTCTTGGCTTTCATGCTCTGCGAATAAGAGAGACTACTCTTGCAGTCATCGAGCAGCTCAGTCACTAATCCGTAGTTGTTGCTCTTTGCCAAGTCTGCACCTGTCATTGAACTACACTTTTTCATCCAGACGACCTCTTCGCACTTTCCAATGACGTCACCTTTGTTCAAGCAGATCTCGCGATCATCAAGCTTCAAAACCTTGACCACAGCGTTACTGCTTCCACTAACAAGGGTTCTCACCGTCATCAGTTTTTGCGCCGATGTCTTGGTAGGTGTGTCTTCAATCAACACGCATCTGTTTGACTTTTTCTTTCCAGCCGGCGGTAGTTTCACCAACACCCGAGCTTCCGCTCTTCCAGGTATAATGACTTTCTTTACACATGCGACTTTCCCGCAAGCACCTCCAAGAATGAAGATTTCTTCTTCACCACACTTGAAAACTCCGTCAGTGACATTAATCCTGCAGTTGTGTTTCTTCATGAAATCCAAACCCAAGATGCAATCATCCATAATCTCAGCCACGATAACGTTATGAGAGTATGGGGACCCCCCTACATACATCGTAACTGACATTTCTCCCAGGACGGGTATTGGCTGACCGGAGGCCGTAAGAAGCCGGCAGTTAATTCTCCTCTTGTGTCCCCTTGCGGCTTTTACCAGCTTTGGGTTCACTATTGTTCTAGAGGCTCCTGTGTCTAGAGTGATTTTGCAATCCGTCCCATTAATAGTCCCCTGAATCGCAAGACTATTCCCGCTGCATGCCTGGGAGATAACAGTTATTGGGGCTTCCTCCGCGTCAGCCAGCACTCGCCCCTTAGTCCTGGCTTTTATTCGTTTCCCTGCTCCCGGGCAGGGGACGAGCCCCTTGTTTCTTCTTGTTCTATTTGTTCCTCGATCCTTTTCATCCTTGCTATCTGGGCCTCCTTTTGCGGGCAGTTGAGCTGAAGATGGCCCCTTTCGCCGCACTTGTAGCACATGACTCCATAGCTTTTCTTCGTAGGAGCCTTGACCTCCTTAACTTCCTCAGAGACCTCGCGGATCTTATGGGTCTGCCGTATGTCATGGCGAACAGCCTCGACCTCCAAAGCATGCGCCAATGCTTCTTTTAACGAGGTATGGTGTCGAAGCCTCACTGCAGCTCTGACCTCCAGGTCTTTGATTCCGTCGACAAATGCTTGAACAATATTCGTGTCTACCATCTTGGTGTCGGCTCCTGGGTGTGCCTTCCTGACGAGTTTCTCAATTTCCAACGCCCATTGTTGTAGTCCTTCTCCTGAGCGTTGGACTCTGTCACGCAGTTGGGCACGGAACACGTGCTCCAGGTGTCGCTCCCCGTATCGGGATTCAAGTGCTTCCATCAAGTCTTGGAACCCGTTTCCTGTATGTGGCAGTGCTTCCAGAACCGACAAAGCTTGCCCTCTGAGCGCAACAGTGAGAGCGGTCAGGCATTGCTCTTCTGTCCATCCGTTGGCAGTAGCCACAGTCTGGAATTGTTGACGATAAGCGTTCCACGGAGTAGTGCCGTCGTACGGAGGCACTTTCACTCTCGGTCCTTGCGCCACTCTGGTACTCCCACTAGACATCGCGACTCCCGTGGTTTCAAGGCGCACTACTTTCTTCTGTAGTTCAGTGAGGCCGGTTTTCACATTTTCAACATCCAATCCTAACCCGGTAACTCATTCTTCCACTACGTCGACATCTTTTCGAAGCATAGTCACCGCGTCGCTAACGTCTTTTATAGCCCAAAGCGTTTTTTCTTGGAGCTCTTTTTGTTGCTCTTGTGATTCTTGCAATTTGAAACTTGTTTGCTCTTGTGATTCTTGCAATTTGAAACTTGTTTGCTGTTGTAATTCTTGCAATTTGAAACTTGTTTGCTCTTGCGATTCTTGCAAAGCACTACGAATTTCAGCCCTTTGCTGCTCTTGTGATTCTTGCAAAGCACAACGAATTTCAGCCCTTTGCTGCTCTTGTGATTCTTGAAATTTGAAACTTGTTTGTTCAATTAATTTAATTAAACTTCCTAATTGAAGAGCCACTTGAGGGTCTGTAGAAGCTACGGTGTCGCTGGTGGGCGTGGTAAGGTGGACGGGCCCGGTGGGCGGGGCCTGATACAAAGTGGGCGGGGCCTGGCCCCGAGTGGGCGGGGCCTGACCCTGAGTGGGCGGGGCCTGGCTCTGAGTGGGCGGGGCTTGAGCCCGAGTGGGCAGGGCCTGAGCCCGAGTGGGCGGGACCTGGTGGGCGTGGTCAGTGGGCGGGGCATGATAGGCGGGGTCAGTGGGCGGGGCTTGGTCCACGGTGGGCGGAGCTTGGTCCCCAGTAGGTGTGGCCTCCGCAGCTCGTTGCGCCCTTGTCCTGACGCCCTTGACGTCCTTAAAGTCTTCTCTCGGAGTCAATGGCATCTCCAAATCTCACTTCTGACACCAGTTGTTACGTGTTAGGGTTCGAAGGATTTGGAGAGAAAGACCTGCTGACTCTTTTCAAGACTTTATTCACAAGCACTAGGTCCAACACAAAGCACTAGGTTCAAACACTAAGCACTAAGTTCAAACACTAAGCACTCACGATGTCCTCAGTCGTAGCCAATGTCGTAGGCTTCACTGGTACCACTCTTGATCACTAGTTTTCACTCTTGAAGTCGCCTCGAAGATCGCTCAAACTGAACTGTACTCGCTCGCCTCCCTGCGGCTATTTATATCGGCCGAGACGAGGCCCAGACCATTCTGGAAAGTTCGCGCATGTACCCGGTTTTCGAGACTATACTTCTATATAGTTCCACAATAGTTCCTCTAACGCCATCTAGTATCGAGTAGAGAGTTTCATGCGGCCTCTGTCTTTGCGTGGTTTCAATGGTTGCCGCTAGATGGCGCTAGTTTCTTTGTGTGTCCTTAACAGTATGTACATAAATTAAACATAGAAAAATTAACCGAATTAAATCGTTAGGTTATAATAATTTCCATAGTAGATATACATTTCGAAAAAGCAACTCTCAGTGTAGGTAAGTATTATTAAACAGAAATAAAATAAACAATATAATTTGTTTCACGAAATAAAATATAAATGTATATATAATTATGTATGTGTATAAAGTATAAACCAAGGAGATAATTTTATTTAAGAAGTTTGTGTTTTGAATATTTCCAGTTTTTAAAATAAATTTTATCTCTAGTTTTCGTATTGAACTTATATTTTAGATTCTAGTGTTTGCACCAAATTTTGCAAATATTGATTTCGAATGCTTTTAAGTAAAAAGTTTCATAAATATTAGTTTCCTGTGCTCTCAGGACTTTTGACTGTATAATAGGTGCATAAATCTTCTTTTCATTAGTAAACGTTAAATTAATTTAAAATTAGAACTTATGTACAAGGTTATTTGATAACGAATAAACAATCAGTATAGGGCTTACAATAGGGCCGTATGGTAAACTACTGTGTTATCCAGTGGTTTATTTGGAAATACCTTCGTCCCTGAACAAGCTTAGATACGTTGGTTTAAGCCTAGTTTAATCGCTAACCGTTCTTCAGATTAATGAATTCGACTGCTCATAGACAACTTGTAACACTGACATATTGATAGAAATACATATTGTTATTATTTCTTGTGTGAATTTAGACACCATTATTAATTGAGTAAATATTGCGATACGAGCGAGATACTTCCTACGAAATTATCTCGTATGACCTGATTACACATAAAATAATTATATAGAAAAATATTAAATATTAACCCTTTGTTTAGCAGTGTGAGTACAAAGAGGTCTCAGGTGTATACAGAACGAAACTCGATAAGTAAGCAATCACTGCTATCATTTTCTTTTGAAAAATGTTGATTGATCGCCTTTTTTTGTTTGCTAAATAAATACATATATTATATAATAATACATCAAGGCTTTAAGCCAATTTTTTGCACCTGTTAGGTATGTCTTGAGACATTTTAATTGTTGTAAAAAATTGAAAAGAGATTCGAGGTTGTCACCCCATTAGTATATATAATCAGTCGTTAATGTTACTTTTAAAATAATCTGTATATAATGTAGGAAGCCCATTATGTATAAAATAATATTAGTAAATAAAATACAATTTATAAAAAGGCCACAACCAACAAAAACAGTTTTGTTTATTTTCCAACAAGCATTTTAAAATTAAAATTGGCCCGCTAAGTGAAAATATAAACAAAACAACTGAATGAAGCGAAACCTATGCTATGTATTGTTATAGTAGTTTCGATATTAATAACTGCACCTATGTTGAAACTAGTGTAGTGGAAAGTGACCAATGTTTTTTTATTTTATTTCATATATTTCCAGCAACGAAAAATAAATTAAGTAAGAGTTAATTTTATATGATGATTCTTAAAAAATGAAAAGAACGGATCGTCAGAGAATGTGTCGCAGTGTGGCATGCAAAACGTGCATTTCAAGACATGTGCAATAAATAGGATTTGGTCCTAAATACAGCTCGACATTTCGAAATAGATAATATCGTGTCGCTCTGCGACTTGTCAAATTAAAGGGTTTGACGGTGCACACAATTTTTCATGTAAAGCTAGAACAGAACTACAAAAAATACAGAAATACAGGCACCACGCGTGCCCAAAGAAATTTGTTCGTACTGGAGCTAGTAAAAACCTGTATTCTTTAAGTAATTCCAAACACCTGTGTCTAATTTTTTTATTGGGTACCTATGGATTCTGCGCGCTACTTCGTCCGCGTGGAACAGAGGCGCGCGCAATACTTGATCATTATTTTGCTGCGATGTTATTTTAAAACTGCGATATCTCCTGAGATACTCATTGAAATCGAATTATGTAAAAGGCTATTATGTTTTAAATTAAATACTCGTGATGAATAACATATTTATTTCGATAAGGATTAATATCATGTTTATACTAACATCTTCGCAAACAATGCATTATTTTAGAACAAACTTGGTTAGCAAAAAAAGTTTATAGTGAGCCAACCTTAAAAGATAGATATATGCTGTCGCGGACTGTTTTTTAGAACTTTAAAAGAGGATCAATTCTGTCATATATGATTTTTGCAAAATTTTAACTGTTTTCACAGCGCACGCAGCGGAAGCTCTCAAAAAGAAAAATAACCCCCGATTTTGAAACATTCTTCATTGATGCTCCACTCCTTTTGGTCTTAGCGTAATGATATATAACCTATAACCTTCCTCGATAAATGGGCTATCTAACACAAAAAGAATTTTTCAAATCGGACCAGTAGTTCAAACAAACAAACAAACAAACAGACAAACAAACAAACAGACAGACAGACAGACAGACAGACGGACGGACGGACGGACGGACGGACGGACGGACGGACGGACGGACGGACGGACGGACGGACGGACGGACGGACGAACGGACGAACGAACAAACAAACTTCAGCTTTATAATATGAGTATAGATAATTTTAAATTTTAAATATTTCCATAGCAAGCTTAGCAATAGTGTTGTAATGTAAAAATCAATTAATTTAGAACGAACTTAAAGGTTAATTTCAAAGTTATTGTATAAAAGTAAATATTACTTTGATATAAAAATATTCAATACAGTCTCAAATACTTATCGAAACGATTCTGTAATTTCATTAGATCAAACCATAATCCGATGGAAGTTGAAGACGTTGAATATGGAGATTGAGTTCGACGCCTAATGGCAGAGTTGAGGCGTGATAGCGACAACCACTAATCGCCAATATATAATGAACCCAGTCGATAGCAATCTAATCAAAACCTTCAACAATGTTTAATAATACATGTTTATCAAATATAAATTCAATTTTTTAAAATTGTTTTGGCATGTGAAACTGAATTTTTCGTTAATATCACCTAGTGGTAGGCATCTTTTAGGCAGTGGTATAGGAGTAATTATAAATTTAAGCGTGGTGTAAGCTAGACTGGTCTCCTAGTATATTTTCAGTTTTATTCACAGTAAAATAAAGATAATCAAGTATGAATCTTTTTGTCCGAACCGATATTTCGAAAAATCTAATCTTTCAAAATAGTAAACAGTTCAATAAAACAATTCGTCAAGGCTGTAATATCCCACTGTTGGGTATAGGCCTCTATTCCCATGCAGGAGAAGGATCAGAGCTTAATCCACCGCGCTGCTCTAATGCGGGTTGGCAGATATATTCTCTACTATGAGTAACGATCGCTATCAGGTGTACATGATAATAATCGGGACCGATAATTATCATGTTCTCCGAGATACGGTGAGAAGAACCACAAGGACCAATTTTTAACTATTTTTTGACCCTGTCTTATGATGATACGGAAAATCTTATCTGCACTTAAACTATTCTAATGTAAAAAGTGCTAAGGTACAATAAAAAAAAAAAAAAAAATAACATTGAAATGTACCTACAGTAAAGAAAAAAAAAGGAAAAAAAATTGAAACCGAAAATCCCATTATTGTCGGACCACATCATAGCTTTACTAGGCAGTCACAGGAGTGTCGATCTGTAGTTTAAATAATAATTCGCCAGTAAGATTAGCATGATTATAATGCATGATATTCAACAAAAGGCATGGGCATTTTAGAGCCTGTGGATGTTAATTTAAAAAAAAAAAACTGTACCTGTAATGTACCGTGTATAAATCCATATGCATTTAGTAAAAAGCGGTTATTTTAATATTACAAACATACACTCCAATATAATTTATTTGTATAGATATATAGATGCACGGAAGTACATTATCATGTTTTATTATGTTTTATTGTAAATGATGACAAATCTTTTAGTGACTAGTTCTGGTTCTACCCACGCGAGCTTGGAGCTGGGCCTTTACGTATGGAATACCACAAATAGAACAAACTGCTTATTTACATTCTATACATTGAATATTTCTAATGAGAAAACTAATAATAATTATAAAGCCTATGCCGCGTTAGCGCAACGGTCACAGCACTGGCTGTTGTGCTGGTAGTTGCGGGTTCGATCCTCGTACATGGCATACATTTGTATTGACCATACAGATGTTCGCCGTGGTCTGGGAGTTTGTGCTT
This sequence comes from Melitaea cinxia, assembly GCF_905220565.1. NCBI lineage: Eukaryota > Metazoa > Arthropoda > Insecta > Lepidoptera > Nymphalidae > Melitaea > Melitaea cinxia. The sequence goes on along the minus strand of NC_059408.1, from coordinate 9,045,296 downwards.
GTGTGTATTCTGTGTGTTTTCGGACCCCCGACACTGGAGTTAATCCTAGTGAGTCCGTTGAGTGTGAGGTGTTTATGTTTTTTTTTATTGCAAACTTTACTGCACTTAAAAAATGCACACATTAATAAATAAATATATATATATATACATACATACAATAATGTGATTGTTCGCAAAAAACAACTTATCTCTGAAAGCGCTCTCTTATAATAAAGTAATGGTCATAAGAAAGGGTGGCGTCTAGAGGAACTAATGGTGAGAGAGGTATTTAATTATCACAGAAAAAAATGACAAAGCCTTTATAAACGTACCTAACATTACTAAAACGGAAATCTCCTTATGAAATAAAATATATCCTTTAACAAAGAATTTCTTGTCAGTTTCGTTTTATTCATTGATATTTAAAAAAAAAAATATTTCTCAAGCAATTATCCACTTACACTTTTGCTAAAGTATGCGTGCAAATATCAACAAACTAAACAGATAAAATTATGGATACTCACTCACTCATATCAGCCCAATACAGTCCACTGCTGGACATAGGCCTCCATAAGTTCACGCCAAAAATGGCGTGAACTCATTTGTTTTGCCCATAGTCACCACGCTGGGCAGGCGGGTTGGTGACCGCAGAAAAATTATGGGTGCATCATTATCAAAAAAGATTTATTTAATTTAAAATTATTAGAGCAAAATATGAACTAATTTGTCTACCCACACACAGAATACTAATATTACTATTAAATGTTTTTAACAGTAGTTCTGAATAATAATTTAAATAGTTTATTCAAACGGGCTTAATATAAAATCATTATGCATTATTTTATTCATGTTGTAGGCAGATAGTGGGTAGTATAAAAATTCTCGGTACTGATATGTGTGCTATTGTGTTACCAATGAGATACGTTTAATAATAATGATAGACCCAAATATACACTATATAAGCAATGTTTGTGAATGAATTGTTAATGAAGTATAAGTGCCAAAGATTTGTTTTAAATGTAATGGTATACTTAAAAATGGATTGGAAAATAGAATCCTATAATGTCCTAAAATCTCTTAGCATGGCCTTATTTTTTTATTGAAAGTAATCTTACGATCTTTTATTGTTACAGATGTTAAGCCATTTTCGATATTTCTAATACAGAAAATTACAAACTGCCTTTCTATATCATATATTGTAGTCATATTGTATTGTGTTATAAAAGTCTCAAAATATCCTAGTGCATGGTCAAAGAACTCCTTTTTCTAAAGAAAGGAAAGGTTATTTTAAGTTGTTTGCACTATTTTTTTTAAAGAAAGGAAAGGCTATAATTCCATTCTATTTTTGAATTGGATGCGCGGCTTCAGTTGATATATATTTTTTAATAATTCTTGTATATATGTTTTTGCAGCGCTAGATTTACATAATAACATGATGATTTTTTTTTACATAAAGCTATATAAAATGGAATGTAGATTATAAACAAATGACACTACAACATACATATTTACAAATAAGAACCCTTCTAATTTAACGTGGCTAACATTTAGTTTATTAAAAGCGAGGAAGTGTTTGGTCTCAATTCAATACATTTAAATATTTTATCGAGTTAAACATAGTTTACGAAAAGCTAAATAATATAAAAAAAATATGAATGAAAAAAACCTTCGATATTCGAAAATCTTTCGGTGAAAAGTTTCAAGAAAATCTATTCACTAGTTTTTGAGTTATCGTGGTCACCGATTTTGAAAAAAAATTGTTTCGAGGAAATTCGCGTTTAAAGTTTTACACTTTTATGACTGTCATAGTCACATCAAATTTAACATATCTCAACTCGTTGCAGAGACTTATTTATTTGTTTCATGGTTTATTCGTAATTTTCCTTAATCTTTTTATTACATTAAAGACGAACAGATTTGCTTGATATGCATCAACGCAAGATTAACGGTGAACAACGAATTTCATAAACGTCAATTAGGAAAATGTTTGCTCGGGCTTATTGTATTATAGCCGTCGAAAATTAATATTTACTGTCAGGGATGTCTGTTTATGCGATTATATATATAGGTATATTGTCAAACTCGAATTGTATGCTCGTTGGTCTTCCAATGGCTGTTATTAACAATGAGTTTTAAAATATCCCCAGACGACGAAAATGTAACATCCAACGCATTAACAGTTACAGTATAGTGTCATTAAAACTATATTTGTAACGTAAAACATTATTGGATATGAAACTAGCAATGTACGGACGTAAACAAGTCTCACTAATTAATGTACGTGAATTGCGGAGGTTGATGATACGTTCAAACCGAGACGGCTTGGTCTGAACGACTGTAATAAGGAGACCTTTAGTAGTTCCTGGAAAAACTAGTAAAGATAAATATATTTTATCAAAATAACAGCAAAGGTAGGATATATTATAGCTTTGGTAAATTTCTTTTAGTAATCAGCCATTTTTTCGTAGATAAATAAACTTTCATCTATGACCTTGTTTTACAACGTTTAGAAGTTTTGTGTATTTATACTTTTGAAGAGAAACATACATTACCCTATGTACATACGTATGTACAAAAAAAGGAGGAGGTTCTCTATTCGACTGTATTTTTTTTATGCTTGCTACCTCAGAACTTTTTTCTGGGTGGACCGATTTCGATGATTTTTTTTATTCGAAAGGATTTCGATCGAAGATTCAAAAAATGCTTGTCATGTGATTCAATTTAAATTTAATTGAGATCTGAGGAGTAGTACACTTTGATTTATCTTTGATAATGTGTATTTACTTGACAATTATTTCGTGTACCTACGTTGTATTACTTGTTCTTTTTTTTGTTTGTGAGCAAACAATTATTTATGATTACAATAAGCGTTAATTTATTCCAATTGCTTTGACATTCACTCCAGTGTGAGATCTGATCTGTCCAATTTTTATTTAAAATACTTGAAATAAATATATAATAGCACATTGAAAATTATCGGATCTATTTTAATATAGTCTATATAAATAAAAATGAATTGTCGAAATGTATGGACGCGCATAACTTCCAAACGACTGCATCAAGTTATACACACACACACATATATATATATATATATATATATATATATATATATATATATATATATATATATATATTGTTTTCGATATTGCCATGCCCAGGTTTGTATAAACAATGAAAAAAGACAATATATTCACGTAAAAAACACACTGGTACGAAGTTCGCCGAATCAGCTAGTATGAAATAATAATTATATTATAGTTCTAATTCAGTAAGGTAATTTTAACATTTTAATGCCCAGTTGACAGTTGCATGCATGCAGTCAGCCTGTGACATCCCACTGTTGGGCATAGGCATCTTTTGAGTAAGAGTGAGGCAAGAATGGATTGTTGTAATTGGTCTTCTGATTATATTAAATTGGGTATTTTCAAAATTTTTACTGTGCTGTGTACTATTCCTAAAAATACAATGAATAGATAAATTGATGGATTTGAAATTAAAATTATAAATAACAATTGTGTTTGCTGGCAAACGAAAAAAAAAAAACCAACTTCAATTACATCGACAAGAAATACATCGTAGTCTCTAAAGTGTGTCGTCGTAGTGTCATCGTAGTGTCTACACAAAAAAATAGTCATTAAATACGCATTATCAAAGATGACTCCAAAAATTGTAATTAGATCTCGATGAAATTTAAATGTGACCACATGATAAAGTAAAATTAAAAATCATCAAAAACGTTACACCCAGTAAAAAGTTATGCGGATTTTCGATTTCCCTTGATTTCTCTGGGATCTCATCATCAGATCCTGGTTTCCTTATTATGGTACCACACTTAGGATATCTCCTTTCCAGCAAAAAGAGAATTATCAAAATCGGTTCATAAACACATACATTAAAAAAATACAAAAATATATATGTACGGTCGAATTGAGTAACCTCCTCCTTTTTTGAAGCCGCTTAAAAAAAATTATTTTGCATTGCAACTCAAATGTATTCCACCCTTTTTAGTTACAAATTCAGAAATATGAAGTCTTAACAATATCAAACTTTTTTTTGTCTCGTGAACAAAACATTCGCAGTTAATGTCGATATATCAAGCTCCACAAAATGAAAATAAAAAACATGGTAAATATCCCGTTTTTGAATAGTTTTAGTAGTTGAATAATATTAAATTTACTATGATTTGACTAATTACTAGTTTATATTATTTGCCATACTTATTGTTTGACACGCATTTTTCATGCTAAGATCGCGACATTTTAAATGGGCGCGTTACTTTACTCTGTGGTTTCTAAGAGTGTAAAATTATTCATTAACAATTATTATTTTAAAAGCTTACGTAAACTTTATCTAGACAAACACCACATACATATGAATAAGAATTAAGAAACGAAGCGAAACACATTAACTAATGTACACAATTAAAAAAAAAAAACATTTTAAAAATATAAATAAATCATATTGGAGTGTCTGTTTGTAATATTAAAATAAGCATTTTTTACTAATTTATATGTATATACACGGTATACACGGTACCTATAACAAAATATTTTTTTTATAATTTTTGTGTCTGTCTGTTTGTTCCGGCTAATCTCTGAAACGGCTGGACCAATTTCGACGGAACTTTCACTGGCAGATAGCTGATGTACAAAAGAGTAACTTAGGCTACTTATATTTAATTTTTTTAGTACTGCGAACTGAACAATATTTTTTTGTTAACTTCCACGCGGACGAAGTCGCGGGCAAAACTAGTATACATATAATAAATATTGTAATTCGATTTACGAAATAAGGGTTGCTCCAAAAACCTATTGACTAGCAAACTGAGGATAAGCCGGGCTTAAAAACTTACGCCTTCTGTAGTTAGGATGGCCTTCGAATTTTAATTTTGAAAATAATTTTAGCAAAATGTTTTCTTTTTGATGAATTATAAATAAAAGGCTAGAAACAGAACAAAAGAAGTAATGTTATCAATACAATAAACATACATGTATATGTATCAAGTGACTTTAAATTTTACAACGGGATGCTTTTGATATCTCAAATTGAAAAAGTAATATCAATAAAATCTAAAGTATAAGAGCTGTGCAATTGAAACTTTATATGTTTAATAAGTCTACTATTGACAACATATCGGGAGGATTTTGTTTATCTGGTAAAATCCAAACCTAAGTTATGAGGTTTCAAAAAACCGACGAAGCACTTCGAGAAAAGGTAGGTAGTGCTTTTCGTTTTTTTTTTTTGGCTCGTCTTGGCGGGGGCACTACCGTGCCCTCATATCTAGGTTATTATGTTGAGTTTGCCCTAAAAACATAAAAATTATCAAACAACGTTTAGATACTTTGTAGTTCTATTATTTCTATACTTCAACGACGTATTATCGCAATGATCACAGCAGGACTACACTGCCCACGCCTGTTGCGCTAGCGGTCGAGGGTTCGATCCCCGCAAATAGCAAATATATTATGTATTGTGTTATTTGCCATACGGATGACTGTCGTGGTCTAGACGTTTGTGCTTGTGTATTGTGTTTCCGGACCCTGATGGCAGTAAATTCTTCTGGGGCCGTTGAGTGTGAGGCAATAATTTATTTATTATTTGTACGAGTAATATATGTAAGAGTTATCTTCTTTAAAAAGTATAGCAGATTATTTTTTTTTTATTGAAAAAATTTACTGATTCCGGATATGAAATTTTAGATACGATACGGAAGCGGAAATTTGAATAATATTATACCGGCTTCGGTCGCGGTTAAGAGTACAAATTTTTTCAGATTATCCGCTAGTTTCCGTTGGTTTCGGTCACGAATATTAGAGTTTTAAACCATTTACAAAGTAAAATAAAAATACGCTATAACTTGGCTTTATTTTTATCATTGGTGTTTATTGGCGCGTCAAGCGTTTATTTGGTAAAACAACGAGTCATGAAAATAATTGTGATGGTTACTGTTGGCTTATCTGATTAATTTATGGAAAATTACGATCAAATACAGATACAAGGATGTTTAATACAAGAAGTGCTATAATTCAGAAATATAATGAAGGACGTACACAACTTGTATGTAGGTTTGACCTAGTAAAAACAAAAATGGATTTTATTCAAATTCTTGCCCTATCTGAAAATATCCGAAATCTAAATAAAGGTTTCTGTTACGCATATCGGTTCATGTCACGATCAACGAGTATAACCACAATCGTAAATTCGTAATATTTCAATTAAAAACATAAGTTTTTCAAGACTATTGAGAAGTGTTTTCTTATAAAAGGAACTGAATAATCAATAGGGGGCTTTAAGTATATGCTCGTCAGGGCTACGTCGGTAAATGGACAAGGATACAAACACTCAAAACAGAACAAATATCTATAAATACAGATATCTGCTACGAGAGGAAAATAAACCCGCTACCGTCAGTGGTAATAGAAATTTTATACTACTACACTGTAACGGTTATCGAGCTTTCAACAATGCAATCGAAAAGGTTTCATGAAAATCCATTTTCTGAAAACGGGTATCAAGGATTTCGAACTTTTGTCTCAGGGGCGTTCCATTTTAACTATGTGTTTACAGGTAACATTAAATATTGTAGCGGTGTACGTAAGGAAACACAAAAACTTCTTAATTTTATTATTATTTCATTTGGATCGTGGCAATAAAACAAACAACAATTTAACAATTTCCAAAGTTCATTAGTATTCTGTTTTTGTGTTTTAGCTTGTATTCACTTTAGCAAAAATAATGGCTTCTTAACCACTCGTTGATCGAAAGACTTAAGTGGAAGGGGTTGAGCTTAGTCGATAATTAAAAAAGTTTTGACTCGTTCACAAATTATTTAATCAACACTGTGTGTTAATTTAAAGAGAGGTGAAATAATTAATTTTTTGTTTTATTTTATAACTATTTTGCTCGAGTGATTCAAATAAGTTTTTCGACGAAAATATGAAGAACTCGTTCTGTTCTTTATAAGAAGGGAAAACTTGAACTGTATGCATAATTAAACGACTTTCAAAGAAAACTCCTTCAATACTTTATTTTTTCTTATCCACCTAAAAACGTATTGTGAATTACATAACAAAAAAATAACTTAATGCTTGCTAAGCTAAATTGCACCCAATCATCCTGTAAGCGCCCAACTATTGAGAAAAGGCCTTTTCTTCATATAGGAGACGGGTTGGAGCTAAATTCGCCAATATTTATTACTGCGGGTTAGCGTTATAATTTCCCTTCTTTGAGTTATTAATAGCGATCTATTAGGTGTCTGTGACAACAGCCGGGACCGATTGTTGAAGTGTTTTCTAAGGTGTAGCTGAGAATGCCACAAGGAGATACACTCAAACAAAAAACTAATATTAGTACATATACTCTACTTTCTTTCTTCTATTACTACCACTTTCTACTTGTCTTTGTACTTCGGTAGTAAAGTACTGTCACTACTCCAATCGACAGACGAACCATTGAACGTCAGCGTTAAGGCGTTTACTCGAACAAGAACAGTCGTCAAATTTTGATCTACTCATCTTAAATATTTAAATATTTAGAATATAATATCGTAGCAAATTTCTACATTTACTTTTGCAATAAAAAAATCACACCGTAAATTGCTGTACTTTATAAAATCGCTTAAGCATAGGTAAAGGTTTACCATGGGGTTAAGTTAGGTTTGTGACAAGGACGCGGAAAGCGGGGCGCTCACCCAGGGCGGCCGGGCCAGTGTCGCGTTAGCCATCATCGAGGCAACATTACGCCATATCGCAACCGTTCGCTCGCACTCATGACAATTTCACCGATCTGTTCACTGAAATACTCAAAATCAAACATTCGTTGGTCGGAAAATTTCTGATTACTCGTGGGTAGTGTTGTGTTTGGTCGAGCTTTTGAAAACTTTTTACTGAATAAGTAAGTGATTTTTATCTATTTTATATCATTATTTTTAAGTTTTTGTGATAAAATTGATATAAGTAATGAAAAATAAGTTTAAACACTTGTAACGACAAAATGTTATGTAGTTTTTATAACGATAGCAAAGTTGTTTAAGAATTAATATATTTTATGCATAAAATATACAGTGATCTCTGTTAAGCCTACGACGAATATTACTTCGACTGCCGGTAAGTATAGATTATGAAGCGCTATGTCAACATTTTACAGAGAATTATCAAGGTATCGCTCTTTATCCTATGTCAATGAGTGTATGGAGTTAAAATTAAGTAATTAATTTTTTATCCTCTGCTTTTTACTGGCTTGTATAATGAAAAATGGTTTTATCATATGGAAAACAAATTATCATATATCATATCATATCATATTTATCATAATTCAATTTACTTCCTTGTTATATTTCAATATATTTTGTATTTTTGGTACCTTATATCGCTTTCCGAATAATTTCTAGTTTGTAATAATAATATTTCTTCTAACTTATACACTTTGCTGATAATTTAGTTTTTGTACATTCGATAGCTAGGCAGACGAACGAGAAGATTTTGCTTTTGTATTGCAGCCTAAACGTTTCCTTACAGAACTTGGGGCTTAATCTTTAAAGGTATAAACTTTCAGTTTGGTTTTCAGACTGGGATTGCTGGTGATCAGTTAGCAATCCCAGTAATATATTTTCTTGAAACATGCAATTTTCTTCATTATATTTTCTTGCATTCAGCCTATATTCAGCCACTGCTGGACATAGGCCTCGTTCTCTACGTATGATATTTTCTTACCAATGCACAATGTTAGTTTTTAAACAAAATTTTGCAAATTAACTTAGCGTTGTCAGGTCGAAATATTAAGAGGTAACTTGGTATCGACTGATTTCCATCCCTCGAAAGCAATCTAAAATATTTTGAGGCAAAATTTAAATTAAAAAGAAGACGACGTAAAGACAACACCAAGTTCATTAATAAGATAAAGTAACAATTTCTTTCTTGTTACACTTTTTCGTTGTTCCTTTTGAGCTTAAATCCTACATTTAATCATCTCTTACGGCTTTAAACGCGACATTTTAAGAAAGCATGAAATGTAAAGAAAGAATTATGTTGTTAATAAATTTTATAATATTCGGAGCAAAAAAAAAAAAACTTGAAATATTTTCATTGTTTTAAACTGTAAAGGTCGTTAAGGCGTATCTTTAAAAACGTAAATTAACGTAGTTGTAATATAAAATTTTACATCTGTTTAAGTCGTTTTATAATATATTTTATAAAGGTGTGTTAAATTTTCTATGTGAAAGTTTAATTCTGCTTTCCTTAATTGGTATAAAACCAATTAATAGAACAAGTAGGTATTAAGCGGCGACCTTAATAATGTTTGTTAAACTACATCAATTTTAAATAAATTACCGCGTTAAAATGTAAAATATTGTTACATTTTATAGCTGACGACCGACTGCTCTGGGTTGACCGCTCTGGTGTAACGGTGCGTGTGCCGTGTTGGCGGCACCTAAACACTGACGGTCGCGGATTCGATTCCCGCTCGGAGTGGATATTCGTGTTTACACAAATATTTATTTCCGGTCTGGTTGTTCCGGTGTGGTGATGATGATGATGACGATGATGATGGTTGTTATTCCTTGTGGGTCTCCCCACCGTGTTTAGGAGAGCACATTAAGCTATCGGTCCCGATTCTTATCATGTACACCTGATAGCGATCGTTACTCGGTAGTAGTAGTAGGGAATATATCCGCCAAGTCGCATTGGAGCAGCGTGGTGGATTAAGCTCCGATCCTTTTCCTACACGGGGAAAGTGGCCTCTGCCCAGCTATGGGACATTACAGACTGAAGCGACAATCATTCTTCTGCACTGGATCTACAGATTCTCAGCGAAGATTGCAAAATATGTAGGATCATAACGTAAATGCAATCAAAATGTAACAAGCCATTTCATTCACTTACGAGATTCATACTTTATGAAGATTCAGCTGCAAGCTAGTTTATCGTGAAAACTGAAATTGCTATATAAATTAAAACGATTAATAAAAATATTATAATATATAAACTTTGCCCTGATAATAACTAAAAATGTTAAATATATATAATTGATCTTTACCTATGAAATTGCCGTTTTTGATAAAATAAGTTAACGCACTTTTTTAAATACATTTTTTATTTTTATTAATCAAAGTAATTACCCATGAAATCAATGCATTTTTGCCAAAGTAGTGGTAACGTATTGATGCCTTTCTTAAAAAAAACTCTGCTGGACGGGAACAAACTCTTCAAAGGCATTTTGTACTGCCTCTCGGGTATTGATTTGTTTTCCGCTAAAAAGTTATCCAAATTCTAGAAAAAGTAGAAGTATGTAGGGGCAAGATCTGGTTAGTACGGCGGATGACGGAGAAGTTCCAACCCCAGCTCTTGTAACTTGGAGACCGTCTGCTGTACAGTATGAGGTCGCGCGTTGTCGTGCAGGAGCAGCGGAGTCGAGCGATTGACCAAAGCTGGTTGGAGACATACGAGCTTCCCCATTATTGTGCTTAGTTCTTCATAGTCCACATCTGCAGTAATGCTCATGCCGTTTAGTAAGAAGCTGTGATGAATTACACCGGCGCTAGACCACTAAACAGTTACCATCACTTTCTTAGGGGTCATTTTTCGTTTTGGGCATTGTTTAGGTACTGAACCAGGATCTAACCAACTAGCTGAGCACTTGCGATTGTCGAATAGAATCCATTTTTTGTCACAAGCAACAATGCGATTCAATATGCCTTCGTTTGTGTGTCTGTTGAGCAGTGCAAGGCACGTCTCGACGTGTACCTATTTCGCGCTGGCGTTCATTCAATTCGAGAGCCACCCATTTGTCATCATGTGTTGAGTTTCTTTACCTTGCCAATTTGACGCAAATGAACCAATATTGTTTAAGTACTAATTTCGAAAGCTGCTGCTAATTCAGCTGTAGTTTGAGAATCATCAGCCTCCACAATCGCCTGTAATTCGTCATTGTCGGCCAACATTTTCGGCCGACCACATGGTTCGCACCGTAAACGTCGTTGATGTTGTGTGCCGCTTCTGCCACTTTGCTACCACGACGGAACTAATACTCCATAATCATTCAAATTTTTAACATATCCATGATGACAAAAAACGTACAAATGCGATGCAAACAGAAAGCTATCACTAAACAAATGACTAATTATAAAAAAAATAATTCTATATTTTGAAAATAAAAATAATTTGAAATTAGAGTTCTTAGCGATTTTTTTTTTTGGCTTTGAAATAGCCAGTACGACGAAACGACAATTTCATAGGTAAAGACCTAATATATTATAGCATTTTTTATTTAAGTTATTATCAGGACAGTTTGTGAAAAAAATCAATATATTCAAGATATAAAAAATGGTGCCACGAAGCTTCGCCGGATCAGTTAGTAACCTTCAGTCCTTAACTCTCAGTAGAGGATTTACAAATATGCCGCTAGTTGAATTCAATTTTTGCCGACCTAGCTGACTTTTTTTTAGTTCGCCTATTCCATAATTGCATAAAATAAACGAGTCAAGGGAAGGTTTTTTTAGTTACTGTTGTAAAAAGGTTGTGGCAATTCCTATTCTTTTTTTTTATAAATTGCTACCTAGGCTTGAGCCTATTCAGCCTACTGGTAAATCCGCCACTGACTCTAGTTCAGTGTTCTTATACTAAAATTAAAGATTTTGTTTCTTAGTCTGTTTGGCCGAGATTAATCCATTTGTAATGATCTCATAGAAAAGTATTCCTATGGACATCATACTACAATTTACGAGAAAGAAATACTGGCAATAGGAACAGTGTTGAAAAACAACAACAACTTGGTGAAATTGCAGTAGCCACAGACATAATTTATCTAATTCAAGCTGAGCGTATGTAAAGTAATCAGCATTCAAGTAAAGCGAGTAAAAGTACTTAATAGTGCTAAATAAAATAATTGTGTTTGCTCACAAACGAAAAAAAAACCGACTTCAGTTTCATCGACGAGTAATAATAAAAAAATAGTCAAGTAACTACGCGTTATCAAAGATTACTCAAAAAGAAGTTATCAGATCTCGATAAAATTTATATGTGACCACATGATAAACATCAGCTTTCGATTAAATTAAAAATTATCAAAATCGGTACACCCAGTAAAAAGTTATTGCAGATTTTCGAGAGTTTCCCTCGATTTCTCTGGGATCCCATCATTAGATCCTAGTTTCCTTATCATGGTACCAAATTAAGGATATCCCCTTTCCAACAAAAAAGAATTATCAAAATCGGTACATCCAGTAGAAAGTTATGCGGTATAATACAACGTAGTTCGACGAAAAAAGCGTCAAGTAAAAACGCATTATTAGATATAACTCGAAAAGTAGTTGTTAGATCTCAAATAAATTTAAATGGGACCAATTGACACACACCACCTTTCGATTAAAAAAAAATGTTGAAATCGGTCCAGCCGGTCAACAATTCTGATGTAACATACATAAAAAAAATACAGTCGAATTGAGAACCTCCTCCTTTTTTGGAAGTCGGTTAATAAAATAAAAATTAAATAATCATACTCACGAAAATCCAGATTTATAAATGTTCGACTGATTCATGTAAAATTTTTAACTGAACATTCATATGATTCTGATATTGTATTAACACGGGCGCCGAGAATAATTGGCTCGTCTGTGTTTTAGTCATTTTGTCGAGTTCTTTTCTTTTTTATTTAAATGTATTGGTTTGGCTAATTTCCGACAAATCGTCTGCATAGAATAATTTTAAGTAGGTAATCTATTTTTTTTTTGTGAAATTATTCTATTTCCTCAAGCAACTAGTTTGTAAGACACTAATACCTATTCTGCATTTTAATTAAAACATTAATTCGAATTTACATACCCACGAAAATAATATAAAAATATTGAAGACAGTGAATTTTGTTACAATAAACAGAGCTGGAATGTACAATGTAATAATTATAGGCTATTGCTATTTTATAAATAATTCGTGTCCTAGTTTGTAAATATAACTGACGTCTGTTGATAGTAATAATCAAAGTATTTTATTATGTACCAACGGTTCCTGTCGTTAGAATCGTTATCAAATAAATAACAATTTCTGTGTACAACTAAATTTGTATGTTTCATTTACAAATTTAGTTTAAGACCTTGTTTTGTTAACGACCTATAACGAAATTATATTATATGTATAATTGTATACATATATCTTATAATTGTGTTTGCAGGCAAACGGAGAAAAACCGACTTCAATTATATCGACAAGTAATAAAACGTAGGTAGACGAAAAAATAGTCAAGTAAAGACACATTATCAAAAATTACTCCTAAAGTTGTAATCAGATCTCTATGAAATTTAAATGTGACCACATGATAAGCATCGGCTTTCGATTAAATTAAAAATCATCAAAATCCGTACATCCAGTAAAAATTTATGCGAGTTTTCGAAACTTTCACTCGATTTCTCTGGGATCCCATCATCAGATCCTGGTTTCTTTATCATGGTACCAAACTAGGGATATCTCCTTTCCAATAAAAAAAGAATTATCAAAATCGGTTCATAAACGACGGAGTTATCCCCGAACATACATAAAAAAATATATATACGGTCGAATTCAGTACCCTCCTCCTTTTTTTGAAGTCGGTTAAAAAATAGAAAGAAATTTTAATTGGAAAGAAGTTTTTAATTGGATATTAATTATTTAAATGGATATTTATTGCATCTATCTTTGGTTATTTAGAGTTAGCGCTACTACTACGCTTTAAAAGCTATGGTCATATGGTCGTGGTGACGGTCAGTGCATTAATGAAATATCTGCCTATAATACTATGATATAACTGCTAATATTTAAACAGTAGTGTAGTTATGAAGTATAGAGTAACTTTGTATATGCGGTAATTTGTATATGCGGAGATACTAATTTGATTAAATATAATTAAAAATATACGGAAGATGTCTCATAAATAATATGTTAAATAATTCTTCCATGCTAAATTATTAAAAAGTCACATTAAAAACAAGTAACGAAACTTCATGGATATACAATTAGTTGAAATTATATCCTTCTTCTCCCTCGTAACGTTATTGCGAATAGAGTTACTTGATAGGTTTATGTCCTTGCTCAATATGTAGATTACCTTTCTCTGGAAAAGAATGAGCTCTCTCGAGACTTTTAAATAACTATACCTTTATATCCAATATCCACTTATAAATGGACACGAAAGTTAAACACGTTTTAATGAAAATAAAGGAAAAATCGCGAAATAATATTTTGACTATTTTTTTGATTCATTTCGTTTTTTTCTCTCTAATAGAAAATGATTTTAATATTTAACGTTAGGGATAAATGTTATTCATTGTATAAATTTCTAACACAAACTTAACAAGCTGTCCGCTTGGAAATTTAAAAAAGAAAATTAAACAAGGTGCGACTTTAACCTTCGGGTTATTACTTAACACAGATTTAGTCCTCGTTTTTATTTGAATATATATATACAAAACGCTTTAGGTAAAAATATGAAATACTCGTACTCGTGAGGGTGCATAGTTAACTTTATTAAATAATACGTGTTCATAAAACATGCAAAATAATTATAACTTACAGTTCGTAGCAAACATATTTTATTGTGTTTTTGCAAACCGAAGTTCTGTAAAAATTCTGTTAAAAATAATATATTTAATGGAATCATAATTAAAATAAATTGACGTGGTCCTATCGTTAAAGGAAAGTAGCATTCATATAGTGTACTTACTACATTCGTTAAAAATTACTCTTTTAAGGCTTATTATGGGTAACCGATGATAGTGAGGCAACAAAGAAACTATAAAAGCATATTTTAATTAATATAAATAAACGATATAAAATAGTTTAATTGATCTTCCGGTATAATATTCCGTACTGACATACTGTAATTGTTGTTTTTTAAATTTCCGGTAGATTTAAAACTACTGCTATTATAACTAAAACGACTACTGCTACCCTTTAGCTATTGTTTGCTTTTATAAAATAAGCCGTTGAAACATACCGTAAGTATAACTTTTTTATCTTTCTCTGTCACTAATTACACATATATTCACTACAATGAAGCGGGAATTGCCGCCATTGTTATTTTGAGATTCCAGGAGACTGCTGACGCCATTATCAAGGGACGATCCGTGATGTCCTTTAAATTTTGCAAATTACTGCCAATAACTCACTGTATACATTATAAATGATATAGTATGTATTTATACTAATATGGCAAAATGTTTTATCGTCAGTCAAATCACTAAAAAACTGAGAAATTATAGAAAAAAATACAAAAGTCACATTATATCATTTCTATGTAATAAAAAGGTTGGATAAATATTATAATCCCGAGTAAAGTAGGATACACATGTGACGTGTAAATGTAACGTTATACGGGTTGAGGAAAAATTTATTATATCCGTCGGGAAAGAGTCGCATATGTTTCATATTTTCGAGTGACCTTTGTAGTGTTATATATGCATTTTTCTTTCTCAGTAAATATAACATTATTATTGTTGAAGTTTTTATTTAAGTTATGCATTATCTAGAGTAGGTCTGTCTGTAAACACCGCTGTTCAACAGCCACTCTGCGGCTTAATGCATTAGTGAACACAGAACAATGATCCTGCCTTACTTATTTTTCTTTATAATTTGTAGTATAAAAACAAAGATGATGAAAATGGGAGTATTTTTTAAATATTGTGTTTTCATGTATTTAGTTACTTTTACAATTTAAAAAAAATGTAATTTTATTTTTACCAAATTCTTAGAACATAAACTATAGGTGCTGTAATACCAAATAAATGAAAGTAACCATGGCCATTATATTTTTAATGGTTTTTTTTGATGGCACTTAAATATTCTATCCATATATCCATCCACCTTCTTCGTCAATCTATCCAGCCTGCTAGATTCACGATTACCAACGTATTACAATAGTCTACACATACATTTTACATTTTAATTTTAGTTTTTTTTTTTTAGTAGTCTAAAATATGTTCACGCACTAAGATGGATAAAAATATGCATTCAGACAGTAACATCCTACTTTTGGACATATGCTTCTTTCTCTATGAATAATAAGTATTGGAGCTTAATCCACCACGCTGCTGAACTTCGGGTTGGAGGATATGTTCCCTACTATGAATAACGGTCGATGTCAGGTATTTATGCTAATATCCGGGAGAGCAAAGGGTTAACGTGCTCTCCGAGGCACGGTGGGGAGACCCACAAAGACAGATATCCAAACCGGAAAGAAATATTTGTACAAATACAAATATCCATCGGTGTCGTGTTCATCGGTCGGTATTTTAGGCGTCTATTCGCACCAGTACACCAGAGCGGTTGTTGGACATTTATATTAATTTGTAACTAATATGTATGATTAAAATAAAGAAAAC
Organism: Melitaea cinxia; assembly: GCF_905220565.1. Classification (NCBI taxonomy): domain Eukaryota; kingdom Metazoa; phylum Arthropoda; class Insecta; order Lepidoptera; family Nymphalidae; genus Melitaea; species Melitaea cinxia. The sequence continues at coordinate 9,028,969 of NC_059408.1, read as the reverse complement.
TTAATAAACTTAATTGAAAAGTATTACGTATACATATAAAAGAAGCTATAAAAATAAAGCATTCGCTTTCATCCGAGATTATAGAAGCGTACTCTTTATAAAATAACACAAATCTAAAACAATAGTTGTTCACTCCTATTGAAACTGCAAGTAAAAACAGTTATATCTAAGAAAATAGATATTTTAATATTTTTATTGTGATATAAGGTATTGTTGTTTTAATATATCTTTATTATATACTAAATTTCATATTATACGTCACATGAAACATTTTCAGACAAGTCTCTTTCTTAATTTATTATACTGATCGAAATAATAGTAATTTGAATACTAAAAACTTCATTACCTAAAAATTGGTAGTCATTCTTTAAAAAAAGCGTCATAGACACTAGTAATATATGAAAAATTGTCTACAAGTACGTATGTAAATAATCACAGATGATATTTAGTATATTAAAATATTTTACCCACGAATGAAAAATAAAAGATTGCTTACTGCCTAACTCAAAGCAGGTAAAGGAATTTTCTAACGGTCGTCATTCATACATGTTTTTGTAACATATTTTTATTATCAGTAAAAACAGAAAAAAGTAAAAAGTTTACAAACCGTTCTTCATATTTGAAAAATTCCCGAAATTTCCCTAAAGAATTACGCACGCCTGTTTTTATTGCTTTAGAATGTATTTTATTTTTGTAAGTATACATTTTTTGGGTAAGGATTTTGCAGATTTCATCATTGTAATTGCTTTGTTATATAATTAAAAGATAAATTTTCGAAAATTATAAGATTGGTGCATAACATTTACTGCCTGTTTTGTTAAAAATATTTGTACTGAATGTTTGGTAATGTTCAATGTTAACCACAAATCCTAATAAAACTTTTTTACAATCTAATTAAAAAAATAACTGTTTATATAACAAAAAAAAGCAATGTTTTAGTTTCATTTTTCTAACCCTAAAAGTTTGGGCTGTAAGGTGATGATTCATTGAAACAAATTAATTACTACACAATAATTAATATGAGTCATGCAAACAGATTATAGAAATGTGTCAGTCGTTTAATTGTTTACATATAAATATACGAGTATATGTATATAAAGATAAATTTAAAGGTTCACTTAACTCGTTCCACAACTCGGAAGCAAGATAAAAGCAACCTCGGTGCTTCTTTATTTCCCTTATGTTATGTGAAATACATATAATTGCATGTAAACTTATTTATATTTTAATCTATCAAAATAGGTTTCTATTCCTGAGAAAAACTTTGTTTTTGGGGTTATTTTTTAGTGCTACTAAAATCTTAAGTCTCAAATTCTCAGTTCTTTTTCTTTACCTCACATTTAAAGAGAAGCATATTGATGAATCTGCAGAAAAATGGTAAGACATATATACCGCGTACCCGTAGTAGAGTAGAGTAGTTTCACAGACAACCGACTTGCTTTAATTTATGAAATTTTATTATCACAAATCTATTAGGAAATATGAACAAAATTATTATTAATAAAAAATTGAAACTATTTTTCAAATTCAAAATATGCTTTTAATCAAACGTTAAATGGAGTAGCAGCTTATAACGACATTAAAAAAAAATAAGGTTGAATAACCAGTTGTTAAATTTCCCTTCCTTAAAATTTTTTAAATGTGAGATAGAAAATTGGATGAATATGTTAATATAGGTACGAATATAAAACGTCAAATTCTTACAATTGTTCAGCAAAAATTGTTAGAGACATTCCAATAGGCACACTCTATTAAGCTAATCAATAAAACATCGGAATATAAATAAATCTGGCTGGCTCAAAGTCTGTACTTTGAAGCCCTCGTCCTTTTATTATCCTTCATTTCATATTCACTTCGTTTCTCACGACTCTGACAAGTGAAATCAGGCAGATCCGCATACATCAAATAGTGCTACGTATCTACCCTTTTGATGTCAAAACTTCTTTATATGCGGAAGGGTGAAGGTATGAGATGTCTCCTGCAAGTCAAATGAGTATAAACTATGCCGTTTTCGTATGACCTCGTAATTATATGAAATACTTTTCATGAATTTTGTAAATATATAATATGTGTACATTTATATATTGCGATGCAGGTGGTCATGTATACATATAGAGTACATCAGTTCAGTATTTTCTTTATAGAATATATACGCTTCAGCCTGTAATATCTCGCTGCTGGGTATAGGCCTTTTTCCCCCAGGTAGGAGAAGGATCAGAGTTGAATCCACCACACTGCTCCAATACGGGTTGGCGGCTTTCCAAGGCACGGTGGGGAGACTCAAAAGGACTGCACAAACACCCAGACCACGGCAAACATCTGTATGGCCAATACAAATGTTTGCCATGTGCAGGTATCGAACCCGTAACCACCAGCACAACAGCCACAAACCAGTGCTGTGATCGTTGCGCCAACGCGTCGTCAGTACTATATAGGTGGCATATTTTTCTAAAGTAAATTAGACAAAAAATGAACAAAACGGTATAACTAGATTTAGTTGACCGTTTACTATTTTGGTATATTGTTATGAAACTGTCAAAAGTTAGATTCGATATTAGTAGCGCACAAAACTTTTGACGCGGTGTCAAGGGTCGCCAAGAGCGATTTTTAGTGAAGTATTTTGATAGTTTTTTTAGGTTAGAACGTCAAAATCCATACTTTACGTGATTTGATTCTAAAGATGATCTTCTTTAAATTCTTAGAAGTTAGATAAGGAGATGTTTGTTTCTTAACATGGATGTTAATTTATTGCCAAATGATCCACGTATTTCCAATATAGCCTTTATCTAAAATACATTGAATTATTTTACACCGCGTTGCTCACTGTTTTAGTGAAGGATATAAATAAAATAACTTACGAATAAAATAATTTCAGTCCAAGTGATTTGCGTACCTATAGACTTCCAACGCGTAGGTAATCGAAAAGGGACTTACTGAAATTATTTTCTTTTATAGATCTATTTGAAATATTAATATGTAAATGTACATACTTAATAAAGTTTATAGACAACGCAGAACCTAAAATATTAAGAGTGAGTGTGTTTATTTAGGATTCTGGAAAGTAAGATTGTTTAATGGAAGTTTGTTTTTGAATTTAGAAAAAAGAAAATGAGACTTTTAAGTCTTCTCATGGAACATGCTTCTTACAAACATAAAAGTATCAATTCCCTATAAAAGCGACATAGAAACAAGTCTATTGTAGGAGAAAATTGTGGGCTTACCGTAAATGAACAATAACAAGGGATGAGTGTAAGAATAAAAAATATACGTACAACTTTGGGATAAAAACATTTTGGCGTTTCTAAGTCATCTTAATACTAATATTATAAATGTGAATGTAAGTTTGTTTGTTACGCTTTCACGCGAAAACTACTCAACCGATCATCATGAAACTTTGTACACATATTCTTGGAGGTATAAGAAGTAACATAGGACACTTTTATGAAAAAAAAATAAATATTTTTTACGAAAAATAAAAAAATGTTTGTCAAATAACCTCAAAATCTAGCCACTTTAACGCTAACTAGCAGTCCAGTAATGAAGTTCCAACCCTGAGTACTGTAATACCGTTGCACTGTATTATCGACTGTCACGTCAATATCTAATCCCAATTGTTTCAGCTGTTTGAAATTTTTCTATATTTATTGTTATTTTTTTATGTATACATACATAAAAAAATAACATATAATATATATATATATATATATATATATATATATACAGGGTGGCCGATCACTTGACGTCATAAAAAAAAATTTAGGTCCGGTATGTTGTGGGGTATCCGAATCACCCCCATGTATGTTACGCGATTTTTTATAGTTTAGGAGTTATGAATTTTTTTCGATTTTATGAGAAATTTCGACTTGACCATCTTAAAAAATTTCTAAAAAAAAAGGAAAAATTTTTTTTAGAGTTTTATTTTTGCAACTGAATCCGCATAAGTGGTTCTTTTATGCATAAAATAATCAGCTTCGTAGCTTTGATGAAAGTTATGAAAATGTTGGTCTAAAGTCAAAAATCTACGTTCCGTGAATTAGGACTTAAATTTTCAACTTTAAATTAAAAATCTAAACAGGTGACCTTATGATTTCTTAGTTAGTCTTAAAAATGCGCCAGACTCTCAGCTTTCATAGTAATAATAAAAAAGCCGTACTTAATATGGAAAATTTGGCTAAAATCGGTCTTCAAAGACAGCAAGGTGGAGAATTCTTAAAATTTGCCTATTGATTAAAAAAAGTTTTTTATCATTCCTAAGGCTAATTAATGATTAGAAAATGCTGGAAACCTATTGTGTTGGTTGGATAAGAAAAGTTTTAGGCTTTTAAGTAAGAACAAGATCATAATGTTAAAATCATTTAATATTTTTAAAATTTATAATAAATGTTCAACGTGGCCACCTTCAGCAGCAATGAAATAACGAATGGTGACACAAGTAGCAGTAAACACAATGTGAGCACAACTGAGATCAGTAACTAACGAACTAGCTTTGATCGGTTGCGATCGGCCTCTTATGCCACCGAAAGTGAGGGAGATAGCAATATAGTTTCTTATCCTTTCAGCCCATTGTTATTGCAGGTAAAATTTGCCGTTTTTTACGACGGTATAGAATTTGTATTGTTTCTGGAGGTGGCCACGTTGAACATTTATTATAAATTTTAAAAATATTAAATTATTTTAACATTATGATCTTGTTCTTACTTAAAAGCCTAAAACTTTTCTTATCCAACCAACACAATAGGTTTCCAGCATTTTCTAATCATTAATTAACCTTAGGAATGATAAAAAACTTTTTTTAATCAATAGGCAAATTTTAAGAATTCTCCACCTTGCTGTCTTTGAAGACCGATTTTAGCCAAATTTTCCATATTAAGTACGGCTTTTTTATTATTACTATGAAAGCTGAGAGTCTGGCGCATTTTTAAGACTAACTAAGAAATCATAAGGTCACCTGTTTAGATTTTTAATTTAAAGTTGAAAATTTAAGTCCTAATTCACGGAACGTAGATTTTTGACTTTAGACCAACATTTTCATAACTTTCATCAAAGCTACGAAGCTGATTAATTTATGCATAAAAGAACCACTTATGCGGATTCAGTTGCAAAAAATAAAACTCTAAAAAAAAATTTTCTTTTTTTTTTAGAAATTTTTTAAGATGGTCAAGTCGAAATTTCTCATAAAATCGAAAAAAAATCATAACTCCTAAACTATAAAAAATCGCGTAACATACATGGGGGTGATTCGGATACCCCACAACATACCGGACCTAAATTTTTTTTTATGACGTCAAGTGATCGGCCACCCTGTATATCTATAATAATATATATAAAAGCGAAAGGTCACTCACTCATCACGAAATCTCCGAAACTATAACACCTACAAACTTGAAATTTAGCAGGTAGGCTCCTTATAGGACGTAGACATCCGCTAAGAACGGATTTTACGAAACTCGACCCCTAAGGGGGTAAAACGGGGGTTGCAAGTTTGTATGAAAGTCCTATGTTTTTGAAGTAAGAGACTTGAAATTTAAAATGTATGCTCTATAGATGATAAGAAGGCATCCAAATAATGTATCTTTAGAAATCAACCCCCTTTTGGGGTTAAAACGGGCGATGGTAGGTTGACTCACTGATCACGAAATCTCCGAAACTATAAGACCTACAAACTTGAAATTTGGCAGGAAGGCTCTTTACAGGGCGTAGACATCCGCTAAGAGATGATTTTACGAAACTCGACCCCTAAAGGGATAAAACGGGGGTTGGAATTTTGTATGAAAGTCCTATGTTTTTGAAGTAAGAGACTTGAAATATAAAATGTACGCTCTTTAGATGGTGAGAAAGTGCCCAAATAATGTATATTTAGAAATCAACTCCTTTTTGGGGTTAAAACGGGGGTTGGTAGGTTGACTCCCTCATCACGAAATCTCCGAAACTATAACAGCTACAAACTTGAAATTTGGCAGGTAGGTTTCTTATAGGGCGTAAACATCCACTAAGAGATGATTTTACGAAACTCGACCCCTAAGGGGATAAAACGGGGGTTGGAAGTTTGTATGAAAGTCCTATGTTTTTGAAGTAAGAGACTTGAAATTTAAAATATATGCTCTTTAGATGGTGAGAAGGTGTCCAAATAATGTATCTTTAGAAATCAACTCCTTTTTGGGGTTAAAACGGGGGATGGTAGGTTGACTCCCTCATCACGAAATCTCCGAAACTATAACAGCTACAAACTTGAAATTTGGCAGGTAGATTCCTTATAGGGCCTAAACATCCGCTAAGAGATGATTTCATGAAACTCGACCCCTAAAGGGATAAAACGGGGGTGTGAAGTTTGTATGAAAGTCCTATGTTTTTGAAGTAAGAGACTTGAAATATAAAATGTACGCTCTTTAGATGGTGAGAAGGTGTCCAAATAATGCATCGTTATCTATATATATAAAAGAGAAAGGTAAATAACTCACGCATCACGAGAACTCAAAAACCGCTGGATGGTCTATCCATCCAGGTTGGACAAAGATAAAATTTGGCAGGGAGGTAGATTATAGTTAGCAGACGTCCGCTAAGAACGGATTTTACAATATTCCACCGCTAAGGTGGTTTAATTAGGGTTCATAGTTTGTATGAAAGATATACAGCCTGAAAACAAAACTAAAAATGTGGTGTATAGAGAGGTTTTATAAAAATAACTATTAAATTATACTAAATTGTGCCTTTTAAAAAGTTACTCAGTTTGATAAGCATTTCAAGTGACTGAAATAAAAAAATAATTTGCGTTCACCATCTTAATATTAATGCATATCTACATAACCACGCGGACGTAGTCGCGGACAACAGTTAGTGTACTATAAAACAAAGTCCCCAAAAGTGTATGTGATCGATTCGCTCAAAATCTACACAACGAATTTTCATGCGGTTTCACCATTGGAGAGAGGACTCCACCACTGGCAAGAGGAAGGTTTACGGAACGGCTAAGCCGATTTTGATGAGAGTTTCACTGGAAATTTACCGGGAAAACTTTGTGACACACTAATTTCAACGCGGGCGAAGCCGCGGGCACAGCTAGTAATATATATAAAAGCGAAAGGTCACTCACTCATCACGAAATCTCCGAAACTATAACACCTACAAACTTGAAATTTGACAGGTAGGCTCCTTATAAGACGTAGGCATCCGCTAAGAACGGATTTTACGAAACTCGACCCCTAAGGGGGTAAAACGGGGGTTGCAAGTTTGTATGAAAGTCCTATGTTTTTGAAGTAAGAGACTTGAAATTTAAAATGTATGCTCTATAGATGATGAAAAGGTGTCCAAATAATGTATCTATAGAAATAAACTCCCTTTTGGGGTTAAAACGGGGGATGGTAGGTTGACTCACTCATCACGAAATCTCCGAAACTATAACACCTACAAACTTGAAATTTGGTAGATAGGCTCCTTATAGGGCGTAAGCATTCGTTAAGAACGGGTTTTACGAAATTCGGCCCCTAAAGGGGTAAAACGGGGGTTGAAAGTTTGTATGAAAAGTTTGTATGTCCTATGTTTTTGAAGTAAGAGACTTGAAAGTTAAAATGTTCGCTCTTTAGATGGTGAGAAGGTGTCCGAATAATGTATCTTTAGAAAGAAACTCCCTTTTGGGGTTAAAACGGGGAATGGTAGATTGATTCACTGATCACGAAATCTCTGGAACTATAACAGCTACAAACTTGAAATTTAACAGGTAGGTTCCTTATAAGGCGTAGACATCCGCTAAGAACTGATTTTACGAAACCCGACCCCTAAGGGGGTAAAACGGGGGTTGGAAGTTTGTAAGAAAGTCCTATGTTTTTGAAGTAAGAGTGTTGAAATTTAAAATGTATACTCTATAGATGGTGAGAAGGTGTCCAAATAATGTATCTTTAGAAATCAGCTCCTTTTTGGGGTTAAAACGGGGCATCGTAATCTACATATGGATGTGTGACGAGGTGTCCAAATAATGCATCGTAATCTATACATGGATGGACAAAGATGAAATTTGGTAGGGTGGTAGATTATAGTTAGTAGACGTCCGCTAAGAACGGATTTTGCGATATTCCACCGCTAAGAGGATGTAATGGGGGCTTATAGTTCGTACGAAACATATACAACACCTATAAGTTCGCTTAATAGTTTATTTATACTGCAGCCTAAAAATAAAACTAAAAGTGTGGTGTATAGAGAGGTTTTATAAAGTTTTTATTAAATTATACTAAATTGTGCCTTTTAAAAAGTTAATCAGTATGATAAGCATTTCAAGTCACTTAAATAAAAAAATAATTTGCGTTAAACAATTAGTGTATTATAAAACAAAGTCCCCAAAAGTGTATGTGATCGATTCCCTTAAAATCTACTGAACAGATTTTCATGCGGTTTCACCAATGGAGAGAGGGCTTCAAGAGGAAGGTTTACGGAATAGCTAAGCCGATCTTGATGAAAGTTTCACTAGAAGTTTGCCGGAAAAACATTGGGACAGACTGATTTCAACGCGGGCGAAGCCGCGGGCACAGCTAGTAATATTATAAATGTGAGTATAAGTTTGTTTGCTACGCTTTCACGCAAAAACTACTTAACCGATCATTATGAATTTTGTACACATATTCTTAGAGGTATTAGAAGTAACATAGAATACTTTTTATTAAAAAAATTCAATGCGAGCGAAAAGCTAGTAGGTATGTATATATATTTTTAAATGTTTATCTCGTACTTGACCATTTTTATGTAATTAAAATTGTTATTTATCTAAATATACTATATCTATCCTAGTAGCAAGTTATAATCATACGCAAACTACATTAAATTAGATCAATGTCGTAACAGTTCATAGATGTATTAAGGATCATTTAATGAAATCACGGTTGGACGTTGAACGCTGTCGCTTTCGGCAAATACTAAATTGGTATCACTTATTTTCGTTCTGTTACCTACTTGTTAATTGGGTAAAATACACATAATAATAATAATATTTATAAATAATATAATTGTTTATTCGAAGTCATTGTCGTCAGTCAATGGCAGTCCTTCGTAAATAGATTTGTGTTTTTTTTTTAAATTACTTCTTCACTCCCGTCAGAAACTATGGTCTTGATTAATGATAATGTAAATTATAATTATTAAAAAATATGTTCGGTCTCTTCGCTGGCATTTGTTACACTTTTAAATACTCCTTTCTGTTCAAAAATTAAAATGTATAAATTCAACTAAGTAATCTTATAAATGTGACAAAAAAACACAATTATTATAATAATACAAAAGATTTGCGCTTTTTAATTATAACAGAAATAATAATAAAAAAAAAATCAGAGTAAAAAATTATTTTTTAATTTTATTAACGCAATTCTATCACTTTATAAAAATACGTTACACAAAAATCGAATATCTTCCATTATTTATACACATACACAGTTACTTAAGACTTTGTTTCGGTCATATGAATTTGTTCAATTCAATTAAGTATAAAATTATGGTAGGAGAGCGATTTCAGGAGTGACGAGCGTGTCAGTATAACATGATAGAGATAGCCTTGCACCTTGTGAAGTTCTCTAACCATACGCACTGCGCAATATAAGCACTTATATAGTGTCAAATGTCACATTATACGGAGGAAGGTCTCTAGTATGACGGTTTGAAAGAAAAATTAGATCCTTTTGTACAGTCACACCCACCACGCAAAACCTACAGATTCATATTTTTCTGACATCAGAAACACGCAGGGTAGTACCTATTTATTTGTGAGTGACGCTCTCCTTACTGCTGAAAGGGCTTACTATCTCATATTTTTTTTAGCATCTAACTTTTACAATGCAATTGGTCTATACTACGCTTTGAGTAAATCCACATTTAACTTTCTGGCCTCCAAAACCATTATCAACATTTTGGTACGCCACCATCTCACTCACAAAAGTGAATTCGGTACAGAGGTTTCTTTTAAACTCTTATATCAGTAGTAATTTTAACGTAATGTATCTGTGACAACGAACGCATTCTATTAATTTTCAGTTACTCTCGTGTTCTCATGAATGAACTATAATAGAATATCCACACTCCTACATTATACACGAACTTAACATAGTTCTGTCACATGCCATTTTCATTTCACATAATAGCTAACACATTGTTGAATTTTAATCTCAACATTTGACACCTTTAATAGTCATAAGCGTCTCACAGTCTAGTGTGTTATATTTATAAATATTATGTTAACTACAGTCTGTGTCTTTTTGCGTTTAAATTTACTTTGTACTGTAATTCTTCTAGTTAAAATTCGATTTATAATTAATACAGAATGCTTGTAAGTAAAAGTTTCATTATGAATATTATTAATGACCTAAGTACATAAATAATAACTCAAAATCCTCTCATGCTGCTTATAAAACTTGTAAAAAGTATTTATTGTGCTCGGCCTAAATTTCGTTTTCCTCCACACTTGTTTGTAGTCGTTATTTGAGAAAATAGCCCTATAATTGTTGGCGAAGTTAGTCCCGAGCTTAATACGATATCCCTGTTAATAGCATCGCCGGTGATAAGGCACTTACAAGTTTAATTGGACTATTTCACGAAACAAACGTAGAATCAAAGCCTTATTACTTTGGGAAAGTCCTTATTCTGAGATTATGGTGCACAATGTATGTAGATGAAAATCATTTGTGAAGCTATGTGTATCTTATTCTGCATTTTGTATTAATTCGGTTACTTTATTTAGTCTTACAATATTAACAGTACCTGGGTGACCGAGCTTAGCTCGGTATTTTTAGTAAATCGTGCTTTTTGGAAATCATATTTACTGATAAAATATGAATAATATTTTCCGATTTTACAGTCAAAAGTCATGAGTGCAATTAGAAAAAAAAGGAAGAAAATAATAATCGATCGCGACATGGGGATTTGAACCGTGGTTTTCTAGGTCGATCCCAACTGGCCGATGTCCCACCTGAGCTACTACAACTTTATAGATAATTGTGAAATTTATCTTTGTACCTTATGTGTGTTTTGAGATTCAAATTATATATATATACAAGAATTGCTCGTTTGATAGTATTAGATAGGATAAACAAATCTCGTATGAGCACAGAAAATGTACCTTTACCAGCTTAAAATATTTTTAGTTAAAACATAGTAAAGAACAAACAATTATTAAACAGAAAACTAATAAATTTATAAAAACTACCCACACCTGCAATCTTTTTATTGGTCAGCTTTAGTTGCGTTTACAATATCTATACGCCTTTAAATTGAACTTAAATTTTGAACGATTTCGTTTATCGGTTTGATGCTTATCTCATTTTTGTCAAAAGGCGAATATTTCGAAATTTACGTTTTCTTATTTCTCTCTTTATTATTTTCTAGGGTAATTATTAGTAACTAGGCTTATCATAAAGCCATTAATGATCAACACCGTTATCCTATCTAATTTGCTCAAAATTAAAACGTGAGTTTTCTCGCTTCTAAAGTAAGAAATCATAATTTTGAGATAATTAAGTTCATTTTATCGTTTCTAAAGGTACAGAAGGTGTGACGTCATAATCGTAAGTCGGTCGTAAGTAAATGGCATAATGTAAAATGTGACGATTTATTTATATAATTTAGACCGAAAATTACAGAAATTTTTTAACTCACGTTTACTCCTTACATTTGAATTTTTCCCGTGTGAATTTAACATTTTTGTTTTAATATAATATGAGAAGATTCGAAAATATGTATGAAACATTTACCTGAATTAACATTCTAGCCATTAACCACTACGTAGTGCGTGGTCTTAATTTAATTTATAAGCTAACCACATGTGTGTGAATATGTATTAGTATTACAAGGTTGGAGTTTGCTTTATCGCGCTTACGTCGAAATCTATTGTTCCAAATTCAAAAATCATATATAATCATAGATTCGTCAATATTTTTTATAAATCATACTCGTGTCAAACTTTAAGATGATTAAAACAGCGATAGACACATGGTTGATTTTATTTTTAATCATTTAAAAACCGGTACTGAAAACGAGATTAATTTTACTAAGTCACAAATATTCGTAGTAATATTAGATGACATTGATTCTCGTGAATAAATTTTCATATTATTGTAACTTTATATAAATGTTTCAACAATAAAGAATGCGTTGGTTAGTATTCAACTATGTTTCAGTCTATTCTCGTGCGTGCCATTATAGCTATCCAACGACTAAATTAAGCGAGAGTAATCAGATAAATTACACAGATTATCTCTCTTTCTGACACAAATATTTGCACAGACAATAGACAGAGACGGAGTATGTTTTAGCTAATTAATTGTGTTCGTGTGATAGCGTAATACATATACGAAGATTAGTTTCGTTTTCTTATTAAGTAATTGGAGGGAAATAATGATTTTAAGTAAATGTTTTATTTTTTTAATTAAATCATTTTAAGTAAATGTCCGCCCAGCGTGGTGACTATGGGCAAAACACATGAGTTCACGCAATTTTTGGCGTGAACTTGTGGAGGCCTATGTCCAGCAGGGGACTGCTATAGGCTGAAATGATTATGATGATGATGATGATATTAAATAATCAAGATGACTCGCTCGCTTGTTCGCTTCAGCCTGTAATATCCCACTGCTAGGCATAGGTCTCTTTCCCCATGTAGGATAGGGATCAGATCTTAATCTTAATCCACCATGATGACGCAGTATATAATAAACCTTAACCGAAAATTCGTGGATTCAATACGGATGAACACAGTTAAATTATCTGGTAATGAAGTATTTAGACATTGTAGTAGCAGTGTAGCAAAAGAAGCTCTGATCCTTCTCATTTATAATAGCAATGTATTTACCCGGAAGACTGATTGGTATAAAAATCATTTTTGGAATAATATATAGTAGAGAAATACAATTTTATTTATAACTCGTAAGTTTTTTTTAACCCAATCTTTGTGTTAAAATATTTCATAGTAAAGTAAAATAACATATATGGACGAAAATATTTACATTTATATTTTATTATGAGAAACCTTTCATGCACTACTATACTACCAGATTATACCATATTTTTCATCCTTAGATAGGAAAGCTATGGCTACCCTCATGACCACTATTACGCTGTTTCCTGCAATAAGAACAATAAACATGCCCAATTGTAAGAAAGACAAAATACAGCTTAGTTCTCGTGCATTAATTGTTACGCAAGCACTGTTGTTTAATATATAGAGGTGTGAGAGTGTGTGCTGGAAGTTTTAGCCAAATAATGTACGTGCCATTGGTTTTGTTACCTCGCTACGAAATTAACTGCCCGTATTTTACGATTAAGCCCACTTTAAGCCTAAAACAATGGTGTAAAACGAGTCTGGATATTCACAGTCAGTATAAGTATAATATTTAGTAGTAAACTGTTATTATTAAAAATATGTTGTGGTCGTAAATATTAATAAGACGGTTATTTAGTTATTTGTTTATCTATTTTAATATGATTTTATAATACTTACCAATTGCCGTTGTACAATTGAAAATAATCGACGTTATATTTTAATACCCCGATTTCTAATCTCGATTCCTGGCACATCCTGGAAATAACTGCGCTGCCATTTGAGAATTCGACCTCTTGGAAAGTTTTCTCAGAGAATTTATACTACGACAGTAAATTTTGGCCGCCGCGAGTGACAGATGTTAGAAACATGATAGTGGTGTGAATCTTGCGAATAATGTTTCCGGCATCTGAAACAGGTATTACAAAACGTTTCTCTGATTTATAGTTGTAAAATTTCTATCCGTGTCTGTACAAATGAAAGTGCTAAATTGCAGCACCAAGAGTTGAAATATGAATATTTAAAAAGCTAAATGATAATATTCCGGAAATAAATATAGAGTAATAAAAACTATACATTGAAAATATTTTGAAATTTTTTTGGAAGCTATTCGAAAATCGATTTGGAAGTAAAAATATTTTAATTTTAATTTTTTGTTAGTCTGTCTGATTGATTGTGTGAAATAATTGAAATAGCCTTTGCACAATTTCCACACACACTACAACCTAGGAAACTTATTATTTTTTTATTATCACAGCTTATTCTCAGCTGATTAATTAAGTATCGCTGAGTTTAAAGTATAGAAGTAACAAAGCTAAGCAAGAACATACATTACAGCCTATACAGTCCACTGCTGGACATAGGCCTCCACAAGTTTACGCCAAAAATAACGTGAACTCATGTGTTTTACCCATAGTCACCATGCTGGGCAGGCGGGTTGGTGACCGCAGTACTAGCTTTGTCGCACCGAAGACGCTGCTGCCCGTCTTCGGCCTGTGTATTTCAAAGCCAGCAGTTGGATGGTTATCCCGCCACCGGTCGGCTTTTTAAGTTCCAAGGTGGTAGCGGAACTGTGTTATCCCTTAGTCGCCTCTTACGACACCCACGGGAAGAGAGGAGGTGGCTATATTCTTGAGTACCGTAGCCACACAGTACAAGCAAGAACATAAAGCATATTAAAAAATGTTAAAAATATAAAGATTTCATCACATTTGCGCAGAAATACCTTTTCTCTATTTAAATTATAAAATGAAGGAAAGGTTAAATAATTTAATTCTTTAAATAAGTTAATAATAGCGGGAAAACTGCAAACAATACTATGTAATAGGTTACTCAAAGTACATAAAGTCTAACAGAAAATTAATAGAGCGCATCATAAATTTATCTCCTCATAAAATTTCTACATTTTCATTTGACTATAAAAATAATGTGTATGTTAACAAGATTAAGGCCGTTGATTAAGGTCGCGAATAAAAAAGTATTTTAAAATACATAAAACACTTCATTCAGACACTGGAAATAAATGTCATCCATGAAAGTTTTATTTTTATATTCGTTAATGTAGTCGTTTTAATAGAATCAAGGTGATCGACCTCGAAATTCCTGACCGAGAAACATATTTACTCCTTAGAGTGCGAGTATACTTAGAAATGATAGGAAATAATCTTTTAAATTTGAAAGCTGTCGCTTTATAAAACATCTCAGTGGGACACCTTTTCTTATTTATTTCGTTCTCTATACATCTCATTTTGTAGCGTCTTCGTCCCCGCCCACGCTATCTAGGCCGAATGCGGATAATCCCATTTTCGTGGAAATAAACTTTTGCAGCGGCCGCTTGGAAAATATTAACGACAAACTTCCGTTCAATGATACGGGCGTTACTCATTTCGTACATTGAGTTATAAGAATAAACGTTCATAATGTACTATCAAGACTTGACGTTTTAGATAACAAGAAAAGTATTTTAAAATACTTAAATAAATTAATAAAAAAATCACCTTTTTATGACACGTTTTCAAACAACAAAAAATCTTAAATCCAGTGAATATTTTAATCAAATTTCACATGTCCTTTACGCAGTAAAAATAAAATTAGACTATATGAGATATAAGTATTTGAAATAAGCAAAAAAAACAAAAACAAAATATTCATAGTATTTGTATGCGGTATTCAATCAGCGTTACCCGTGTATATTCTACCCAAGTTCTATGTTACTTCAATAATATAAAGCTCGTGCCAAACTAACCGCTATCAGTATTACGTATCTCTCAAGCGGAGCTTTCATTAATATTTCACTTATGCAGGTTTTAAGCAATTGTACTAATAAATGGCACTATAAAGTACCTATTCTAAATTTTTTATTAAATGTTGGCTTTATTTTAACGTAGTTAATTTTATGCATTTAAATTTTGCAAGCCATACATTAATATGGTTTTATCTGTAAGATTTGAACATTCTTCAACTTTTTAAGAAAAAAAGCAATGTTTTCAGTTTTATAAATAGAAATATTATTTTATGAGACTATTTTTAAAGAACTGTGAAATCTCAACAACTTATTAAATTACATATCAAGTCTTTAACATATAAATATATGTATATTTTAATAGAATAATTTTATTTAATAATAATAAAAGATAGACTGTTGTAAAATACTTGTTACTATAATATAACCATATGTTTATCAAACAAAAACTGAATGGAAAGATTGACTTTGCGGTTTTACCAGTGTTGACGTTTTAAGCTATTGCTCTACTACCAAGTGTCTTATCTCGGTGTTAAAAACTTTTTTTGAACATGGTTTAAACTTTTATTATTAAATATGGCTTGGTAACCTCGGAGGTTAGGATTTATAATTAAACAAATGAAACTGTAGCGAGAGAGATTAAGTTACGAGCAGTTATCTTTTATAGACCCGTTTCAACTTTATTTTTATAGACCCGTAGTAATTGGTCTCAGTGATTATATTCGTGTCACTCACACTAAATTGCAAAATGTACATTTCAATCATTTGTGTGATTTTTTATTTTTAGTGATTAAAATGCAAAAATAATATGATATGTAAATATAAACAAAATTGATTGCAAAAATATTTTCGATAAAATACGATTTATGAAATCCAAGAGAAACCAAAAAGAAAAAGAAATAAAAACTTCAAATAAATACAGGAGAAGTCGCATTACTGTTGAACAAAGAGTGTTATGCTGTATCGTTTTTTATTTACTTTGTTGTAATTTCAGTTCGACAATAAAGCAAGAAATCCTAGTAAGTATATAAGGCCGTATATACCTATTTTTTCTCGATAGTGCATTTTTAGGTATCTGAATGGTTGAAAATAATTTGGTACGGAGCATTGAGATTCAAAGCTCGTACAAGATTTGTCATTCAAAGACACTGTTCCGTGATTTGAAGCAATAGATAAAAATAGACAGGGTTTTCTTTGGGTAGTCGTTTTATGTTACTTCTTGGTGTTTTTTGACTTTCATTTGTATAGATGACGTTGTCTCATATATTATGCTATTCTTTAGGCTCAGGGAAGTTTTAAAGTAGAATATAAAACTTAAATTGCAGATTTTTGAGGAATGTTTTTATTGTTATGGTTAGAGGTTAATAACAACATTTCATTGATTTCAAAATAATAATGAAAAAGCCTCATATAAACTTTCATCTGCTATTTACAGTATAAAATCTATAACCTCTCTAAATTCCCAACTTTTGTTAGTGTTTTATTAGGTTTGGCATTTGGTTGAAATGCCATCGATACATTATATCAAAACGATTAGCAATTTCAGTTTTCACGATAACCTACGTTGCAGCTGAATGTTCATAAAGTATGAAGCTCGTAAGTGGATGAAGTGGTTTGTTACATCTTGATTGCATTTACGTTATGCGCGTACATATCTTGCAATGTTCGCTCAGTATGTGTAGATTCAGTGCAGAAGAATGATTGTATTACCCATGACCATATTCTGGCTTCCAATCTATTTTCAATATATTTTAAGTGTTAGACGACGTGAATATTAAATATCTTGCTATCTAAATGGTTGAAAATAATTCTGTACCGCGCATTGAGATTCAAAGCTCGTACATGACAAACATTTGTATTTTCCTTACCTACAGATGTTTGCCGTGGTCAGGATTTTTCTTAAATTCAAAATAAAAATAATAATTTTCTTAAAATAAAAATATATGATAAATATTTATATTCGCTTCAGCCTGTAATATCTCACTGCTGGGCATAGGTCTCATTCCCTATGTAGGAAAAGGATCAGAGCTTAATCCACTATGCTGCTCCAATGCGGGTTGGCGGATATATAATCTACTATAAGTAACGATCGCTATCAGTTGTACATGATAACAACCAGGACCGACGGCTTAAAGTGCTCACCGAGGTACGATAGAGACCTGCAAGGACTGCACAAATACGCAGACCACGGCAAACATCTTTATGGCCAATACAAATGTTTGTCATGTGCGGGAATCGAACCCGCAACCGCCGTGACCAGCACTGGTTTGTGGCTGTTGCGCTGTGCGCTAACGCGTCAAATAAATTAAAACTAATTATTTATATGAATATTTCTTGAAAAAAAAAAGCAAAAAATACATATAAAGCTATATCAGTCGTTTTTTAGGTACCTATATTACCTTTATTTTCACCATACTAAAATTCATCACATCATATGTTGTGGAGACTATAACTTTATTGCATATAAATAAAAACAATATAAAAAATATAGAGTTCCACAAAGTGTGAAATTACAAATCCTTATGCTTTACAGCCACTGTATATATTTCAGAATATTGATTTATTCGATAAGGGGCCTAGAAGCTCAGAATTACATGAGTTATTACAATTTTTTTATATCTATATAACAACCAAAACTTTTGAAACTTTTAAAGGACTATTTAGGTATATATAAAAATCATTATTACAAAGAAAAAAAAAATTAAAGATGTCGTTGAAGTTAGTCTCTTTAAAAAAAAACTTGGGCGGCGCGCGATGGTTTAGCTCTTAATAAAATAAAAATATTATAAACCCATAGAACAAAACGGATTTTTAATCATTATAAAGAAGAAAATTTTTTTGAAGAAATGGCACGTTGTTGAAATTTGTACTCCGAAAATTTCTATTTTTTAACCACGGTATGCATGTAAAAAAAATAAAAATATACAACCCAAAATTTTTATATTTCGTCCTGCGATAGCTGTTAGTGTATTAAATAAAATATATTAATATTTGAAACGAATCGAATAGTTTTTCTTTTTCCCCGCGCGCCATGCGGAAAATAAGTAGTTTTGAGATAAACACGTTTAAAATTTTAGTCAAGGAAATTCTCAAGAAAATTAGATTTTAACGTAATAATTACGATTAATCAGACATTCCAGAACCATGTAGTAGTCCTTTCAATTTCTTCAGTTTTTGCAGCTCTCGAAACTAAAATATTTCCCTTTACTACTACTCAGGTAAAGAAACCGAAGAAGTTGCGTTCCACCGATGAATTACTCACGGGGGCGACCGGCTACGACTACTCGACTACCTGCTTTGGCACTGACCTTTTAAATAGGTTTTACAACATGAAATACTGAAAATATCAATACCAAATTTTAACTGTATATTTTTAAAAATACTATACTTCTAGACCACCGGGTTTCCTTAACGTCATAGTTTACAACGATTGTTCGTAATTGCTTATTATTGTAGCTGAGGCAATGTCATATTGTCAAAATATTTAAGCATTACACTGTCTTCTTTTTACCCGACTGTCAAGGAAGGGTTATTTGTTAGGTAGGTTTTTCTGTAACAAGAACGACAAGTAGGAGCAGTGAAAAGTTTGAAATGAAACGACGTGCAGTTTTCCGTATGATTTTTGACTTCAACTCTGAACACGAGACAGTAATTAAAACGAACTAAAAAATGACATGTGCTATTCTAAATTTAAACTCATAAAGTTTTAGTTTAAATCTACAAATTCAAACAACTGAAGCATCTCAGCTGATATATTTAAATGTGGTATAAATAGTAATATCGTTGAACAGATCTCTGTAGATAATCATTGACAGCCAGCTATAAATTTCTTCTATATAAGCGGAAAATTGGATTACTAACTTCAACAGTGTGGACGACAGATTAGATAGAATTAGTTAACCTACAGCATACAGGGACGGTTGTCACTGAGATCCCATAAAATTGCGATTATATCGACTCAACGATTGGAAGTGTGCCCGGAGTGTAATCTACAGCCCGTCTGACCTAGAGACCTGAACCTACTTCCACTATCTAAGGCAGATATAGGCTAAGATAGTGGATGAGAGTTTTACCTTTGGCTTTTTGTCGTCTTTAATGTCTTGAGTAATATAGATTAAAGAGGAAATTATTGTCATTCTAGATTTCAAATGAATAATTTTTGTTTTTATTCTATGAATTAGAATTAGAAGTGCTGTTATGTTATTTAAAAGTTATTTCAATTATCATAATTTATTTTAAAATTATCAGATATACACGTGTATTTCAATTTTAATAAACAACAAATAGAAAATACGGTCATTATATGCATTTATATTTAAAAATTGTAAAAGTACTAAAGCTTCTTGAAAGATAAACCAAAGGGAGTCGTGTGAAGCGTGAACGTGGAATCATGCGGGTTTAGGGATAATTAATTATTTCTCCGGGGAAAAAGTCACAGATAGCGGACAGAAGCGGTTTTCATTCCGAAATGAAGTTTTGAATTTTATTTTACATTAAATTTTTTACATGATTAAATAGTTTCGAGGTTTCATTTTAACTTTTACTTTTGTTAATTATTTTTTAACAACTTACTCGTGTTTAAATTATTATTTTTGCTTTAGGTGAAAGATGGACACAAAATGATTTAGAAGTATTTTTAATGAGAATATAAAGAAAAGTTAGAAATAAAAAAGGGGATCTAAATTAAAAACTAAGTATAATGTTAGGTTATTTGTTATTTAATAAATTTAAATCATCCAATAGAATGTCATTTGACAAAAAACAACACCTATAACGAAATTCTGCGGTAACATAATATATAAGTCCATACTTAATGTTATCCCTCGTATATCACTTCACCTGTTTATACTTAGGGACTTAGCAACAACATACAATAATAATTGACCCAGATATGTTGCTAAGCTGAACTAGTCTGTGAAAGTGTATTTAAGGCATCTTTTCGTATATAGATAGAGGTATGAAACCTCGCCCGAAGCTGTCCTCTGATACAGTGGACAAATTAATTTTTAAAGATATATAGGTATATGTTAAGATTTAATTTATTAATTGTTACCAAAATCTTTCAATTTGAAAATAAATTCAAAACATTTTAAGAATTGCTTATCTTATCACGATTCAAATATTGTCCGACATCTTTACAAATGATTTCCAGCATACAATTGGGGTTTTTAGATTGTCAGGTAATAATTTAAGTAAAAAATAAGAGAGTGAGTTGGTTTACTTATAAAGTAATTTATTTCGAGGCTAGCTGAAAGGAACCTAAATGAAAAAAGTCTTTTCTGTTGATGTATTACACTCAATCAGCTAAGTTCTGGATTTCCCTAAAGGACTGTTGCTTCGATATGGGCTCGGGTTAAAAATTTATTTTTAATTTCGATTCCGTATTTCCAAGAACCTTAGTATCAAATGTAAAGTTTACCTGTATCTTATAAAAACTACCTATCTAACGAGTTTTATGTAATTTTAATTAAGTAAGCATATTGAAAAAAAAAAACTATTTAACACTTACATGAATTGTAATGTAATATACCACACAAGTTATAAATGAATCGCAAAACATGTGGCTAAACGCAATACTCGAGAACTGCTGGACAAGCTATTTTTATTTACTTACCTATGTTTTGTCTAGAAAATTGTAGAATTTTAGAAAACGTAGCGATTATTTGAAGTTTATGCGTTTGGCAGTTCGCTAGACAGGACAACGTCTGCTGGGTTAGCTGGTGTTTAATAATATTTTACTAGTTGGTCGCCCAGTGGTCGAAATTCGATCATAATTAATTTAAGCAATTAGTTCGAATATTATTAAAATTTACCAATAAAACGTTCATTTCAAATTTTTTGTTCATGATATTTATCGTTAAAGTTAATATAACCTTTCTTTGAAGGTTAATTTCGTAGAAATTGTTATACAGAACAAAGATTTCTTCATGAATTTTAGAGTATGTTGACATAAGACTAACGTACAATCACTCAAATTAGGTATAATATATGAAATACAAAAAACAGTAGGTATTTTAGGATGTGTTATACATATTCAAGTGAAGTAGGTAGATGTGTGTATTTCAAGTAAAAGATAATGTGTTTGCTCAGCAATATATTTTCCGGATCGTTGATTCCATCTCTCACAACGCTTGGATAATGTGCGTGTTACGTTCTCTATACGCACAACAATTATTCGTATTTATGTTAATATTTGTTTCTGGCTTCACGTCTTTGAGAACCTTCCCACCGTGACTTGGTGAACACGTAAGGCTGTCGATCACGTTTAGATAATTTATGCATCACCCCGTTGAAGAGCAACGTAATGGATTAAGCTTCTACTTTTCTTGTGTTTATTTTAAGATATATTAGAGTTTTCATATCAACCTAATGACACATTTTAATGAATTTTGACGTAAATATGGATTAGACGTCAAAAATATATCGGTTTGTTGTAATCTTTGTCATGAAAATAAAACATAAATGAGCGAGTCATATGTGATAAATTGTTATATTGAGCATATCGTTACGCAACATACTGATATTAAAAATTTTATTTATGTTTTAGGTAAAAAATGTGAGTTTGTGTGAGCGTTTTAATAAATCATCTCATAAGAGGTACCATGTGCAAAGAAGAGGATTCTTTAAAAAATGATGTCACAAATATGGATAAGCTCTAAACTTATACATATCATAATATATTATAAATAAACACGTCTTCGTGTATATATAATATACTCAGATATGTATATTATTTATTTACTTACACTTTTTTGCACACCAACACAAAGTATGAAAAAAATTAAATTGAGTAAACAAAAATAATCAAGTTGCATTAGTTGCAACAGTAGGGCTTACTGTTACGCTGTGTTTTCTTCCAGGCAACCATTGAGCAGAGATTAGGGTTCTTAGTAGAGGAAGAGGCGCAACATATTATGCACACATACACTTAAATACCTACATAAACACATAAATAACTTTATAAAAAAGAAAAAAGTGTGTTAAATACAAACAGAAATAAGAAAAAATTCACAAAAAAAAATAAGATGACAAATACGTAGCTTATATAGTTTCTATAATTGTAATACTTTATATTTATTTTAAAATGTATGTGTCAAAATCAATTTCTAATTTTGATTTTCATAGAAATTTACTGGTTAGGATTAATTAATGTTAACATTAATAATAAAGTAACATTTAATAATGTTTCATCATGAATGAACGTAACGTAATTTCAATCAAATAACTATATTCACATAAAATAGTACTATGTATTTTGTAAGAGCCCATAAGTACGTATTTATAAACCTATATGTAATAACGATAAGACAGCTTGTTGAGTATCTTTCTTATTGCTATGTTAATATTTTTGGTGTCCGTAAAAGAGTATAAATAAAAAGAACAAATAATTTTCATCTACCAAACCGCAATTGATTCTTTATTACTCTCAATACATGGTCGAATTACCATCAAAACCTCCTAATAGAGGTCTTTGCCCAGTAGAGGAATGTTTACAGGCCGATCCATTCATACAATATTTTTAAACACGAAAGATGACATAGCTATTGATTTGACGTGGTTGTTACTGTAACGCTGAAGTTTTCTAAGAGTAATGATTAATACTACGGATATGACGCTGCAAAAATATATGAAATATAATAAACGATGCTTGTCGATATCGGCTAATTGTGTAAATTTTTGGTTGGCGTCTTTCTACCGGGATTTGACAAATGATGAATTTATTGAAAGAGAGTGAGTATAAGGTAATAAAAAATAGCAGATTGTATACTCGTGCGTCAATAGGAAGCGTAGTTTAGGTGTCGGATACAAAGAGTGTTGCTGTTTCCACGCTATGGCTTTCATTATTAATATGTAGGTTTATTCACGACATAAGAGATAGCCAGTTGAATAAATCGTACCAATTTAATACAACGGTTTTGATTTTTTTTATTCTTTCTGTTTTTACCACTAATTTTTATATTTAATTTGGTTAAAATATGTTATTAAATTTAAAATAGTTGCACATCGTCTTGTTCTATACTCAAAATATTATTATACTCATAATATTATTAATACCATCTCCTCTGCCCCTAGGTTGCCTGGAAGAGATCGCTTTTTAAACGGTTTTATTTAGCTCACCCCGTTTGTTTTATTTATTTTTTATTATTCTTGGGTCAAATTTAGTAATTCAAATTTCACCCTCTTCCTGTCAACCGATTAATCTGAAGTTTTGTATACACTTTGGATTTTGGTGACAATACAATTATGTTTATTCATTATCATTATAAATTCAAGATGGCCGCCGCTACAAAATGGCGGATAATTTATGTTTTATTAATCCCATCAATATGGGTATCAAATGAAAGGGCTCAACAAGCAGAATATAATATACTATAAAAAATTGAAATCCAAGATGGCGGCCGCTACAAAATGGCGGATAACGTAGGTTTTATCAATCCCATCAATATGGGTATCAAATGAAAGGGCTCAACAAGCAGAATACAATATACTATAAAAAATTGAAATACAAGATGGCGGCCGCTACAAAATGGCGGATAACGTAGGTTTTATCGATCCCATCAATATGGGTATCAAATGAAATTGCTCAACCAGTATAATCAATGTACTATATAAAATTAAAATCCAAGATGGCGGCCTCTACAAAATGGCGGATAACTTAGGTTTTATCAATCCCATCAACATGGGTATCAAATGAAAGGTCTCAACAAGTAGAATACAATTTACTATGCAAAATTGAAATCTAAGCTGGCCGCCGCTACCAAATGTCTGATAACAATTTTTTATCAATCCCACCAATATGGGTATCAAATAAAAGGGCTTGACAAGAAGAATACAGTGCACTATACAACCTCAATATTTAAGATGGGCCTTGCAATAATGAAGCACTAAATGAATTAAACAGAATGCGAAATAAAAACTAAAAACTAGAAAATAAAAATAGGTAAAAAACTTTTTAAGTTAAACGGTTTTATGTTAAACATACATTGCAATGTTTAAGATAAATGTACTAAAAACCAAAAAATAATAAAATAGATACAGTCGTGGGAATTATAAACATATGCATAGACTAGACTAAAATAAAACCGTGGGGCACGTCAATTGTCTACAAATTATCGACTTAATGTGCGATAGAAGAATCGTTTAATTTGTCGTTAAAATAGGCAGTTGGCCCGCAGACGGTGAGGAAATTACTTACTATTTTCTTGCTCATGGAAATTCCAATAGTTATACACTCCATGTAAATAAAAGAGATGTTTCAACTAGTTTATCGTTGGACATTCACACTGCTGGCTGGCGAGGAATCGTTTCACTGCTCGTAGTTTGTCTTTAATCGACAAAACATATGATAAAAGTACTACTCGTTCACCACTATGAAACCCTAAAACTCGCTTATAATCGAGCTTGCTAGCTTGTTTCCACATTCTAGCCCTACTTATCACACGTCCATCGTTGTCGGTTGAACAACTGCCTAATTATAGTGTAACATTACAAAACAAACATTTTAATCAACGATTGTAGACAATTGACGTGCCCCACGGTTTTATTTTAGTCTAGTCTATGCATATGTTTATAATTCCCACGACTGTATCTATTTTATTATTTTTTGGTTTTTAGTACATTTATCTTAAACATTGCAATGTATGTTTAACATTAAACCGTTTAACTTAAAAAGTTTTTTTACCTATTTTTATTAGCGATAAGGCCGCCCTTTGTGCCTGATGATACTCTGTTTAAGTCCATAATATGTATTATTTCTGTTTTGGTGTACAATAAAGTGTATTGTTATGTTATGTTATGATAAGCATGATTTAAGTTCACTTTGGGTAAAACCTGGTCAGCTAACATGAGCTATTTTAATAGCCGTTTTATCAAAACATTAATTTTATTGATGTTAATTTTATAATTCATTGTTTTTTTTCCTTTAATTACTAAACATTACATATTACGACGTTAACATGCGGAATACTCAAACTAAAGCTTTTTGTGACGATAATAGGTACTGTGTAATACTGCAAGATGATAAAAGTATCGACGTATTTTTAATTAACTTTTTTACATAATTCCAACTCACTAATTTTATCGTTTTTTATTACGGTCAAAAAACGAGGGACATTTTGCAAGCCAGTTTGAAGCGTTTAATTTCCGGGATGTTGAGAAAATGTTCAAAGAAACCTACTTGATTTAAAAAGTAAAAAACCTTTTCAATTGATACTCGTCATCACAGTATACCCAAGAGACATAATTAAAAACTCTATTTATATATGCTTCGTGTACATAAAAGATGTAAAACAAAATGGGCTAATTCAGTTATTTTATTTCATTAAATTCTTAGCGGGTTTGTATGAGAATTATATAATTTTTAATCAGCAGAAACTGTAATAAATTTAGAACATTGTAAATGCTTTTTTGACATAATAATAATAAACTGAAATAAGCGTCATTATACCTTTTAATCAACTTCAAAAATGGAGGACGTTTCTCAGTTATATATATATATATATATATATATATATATATATATATATATATATATATATATATATTCTAGCTGTGCCTGCGACTTCGTCCGCATTTAATTTAACAAAAAAGCTATTGTTCAGTTCGTAGAGTTATAAAATAAACAAATCTCTAAAATAAGTAACCTAACTTACTCCTTACTACATCAGCTGTCAGAGAAAGTCCCGTCAAAACCGGTCCCACCGTTTCAGAGATTATCCGGAACAAACAGACAGATAGACAAAAATTAAAAAAAATGTTATTTTGGTATATGTATCGTGTATATATCCATATGCTTATAGTAAAAAGCGGCTATTTTAATATTACAAACAAACACTCAAATTTTTAATTTGTATAGATTTTTAATGTAAGTGCACGAATAACTTTGTTGTTTATGAAACGATTTTGATAATTCATTTTTTGATGCAAAGAAGATATCCCAAGGGTGGTAAAATGATAAAAAAATCAGGATCTGATAATGGCATTCCAGAGAACTCGAGGGGAACCTTCGAAAATCGTAGTGAAGACTAGTGCGTTTGTTATTTTTTTTTCGTCTACTTACGTTGTATTACGAATACTTGTCGATGTAATTGAAGTCGGTTTTTTTCGTTTGCTAGCAAACACAATTATGTTATTGTTATATTTTTTGAAAGTTAGTTCATACAAGAGCAACATTGATGATCACAGTGTACCATTCAATATCTAAACTATTCTATCGTTACAAATAAACAAAGAAATATAAAACTATAATGTAATCAGCAAAACAGAATTGTTATTAGGACTGAAAAATACTATTTTGTAAAATGAAAGGACTCTTAACAAGTAACTATGTTAAATTACGTTAGCTGTAATGTAAAATAAACAATTATCATTTTAATTGTAATAACACTTCGGGCCAAGCAAAACCGAAGTACCTGACATTTTTCATTCATAGTCGCTCAGGTGTTAGAGCTTAATTGTGTTACAAACGAACAAAAACTTGCTTACAGCATTCTGCTTTTATCTCGAGTTCAGTTTTAAAAGAGATGTCCGTGTGTTTACTTTTTATGGCATTTTTAATATAGTTTCATAAGCAGTAGGTTTTTGGTAAAAGAATTTTTCTCCCTTTGAAGTATTTTTATTTATACTTTTAATATTTTTCATGTAGATATGTAGTAACTTATTTTATATACTAACGTATGTACTAACTATTCTATTATTCGTAAGATATATGATAACTTTTTTTCAGGCTATTGTAGAGATGTAAAATTTTATGAAAATCTTTTTGTACATAAATATACTTTTTAAATCCGATAATTTAAGCCGATAATTTTTGATATAAAAAAAAACTTTAAAAAAATAATTTACGGCTGATTTGAAGTCAGGAAGTGGGAAGGGAGGAGATTTTAAGGTTGGAAACAGTTTATCACGATATTCTGCAAAACTACGAGTCAAATCGAAAAAAAATAAATAATGCCAGAGTTGTAGGTAGTAAAAAGATCTACAACTATTGTGTTTGCACTTTTTTCACATAAAATCAGAATTTTTACGTCGGGATCAACCCCAGCGTGATTGAGTGTTTATATAAAAATCAAATTGCCAATCGATCGGCACTAAATGATCGAAAGAATAGAAAGACCACATTGACGCGGGTTTCGGAAAAAGTCTGAAACATCTCTTAATACTCTGTGGAGCAGGTTGGCGGACTTAGGTTCGTCTCCTTAAATCTCTTCTTTTTGGAGGAACATTTATATTCTCTTATAAGAACATTGTCTCTCTATAAGAATATTATCTGCTGTATGGTTACGGCAGTAAATAATATATCTCCCCCCTCTCTTCCCTTGGGTGTCATAAGAGGCGACTAAGGGAGAACACAGTTCTACTACCACCTTGGACTTAAAAAAGCGGACCGATGGCGGGATACCATCCAACTGTTGAAGACGGGCAGCAGCTAATTTACATATACCATTATTTTTTACCGATTTTTTAGTTCAATAACAATATAACATAACTTTTATCACTCCTGAATAGTGTAGCTTTCTGTTAGTGAAAGAATTTTCACGATCGGATCAGTGTTTCCAAAGATTACCCCCTGCAAACAAACAAAGTTAGGAACTTTACCTCTTTATAATACTAGTAATAGCTGGCCCCGCAAACATTCTTTTCTTATATATGTTATTAAACCCCCCCCCCCGCCGCTTAATCCTCCCCCCCTTATAACTTAGCTGTATGAAAAATAGATGTTGGCCGATTCTCAGACCTACCCGAATTGCACACAAAATTTCATAAAAATCAGTCCAGCCGTTTTGAACGAGCATTGTAACTAGCATTGTGACACGAGAATTTTACATATAAGATTTTTCACTGAACTTTTTGTTCAATTATAATAAAATATAGCCTAAGTCACCTCTGAATAGCTATAGTAGCTTTCTGTTAGTGAAAGAATATTCATGATCGGATCAGTATTTGAGAAAATGACCCCCCTACAAACAAACGAAGTTAGAAACTTTACCTCTTTATAATATTAGTATAGATTATAAATTTTATTATTCAGGTATAATTAAAAATAAAGAAACTGCTTAGTATCGTATCGATAAATTAAATACATAGACAATTTTGTCTAGTCATCTGATTGGCGTGGTACAATTCAGGGCTTGAGAGCCATTGATATCCGGTCTGAAGATCGGATATTACGGTGTAACGCTTGCATAAGCAGCAACTTCAAGAACTTGTCAAGAAAGAGGTCACCGTAGCACATTTCTAATCATCTACTCGTTGAGTTTTATACCCAAGTTTGGACGGATTTTTATGATTTCTTATTTTATCTTGAATGCGATATTAATGATTCTTTCTACTTTTGTTTCATTATAATAGTAACCATTTTTTTTGATTTCCTAATTTTATGAATGTCTCATTTTAATATTAAGAGTCAAGTACCTTAAAGTAATAAGAATTTGTGTAGAAGAGAAGATAGTAGATTTCAACTCAAAATCAAAATCAGCTTTGTTCAAATAGGCTCCAAGAGCACTTTCGAATCGTCATTTTACAAATTAAAACTTTAAAAATAAATTGTTATATTTGTTGAAGTAAAGCTACCACCGATTCGGAATGTTGATACCGCAGAGAAAAATCGGCAAGAAACTCCGCAGTTAGTCTTTTGAAAAATAATATATAAACTGTGTTTTAGTACAAAATTAGTAACATGTTGCATACACCGTCACTAAGTCTTCACATCTCTATCAACTATGTAATCATGCACCGAGTAATAAGCTTTATCTTTTATTTATTTTTATTAATAACTTTAAATTTATGTTGAGAAATTCCAAATTCTTTGTAGGATTTTATTATAAATCCGAATACCATAACCCAGAAAGGAAACTTGGAGTTACAATTTTGTTATTCCTTTTCGTGTTTGTAATGCGACTATTACTATTTAACTTCTATAATATAAAAATGATTCGCTGAATGTGTTGCTAAGCGCAAAACTCGAGAACGGTTGGACCGATTTCGCTGATTCTTTTTTTTTAAATATTCCTTGAAGTACGTGGATGGTTCTTACGGAGAGAAAAATTCGAATAATTTCCGTGAAAACCCTAAAAACAGCCCTTTTCTTTTTCCCATACAAACGTTCTCTAACTAAAATGTAGAGTCAATTTGAACTTTATTACTATTCAATAAAGTTCATGTTAAATAATATATTAGGGTGCATTTTACTAAGTTATTAATGATTAAATTGATCTTTTTCGTAGACTGCATTTTAATTTAATTTACATACAGTAAAAATGGTACTAACTAGCTATTTCACATTACTTATTATATTGTTGCGGGGAACAATGGAAAATTACCGTTTTTAATCTATCGACTCCAAATTTGGTACGAATCTCCAATATGTTATGTAGAAATGATCGATGAGCGGATTTTAGGATACCTCACGCCCAATAAGGATTACGGGGGTGGGCGTTAACAATGAAAATTTGAAATGTATGTAACTCCGAAACTACTGAACCAATTTTTATCAAATTTTTTAAACATCTGTAATATGGTCCAACTTGGGAGATAGGGTAGTTTTTATCTCAATCGGACCCGATAGGTGGCGCTGCTATTGGTATGTAACTCCGAAACTACTGAACCAATTTTTATCAAATTTTGTAAGCATCTGTGATTTTGTAAAACTGGGAAGATATGGTAGTTTTTATCTCAATTGGACCGGTAGGTGGCGCTGCTATCGGTATGTAAGCTATCAAATTTGGTTGATAGCTGTTTTCCGGGCAGGACAACGGCTGCCGGGTCCGCTAGTACTATGATAATAATAAATATTTATTATTATTATTTATTATTGTTATAAATATACTGCGACGCAATTGTTAATACATCTACCTTTTGAAAACATCCCGTAGGGAGACTCGAGCTCCAAGATCGTAAATGCCGCGAATAGCCCTTTTTTGCAAGATAAATATAGTCTCAATATCTGCAGCATTACCCCACAGTAACAGGCCGTAAAACATAACACTATGGAAATAGCTAAAATATATTAAGCCTGCAGTTGCAACGTCGGTCAGTTGTCGTACTTTTCTAACTGTGAATGTTACGGAGCTGAGTCTACATTCAAGGATTACAAATGGGAATTCCACTGAAGTTTTGAGTCCAAATGTATCCCTAAGAAAACTGTAGTATCATTGACAATAAGGCTCTCGTTATTTATTATAAAATTATAATTTGGATGCTTAACATTAGGTAACGAAAATACAACGCACTTGGTTTTTTTTGCGTTCAAAACCAACTGGTGGTCAAAACTGATGGTAATGATCTATAATCTCGGTTATTTTGAAATTTATAAGATACTGGAATATATTAGCGCAGTATATTCTTAAATCATAATGAGATATAAGAAATATGAAGTATTAAATTTCTAGAAAACAGTATTTTAACCATATTTTAGAGATGTGCGTGCGGTTCATCGCCGAATCATAAATTATCACGAAGATATTTCTCTTTGTAATTTATATTACGTAATAAAAATATGGAAAAAAATAAATTTCATTAATTTGACCCTTTAAAAAGGATATTTCAAAATATAAATATTTAAAGATTTATTAACCACTCATTAGGTCACAACTATCATAAGGAGTAAATAAGTGTCATATACCTATCATAAGTGTGAAAGAAATGATTTTAAGCAAAAAAAAATATTTATTATTGAAATTAATTGCTTCGTACCATTGTAAAACTAGAAGTACTGCTAGGTTAAGCTAAATCTTAATATAAAAGAGTGTTCCAGAAGTATCAATTTTGGACCATTTTACATTCCTGATATAATTATATTAACAATCTTCTTCATTGCGTAAATCGTATTTATGACATTATATGTTTCATTTGTTGGTGAGATGATTATATCAGAGAACATAAAGAGTAAAGCGTTCTTTGTTGTCAAGTTTTGTTGTATTTTTTTTTTTCAAAAATCATTAAAATTCCCTTCCTAAAGTGCCACAGACCGTTTCATGGGTTTTATTTCGATAAAACTTAATAACTCAAGAAACTAACTAGTTCACGGGCTCAACATCCTAAAATGGAGTTGGAAATATAAATTGAGGCCTGTAAAAGATGGGTAATTACACACTTATAATAAACTCTCAGCCGTCACGAACAATTCCCTTTTCTTGAAATAATTAACGAGGCAAATTATTAAGTTCAATGACGACCTTCTAACGATCACAATTTACCAGTCACTTACAGGAGTTTAACTGTGCTATCTGAATTATTGATTTTTGAATATACTTTACAAAAACTTTAAGATAACTGTACACTATCATATTCTATTTCTGATACAAAAACTTAATTATTAAAGTAATAACAATTTAGTAGTGTAAAAAGTACGTCGATTTTTTATCAGTCGTATTGAGATTTTCCTAACAGAAATGCTTTAATATCAATAAATGAACTACGAACTAAAATCGTGCAGCTAGCTAGTAGCTATTTATCCAAAATTATAGTTATATTTCAGTGGATCGAATGTTAAATGGTAGGTTGACTAACCGTATACTCGTATTATAAATCCTGTCACTAAGAAACGGTAGATGTTTGTTTCTCTTTTCTGTTAACTTTTCTGTTGCCAATAAATGAAATTATTTCAATTGTTAACGTTATGACGTTGAATTATTTAATTTTATCACTATTTGTGCCAAAAGGTAGAAGAATAAATAAAAGTATATAGATGAATATAAATAGAAAGAAGAATCTATGCTAATAGCTTTTAGCGATCTCAAGACGATCCAGTATATTCGTGACAACTTTTAACTTTATGCAGGCACCCATATATATGTAAGACAAAATTAAAACAATCACAGAAAATTATTTGTTAATTCTGCCCGCATTATAAATTTAATAGTGTATAATAAAAATTTAATTTAAAACACTTAGCTAAAATATCGGGGTTCGTAGGTTTATTAAATGCCTTAGTGAATTAATGCCTATAGGAAAAAATAAATACCTATAAAAATTTATGACTTGTCTATTATCTTTTTATTTTATTAACACTAAAATCAAAATTCCAAATCATCATTACAGCCTATACAGTCCACTGCTGGACATAGGCCTCCACAAGTTTACGCCAAAAATAACGTAAACTCATGTGTTTTGCCCATAGTCACCACGCTGGGCAGGCGGGTTGGTGACCGCAGTACTGGCTTTGTCGCACCGAAGACGCTGCTGCCCGTCTTCGGCCTGTGTATTTCAAAGCCAGCAGTTGGATGGTTATCCCGCCATCGGTCGGCTTCTTAAGTTCCAAGGTGGTTGTGGAACCTTGTTATCCCTTAGTCGCCTCTTACGACACCCACGGGAAGAGAGGGGGTGGCTAAATTCTTTAGTGCCGTAGCCACACAAAATCCAAATAAAATTACGAAATAAACGAAACACTTTTTGTTTTCATTTGTTAGGCTTTCGAACTTAATGGAAATAAAATAAAAAGTACAAAGCCTCAAATATATTTACCATATATTAATACCTTTTACAGATAAATTTATTCTCACAAGTTGACCGTAATCCGAGTTAAGGTGTTAAATCTGAAATAAAAAAAACTGTGTGACACGATATCTAATAAATACGAATAAGCCTAATGGCTTACATTCGCGGAAAAAAGATCTCACCAGTTTGAAATGTATTTAAATTTTTTCGCAAAAATTAAATTTATTATTGAAGTTGAACTTCTTTAGAATCGTTGTGATTGAAACTCGATAAAACGAAATGGCGTTATAATAAAGAAACAAACATATCAATGTAAAGAAGAGAAAGAGATAGAATACAGCTAAAATACGGATGCCTAAAAAAAGTAGAGCGAGCTTCAACAATAATGTAACTATAACCTTAAAAACGGACGCCCACCTATCTGACATCTCTACATGACAATTTATACAAACTCAAGATAGGTCACCAATTACTTGTAACTCCATTGGTAAAACTTTTCCACCCCCCAACAATGGTCCGAATCAAATATTATATTGTTGTACAAAAAAGGTATATGGAAATGGGCTGGACATGTATCTAGATTAATTGACGAAAGATGGATGAAACGAGTTACAGAGTGGACAGGTTCGCAAGGCTACAGAAGAGTAGCAAGACCACTTGCGAGATGGGCTGATGACTTAACACACACCGCAGGCCGGGACTGGCTAGACATAGCTAAAGATAGAGACACGTGGCATTCTCGGGAGGAGGCCTTTACCTGAGAGGCGTTCTTGCATCTCAACTATATATTTCCAAATTTATTAATCTGACTTTTATTTGCACTATTTGATATTTATTTTAAATGGAGTTATTAGCTTTATTGACAATTATGAGTGTAATGTAAAATACCTTGACAAATATTAAACAGTCAGTCAGTCAGACAAATATTATACATTAAAATGATGTTAAAAAAAATCAATTATTAATTTTTTTTATAACAATAGTTGATTATTAATTTGTCATTATCTTATAGTTTATTTAATTTTAGTCTGATAATGTTATTACATTTTTTCAACAATTTTAATGCATTAATTTTAGTCAAAAAATCTGTAATGAAATGACGCAAGAAATAAAAGGCTTTTTTATTATAGACGCATGCAACATCAGGGGCACCGCAAACGCGGTGATGATCCTATCCTCGACCTTCCCCAGGAGCTCTTCACCACAGGAACACAATACTCTTTGAGTGCAGTATTGTTTAGGTGTGATCTTATGTAAGGTTGAGGTACTTTCCCCTGCAGCCTGCTCCAGATTTTGAGCACAATATTTCCTGCTATGCTACCTCGAAAAATTCTGAAATTAGTTCCTTTAAATAAACAAAGACTATAATAAGTACTATGTTACTACAAAGAAAAAAAAATTAAAATATTTTTTTTTTAGGAATGTCAAAGCTATAAATATTTATTGGCAAAGGAGCAGCCAATAAAATGAGAAGTACAAAATATGTATCTAATATGCGATATCGTATTTTCCTTTTGCAACAGCCTATAAGGCTTTTCTATTAGCATTTTTATGGCTTCTTGAGGCTGTCGTTACCCCAAGATGGCGGTAAATGTAAAATTGCGAAGCGTCATTTTTAACGGTTTTTTTTTTGTATAATCTTAAGTAAAGTTTGACATGTGTACATTTTTTATAAAAGTGTAAATACACATACACGTAAATATACAAAAGGTTGAAATCAATATATACATGTATATAAAAAAAACCCTTTTTCTAATTTATATTAAAATATTAATTCAAACTCGTACCTCAATTTACAAAATTTTAAATGGTCGGAATTACTAATGAAAATACGTTTACTTGCCTTAGATTTAAACTTTCTTAGAATCACCATCTTAATTGCAACATTCCGTTAAATCCACAAATAAATTTAGGAACAAATTTACAGGATATTTATTTTGCTTGAGGAATATTTATTTAAGTACGGAATTAAAATATTTCGAATTTTAAAGAACTAAATAAAATTAAAAAAAAAAACGTGTTCACAGAAAAAAATGCCGTTCGTATATATTCAGTTTTTTAATGTCAATAAATCTTTGCCAAGCATTGTAATTAAAAGAAAACTGGCTTAACATGCAGACCGTCGATGATAAAACGATAAAAAAAATTGTCGAGTCACTTGTTATTTCTCACTACTTTATACCGACTTTCTGTGAGAGTTGTTTTATCGTTATAGTTGTTGATAAAGTTGCAGCATATTTCGGCCGAGCTACTTCACAACCTGTAGTCAATTATTTATTATTTAAAGTTACTTGCTGCCTCTTAACCGTGTATAAGTCAGCGATTCATTTGATTTAAGTTTGATTGTGAGGTAAGTTGACGATTTTCATGTGTAGTGATATTGAACAAGGTCAACGGTGGCAGTATCAGTCGCTGTTTACAGCAAACATTAGTATTTGTAAAATAATATTGTTTTTGATTTGGGTTTGTCATTTTGTTTCTCTTTGTGTCTTCCCACTTTGCCTCGGATTACCGATAAGCTATCAGTTTTTGTCTATTCAACATATAACCTTATTATGATAATAAATCAAGGCATAGGTATAGACTGGCCATCTCCTGAGAAGGAACGTTGTGAATTATGGTACAAAACTCATACTCTACATGAACATCATGAAGGTCTTCATAGTGAGACATTTTCATATTGAATCAGTTTAGTGAGACTGCTATATACGAAAATGAATAAATTATTAAAAGTAAATTTACGCCTCATAAAAGTATAATTATAAGTGTGTACTGTACTTTATGGCGGCAAAACACCCACATAAAACTTATAAGTTAAATATATCGAGTTCTTCACCCACGCTTTTATCTACATACGTTTGCTTTAATATACTGCTATATTCCTGTCAGTGGTAGTATAGTATTATATAACGTTAGGGTTATCTCCCCTAAAAGAGGAATCAGTGCTAAAAAAATTGTCTTCAGATTGTGCATTTCGATCAATTCATCATTTTCATTGATGCTGTAGTCACAAATACTTTTAAAAAAGTATAACTACACTTTATGCTCGTAATTGGATTAATTGTTGACGTCGAATATTAATCCAGAGACGTAGTTTTAGAGTACTTTTTAATTAATATAAAAAGGGAAAAAATAACGTGCAGTAGAATAAATTCTGTTTTGATCGTTATAATGTATCATTTTTCGGGTCTAATCGAAAACAGTTTAGGCTTCGATTCCTTAAATTTGACTCTACACAACATATAATCTAGCGAAGTGTTCGTCACATTTCACTAAAGTACGTTTAATATAACAATGTCACTCTCCGTTAGTATTTTATCAAGTGGAAATTCTTTCACTATCTTTCATTTACATTTTGAACTCAAATGTCATAAAAACACTTCATAAAGTAGCATTGATATAGAGACGGACTTCACCCGTGTGTGTTATGAATGAAAATTATTTCATATTTTTTGTTAGTATCTTAGAAAAATAATTGTGAAACAGTTGATTTAAAAAAAACCTGCCCAGGCTTTATTTAAAATTCACCTACGTTAAACGAATAAGTTTAAAGAATATACCTACCGACAGTATGAAGCCCTGTTGCCTTGTTTGTTATTTTCCTGTCATAACAATTAGGTTGGCAGGTATAAACAGGTATGTTAATATATGTAATTGTTCTAGCGACTTTCACCCACATGATTAACAAATAAATTTTACATCAAAGTGAGCGCTGTTTCGTTATGAATATGATGACATAGGGTTGTTTCTAGTAGTCTGGTTTGATTAGCGGTTGCCAAATAGAATATAGCCTAGCCAGGAATTTTCCAGCCAACTTTTTCGCGATTTACCTTTACCATACTAAAGAATATAATTATTTAATTTTATCAACTAAGCTAATGGGTGAAGATCACGTCTAGTTCATATCTTAGATTATTATGTAAGGAGATTAATTTTATTAAGATTTACTCAAAGGTGGAAAAAGGGTAAATTTTTTTTTAAAAATTACAACTGAGTCAGCAAACAAGCGTACAGCTCACTTGATGGTAAGTGATTACCGCAGCTCATAGACGCCTGCAATACTAGAAGCATCGCAAGCACGTGGCCGAACCTACCCACAGTCCCGTATAGGAGCTCGGGTCACCTTACTTACTCACCAAAGGACCACAACACTGTTTGAAAGCACTATTATTTAGCTGCGATCTTCTGTATGGTCGAGTTACTTCTCCAGTCGGGCTGCTCTAGATTTTGAGCAGAATATTTCCTTCTGTGCCCTATCTCAATAAATCCTGAAATTTGTCCCTGTAAATAAATAAATACTATCAGATTTATTATGTTACTATAACGTAGATTACAAAAAATGGGTTGTTTTTTTTATAACTTACTTGTAGGAATGTCATAGCTATAAATATTTATTAGAAGAGGAGCAGCCAATAAAATTAAAGATACAATATATGTGTCTAATACTTGGTATTGTATTTTCCTTTGTAACCTATATTCCTTTAGATATTTCTTGCTTTTTTCTAACTCAGTAGA
Organism: Melitaea cinxia; assembly: GCF_905220565.1. Classification (NCBI taxonomy): domain Eukaryota; kingdom Metazoa; phylum Arthropoda; class Insecta; order Lepidoptera; family Nymphalidae; genus Melitaea; species Melitaea cinxia. Next base: position 8,991,494 of record NC_059408.1, on the reverse strand, counting down.
CCTCAAAAATTTATTAATACACTGTAAATTAAAAATAATATATTAAATAATAATTGATAAATATATAGCGGCCCACTACTGCATAAAGTAATTACTAATTTCTTACCACGATTAAAGATCACTATCTGTTTGTTGTCTATATAGCAACCGGGAACGGCTATCTTGTCTTTTTCATTTTTTTTTTATCACTGCACAAATTTTAAAATATTTAATTCTTGGGTATTTTTTGTATTTAAAATATTTTTTTCCAACAATCGTAAAGATTTATTACGCTACGACGTACGAGTTACGTTATATTTTTATTAACACATCGTAACCAATAAATAATATCAAATTAATAATTTATTCTTTTTAAAACAATTAAGTTGCTTTGGTCGGTTTCTTTTTCGAAAAATCACATTATGTATTTTTAAAATTGTAAATACATTCTGTACTTTAAATATGCACTTTATGGAAAGCTAAAAGTGATTTGCGCAATGATAACGATAAACCTTTAAATAAAGTATACTTTGTAAATGCTATCGCAAGTTTTATTTATTTTTCAGGGATAATAATTTATTCCCCTAATATTAAAAAAGGCGTAGATATAGATAGATAGTAGAGTTTCATCATTTCTATGGAAATTATTTATTGCTTTTTCATTGGATATGTAAGAAATTCAGGCAACAACATGAATCAGTGTCACAGATTCTTAAATGTTTATCATTTTAGCTCAAGGCTTGCTTATGAATTGTTTCTTTCAAACTTCGAGGATAATATAATTCATTCGACGGATTCTAGCCTCTTATTTTCACGGAAAATGGGATTACCGGCCGAGATAATAAAGGGTTGGTGAAACGCGACAGAATGAATTGTATTGCGTGATGAATAAAGTAGAACAGACATCTCGACTTGAGTAAAATCCAATGTTTTATAGTCACATTTTTGAGATTTGTGAATCGCGATGGAACCATTAACGATTCTTCACTCGAATTAAGATTGAAGTCATTGTTTAACACTTGTTTTTGGATCTGTAGTATTGAACTTTTATTTACGAAGTATTTTCGTGTTTGTGTCGAATAATATACCTTTATGTATTTACATATTCATTAGGTTTTTATCGAGGTTTGACGCGTCAATATTTATGGCTACTGTTTTGCTACTGTGTCTTATTGTAAGATATTTTATAGCTTATCATACATCTGGATAGTGTAGCTTTTAAAAGTAATAGATAGATTCAATGTCGAAAGAGTTATTAAAATTTGTTTTGAGTTTCTGTTGAAAAATAAAGTGAGTGAAGAGGGGAACAAGCATATGAATTAAGAGTAAAAAAAGTTTTTTTGTTGTTACTTGTATATATATTATATGAATATAGTAATTTTATTCTAATTATATAAAATTTTGATCAATACGAGCGAAGCCGCAGGCAAAAGCAGTAAAAAAATTACTTTGTTTTAATTTTCAACCACTTCCTTTACTAAAATCGTCAAACAATTCACGTTTAAAAGTTTTTTAAGTCACTTCGTCTGCTTTCGTTTTATCTTCTCGTTTACGTACAACGTTTTTTCTATAGCTCTCTCTCGGGTCCTATTTTGTTAAGTATTACGGTAGTTTTTCTATTTTACTTCTGATTGTATGGTTTGTCTATTTCAATTTCAGTCTTTTCGTTGCGCAAATTATTTCCTTATAACGTGTAGCTATCTCTTTTCTGTTTATACTAGTCCAATTTTCAATTATTTATGTACTTTAAGTACATCATAACATAAGTATATTTATGTACATGAGTCTGTTTTTTAATTAAGGTTCACCGAAGCAAAGAAACAAAAAGCTTTGAATACCGCTTAGGTTTTCTAGTCATAGTTGATTTTAAAATTTTTTGAATGTATGATTTCGGCGACAACTTTTTATTTTAATTTTTATTAACTGATATCATAATTGCAGAATAATTTTTGTGCCGGTAAATATTATTTGAGATAATACAAAAGTTAACGAGATTCTATAAATTAAGCTAATAAACTGTGTTATTATAACGAAGATCCGCTTACATTAATTAGAAGATTTCGGCCGATTCACGTATAAACGATTTGTTAAATTGTGAGACATTTTGAAGTCATTCTTTGTCTTTTGAAATAAAATCACTGTAAGAGAACTCTTTATTCTATTGTTATCTTGTCAAAATGAAAAGGTACTATAAAATACTATTTTTTTTTATTAAGTTAACTTTTGTAGTAAATTTATACGTTGCTAATAAAATCTGTTTAAATCAATTTATTTTTAATATATTTAAGCACAAATAACAAAAGATCTATTATGTATTTTAAGGTTTGGAAGGGGTAGACCTAGGCGGACGTTCCGAGGCCAAATTAGGGACGTCTTGAAAAAAGGCCAGGTCAAGAGTACCCTAAACCGAAGAGCATGTATGGAGGGAATAATGAAAGTGGAAGAAGCGAAAGAAGTATGTAAGGATCGTAGCAAGTGGAAAGAAGTGGTCTCTGCCTACCCTACAGGAAACCACTTCTTTCCACTTGCTACGATCCTTACATACTTCTTTCGCTTCTTCCACTTTCATTATTCCCTCCATACATGCTCTTCGGTTTAGGGTACTCTTGACCTGGCCTTTTTTCAAGACGTCCCTAATTTGGCCTCGGAACGTCCGCCTAGGTCTACCCCTTCCAAACCTTCCATCCACACTCGCCTTATACACTTTTTTCGTCAATCGTTCTTTACTCATTCTCTCGACATGACCAAACCATCTGAGCATACCTTTCTCAATTTTTGTCACTACATCTTCTTTCAGACCACAACGTTTCCTTATCTCACTATTTCTTATCCTGTCACTCAGTTTAACTCCTATCATACTTCTTAATGCTCTCATCTCAACTGCATTTATTCTGCTTTCATGTTTCTTCTGCCATACCCATCTTTCACTTCCGTACCTGAGTGTCGAAACCAACACCCTCTCATGCACAGCCAAACTAGCCTTGTTAGACACCTCCCGACTGCTCATGAAGGAGTGCAAAGCTCCATTCACCCTGTTTCCTGCATTCACTCTTCTTTCAATATCACTCTCACACTTTTCATCTCTTGTAAACTTTGAACCCAGATACACAAACTCATTCACCTGTTCAATTTGTTCATCTCCAATCACGATATTGCAGTCTGTCACTGCCTCATCTCTTTCAAACACCATCACTTTCGTCTTCTTTACATTCATCTTCATTCCCTTTCTTACAAAAGCTCCACTCATATCAGTTACCATCTCCTGCAACTCCTCGGGCGAAGATGCAAGTAATACTTGATCATCAGCATAGAGAAGACATTTGACGAGTAACTCATTCATTCTCAACCCATTTTCATTCTCTTTTAAATCTGTCAAACAATTGTCCACGAATAGATTAAACAGCCACGGTGACACTCCACATCATTGTCTAACACCTTTTTCGAAATTAAACCACTGACATGACAGGTGAAAAATTATTTAAGTGAATAAAAGTAGTTTACAATAAATCTGTATTTCTTAATATTGTTAGCTTATTAAGAAAAAAGTAAACGAGGATCAAAAAATCGTACAATTAAAACAAAATTCATACAAGCAGTAAATACAGATACAATGAAAAAAAAAACAACGAAAAAATGTGTTTAATGATGTGGCAATAGATTATCGAACTCAAAAACTGGCACATAACTTTAAAAGCACTTCCTTTGTGAAGATTAATGCTTTAGACTCGAGAGTCATTAGTGGAGATGTTCCGTCTTTTTTACGATCATACAATTTCGATTAGCTTAGCTTTGTCATTGTGATAATTAATTTTTGTTAAATTTTTTAAGTTAAAGTTTTTTGACTCTTTGAAAATATAAAAGGGATAAAATGACGTTTTTTTTTTCTTTTTAACAGAAAACAAGTGTTATGTTTTTAGTTAATGTTGAAATAGCGAGAGTACTTCACACTACTTCAACACAGAGCGCGAGATTCGTAACAGAGCAATGCCGTCGGATCTTTGCCACACTAAAAATGATCTTTAACTACAGAAAATTACTGGGAACTTTATCATACATTTTATCATACATTTGTCGTTAAGCAGTTTTCGAGATTTCGTGACGAATGAATGACCTATCCGTTTTTCCAAATAAAATTTGAAATGACGAAGGAAACGCAAGATAGTTGCTACAATCTTGTATTAACTCAGAACAAAGTACTCGCAGTAGGTACATTAAAAATTTTTGTTATAGTTATTTATTTAAAAATGATATCAATCTACAATCTCGAAAATGAAGATTAACAGAATCGAAACAAAACAATCTACTTTTGGGGTGTGGCTACGGCAATAAAGAATATAGCCATCTCTTCCCCTGGGTGTCGTAAGAGGCGACTAAGGGATAACACAGTTCCACTACTACCTTGGAACTTATGAAGCCGAACGATGGCGGGATAACCATACAACAGCTGGCTTTAAAATACACAGGCCGAAGACGGATAGCAGCGTCTTCGGTGCGACAAAGCCAGCCCTGCGGTCACCAACCCGCCTGCCCAGCGTGGTGACTATGGGCAAAACACATGACTTCACGTTATTTTTTGGCGTAAACTTGTGGAGGCCAATGTCCAGCAGTGGACAGCGATAGACTGAGGTGATGATGATGGTGATGATGAATCTACTTTTAACTCTAAAACTTTAAAGCTACTTATACTATGAAGGTGATAAATAAGCGTATGGTAACACTTTATCATAAGCGGTTCCTGTAGCCTGCAACACTATGATGTTATTGACCCTTTTCATGACCTGACTCTAGAGCTCTAGCTACCTTAATAACAACAGGAATACAAGACTACTCGAGAGCAGTATTATTAAGCTGTGATCTTCTGTAAGATTTAAAGTACTACCCCAATTAGGCTGCTCCAAATTTCGAGCAAGATATATCCCGCTGCACACCACCCTAATAATCTAAATAAAAATATGATAAATTAAGAAAAAAGTTTAAAATCTATCAAACTTTTAACTGTTAACACATTCACTATCTATCGATAGTCAAATTGTTATTATTTTATTATTCTTATCGGCGATGGACTGTATATTTAGATATGCCTATGTATTACTTTTTAAAATCATTTATTGATTCAGTTTTACGTCTCAAAAACAGGTGTAATAAATATACATTATATTTATTTAAGTATTTGAGAAACATTAATAATTAAAAAATAAATATATGCACTTATAATGGTCAGTAATCGGGTCTCAAAATAAAAGTGGGTATTTGTAACTCTAAAAACACAAAATAAACATTTTGCAATCTACCTTTTAAGGAAAACGCACTTTCATACAAAATGTCAAGTCTTGTTTGTGTTTCATGTTCTAAACTACAGAAGTGATGGACTTCCACACTTACCTGTATACAATAAAGGTAATTCACCTTCTTTATGGGTAGAATTTCCGCAATTGCTAAAGTATGTATGTATATACATAATTTTTTGGATAGTAGCCTTAAAAAACAATGTTAAACAAACCCTTAACATTATAAGTAACGATTTTCCATATAAATTTTAATTTATTATTTCATCCCTGTAATGGTGAAATTTCCACAAACGCTGAAACAAGTATTTGCTTATTTTTAATTAAATGTAATTTTAATTATTTTACAAGTGACGGAATTTTCGTAAAAATTTTCAACCGCTATGTTTTCCTTTGAAGGGTAGAATTACAACAAACACTGAATTAATTTTAATATAACCCCTATTACACCCCCTTAAGTATATATGTCTACAAGCTATTAACTATCTCTCTATCAAATTTCAAGCTTGTAGTACAAAAATTGAAGAACTTTTGTACAAACTTGCGTGAGTCCTCAGACCTCTTTAATAAAGCCTTTCTCGAATGTCTACTAACTATAAACTACCTTTGTGTCAAATTCAAAGGTTTTAAAACAAAAAATTAAGAACTTTTATAAAATCTTTCGGGAGCCATTAAATTTCCTAATGCGGTCCTGTTGCAAAATGAGTTTTTAGTGAAGTTTAATAACTATTGACTATCTCTTACTTGACTATGTCACATGTCAAGCTTGTATCACAGAAAATAAAGAACTTTCATACATATTCAAAGTTATATTTGTTCGGGTGCTTACCACGCTTATTGTTTTGTTGAGATGCCTATATTTCGGCAATGTTTCAATGGCCATGATCACGGGGAGGAGTGACTTTCATACAAATTTGCGAGGACCCTTAGACCATCTATCGCAAAATCCGTTGTTAGGGGAGATTCACTGTCTATGAACCGCCTCCTATCAAATTTTATCTTTAAAGGTTAATGGGTTTTCGAGATTTCGTGACGTGTAATATCTATCGATATTATATAAATATATGTATTTAAAAACTAAATTTTTCTATTATTATTTATCAAATAAAAAAATTTAATATATATAAATAATAAATGTAATAAGGTGAATTGGTTTTATCGTGGGTGTGACCTTTTAGTGTATGTAGCAACTATTGTTCCAATAAAGGCGTGACAATCTCCGCCTCATGGAAATACCTGTCATCTAGTGTACTCCTCTAAAAGATTGACCTCAAAAAATTATCACCTACATATTTTATAAAACTAAAAACATATATCTATTGTATTTCTGTGCATTTTAAAATGTTTTCGGTGTTTGAAGTTGTTTAAGATATAAATTGAGTAATTTTTTGTTTGGTTTTCGATCTGATTGTTTATTCGCATTAACAAGTAAACGTCCCACGGCTAGGTAAAAGTCATATTGCAAAATAGAAGTGGCGTTGGAGCTTATTCACCACGTTGCTAATACTGCGAAGTTATCACGAGTTGCGATTACTATTAGATGTCTATAACAAGAATCGGAATCAACATCTTTACGTGCTCTACTAGACGAAACCGGAAACAAATTGTTCGTCCAACAACAAATATCTGTCCCAATCAGGAACAAAAGCCGCCACCAAGGCGTTAACGCAACTACTCGCACCACTATACCAAAACGATTGATCTACCAGTTACATATAAAACATTACTAAAACCAATAAAGTCAAATATCCATTAATTACGTCTATAAAACCAGATGCCTCTACTTAACCTATATTATCCTTAATAATAATAAATCCCGGCCGTAAAGTTTCATATTAGACGGCCGAGATGCGTCTTCATTATTTGGAAGTAAGGCCCGTCTGCTACTACAAGTATTAATATCCGTTTATTAAATAAATACAAACGAAACATACATCAGGAAAGAGAGTATTATACTAAGATAGATCAAATATTTTTGTGTGATAACATACATAATATATGTAATAAAGTTTGCAAATCAAGTAGGTAGATGTAGGTTAGGTTGAATAATAAGAATTTACATCTTATCGTAAATATTATTAATATTAAAAACAGTAAAGGAAAAATATTCTTAAGATATATCTATACAATAAAATGGTAGGAAAGTCAAAACTGTACATTGAATATTTTTTTTAAATAATACTATAATCTCCAATCGATACCGAAGCCAAATATATAGTTTTTAGAATTTTTGTCTATTTGTCAGCTTTTCTGTTTGTCTGTATGTATGCCCGGGATAAAATCAAAAAGTACTGCATGGACTAACTTCGAATTTGGCACGAATATTATTAAGAAGTTGTGTCAAAATATAAGCTACATATAATCACGCTATCACCTACGGGAAACGAGCAGTAAACCTTTATTTCTTCAACACATTCTGTAACAATGTGTAATCTAACAACGCATATTTGAGTGTTGTTGTTATTATGTTAATAACCATGCTATAAGCTATCTTCACACTACAAAAATCACGCAATATAAGTAATTTAAGCCGATAAACATAATTAAATGAATATAAGTAGTATCATCATTACATCATTACAGCCTATACAGTCCACTGCTGGACATAGGCCTCCACAAGTTTACGTCAAAAATAACGTGAACTCATGTGTTTTGCCCATAGTCACTACGCTGGGCAGGCGGGTTGGTGACCGCAGTACTGGCTTTGTCGCACCAAAGACGCTGCTGCCCGTCTTCGGCCTGTGTATTTCAAAGCCAGCAGTTGGATGGTTATCCCGCCATCGGTCGGCTTCTTAAGTTCCAAGATGGTTGTGGAATCTTGTTATCCCTTAGTCGCCTCTTACGACACCCACGGGAAGAGAGGGGGTGGCTAAATTCTTTAGTGCCGTAGCCACACAGCATAAGTAGTATCAAGACAATTTTAAAGTATCGTCATCTATGAGATTTCAAAAACATCATCATCAATCCCTTTTTGGATATAAATAATTTAAATTTGATCATGTTGGCGAGGTTAATATGTAGTTATTTTTAAAAGTTATAGATGGAGTTGACTGACTCTCTTTACATTTTGGCTGCGGAGAGCCAAACCACTAATGTTGTTTATCGAGAAGTCCTATAGGTATGTATTTTTACCCTATTCTGTATTCCTTTTTCATTATTTTCTTTATCTGCTTCAGTCAATTCTCATGACTTAATTTAGCAGAATCACCATAAAGTCATTTATTAAAAGCAGGCTGAAAATAAGCACTTTTTAAAGGTCAATTTTACAAAAGGCAGTCTCACTCTGTTACTGCACTTTCTGCAGATATGAAATGTAAAGAAGAAACGGGTAAATGAATGTTATTTTAAAAGGTATAATCGTAGGTATTTTTGGTGCTGTATAGCGTTCACGTATACGACGTCGTGGGCAGCAGCTAGTTCATATAATAATTTTGTTAACCGTTTACAAATTAAGCTCTATAATTATTATAATTCACTACTTTTACCCGCGGCTTCCCTTGCATTGAATTTTTTTTCGGTTCATTACTTTTCGCGTGAAAGCGTAAAAAACAAAGTTGCATTCACATTTATAATATTAGTTGGGATGGTAATATGTTAAACGAGGTATGAGCTTAACTCTTAATAGATGGTGATGATCAGATGTTTTAGCGTCATCTATTGACATTAGCGTATCATAACGTTCATTATTTAAATTGTTGTGTCAAGATTCGCAACTAATGAATGACAATGTTTCTTAAACTTGGTTACATTGGTACATCGTCTTTCTCAGATATTTAGAATAATGCGTAGCAGTTAATATTTTTTATCCATATTTGCTATAGGATTTTTGCGTATTGCTGTTGTTCTTACGATTAGGCAATTGGAATTATATGGACGTGTTTAAATTGTTATGTCTAATAATAACAGTCTGGAACTTGTTGTTGTACTTCTCATGAAACCAAACGATATGAAATTTATCTGTAGGCGTGTTACCACAGACATAATTAGTAAAGAAATAATTTTTTTTTTATCATACAAAAGAAATAAAATTATTTTTATTATTCTAAATTAAGTTTTCAAAAAACAATAACAAATGTATTTAAATATTTATAACTTAGCAAAAATAACATTAAAAGTATACCTACTACTTCAGTATTATAACATTGTTAAGCAAATGTTTTAATAAATACACGGTTTCATATTATGTAATGTTATTCTGAATAAATTATTTTTATTTTATTTATATACATGAGGCAGCTAAAATATTAGAGATTTTTTTTTTGTCTTCGTGAAACAAATGTAGAAGTAATATTTATCTTCACAATTTTAAATCACTTCAACAGACTTTTCTTCTTATGACTGCTTAATTAAATTGTATCATCCTATAGTAAGATACTAGTTTCTTATGCGCAAGTTTGCTGCGAGATTAAAATTTAAATTAATTTGCTATGTTCAAGCAAGGTCTTAGAATAATGTCAGTAATTTCTCTTGTTTGCGTTTTTGATTAATACATTTTTACAAAAGTTAAATTATAATTACACATTAAATATATTTATATTTTACAGTTTCCTGCGTTTTATTCTTCTATTCCATGATGTTAGCAACACACTGTTTGTTCTTTCTTGACAGTACGATGGCTACAAAAAATCAATCAGTCAACAATAAGAATCACTGTTCAAGTACAGTGACCTCTTGTAGTCTCTTATATATTTTAGGCTACTTTTGTATGTTATTAATAATTTGATAAAAAAATGAAAATGGATTAAAAAAGAACACTGTAGAAAATAGTGGTATATAATCCTTCAGGAAATGTTTATTTTTTCAGGCCTATTTTATCTCTGACATTTAAGATACTGCCATGCAAAATCGCTGTATTCTAATATTAGCTTAATACTAACATAAACATAAAAACATCCCACTGGAATCGTAAGGACCCTTGGGCTATTCGAGCGCCGAATTTAATCCACATCCGTTACGCCGGACTTGCGTGATTGAGTAACAAGTATACATCCATCTAAATTTTCGGATTTAATATAAAAAGTTGGGTGAAATTTTGTTGTTTCGTGGTGATAATATTATATAGTAATAGTTAATGAAATATATTAAGCAGCTTATCTTCCACATAAAGGCGGCACCAATATGTAAGCTTTAGATATAAAATTATAGCCTTTATACGAACAAAAGCTTATTTAATACATATATAAACATTATGATGCTTTAGATAAGAGATTTGCTTTAAGTGATATTATGATTTATTGCTGTAGTTCACTTTATTGTCATCGCTTCACACTTAATTTTTGAATAATTGTATTATTATGCTTTATATTTTAACAAAGTACTTAATAGCTAATTAAATATGAAAAATGAATAAAATAATATTTAGTGTTCAATATATATTTTAATTGAACATGAACATTTCAAAATTGGTACCGTAATAAACACCTGACCACGGCACAGACTTGATGTTTTTTTGGCTAAAGGCCATAACAATTTACCGAAAAATTACTTCTTCAATTAAGCTAATATCAGAAAACAGTTTTTTTTTCTAAAACAAAGAAAACAATATATTGTTTTAAATTTCCATGGTTCTTAACATTATTTGAATTTGTTTTTACGGGATTTATACCATGTACCTTTTTATCTTTGAGGCTCCGATATTTCGGCGCAGTTGCATGCGCCATGGTCACGGAAGAACTGTTCGATTATTGCGGGTAGATGTTATGGGCAGACATATCGGTCTACCCTCCGTCTCAGTCTTCTATTACGCTCGATACCGGTACCACTGTCTGCACACTCACTACTCACTCGAACCTGTTCTCGACACACGACACTCACTGTATCCATTCGCGAAACGGCACTTTTACGTTTTCCGTTGTCCCGACACAAATGAACCACTGGACTCCAGACACTCGACAGTTTAAACCCATCCTCACGATTGAAATTTTCTAGTGAAGTGCCGTGACGCGAACGTAATACCAGTATGTGTAAGGATAAGACCCCGCAATGACATTTACGGTTCCGCAAACGTTTTACGAAGTGCGAGTGTTAAACTATTACGAAAAGTGATACGTAATTGTAGGTACCAACTGGATGAAGTTCAGAGTGAGTTGTATCGATTACACCTCGAGTGCAGTGCGACTCTTTCGACCAGTGACTTTGACATTTGCGATCGTGTCACCTTTTTGCAAGCTCAACGTATAAGAGAACTACGTGCGTTGAAACAACATCGTAAATTCGAGTTACTTATACAAAAACGCTGCACTGTCAGTTCTCGAAAGAGGGATGAATTTTGCCATCACACCCAGACACATTCCCTACGAGAATGTAATCGGATCGGTCGAGGAAGGTATCAGACGTAACAAAATACCATCAATAGATGCGGACACTATGAGACAAGATATCGCCGTGACATTACGTCATGCGAAACCACCAAGGCCGAACGTTACTTCTTCAGAATTAGCTGCTCTAAAGGAACTACGGAGAGATCAAAATATAATAGTGTTAAAGGCGGACAAAGGGAATGCAACCGTGGTATTGAACACCACTGATTATGATAATAAGATCTCAAATCTACTCAGTGATGATAATACATACAAAAGGGTAAATTACGACCCAACAGCGAGAACAAATCGGAGCACACGCAAACTAATAAAGGAATGTTCTCACGTACTAGACGACGATACTGTCAAATATTTGCTACGCCCTAGGAACGTCCAGCCGCCTAAACTATACGGCCTGCCGAAGATACATAAGCATAACGTGCCATTACGGCCCATTGTGAGTCAAATAGGCTCACCTACATACGAATTGGCGAAGCACGTGTCAAATGTACTACAGCCGTTAGTAGGACAAATGTCGTCATACATTAAGGACTCCCGCCATCTAGTGGACATTTTGTCACATAATAAGGTTGAGGAGAATGAGTTGATGGTCAGTTTCGATGTAGAATCGCTCTTCACCAATGTACCAGTGACGGAGTGTCTTGAAATGATTAAGGTTAAGTTACAAAACAACGATATCCCGATGGAATATGCCACTTTATTGCATCATTGTTTGTCGAAGAACTACTTCATATACAGAGGTCAGTACTACCTTCAGGTAGATGGGGTGGCTATGGGCAGTCCAGTAGCTCCAGTGGTAGCCAACCTTTGGATGGAACATTTGGAAGAACAAGCCCTGGCGACTGCACCTGCCGAAACCAAACTATGGAAGAGGTACGTTGATGATGTTTTCTGCATAGTGAAGGGAAACAAACGAGACGTTGAAGATTATCTGGCATATTTAAACAACATTCATCCTAAAATAAAACTAACCTGTGAGATGGAGGTAGACAGAAGCTTAGCATTCCTTGATGTAAAGATTCAGGTGCGTAGTGACGGTACACTCAGTCACTCTGTATACAGAAAGCCCACACATACAGATCGTTACCTCAAAGCTACTTCGCATCACCATCCTGGACATCTGAACTCTGTAGTGGCATCACTCACAAACCGTGCATATGATCTTTGTGATGACGAACACCTACACAATGAGTTACAACACGTACGGCAGGTCCTACAGGGCAATGGATATTCAGGAAAACTTCCACCTAGACACATGAATAGGCACCAGTTACGGAGGCAGGTAGTAGATAGACAGCCAGTATTTTTGCCGTATGTAAAGGGAGTGACGGATAAGGTCTCAAATATCTTAAAAAAGTATGCAATTAAAACTATCTTCACTCCTTTGAAAAAGGTATCACAATGTCTGCGATCGCCCAAAGATAGTTTTCCGTTGGAAAAACCTGGTGTTTATAAAATCGACTGCAGTTGTGGTAGTTCATATATCGGCCAAACAAAGCGCACAATAGCATGCCGTATAAAGGAGCACATAAAAGCGGTCAAAAACAACGATACGCAAAAATCGGCCATCGCTGAACACTTGATACAATCGGGCACAAATCACTGGATCGAGTTGCATAATCCTCAGATTATCTCAACAGAACGCCACTACATACCGAGAATGGTTAGGGAAGCGATTGAAATTACCAAACACAAAAATTTCAATCGTGAGGATGGGTTTAAACTGTCGAGTGTCTGGAGTCCAGTGGTTCATTTGTGTCGGGACAACGGAAAACGTAAAAGTGCCGTTTCGCGAATGGATACAGTGAGTGTCGTGTGTCGAGAACAGGTTCGAGTGAGTAGTGAGTGTGCAGACAGTGGTACCGGTATCGAGCGTAATAGAAGACTGAGACGGAGGGTAGACCGATATGTCTGCCCATAACATCTACCCGCAATAATCGAACAGTTCTTCCGTGACCATGGCGCATGCAACTGCGCCGAAATATCGGAGCCTCAAAGATAAAAAGGTACATGGTATAAATCCCGTAAAAACAAATTCAAACAAAGAAAACAATTTAAAAAGTTTTATATAAAGTACTTTATACAAATAAGGCCTAGCTTATTTCGAATGCAAAGAACTTTTTATATAATTCAGAATAAAGCTCAAAAGTTTACACATATATATTTACTTAATCTTTGTTTAATGAACCTTTTTGTAAGGAAACAAAAACAATATTTTGAATAAATCTTTGTTAAAAACGAAATTTTCAAAATTAAATTAATCTATATAAATAAAAATGAATGTTACTAAACGCATAATTCGAGAGTGGCTCGACAAAGTCCGCTAATTTATTTTTTATGTTTATAAAAAAAAAAATTAAAGTCTTTACGGAAAATTTTACATTTATTTTACTACTAGTGACCCGCCCTGGCTTCGCACGTGTGCAAAGCTGATCATCACTTCAGCCAATAGCAGGCCAATGCTGGATATAGGCCACCACAAGTTCACACCAAAAATGGAATGAACTCATTGTGTGTTGCCCAAGGCGCAGGGCAGGCTTTGTCGCACCGAAGCCACCCCCTCTCTTCCCGTGGGTGTTGTAAAAGGCGACTAAGGGCTAACACAGCTCCACTACCACCTTAGAACTTAAAAGGCCGACCGATGGCGGGATAGCCATCCAACTACTGGCTTTGAAATACATAGGCCGAAGACGGGCAGCAGCGTCTTCGGTGCGACAAAGCCAGCGGTCACCAACCCGCCTGCCCAGCGGGGACTATGTGCAAAATACACCATTTTTGACGCAAACTTGTGGAGGTCTATGTCAAGTAGTGGACTACGATAGGCTAAAGTGGTGAGTGTCAGCTTTTTAATACGATAATATTTGTAACCCCTCTTCCTTATTCTTAGTCATATCTCTAAAGTGGAACGTTACTGACATACATTTGAAAGGGCTTTTAGAGGAAGAAAGGAGAAAGAAATACAGGAGAGAGGAAGAGAATAGAGGAGAAATACAGGCCTTATATATTTACAGGCCTTATTATTATGAACTGCAATAATATCTATTCGAACATCTACAAAAATATATAGTTAAAATAAAAATCTAAAGTATCTAAATCTCATTATCGCAGAGGAGAATTTAATTTTTTTTTTAATAAAAATGAATTTTGTCTTTCTACGTTCGAATCCATGATTTCATCTTTCCATTTAATTAAATTAAAAGAGAAAAACTGCCTACTTAATGAGAAATTCTCGAGTTTTGTACCGACTTAAGTGATCATTTAAATTTAAACATTTCCGCTTCACTTAGTGTGAACGAAATAATATATGAATTCAAAGCACATTTTAGGGTATTCTAGAAAATATACTCTTAAAATTGTTCAAACTTAGCTCGTTTGTTTTTTGGTGAATCGTGTTTTTTGGAAATTTTATTTAAATAGAAATTACATACTGACGAAACATGAATAATATTTTTCGATCTTAAAAATATGAACTGGTTATTTAAATAGAAAATCACGAGTGTAATTATGAAAAAAAAATAATCGATTCGGAGATATTTTTTATTGCCTGAAAACACGGATAAAACGACATTTTCTAAAAATGAACCCTAAACCTTCTGTATACTAAATTTCATGAAAAACGTTGGAGACATTTCGGAGGTTCAGATAATATATATATACCTACGCATGGGATGGTTGGTTGGGACCTCTCAGTCGTACACATTGACTCGCAGAAATATTTCATTTTTCAAAATTCGACAACCGTAATTTGGGACTGATTTTTCACAGGCAACCTATACCACCGTGTTCATAATGAAATAATCTTTAATTTCATTTAATTTTAATTCAATAATCAGACCAGTGCAAAATGAAAGCTATTTTTAATAACTAGGGTAAACGCCAAACTTTGTTTAACAAAAAATTTTCTAAGTTTAGTATAAATTTATTTTTCTAACTATTGTAGTTGTAAATGTTATAACAATATGTATAAGTGTTATATGAAATGTGTGAGACTGTTACTTGCGGACAAGCCTAAGGGCTTTTCCAAGTAAATGTAGTGTAAAACATGCTTTTCTTAATGTTATAAATAAATTTTAAAAAAAAGATCAAAAGTACATTATCAGTTACGTAAATTAGAAAAACAAGTGAAACAAATAACAGAAGATGTACACTTTTTAACGTTTCGTATAAAAACATTAATGGAAGCTTTACGTAAAATTCATGACAACGGTAAATTTAATGCAAGATAATTGGATTTGGGCTTTGTATTCTGCTACGATTTGCCGTAATCACATTATGATATAAAAATATGAATTTATTGTTATAGAACACGTTGTTTAACATGATCTATTGTTAAAAACTCTTGAATAAGGTTTGTTTTTAAAATTGAAGTGTAAGCGGTATTGTCAGGACTTAATTTTAGATATATAATAGAAATAAAACCGTTTAAAAAATAAGCGTACGGTCTACCAGATAGTAAAGCTGAAGTTATGGTTATGGTCGGTTCCCCTTGAATCTACTTTACTAACCACAGTAATTCAATACTGTTTGAAAGCTGTATTATTTAGACGTGATCTTCTTCTTGGCAAAGGCAGTGTAGGACGTTTTACCGACGATCTACGTAAGATTGCCGGTGTAGGCTGGATGAGGATTGCGGAAAACCGGGATGTCTGGCGCGAATACGGCCTATGTCCAGCAGTAGGCTGACTGACTGACTGACTGACTGATCTTCTACTTGAGGATCTTTACGTTGAAGTACATTTTTTTATTATCGTTTGCAAAAGTAGTAATACATGAAATATTAAAAAAATAGTAACAAAAAACCACTAAGGTTTCAACCTGTGCTATCTTACTCTAATTATACACATTCATTATTTATAATGGTTACAGACAATGTTCAAATTCTTTTAACAAAAACAAATACGAAAACAATTTGTAATAGAAATTATGTGGTGTATTGGGACACCAGGTAGGAACGAAGTTCCTTCGAATAGTATAGAAGCAACACAATTAAA
Organism: Melitaea cinxia; assembly: GCF_905220565.1. Taxonomy (NCBI): domain Eukaryota; kingdom Metazoa; phylum Arthropoda; class Insecta; order Lepidoptera; family Nymphalidae; genus Melitaea; species Melitaea cinxia. The sequence goes on along the minus strand of NC_059408.1, from coordinate 8,974,919 downwards.
AAAAATGTTGAATTTTATATATATTTTCTAGTTCTTGATTTTTTTTTTAATTTTGTTGATTGGTTTTTAATTAAGTACATAAAAGTATTTAGGAAATTTAGTATTTTAGAAAATAACAAATACCGTAAATAAAATGAAGCAAACAAAATAATTATAATAATAATAATTCAAACTATTAAGTGAAATAAAAAAAACATATGGCTTTATTTATTTTTGTCGACAGTATAAAATTACATAAATAATTATAAAAAAAGTTTACTAGTAATATTTTAGTTTTACAAACGTCATATTATACAGTCGTGTGACTGATATTACGTCACTTCCGTTATATATTTTTCTTACGGTTTTAGTATCAAATTTTTCTCAGTTCGCTCGCCCAGCCAAATGTCAAGACTGCCGTAAGGAACTTCGTTACAATTAAATAATAATTATATATGACTATTAAAGTTTGTATACATCATACTACATCGACAAGACAGATTTTGGCGCTTTTAGGTAGCTGGTGAATTCGTGACGAGAGCGTTACGAAAAGTGTGATCGGGCGAGGTGAATGGAGCAAGAGTCTCTCATTCTCTCATAGCCAGTTACGTTTCGTATATCTAAGACACAGCGCAGGCCTATTGGTACAGAAGTTTTAGTTCAGTCGTCTGTTCTAAAGCACACTCGTTTATTTTTATTCTTATTACTGCACGCTTTCTAACGCGCATAGAGACCTAAACTATCAAGTTGGTGGATAAAATCTAATAATGTATACATTATTACTAAGTGAACCGAAGAAAATTTGTACATTGGTGGTTCCGTATCACCGCATTACGCTCTAAATGTTTTTAAGATGAAAAATGAAAACGCCGCCAAAAAGACCGTGAATAAACACAATTTTTATGTTATTTTTTTTCAATGTTTTTTTAATAGGTACTATTTGTTGTTATAACGAACATTACATAAAAGAAGTTTTAAAATTGCGATACACAATCAAACGAACAGAAACTCCATAATATAGGTCGTCAAAGAAAAAAATCCCAATTTTTTATCTGAAAGTGCTTACAAGTACGTCGTCTATGTGAACGATGATCCGTAAAGTTTTCACCTGAATTTTTAGTTTTGGAATGACTTAGCAAACTTTGAAAAGTATGATAAAATCGTTTGAGCCGAAATCAATATTCCTACGAATCGATATTATTTTAACGACTTATCAACCTCTTAAATTCGTATCGTAAAATTATTATTATGTTATAAGTCATAAATAATTATGACATAGAAATATTTATTTTAAGAATAAGCAACTCAACGGCAAAAAAAAACTTTATCCAATATTTCATTGTTTCCACTTCAGTTTCATTCTTTTATTCAGAACGGAGGTGGTAATGTAAGCATAAGATTGTCTACTTAAAAGTTTCGATATCAAGATAAATGTCGTATTGTTACAACGTTAAAACTTATATTTACTAAACGTTTGGAAAGTGCTGGAACCTATCTTTTATACTATAATTTCTTCCCAACATTTTATATTCGTTTTTCCCTTGTTTTCTTGGTATGTTGCAATAAACCAGAAAAAAAAACTATATAAATAGTAGCAGATCATTACTGATTTTCGATATTTTTAAAACTGACCTTTGTCAACCACTAGTGTAAAAGTTAAACTAAAATATCTTCCCTTCGATGTTCACAAGTATAAAAAAATTAATGCACATGATATATATATTTGAATCTTACCAGAATAGTTCAGAATGTTTGTCATTGCTATATAATAAATAATTAAATGAATTTCATTTACTTATAATGTTATTTAAAAATAGAATTAACTTAATGCTCTCAGTAAAAATTAAACCGGATTAACTTAATTAAAACGGGATCCTATTGTATTTGCATGCTATAACGAGTTCGTGAAGAGTAGCTATTAAATAATACTTGATGGCTCAGCTTTTTATGGCACTTGCCATTACAATCATAATAAAATGAATATAATAAAAATTATCTTTATGAAATAAGTGAATAATTTTTTTTTTGATAAAACTTTCCTCTTGTTAATCTTATAGATATAATTAATTTAAATTGTTAGTATTTACTAGCTGACGACGCTAAAGTAGTTGTTCTGTCTTGCGAATTGTCAAGCGCGTGAGATTTAAACAAGTTTACGATTTCTGAAATTTCCAATTTTTTGTGCAGTTTTCGTAATATTTTACTCCGGAAGAACTTTGTATAAGGTGTTAGTTAAATTCGAAGAAAGCTGAATCGATCCAACCGTTCGAATTTTACGCTTGGTAACACATTTCGAAAGGCATTTTTATTTCCATAGATTTCTGTCATCAAACAATACATATCACAGTTCTGTTTCAGTCTAACTTCCGGTGTAAGGTTAAGATGTTTGAATCCCTTTTTAGAAAAAAACGTCACCATTACTCCACATAAATTATATATCATTTTATAGATAATTGCTTGCTCTACCGGCATCCACAACTAAAAATGTATATATAATTGCTTTTATTTTTGTAAATTAATTAATTATTAATATTATATATAGATATACACTGAGACACAATACAGCAATGCTGCCATCTGACGGCTTTAATTTTGTAACAACGTTGACATGATTGACGATGGGTATTGCTAGTCAAAATCAAAATCAAAAATAGCTTTAATCAAATAGGATCCAAGAGCACTTTTGAATCGTCATTTTACAAATAGTTGAATATAAATTAATTATTAACTGGCTAACTAGTTCACAAACGCACAAATGAATTTATAATAAATAGAATTGGACATTTTGAATTTTACTAATAAAATGTATTTCAAAGGTTCTTCAATTAGCCTCAACACAATTTGTACTGTCTGTATTGTTATGTTTTTGTAGACATGTTGACTATAGAAACGTTTTAAATATAAGATACGAACGGATAGTTAATCGTTTGAAGTCAAACGGCCTCCCTTAATTTCTACCTGTATAGCTTGACGCACTCTATTTGAGTAGAGTCGATGTATTCTATTCAAGTAACCTATATCAAGAAGTAGGGTAGTCTCATCAATGTTTAATTGAAATCTATCAGCAATGGGATATCGTGTTATAAATATAAAGGTTTTATGTGTTCTCAAATCGTGACTAATAACTTTGTCTTAAAAATAAGACTGAGCAAGAGCTTGCTTAGCTCCAATGGGAGTTAAGGTAGTGTGGTGTACTTTATAATGTATACATGTATGTGTAAGCCAAAGTTTCACATTAGTTAATTATATATACATACTTACAATATGCGCTTTTGTAAATAATAATATCTATCGCAATCTTTTCAGACTTTGGTTTCCACAAGAGTTACGTATTATCTTCAAAAAATTCTTAATCCAAAGCAGTCGTTTACATCGATAGTAGTCGATAGTTGTGGTGAACTTCTATAATGTATTATGGTGCATTCTCATAATTTCGCCTGCATATTCATTTTGATGTTTTTGTCTAGTCATAAATAAGCAGAATAGTTGCGTTGCTGTTATTATGTAACACTTTTTTGTACTAGTAACGTTTAAAATAAAATTTATAAGTAATATTTAAAAAAATCTACTAAATTAGAAGTTAATCTTAACCTATATACATGAAAATAAATCGGTAAATTGTATGTACGTGCATAACTTCCATATGACTGCACCAAATAAGATAACCGGTATTGTCCCGACATGGTTTTTATAAAAGAAAATATAAAAAGTATTGAACAGAAAATATGGCAACTAAAATTATGGCGGTAGGAAATTCATAATAATGCGTTAAATATTATCGTAGCATAGCGTAAGATAAAAGTTATTAAGCTTGCGAAATTTTAAATTTCAAACTAAAATGTTTGTATTTTCTTACAGGTGAAAATGTTAGTGGTGACATTTAGCAACTGAAGTGTAGTGGAGTAACCGTGCTGAGGTGTGAGGCGAGGATGCGGAAGCGGCGCGTGTGACGGCAATCGACTCGGATGCGTCGAGGTAGCGTGTACAGTGTGAGCGAGGGAGTGGAGCGCTGCACCTGCACTAGGTAACACGCTTGTCACTAATGCAAACGGTGTAAATATGTTTAACACACGCGATCGTCTGTTCCGTGTTCGTAAGGCTCGAATGGGCTAGTCAAAATTACAAGGATCACGTGTTAGATGTGTGAAACTTTATCTCAAATGAGCCATAAAAAGCTATGAAATGCCAACCTTAAAGCTAATAGCTCACATATTTAACTTTACTACTTTGAGCATCTTATAAGTTCATTTTTTAGATAGTATTTTTGCATCACAAAAATCGAGCAGCGTTGCCACGTTTGGTTTTTAGATAAGATATCTGATAAAACTCATCGACCTTTAGTAAATTAAAATCTCGTTCCGTATTTAAAGAAATACACTTCGCTTTTCTTTTCGTTAAAAATAAAATTAAAAATAAAACGAAAAACGGAATTTAACAAAATTGTTATTGTTAAGTTACAGAGTAAAAAATAAAAATAAAATCTTAAATAAAAGTAGCCTAAGTTACTCCTTATTACATCAGCTATCTGCCAGTGAAAGTTTCGTCAAAATCGCTCCAGCAGTTTCAAAGATTAGCCGGAACAAACAGGCAGACAGACAGATACATACAGATTATACAGTTATTTTGGTATATGTACCGTGTATACATCCATATGAATTTAGTAAATAGCGGTTATTTTAATATTACGAATAGACAATCCAACTGTATTTATTTGTAGAAATTTCATCCCCTATTTCACCTATTTGAGGTTAGAATTTTCACAAAAATTGAAACAAAGGTCCACTCATTTTTAGTTCATAGTTCATAATTAAAATTTTATATTTTCAGCCTCAAAATAGTTATATATTTCATCCCTTCATCTACCCTACCCTTGATTTTCCACGAATACTGAAATGCATATTTATTTATTTTTAATTAGTAGTGCAAAAATTAAGTTGACAAATACAAACTTTCAACGTCTATTTAACGCCCTTAGAGGTATAATTTTTCAAAATCTGTTTGGACGCTCATTACAATAAATTTTAAGCGACTTTTTTTTTAATTTAATATATTAAAAAAAAAACGACGGGCTTTCATACAAACTTGCTTGACTCCTAAGACCACCTTAATCCGTTCCTGTCACGAAATCTGTTCATAAGGTACGTCTACTGACTATAAACTACTTCTGTGTACAATTTCAAGTTTGTAGCACAAAAAATTAGGAACTTTTATAATATCTTTCGAGAGCTCTTAGACCTTCTTATTGCAGCCCTGTTACAAAACTATTTCTTAAACGCTTCAGCCTGTAATATTCCACTGCTGGGCATAGGCCTCTTTCTCTATGTAGGAGAAGGATCAGAGCTTAATCCAATGCAGGTTAGCGGATATATTCCCTACTATGAGTAACGATCGCTATCAGATGTACATGATAACAACCGGGACCGACGGCTTAACGTGTTCTCCGAGGCATGGTGGGGAGACCCGCAAGGACTGCACAAACACCCAGACCACGGCAAACATCTGCATGGTCAATGCAAATGATTATTATGAGCGAAGATCAAGCCCGCAACCACCAGCGCAATAGCCACAAACCAGTGCTGTGACCGTTACGCCAAGACCTTAAAATGGAGATGGACAGGACATATAAGAGAGACAAACGAGAAATGGACAAAAATGATAACGGAGTGGTATCCTAGGAGTTGAAAAAGAAACAAAAGGCGACAAGATGATCTGAAGAAGGTGGCTGATCCAGTGTGGATGAGAATAGCGAGAGACAGATCAATGTGGAAAAAATTTAGAGGAGGCCATGTCGAAGGACAAGCTGTTTGAAACCGATAGTCGATAACAAATTAATACAACAATGTTATTGTTTCTAAAAATTATGGAACAGTAATAAAGGCTTATTTTATTTTTATTTTTTATCTTCGTGCCAAATTTCATCGTTATGCGTCCAGCGATTTTTGAAATTTCGTGATGACTCAATGGCCTAATGATTTTATAAATATAGATATTCTTATGCATTGTATTTTTTAAGATAGGAAGTAAGAAAAGACCCAGTTTCTATTCGATAATCATAGAATACAAAATTTCACCTTGTGATGAAAATGACTGTCGCATTTTACTTACAATAAAATAAACACCATACTCGCTTAGAATATACTATGCCTTTTATAAAGAAAATACTTTGAAGTTGCTGCAGTTTGCCTTCAAAGAAAGAACTTTTTAATGACAGATTTAGTACTGCGGTGTGAAATTATCGTGACCTGCAATACTGGTAGAAATATACTATGATATAATATGTAGCCGCAGATTGTATACTAAGGGGCGGTTTTACCGGTTTTGGATATAGTTTATCGTGCTAATAAGTTAGGACTAGGCATCAAGAGCAGGAGGTAGATGGGCCATTAGTTTTTTTTTTAATATCACTAGGTCGGCAAACAAGCGTACGGCTCATCTGATGTTAAGAGCTTTCCGTAGCTTATAGACGCCTGCAACACCAGAAGCATCGCAAGCGCGTTGCCGACCAAATCCCCAATCCTCCCCAGAAGCCAGGAGAAGTTTACTGTTGCTCCTTACAACTTTTAGAATCATATTTGCGAATAGAAATATCTCATAAATATAGTAGAATTAACTGTTAAAATGAATAAAAAGTATACCAAAAACTTTTATCTGTTGGATACCGTCATCCGTTAAATAGCGTTACCCACAACTGGTGAAACGCGCCCTAGGTGTTATTCATTCATTCATTCAATTTAATGAATGAACTTTTTATTAAATTTTTCGAAAACGTTAGCAAGGCCGTTTAGTTAAATGTGAATTAATAAAAATAAACAATTTTAAGTCGGCTTTGTACACTATACGTACTGAACATGAAAATTCGTAATCAACTATTTTCATACACTAACATTTCAAAATAAATTTTAAGCAAAAAAAAAAAAAAAAAACGACAATCAAATTTCACAACAAATTTACCGGTAGTAAAATATTATACATTCGTCAACGATTACAAATTGTTTTTAAATTCATGTTTATAAAATTTGAAGGTATCTTAATAAAATAACGACATCGGCTTTGACAACTCAAATTAGTTGAAACATTATTTGGAATTATGATTTCTACGTGACATTGGCGAAATCATATGTGCCTATTTGGCATAATTGAAAGTCATTTAAACCTGAAGAAGAAGAAGAATTATGATTGAAATTATTGAGTTATACCAAATCTGTGCCAGTGATGGTTACTTTAGGACTTAGGTAAAGCTTTTCTAACCTATTATTGTCTTTTATTTAGGTCACATTAAGAAATTTAAATTCATTATTGTTTCTTCTAGAAATTAACTAACTACGTATTTTGTTGACTTTAGCTGTGCATGATATTTTGTGAAGGTTTGAAATGATATAAACGTTTATATAAGTATTTTCTTATTTTTCAGTTTCCATCCCAAGGTTGCCTGGAAGAAAAGGCTTTTTGTACTTTTTCTTATTTTTGTAATTAATTTTAATGTTTTTTTTCCTGATGGTTTCTGGTTTATAAAAAATATCTACAATTCTATTCTATTCTCATTTTGTTACAAAATTTATATCTCATGGCATGAGTTATGATAATAATGTGTTCGCTTATTATTTATTTAAACTATATTAAATATAATTATATGTTATATAATATAAATATCTGTAAATAAATTAAAGTGGTTGCTGAATCGTCGATAATTCTGTATGCAGTATAACCTCAGCGGTATGTTTGACCGCAGGTAGCGCGGGTGCGGGCGCGGGTGCGGGTGCGAGAGCAGCCATGGCGGGCTGATGGAAGCGGGCTGGTGGTCGCCGTCACCGTCGGCCTCGCCGCCGCCGCCGCCCCGCGCCCCGCCGCCGCGCTGCCGATGCAGACCACTCTCCAACAGCTACAATTGTTTGCCTCACTATGGTAATATTTTTTATTATCTCATTTGTATTATAAATCTAATCTGACCATGTTCACCCAAAAAAATCTTGTACAGTATAGATTTATTTTCATGAAATTAATACATTGAAAATTAAATAAATTACAACGATGACACCTAAATATATTTTCGAACTACAATAAATCAAAAATATGATGATTGAAGAAGCAACGGTTACCAGAAAACAGTATCGATGTATATGTATTCATATAAACATAGCCTCATGGAAATGATAAATGATATGGAAAAGAATAGCATATCTACTTAACCCTTTTCTACCATGTATTACTAACGTGCAAATAAGTGTATTGTTAAATCTCTCAAGACGGATGGCCAGATCTGGAAGATGAGTCAACGGGTGGCGCTCTGCGGGAAAGAGAGCTTCGATCTCTACACCGAACCGTGCCCGCACTGCGTCGCCGAGAGCTCGACACTCGTGCTATCAAACATCACTTCTATCCTGAAGGTGGATGGGGGTAAGATTCCAGTATTTATCAGTAAATAATTTAATAATATAAAGTTATAAAGTCTGTATCAAGACAACAATATGTTAAAAAATACTTAACCAGAAGAATAACTAAAACATTTTCCTTGTTCACACGAATGAAAAAAATAATAATTAGATAGCGACTTGACACAAAATGCCACTAATAAATATTAAACAAACTACAAGCAATATCTACAATTACATTTCGGACATATTAAGTTGCGAGGACAAAGAAACTTAACATATATTTTCGACTGTTAAGATGTTATTGTTATTTGTAAAGTAACTCGATGCTGACGGCATCTGAAAACATGACAGTCAACAATTTGTCTCGGAACTGGAGGGCCTAATTTTCGTGTCACGCATTCTCTTCAACATTTTCGCAGGCATCCTATCGATCGTTCGTTGAGATAAACGATGTTATTATTTAAGATCTTATTTGCTTTGTTTTGTTCGTGGCGTCAAATGGTGGCACGTCGTTAAAAGCTCAAGGTTTTTATTTTCTTTTCATACATTGTTTAGGCTGTACCTTGTTAATGTATAATAATAGTTATGCACTCTATATTTCAATTATTATTATAGAATAAATTATATTTTGTTTGAAAATTTTACACCAACTAAAATAAATAATCAATAACAATGTGACAGCCTGGAACAACCTAAGGGGTCCTATATACTATACGCTCGCTATTACTCATACGCTCATGCTGTTGAAATTTGCTACCATGAATATAGTCAAAACCCTTAAAAGTGCAGTCCCTTCAAAAAGAAGCTCACCAGCGCTATAAGAGCTCGGGTGTAGCCGTATTATTGCCGGCGACTGTTTACAATTTATTCTAGTGTAATTTAGATAACTTACCGCAGGTACATTAACTGAAAACAATTATATATCCCTTAAAAAGAGAATATTTGCTACCGAAAGTGAAAGGTTTTTGTTGCCATTTAGCCCCGAAATGGTTTAACTAATAAAGTTCCGGTTTTCGGTAAAACGCTTAAGTGATAGACGCTTTGTGAAGGTTTTTAGGGAGATGCTTAATTAATTAAAATGTTCTTAGATAATTAGTATATTTCTTAAAATGAGTTAAGCCGCCAGGAGAACATTTTATGTCAAGAGTGATGACAGAGCCATTTCAGTTAAAATATCAAAGTATTTCATAACTCAAAGACACAAAAATGACTGAAATTAACTTGTACAGTCTAGGGTAGCAAATTAAAATCCCAGCGGATCTCAGGTTTTCGATCTTCAGCCTCGTGATAAAGGATTAAAAAATTAATCATAAAAATATATAATCTTTTTAAATTGTTAATCTCTTTAACCGAGTATTTCGTTTTTTTTTTTGATGTAAAACTTCTTTACGCATGCTTGACTTGGGGAGTAAGCTGTTGAATGTGTGACGAGAATGTTACGAAAAGCGTGATCGGGAGAGGCGAACGGAAGTTGAGAGAAGGATATAAGTTAGATGGCGCTAAAGAAGTTTTACTTCAGTCGTGTGGTCTAAAGAACACTTGTTTTTTTTCATTTTTCTATCGCCTAATATTATGTAAAATATTCTTATGAAAAGTTAATCGCTTACAAACACCACCATATTACTACGAAATCATAAATGTACTATAATCGTATTACCTATGTCTAATTTATAAATATATGTTAAGGCACATGTTTCTAATATCTGTACGCTTAAGTAACCTGTAAATGTTTGGTTGAAATAAAGAATTTATTTATTTCTTTATTTAATTACGATTTAATAATGTACGAGTGTGTCCTATAAATCTAGCTGGATCGTGTGTGGCGCTGCCTTCCTCGCGCACTTACTGTCAACCGGACTACAGTTAGCGTACGGAGCGTTACATGTGTATGCACTTCGCCACCTCGGCCCTGCCGCCGACCACGCCGGTGAGTTATCACATTGATTTGTGTGTGTGCTGGCTTTTGTAATTACATTAGAGATTCATTTTCAAATACACATAATCATACGCATCATATTTGCTTTTATGAAAACTCCAATAAACAAATATTTTAAAGAGTATAAAAATAAAATCAGTGATATTAGATAGTAAGTAATATTTGTTCTATATTCTCTTGTAGTATGTGTAATATATTTTACAACGTATATGATATGTATGATGATGTATATTTTGAGTGACTTGTGGAGTCTAGGTTTTATGCCAAATATATGAATAATAATGTTTAAAATCGGATTTTTGCTCACATAAGACGCTTTTTCAAATTTATATTTTCTAACAATTTACTGCAACAGTTTATCTATGTTTAATTTCCGGCAAGACAGCAGACTAATATAATATGTCCAGTAGAACCGTTATCGTCTATCAAGTATAACCGTAGAGGATACGAGTACATCCAGACGCGATGAATCACGCAAAATTCGGTCATGCCACCAACTTTAATAATATTTAATTTTTGGATGGAAAGATATTGATCTCGATGCACATCGGTTTCATTTTCGTCGCATTTTGATACCTATTAGATTGGAATTATGAATAAGAAAATTATAAATGAAAGAAAAAAAAAATCTTTCTCGAAACCTAAAATAATCTCAATATGGTTAAGTATTATAATATTAGTAAGTAGGTACTATAACGATATACGAAAAGTGGTGAAATTGATTTTTTGATAAATTTATTATGAGATAGATTAACTCCACCTGTTTTGCAAGTTATAAATAACTCAAAGTAATACACAAACTTTTTTTAAATTTTGACGTAATAGTGGTATGTTAACTTCAGGCTTACAAAAGATATTTTCGTACTAATTACAGAATTTATATTCCCATTAGTTTTAACACATACAGACATATATAGGCGCAAGCCCATATACTCTAATATTTTATTTAACAAAACAAACAGTTACTCATGTTAATCAGAACTATACTCGTACAATGTACATTAAAAAAGTAAAAAAAAAAAAACATGTAAAATGTATACAAATAAATAAATAACCCATGTTAATGTTCATCTTCTGTATTTCTTAAAAAAATATACCATTCAACATACTATTTATTTAAGACAATGCTTATCTTTGCAACATGGTATTGACGATGGAATTGTTTTTATTTATACTCGTAATGATTAATAAATAGTTGTTATAATAATTATCGTAATTCGCTTTCTAAATCTAACTAGTCTGGCCATAAATACTGTAACATAAAAACTTTTTTTTTTTTTAACTTTTTAATTATTTCGAAATTAAAACACGTATATGGTAAAACCGGGAGAGATGCCGCAGTGGGATAGATGCCTCATGTTCAAAAAACCTAACATCCCGAACTCACAAATAAAAATTAATCGCATAAGTAGGAGTCGAAGAGACCCCGTACCTCGGATATCCACAGATATTCGTGTGGCAAGGATGTGTTTGGATCGTGTGTGTAATTTTCTCCGTGGCGAAATTTAAAAACACGTCAAAGTTTTAAAGGTTAGTATTTAAGGTTGTATAATTTTATAAATAGTAATAAATTCCGTTATATTTTTTATCACGTCTATATACTGGGTCATTGAGTCTGCATATAGTTGTAAATAGATGCTATTTTGTTTATAATTTATTTAAAAAATACGTGGGCATCTATCCCAAACACAAAGGACAGTTGCCCTGATTTTTTGTGTTATAGGTGCTCCTATCTATCCCTTCATTCACCATATACAGAGTAAGTTTATATGTATAATTTTTTTTTGTGTCTGTTATATTTTTTTATGTATTTAGGTATATTTATGTTTGGATGTTTTACTGATTCTAGCAGAACTATGCCACGAAAATATAAAAAGAAAGGAAGAAATACGAGCTCGAGTATGTTCTTGGACTATAGAAAACCTACAGTCAGCTTTCGATGAGAAAGTATGATTGTGCAATGTGCATGTTGACACTTGATATGAATATTTTAGACCAAAAATTAAGAATTTATACTTTTGTTGAATAAATGCTTGTAAAATTTAATTAAATTTATATATATATATATATATATATATATATATATATATATATATATATATATATATATATATTTATAGTATAATCTGTGTGATATAAAAATTATATTCTAATTATAACAATTAAAAGATATAAAAAAACACAAAAATTTTTTCATTGCTATGGCCCATGTTTCTTGGACACAATCGATGTTTTAGGAGTAGCCTAACCTAACATTTGGTTTTTGGTTTTTCGTTTACACGGTTTAAAGGGCTATCTACCCTACTCACTATTTTCATGGTGAGGCAACTATCCATATAGGTAGGCATCTATCCTCAAAAAAAGGGTTCACGAAAAGCTAATTTCTGCTTAATCTGCATTGGTTAGGTTGAAAAAAAATAGTCATAATTCAACATAAAGGATTGAGCTAGCTACATTAATAAAAATTATTCGTATAAAAATCATATTTTTAAAATTAGGTGGCTATTTCAAAAAGTGAGGCATATATCCCGGTTTTACCCTATTATTTTAAAAACTTATTTAGATTTTGCGACATTTCACATATTTTTTCGTATTCATTATTTATCAAATTACAATATGGAATGGGGTGTTAAAGAAAATAGGATTGCAGTGGTCGCCTTGCACAAAGTGGGTATGGAGCCGTCGATCATATTCCAGACACTTTAAAAGCTTGGTATCAGCCGTATGTTCGTATGTCGTATTATCGAAGACCAGAAAAGATCGGGGCGGCCGCGTGTTGTTAGCACTACAAAGGCTGTTAATGCTGTTAAAGCAAGAATTTGTCGAAACCCTAATAGGAAGCAAAAAATCTTATCGCGAGAAATGAAGATTCCCGCTAGGACTCTGTCACGAATTATAAAACAAGACCTGAAGCTTGGTGCTTATCGCCGATATACGGGACATGCCCTAAATCAATCTTTACAATTAAAGAGAGTGGATCGATCAAAACACCTTCTGTCGCGATACGCATGTGAAAGGTACAGAAATATCCTCTTTACCGATGAAAAAATTTTCACGATTGAAGAACACTACAATAAGCAAAATGATAAAGTGTACGCTCACAGTTCTAAAGAGGCTGCTTAAGTTGTTGGAAAGGTACAACGTGGTCATCATCCTGCGTCAGTGAAGGAGTGAAAGCTTCAGCCAAAGTGTATCAAGATACAGTCTTGGATCATGTTGTGAAACCTCTCAGCAATACACTTTTTAAAAATATACCGTGGATTTTCCAGCAGGACTCTGCACTGGTCACAAGGCACGAACTACCCAAGCCTGGCTTAAAACCAACGTTTCGGACTTTATAAAAGTTGAAGACTCAACCCAAACCCAGACCTCAACCCTTTAGACTTCAAATTATAGTCAGATTTAGAGGACATGGCCTGCTCTAAATGACACGGCGACATTGAGTCTCTTAAAAAATCTTTGGAGCAAGCAGTGGCGAAATTTCCCTTGGAAACAGTGCATTCATAGATTCGTGGCCAAGCAGATTAAACGTGGCCATTTCGAATAGAATATTTTTTTTATTTTTCGCTGAGACGTTAATAAATATGTAGGTATAAATTTTAATAATATTACATTATTTCATTTAAAAAAATGCATTTTCATTTGTAACAGAACTTATGGCTGGACTAGATATACAAATAAAAGGCGGTCTCCTTCTGCGAAGAGGTAATGACGGTACCCTCTTCATACAGTGATTACCGTCCTATTTCCATTGTCCCGTTCCTCTCTAAAGTTTTAGAACGAATTTTATACCACCAACTTTAGTGTTTCTGTTGTTCAAACAACCTTCTAAATCGTTTTCAATCCGGCTTCAGAGCGGGTCATAAGTACGACTACCGCTTTGGTCAAGATTACTGATGACATCAGACAGGCTATGGACGGCCGGAAACTCACGGTTTTGACGTTACTAGACTTTAGTAATGCCCTCATCACGGTAGACTTTGACATTCTGCTGGCGGTTCTTAATTCTCTTAACTTATCTTCATCGGTAATTGGCTGGTTTCATAGCTATTTATACGGTCGCCGTCAGCGGGTTCGAGTTCAGGACTCATATTCTGATTGGCTGACCGTCAATGCCGGTGTACCTCAAGGAGGCGTTCTATCGCCTCTGCTATTTTCAGCTTTTATTAATAATGTAACTTCCCGTATTTCTTCTCTCTACCACTTGTATGCAGACGATCTACAGATTTATGCGCATTCTAGGTTAAATGATATTCACCATACAATTAACTCAATTAACTCCGACTTAAGTGAAATTGTTAATTGGAGTAACTCATTTTGGTCTAAAAGTAAATCCTGTGAAAAGTCAAGCTATTATTATTGGCAGCCACCATTTGATTCGTCGTTTGGATCACTCTCTTTTGCCATCAGTTATATTTAACAACAATGTTATTCCTTATAGTTCTGAAGTAAAAAATCTAGGTATTATTTTTGACCAAAATTTGACCTGGAATTCACAGATTATGGAAATTAGTCGTAAAATGTTTACTGCTATTAGTTCCATTCGTAGGTTACGAAATCTTTTGCCAATTCCCACCAAGATTGCGTTGGCACAATCCATCCTTCTTCCTATTCTCGACTATGCCGACACCTGTTATCTCGACCTCAGGGAAGATCAATTAAATAAACTCGAGCGTATTCAAAACCTTTCTATTCGCTTCATATTTGGACTTAGGAAATATGACCACATTTCTGAGTTTCGCAAAAAGCTCGGGTGGCTCCCAATTCGACGTCGCCGGAATACTCACATTCTTTCACTTCTCTACTGCGTACTGTTTAATCCAAAGACGCCTTCCTATTTAAAAGAGCGCTTTGAGCTATCAAACTGTCACGATCGGTCTCTTCGATCGGATAATAATCTTATTCTTAAAATTCCTTCTCATACTCCTTCTTTTTATACTAACTCTTTTTCGGTACAAGCTGTTCGGTTGTGGAATGCTTTACCCGTAAATATAAGGCGGGCACAATCACTAGACACTTTTAAAAGTTACTTAAAGAAACACTATTTAAACTTATGAGTCACATTATAAGTTTATAAATTTAATTTACTACAAATATATATTACTGACAATGACTTTAGCCGGTCCTTCCTCTCTTCTGTCGTATGTATATTCGTATTTTCATATTCTTTATATATTATGTTTATATATATTTGATATATATATATTTATGTATGTATGTATATGTATATATATATGTGTGTGTAATGTGTATATGTATGTATATTTACGTATTATATGTATATATTATGTATGTACACCTCCATGCCGTCTAATTCTTTAGTCATGTCCTTATCATGCTAGAGGTTGTCTGGAAGAGATCGCTCTTTTAGCGATAAGACCGCCTTTTGTACATGTCTATATTTAACCGACTTCCAAAAAGGAGGAGGTTCTCAATTCGACTGTATTTTTTTTTTTTTTTTTATGTATGTTACATCAGAACTTTTGACCGGGTAGACCGATTTCGACAAATTTTGTTTTAATCGAAAGGTGGTGTGTGCCAATTGGTCCCATTTAAATTTATTTGAGATCTAACAACTGCTTTTCGAGTTATATCTAATAATGCGTTTTTACTTGACGCTTTTTTCGTCGACCTACGTTGTATTATACCGTATAACTTTTTACTGGATGTACCGATTTAGATATTTTTTTTTGTTGGAAAGGGGATATCCCTAGTTTGGTACCGTGATAAGAAAACCAGGATCTGATGATGGTATCCCAGAGAAATCGAGGGAAACTCTCGAAAATCCGTAATAACTTTTTACTGGTTGTACCGATTTTAATAATTTTTAATTTAATCGAAAGCTGATGTTTATTATGTGGTCACATGTAAATTTTATCGAGATCTGATAACTACTTTTGGAGTAATCTTTGATAACGCGTAGTTGCTTGACTATTTTTTCGTCGATCTACGTTGTATTACTTGTCGATACAATTGAAGTCGGTTTTTTTCGTTTGCGAGCAAACACAATTATTTCTTTTACGGTGTAAAATTTTTCTCTGATAGTGTACAATAAAGAGTATTTGTATTGTATTGTATTGTATTGTATTGACGCAGAAGGAGGCCGCGGAACAGGCCAGGGAGAATGACGTCTCCGTTGACCGTAGGCTACTTTTATTTTAGAGATTTATTTATTTTATAACTCAGGGAACTGAACAATCACTTTTTTGATAAATTGCACGCGGAAGAAGTCGCGGCCACAGCTAGTTTGACATAAAGGAAGAATGACGTCTTGTAATGATTGTGTTTAAGTTTACCAACCAAACGTCTCGGTTTATTTTGAGATATTTTATTAGAAAGACAATTCCACTCTCATTTTCAGTCAAAATTTGTTATTTTACCTAAGCCTCACAATTTCAAGTTGTTATAGTTAAAACCTATACAGTAAGGAATTGGGTCCAAATTGGATTGAGTCGAAGCCTGAACAAACGCTTGTATAAAGTATCCCGAGGCTGCTATTGATAATAAAAGCCATTAATGTCACCTAAATAAACTTCTCAAACGCGTAAAAATTATAATGCTGGGTGTTTGGGCAAAATGATATATAAACTTGATTTAAAATCAACATACAAGAATAGGTCTTTTAATTTGAATGCGCTTTGATTTTTCTGTAAAATAAAAGGTTAAAATATTCTTTTGATAAAAACCCGATTTTTCGTATTAATTCTGGAGCATCGAACCGATAGAAATTGCACCAATAAGCGTTTTTATATTCGTTTGTCGTAAGACATGGATAATGTTATAAGGAATATTTTGTTCCTGTTTAGTATTTATACTTACCCATGTTTTTATCATAGAGTTAGTAACAGAACGTAGTAAATATTGTTTTCGAATATCTTCAATATTCTATAGCGTTTTTGTTTCTGTTTCGCAACGTTCACACATTGTACTGACAATATCAAATGAATTGTTGCATGTTGGTTTTGTTTTTCTTATTATCTTCCTTCGTATACTATATCGCAGGTAAAATTTAAATAATATATTGTTATAGACATAGTACGAGCAAAGTCATTAAACAAAATTAATGACTTCAAACAAAGACAATCAAAATTCGATAAAACAAAATTACCGATCCCTAATTAATTAAAGATAACGTCCACCCTGGCGCGAGAACACTGAACAGGGTTGACTTATTGAATTAATTTCATAAGATTCACGACCTGTGCTGAATATTAAGAAGTTGAAGGGTTTTCAGTTATAAATTGTTCGATAGGACAAAAGCAAAGGTAACAAATTTAACTCTATATTTGCTTTGAATCGTTAATTGGAAACTGAACATAAACGAAATAAAATCATCTTTAGGGTATAAATATTACAAGTTCCTTTGATATTTTAATAGCAACGTCTTTGTAAACGAGTTAAATAAAGTAGTAAAATAAAGCAGATGAATATAATTTAGTAATTTTTTAATTTAATTGTTACAAATTTGTAGTAATGTCTGATTTATTATTGTGATATTAACCATAAACAAAAATATCATGTATATATGTTTTATGTTTTAAGAACTTCTAACGATTTTTTAATAGTTGTTTTTTAATTAATGTAAGGTTTAAATATTTATTAATATTGAATAAATAACACATGAATTACATATTATGAAATATGGCCAGAATGACTCAGAGCTTATAATAATGTTTTATATTATATTAAATTTTGGTAAGACGAATAAATATTATAAGAATAAAAAATATCTTAATTCATACTATTACCCGCGTTTTGGGTAAACTATTAAAGCAAGATTATCCGACCTCATATTGTATTCAAATGTACTAATCCGTCGTTTAAGTGTAAGCGCGTAAGTACATGTGGAATAATAAATGATACTATCGCACAACAAAGCAACCGTATTAATTATAAGATATAACGACGTCTCACCGCCATTGTGTTAAATGAAATCCAAGAGAAATATCTCAGTTACTTCGTACAAGACTAATATTTACTATCGATTCAATTTTAACCGCTTCACAGCTCACCACAACGTAATTAAAATTTGTCGTTAAGTTTTGCAAATAAAAATTAAAAAGGAAAATGTAAAAAAATCATCAGAATGTAAGTTTTGACTTGTTTAATTATGACTAGCCTCAGGGAAGGTGAGCACCTTGATATGAGATTCGTTGCTAAGTGCTGAAAGAAAAATATCTGTTCACACACGATAAAGTCAGCTTTTCATGACATACTACTGAATTCCGACAAGCTCGTCAAAACTATTTGTTATAAATCGAGACGTTATTCGTTTTGGTTTTTTTTATAAACCAAGAAAACATTCTGTGCTAGAATTTTTGTGAAATTTGTATATCATAGTTGCCTTTCTGCTGGTCATACTTTTTCACAATATTCACTTTGGTTTTGTAAGCAATGCCAGCCAATAGGCAAGATTTTTCTTGTGAAAGCCAGTTCCGCTCCTTGTCTAGCAAGACATGCTGACTATTTTTATGAGATAGTGAGATTTACTGAACAAATAAACACTTTGTTTATCCTTCTGCCTCATATCACTTATGAATACGTCTTTTACGCGATATTCATGTTCATCTCACTGTAAGTTTTTGGGTTTAAATTACAAATAGAGGGTAAGTATACGAGGTTAAAGCGAAGCGGAAGAGTAAGGGGATATGAGAAGTCACTATTTCTATTTTTAGTACTTACCAGAT
The DNA here is from genome assembly GCF_905220565.1 of Melitaea cinxia. Taxonomy (NCBI): domain Eukaryota; kingdom Metazoa; phylum Arthropoda; class Insecta; order Lepidoptera; family Nymphalidae; genus Melitaea; species Melitaea cinxia. Next base: position 8,955,945 of record NC_059408.1, on the reverse strand, counting down.
CCGATACCAGAACCTCATCGTCTAAGTCTGAGATTGGTGAATTATCGCAGTCCATTGCTGGACATAGGCCTTAACAAGTTCGCGCCAAAAATGGCGTGAACTCATGTTTTGCTCATAGTAGTGCAGATTACAATCGCGAATTTGTCACAAATTTTTAATTTTAACACAAATTATTTGTGTCTAAATTGGAATCTGAATTGGTTCGAAACGAGTTCGAATAAAATTGTTTTAAAAATAATTCCTAAAAAAAATCACATCAGTTTATTTTTTGATAATATTTTTAGATGAATTAAAATCGCGCTTGAAAGTAATTTATTTATTATTATATGTTAATTTGAAAATGCCAAAACTCATTTACTTGTCATTTAGTTTGGGCCGGCGCTCTCTGTGTTGGAGTGTCGCGAGCTGCAGGCGCCCTCGTAGCTGCAAGGAGGAAATCGCCACGACTCGCTGCGCTGATCGGAGGACTGCTGTTACCTCTAGCTTGCCTATTTACTTCATTTGCTACACAGCTTCATCAAATTTTATTAAGCTATGGTAAGTACATATAATGCTGTACCGTTTCTTTTGTTCATCGATATTAATCTTATATGTATATATAGAAAATTATGTCTTAAAAGTTTCATAAATAACAAGATAAACCACGAAGTACGATCGAACAAAAAAATTAAAATTAAAATAAATTCTACTAATTATATTATATATTATTTTTAATGAATTTCTTTAAATACAAAGATTATTCATAGAATTTCGGCAGTTACTTGAAATTACACATATTTTTAGGTGTGGTCTTAGGAGTGGGATGTGGATTAGTACGAGAGGCGGCTGGACTCGTTCTCGGCACGTACTTCAGGCGTCGTCGCCAGTTCGTGGAATTAGTAGCTCATGCTGGCGGCGGCGTTGGCATCGCACTTTTCAGCGTTGCATACAAAGAAGCTGTTGGGTGAGTACTTAGCTTTTAGTTCAAATTTGTATAAAAAAAGTGCATAATAATATGCTGATGCTATGTCTGAACTCCAAATATTCATTTTTATTATACTACTAGGTTTGCAAACAAGCGTACGCTTACCTTTTGGTAAGCAGTTACCGGAGCCTAGATGCCTGGAACAACATCGCAAAGCAAGCATCGTAAGCTCGTTGTCGACCCAACCCAGGACTCAGGCCACCTTACTCACCACAGGAATACAACATTACTTGAGAACAGTATTTGGCTGTGAACTTTGAAACTTTTCATTTCCTTGAATTATAATTGAAAAGAGAGATATCTTACGAAAATTTTATATTTAAGTGTAATGTAAGTTTTTTTTTTTTGTACAGGAAACTAGGCTGGAGGTTAGGTCTGCAAGCGGTGACTGGTGTATTAGTTTTAGCATTTTTTCTAAGTGCTGCGTATCGCAGTGCTTCTCTCTATCACCCGCAACGAAGAGCTATTCTTCACCTCAAAAACCAACGTCGAAAGGTTTGGTCGAATGATATTTTATTACACAAAACAGTTTATAGCTTGAAAGAAAGATAAAAAATAGTGATATATACAAATAGAAAAAGATATATAATCATTTGTTTATTACTTTAATGATTGTATAGAGAGGCGGTATAATGTCGTCTTTTAAATATGGTGCTGTGTTTTATTCAAAAAGACCTGATCATCGTCCAAGTGTCAAGCGTAAAATTAAACTTAATTTTTTTGTATTATATCATCTTAGGTTCTTTCAATGTATTTCCCTTGAAATATTAATTTCAATATTAATTATATCTATGTTTTCACGAAGGTTAAAGAGAAGAAAGTCATGAAAACGCCCCCATTTATTGATTTAAGTCCTCTACAGTCGCGGTCCGCTAAAGTACTATTATTAGCAGCTGGGTTAGCAGCTTTTGGACTCTATACTCCTGTCTTTTTTTTGGTAAGTGATTGCACAAATTTAAGTATTACAAATTTTTGAATATTAATAATTTTATATAAATATATATACATATTTATTTATGTTTATTATATCTTATAAAAGATTTCCACCTATACATATATTGACTCATCGCGATATCTCTGGGTTGCGGGGGCGTTAACAATGGATAATTCCCGTTTTTAAACTATAGCTCCTATCGTTTCCAAATTTGGTAGGAATCTCCTATATATGATGTAAAAATGATCAATGAGCGGATTTTATGATAACTCATCCCCAATAAGGATTGCAGGGGTGGGAGTTTGTTTTTCGGGCAGGACAACTTCTGCCGGCTACTGATATCTGTCCGAGCTTTTGTATCTATATATATAAAAATGAATATTTGTCTGTATGTCCCGTATAGACTGTAAACTATGCATTTGATCCACAAAGCCCACAAAGGTTTCTGAGTTGGTACGATAAAAAAAAGCGCAGTAACACGCGCAGGGTACAACTAGTTTATCTATAATATATATAAACGCGAAAGGTCATTCATCACGAAATCTCCGAAACTTTAACACCTACAAACTTGAAATTTGGCAGGTAGGCTCCTTATAAGACGTAGGCATCCGCTAAGAACGGATTTTACGAAACTCGACCCCTAAGAGGGTGAAATGGGGGTTGCAAGTTTGTATAAACGTCCTATGATTTTGGAGTAAGAGACTTGAAATTTAAAATCTGTGCTCTATATCATCTATAGAAGGTGTTCAAATAATATATCTTTAGAAATCAACTCCCTTTTGGGGTTGAATCGGGGGATGGTAAGTTGACTCACTCATCACGAAATCTCCGAAACTATAACACCTACAAACTTGAAATTTGGCAGGAAAGCTCCTTATAGAGTGTAAACATCCGCTAAGAACGGATTTTACGAAATTCAACCCCTAAGGGAATAAAACGGGGGTTGGAAGTTTGTATGAAAGTCCCATGATTTTGAAGTAAGAGACTTGAAATTTAAAATGTATGCCTTATAGATAATGAGAAGGTGTCCAAATAATCTATCTTTAGAAATCAACTCCCTTTTGGGGTTAAAACGGGGGATGGTAGGTTTACTCACTCACCACGAAATCTCCGAAACTATAACACCTAAAAACTTGAAATTTGGCAGATAGACTCCTTATAGGGCGTAAACATTCGCTAAGAACGGGTTTTACGAAATTCGACCCCTAGAGGGTTAAAACGGGGGTTGGAAGTTTGTATGAAAGTCCTATGTTTTTGAAGTAAACGACTTGAAATTTAAAATGTATGCTACATAGATGGTGAGGAGGTCTCTAAACAATGTATCTTTAGAAATCAACTCCCTTTCGGGGTTAAAACGGGGGATGGTACATTGACTCATTCATCACGAAATCTCCGAAACTATAACAGCTACAAATTTGACGTTTGATAGGTAGGTTCCTTATAGAGCGTAAACATCCGCTAAGAACAAATTTTATGAAACTCGACCCTTAAGGGGATAAAACGGGGGTTGGAAGTTTGTACGAAAGTCCTATGTTTTTGAAGTAAGAGACTTGAAATTTAAAGTGTATGCTCTATAGATGGTAAGGAGGTGTCCAAATAATGTATATTTAGAAATCAACTCCTTTTTGGGGTTAAAACGGGGGTTCGTAGGTTGACTCACTGATCACGAAATCTCCAAAACTATAACACTTACAAACTTGAAATTTAGCAGGTAGGCTCCTTATAAAGCGTAGACATCCGATAAGAACGAATTTTACGAAACTCGACCCCTAAGAGAGTAAAACGGGGGTTGGAAGTTTGTATGAAAGTCCTATGTTTTTGAAGTAAGCTACTTGAAATTTAAAATGTATACTCTATAGATGGTGAAGAGGTATCCAAATAATGTATCTTTAGAAATAAATTCTCTTTTGGGGTTAAAACAGGGGATGGTAGATTGACTCATTCATCACGAAATCTCCGAAACTATAAGAGCTACAAATTTGATATTTGACAGGTAGGTTCCTTATAAGGCGTAGACATCTATTAAGAACTGATTTTACGAAACTCGATCCTTAAAGGGGTAAAACGGGGGTTGGAAGTTTGTATGAAAGTCCTATGTTTTTGAAGTAAGAGACTTGAAATTTAAAATGTATGCTCAATAGATGATGAGAAAGTATACAAATAATGTATCTTTAAAAATAACCTCCCTTTTGGGGTTGAAACGGGGGATGGTACATTGACTCATTCATCACGAAATCCCCGAAACTATAACAGCTACAAATTTGATATTTGATAGGTAGGTTCCTTATAGAGCGTAAACATCCGCTAAGAACAAATTTTACGAAACTCGACCCCTAAGGGGTAAGGGGTAAAACGGGGGTTGGAAATTTGTATGAAAGTCCTATGTTTTTGAAGTAAGAGACTTGAAATTTAAAATGTGTGTATCCTCTATAGATGGTAAGAAGATGTCCAAATAATGCGTCGAAATATATATATAAAAGAGAAAGGTCAATGACTCACTCATCACGAAAACTCAAAAACCGTTGGATGGTCCTCCATCCATCCAGAATGGACAAAGATGAAATTTAGCAGGGAGGTAGATTATAGTTAGTAGACGTCCGCTAAGAACGGATTTTGCGATATTCCACCGCTAAGAGGGTTTAATTGGGGTTGATAGTTTGTATGAAACATATACAGCAGCTATAAGTTCGCCTGATAGGTTATTTATACTGCAGCCTGAAAATAAAACTAAAAATGTGATGTATAGAGAGGTTTTATAAAAATAACTATTAAATTATACTAAATTGTGCCTTTTAAAAAGTTACTCAGTGTGATAAGCATTTCAAGTGACTGAAATACAAATAATAATTTGTGTTAAACATCTTGAATGCATATCTTCATAGCCACGCGGACGTAGTCGCGGGCAACAGTTAGCGTATTAAAAAACAAAGTCCCCAAAAGTGTATGTGATCGATTCCCTTAAAATCTACTGAACGGATTTTCATGTGGTTTCACCAATGGAGAGATGATAATAGCTTCAAAAGGAAGGTTTACGGAACGGCTAAGCCGATTTTGATGAAAGTTTGCCGGGAAAACTTTGTGACACACTGATTTCAACGCGGGCGAAGCCGCGGGCACAGCTAGTATACATATAAACTAGCTGACCCGGCAAACGTTGTCTTGCCGCTAAACGCTATTTAAAAATAGGGGTTGATGGTAGAGGGTTGAAAATTTAGGGTTGTATGTATTTTTTTAAAGTAGTATCATAAAAAAATAGAAATTAAAAATTTTTTCTAAAAAATAAAAAAAAAAATTTAGGGGTGGACTACCCCTAACATTTAGGGGGATGAAAAATAGATGTTGGCCGATTCTCATAGATACCGGATAAGCACAAAAAATTTCATCAAAATCGGTCAAGCCGTTTCGGAGGAGTATGGCAACGAAAACTGTGACACGAGAATTTTATGTATTAGATATTTCATATAACATATTACATCAATACATCGTACATTTATAAAAATATTCTTATTTAATTTATAAAATGTTATAATATTATATATATATATTTATTTACTCTGTGTGGCTACGGTAATAAGAATATAGGCTCTCTTCCTGGGGGTGTCGTAAGAGGCGACTAAGGGATAACATAATTCCACTACCACCTTGGAACTAAAAAAACCATCCAACTGCTGGCTTTGAAATACACAGGCCGAAGACGGGCAGCGTCAAAGTGCGACAAAGACAGCCCTGCGGTCACCAACCTGCCTGCCCAGCGTGGTGGCTATGGACAAAACACATGAGTTCATGCCATTTTTGGCGTTAGCTTGTGGATGCCTATGTCCAGCTGTGGACTGCGATAAGCTGAAATGATGATGATGATTTATTTATTACAAGCATATCCGCATATACCCGTAGTAAACTGCGTATATATAAAATAGCTAAATAATTATTTACTGCTAAAATTCCTATTGTTACAGGCCTTTCAAGGGTTTCAAGAAGGATTAGAAGAAAGTGCATTAGTTTTACTTCAAACTTTTCTGGGATTTGCTGCAGTACTAGGTTGTGCTGGTTTTGGGCTTGTCTTAGTCCGACCGTCAGCCCAGTGCCTTGTTTCAAAGCAATACTTATGTCAAACGGCAATGTTGGGAATAGGTAATTTTATTATTCCACTTGATACCAATTGTTACAAAACATACAATTAAAATAACACAATTAAAATAATACAGTCAAAATAATATAAATTTACAGGTATTTCCATGCTCGCTTTAAGCAGTGTTGAAGGCTATCACGGATATGTACTTTTTGCATGGATGTACGGCTTATGTTTAGGAGGATTTTTATATTCAATGAAGATGCTAACAATGGAGCGAGTTCGGGGAAGACATTTTACAAAAGTTTGGAGTAAGTTCTACCAATAATAGTTCAATGTTTGCATATTGATTAAATTGAAAACTAATTTAATTTTACCAGGTTTTGTCCAAGGAGCAGAAGCCATTCCTGTAATAGTGGGAGTGCCAATGACAGGTTACATCAACCAGCAAGCGCCGAGAGCAGGATTCTACTTTTCAACAGCAGCCACATTAGCTGGAGCGTTGCTGTTATTCTTTGTAGGTTTCTCAAAAAGGGAACCAGAACCTCCACCGCCAATTACGGCTCCTACAATATCAGAAGTGTGTTTATGTGTGACACCACCCCCTCGATGTGAACCGGCTTGGTGTGCATGCAGTGCTGGTGGAGCAACTGCTTATTGCGCGTGGCCAGGACCTACATGCTCTTCTCGTTTACCAAAATCACTTTCATATGCTGCGCCACTTAATCGCACTTGCTGTACTCCACATTATCCAGAGTGTTGTCGTCGAGCGGCGTTGTTACGTCCGTCGCGTAGTGTTCCCGAAGGACTTGCTCGACGCGGAAGTACATTCAGCCGTTCTGGATCTTGTAGAGCACCATGCCATCGTCGTGAACATCATCTTATAGAACAGATCACTACATCTGTATAAGTCAACTTTACCTTAACATATTTTTGAGTGATATCTATAAAAATTGTACGAGTGATTTAACGTTAGGTACTAATGTATAATATAATATAATTGTATATATTTTGTCAGTAGTCATTTGTAATTAAAGTCAATGTGATAGAATAGGAAAGCAATAAGGATTAATATTGCGAGATTCCGAACCTCGAGTAAATAAAAAGAAACTTGTCCTACATTTTTACAAAACGTTTATTTCGGCCTCTAAATTAGAAATACGTAGGTGTCTTCCGTGGGTCTACGTAAAGTAAAACAAGATCAGTTTTCTACATTATATTTATTTTTAAGTAATGAGGAAAACATAAAAGTTAATATTTAACAAATATTGAATTCAATAAAAATTTACAACGGAAAAAATATAAAAATTTAGAAGTTAATTACAAATGGTAAAAATATTATAATAGATTTTTGTAAATGAGTGTATATTTTTAGTTATATTACATTAACTTTGCGTCTAAGAACAATTAGATTGAATAAAGGCGACAGCGAAATAAAAATAAAATTTAATCGTTAATGTAAAACTAATTCTTTTTGGCGGACCTTGAAAAATTGTTATCTCTTTGTTATCAGGAGGAAGTCACGTGTAATAAACTAACACCTTAAGAGTATTTTTTTACTTAATAGTAAATCATCTAACTCTCAGAAATACATCTGAAATATCTAATTATTTATCTAGAGTATATCAAACGTGATACAATAATGGAACCTCGGAAGCAACGGTTTTTTAAAGACTTTTTGTTCGCTACCCAAAATGATATGCATAGAACCGTATAATAACTAATGTTAACTTTGCGACTCTCTTAGTTAACGAAGCCTATTTTCCATTTTGTTAGTTTAAATGTTAAATAATATTGTTATCAATAAAAAAATCGATCAAAAAAGAAAGACGTGAAACTTAAATTGGAATTGTTCACATAAACCTGAGATTAAATACGGCCAGTAATAGCCATTATCGTTAGATGAAAAAAAACACTCTTAATTAAAGCAATGATAATAACATTTGTCATATTTCAAAAACAAATGATCGATCATTAGTAATATTAAATTAATACATTGATTATAATAGAATGTTGTAGAATATTTTAGAACATTTTCCTAAATCTTGAAATAAATGTGGGACCTTAATGTTGTAGTTATAACTGATATTCAATAAAATACAGTTCTAATCATTATCTATATAATCGTATCCTAAAAAAATCTATACTAAAAATCGTTCAAATATGAGATTATTTCAATCAAAATTTTATTATATAACTATCCTTTATTTACATTTTTTTTATTTATAAGAAAGGTATACTAAGCATTGTATCTACGTACCGAGTCTATAAATATAAATGTCAATTTTAGTAACGTATAAAATATTATTAAAATCTATTATTATTTGGAAGACTTATTTTTTTATCGTTATAAGTATTTTATGTAAAATAAATGTCAATGTTTCTCATGTTATACTATTCGTTGTTTTGTGCTGAATGCCAGTTACTATTCTATTGACGATAAAAAAAATTAAAGAAGTAAGGAAATATTTGACTTTTCATTTCATAAATTTATTTCCACATAACAAATACATTAAATCTTTTATAATTTATATTTTGAGTTTATTGTATTTCAGAAGAAAATTGGTCTGTATAGAAAACTGCCTGAACTGAAAATGTCTATTTAAGTTAACGTAGGTATAGTTTGTAGAAATGATCAGAGCCGGTAGTCCTAGCAACCATTAAGACACGAGACCGTTAATTGAATAGCGAAAACGTAATTTCACAGACGTTTGAATCGAATATTGCGATGGTTTGTTGGAAGTAGTTTGTTATATGAACTGAACCGAATACAGCTTAAAGATAATATTGTTATGACTATCGTTTCAAGTTGTATGTGTTCAACGACACTATCAATTTAAATTATTCATCAGCTACATATTTCAAAAAACAGTTTCTGATATTTAATAATTATAAACGAAGATAATTAAAACCGTCCTAACTTGTAAATGACTTCGAAATATATAACTTAATTACGAACTACCCAGTTTTCCGTTTAACTGAAAAGTTGAAGTGGAACTAATTAATGCTTGTCACTCAAGGGTTTTTAATAAGTAAAATATTCCATTTCATAAATATCTACACAAATAAATTAATACGGCTTGTCCTGGCGACGGCAGCGGTCGTGGTAATGGTTGAGAAGACGGGGCTAGGAATCACCGGTTTGCGTGAGGCTGCCAACCAACTCTACACCTAGCGACGTATAATGGACGCACTCTATGGCTGGACCATTATCTCACTGAATTTGAAGTAGAACTAAGTCACATTTAAAATTAAAATCAAAAACAGCTTTATTCAAATAAGCCCCATGAGCACTTTCGAATCGTCATTTTACAAATTAAAACTTTAAAAATAAATTATAATTTTTATAAAAGTAAAGCTACCACCGATTCGGAATGTAGATTCTGCAGAGAAAAATCGACAAGAAACTCCGCAGTAGTTACTCTTTTGAAAAATAATATATAAACTGTGTTTTAGTACAAAATTAGTAACATGTTGCATAAAATACAGCGTCACTAAGTCTACACATCTTTATCAACTATTTAATCCTGCACCGAGTAATAAGCTTTATCTATTAATTTTTTTATTAAAAACTTTTAATTTATGTTGAGACAATCCCAAAATCGTTTGTGGGATTTTATTATACATGCGAATACAATAACCCAGAAAGGAAACGTTTACTTTGCGCAGTCGGAAACTTGGAGTTACAATTTTGTTATTCCTTCTCGTGTTTACAATGCGATTATTACTATTTATTTCAAAACAATGAATATTCTGGTGAAAATACATAATATTTTTATAAATATATTGATACACAGTTGTTAATATGTCTACCTTTTGAAAACATTCCGTAGGGAGACTTGAGCTCCGAGATCGTAAATGTCGCGAATGAATATTCGATATATTTATAATTTAAGTGAAGCATACTGGGATTATCTGAAGTCCGACAAGAGAGACCACGGACGACATAACCGACGACGTAATGAAGACGATGTATACACTGGGTCACAGAAACTTTGTCGTGACGAAGTCAACGAAGGACTCCAAACTTTTCTCCTAAAGCTTTGGATCTGATGCAGCAGAAGTGCAGTTGCCCGCTGCTCAAGCGGCTTCGCTAGAATGGAAGGCTATTTCCAAGAAGATACGGAATCTTGTACGAGACCGCTGCTCAAATTCAATAGATATTACTACCCTTATGGAGCATAATAGGGGGTCAAAAGTTTACGCAACAGTGAATGGCCAAACCGTTTACTCTCATCCTTAGATCCGAGAAGAGGTCGAGAAATTTTATGGACAGCTGTACTCGTCGAATACACGCAGGCTTGACACTTGGTACACCGAAGATCCAAGTGCACCATTGAGTGAAGACCACGTGTTTGCAAATGTAGTGTGAAACGCCCTCCGACTCGCTAGAACGGTCGGTCCATCTACGTAAGATTAGCTGATAGATGATAGTTTCATTTTTTTATTATGTATTGAAATAGTTCGTCAGTACTAACTATTTTTTAAACAAATAAAGACTCTTTTGTCTTAGAATTTTCAAAAATAGAATAACTTACAAATTCGAGTCTTTTTATTTACAATATTATATTTATTTTACTAACAATATTATTAAAATAAAAATATAAAAATACATGATTCTAGATACGTGTACACGTGTGTAAATTTAAAATGTTGCGACCTAGGACTACGAATCCCATTTAATGTATTTTTAACGTTGGCCGTAAAAAGTTCAAACATGCATGTTACTGAAAAAAAAAAAGTAAACTTAATGCCAAAATACAGAAAGCGTGTCATTGTTTATGTGCTAGCCGATAGTTCCGTAAATTCAGAAGAACATACTCGCTGGTTGCACTAAAGGAAGTTGCGACGAGGAAATTCCGGCTATAAACCTTCAGGCACTAGATGCGGCCAGATATTGATTTCTCGAAAATACTTTCTTTCATTGAAATAAGGTTCAAAATTGTGTCAAGATAAATCTTTGTGTCCCTCAAATAAGAGAATTCTCTGCGTAATTCACATCTATCGAATCTTAAAACAGTCCCATATCCATTAAAGATAGTATCATAAAACTATCCATCCGTAGGAATCCCTTTGAAGAAAACCTTTTATCTTATCACGTTTTCACATCTTCCATCGTTAAAACCAAAAACAATTTGTAATATTTAGCTACAACCAATTCCTTTCTAAGATTTCTTGTAATTTATCTAAATGCAATTCAAATTGATTTTCATTTTATAACAAAACCTAATTAATTAAGCAACGTGTAATTAATTCTAATATAAGTATTTTTTTTATAAACCTATAATATCTAAAATTGAAGCAGAATATTGCGTCTCTTGTGTTGCCGATTGCTTGCCTTTGTAATTTTAGTCTAGAAAGAGGTATTTTTCCAGATTCATTTAAAAAGGCAGTGGTCAGTGTAATTGGAATACATATTACTACTTTAACTGCTAGGATTAGAAATCTAAGTTCGATAAAAATTTAAGTTCGATATGTGAATAGAAGCTTCTAATTCAAGTCTATTAAGCACTCTGTGCCTTGTGAGATATTGCATCTGTGCATGGGGAGGCGCTGGTAAGACAAATATAATACTTGCAGTGAAGATTCTCTACCTTATAGGTAACTGTGGTCAGTTGCGGCTTATAAACAAGCTGTTGTACTTACTATAAATCAAACATACATATATGAAGTTAAAAGATACCACGAGAAGTGTGTACCTTATTTACCAATAATGAACAAAAGGATAAAAATATGTATGGTTAATTAGGATTACCTGGATATCTTTTGATTCCAAAATAGCGTTTCTACGAAAACATTTCAATTACCATGCTTCAATTATTTACAATAAAATTAACACAATTTTCACTTAATAACTTCGCATTGAAGAAAAAATTACTTGCCTGGTTGAAATGCTTAGATTATAACTAATGTTACAGATAATCTTTTAATAGCAGTTAAATAAGCATATACACATACACATGGTAAGAAATAGTCTACAACTATATGACATGTGTACACATGGCACATGTTTTCCCCTTAAATGTTAATTTTAGATTTAAATTGGGTAATTTTCTTGTTTCTCTCGTTTTTGTACCATTAAATTAATAATAATAATGTATAATAATAATATTAGTACATGAAGCAAAAACTTTTTATCCCTTTTTATAAAAATTGTGCGGACGGAAGAGTATAAAATTTCGCACACTTATAGTTTCTATAGAGAAGGAGTTTATAATGCTATTTTTTCAAATATGCATAAAAAATACAAAAAAATAATTAAAAAAAGCACACACTACTATGTATTTGACACAAACGCATTTATATTAATAATGGTCGAATTTCTACCAATGAACGACCACTGTTGTATAATTTATATATAGACTTTTTGTATTAGATTTGCTATGTGACGAAGGTAAGGGAAAAAAGAAAAAAAAACGTCAGATAAAAAAACTGAACTATGGTTTCATTGTCGTAATGAATATATTTTAAATATTAATAAATGCAAGTATAACAACCACTAGTAATAATTAATTCCTATGGACATAAGTTGTTGTTGCATGTAATCAAGGGGAGGATACTGGCTTCTGCAACACAATACTGTTAGTGCAAGAGTCGGGTAAACTATTTATTGTATGAGTTATGATTGTGTCCAATAAAGATTATTGTTATTATTATTAGAAAGTAAAAAAATGATAAGTCTAAAGTATAATCAATATTAAAAATAATCATTACTAACATAGATGAAACTAGTCTGAAAGAGTACATTTTATTATATTTTTTAGTATTTTAAACTTAAGAAAAGAAAGAAGTAAAAAAGAATATTAAACTGAATATTATTTTTCTGAGTTATTTTCAAATAAAATTGATTTTTTTTTCATTTAATGCGTCATTGTGACGACAAAATATTTCTAACGAGATTGATACGGACCGTGAATACAGTAATCACATTGAAAGCAAAACTAATGATTCTTTTCATAACATAAGTAAAATGCCTTACTGAAATATGTACATCGTTGTAAAGGAAAACAAATAGGAAACAAAGAGGACGTTTTTTCTAATAGAACGCATCTTCTTATTTAATTTAATTGAGAGGCTTTCCACTATTGGTATTACTTATTAAATGATAGTAGGGCACATTAGGAATAATCCTGCTCAAAATTTTGAGCAGTTTAGTACCAGTAGGAAGTACCTTGACCTTACAGAAGATCACAACTAAATAATACTGCTTTCAAGCAGTATTATTTAGTTGTATTGTATGAAGGGAATAATGAAAGTGGACGAAGCGAAAGAAGTATGTAAGGATCGTAGCAAGTGGAAAGAAGTGGTCTCTGCCTACCCCTACGGGAAAGAGGCGTAATAATATGTATGTATGTATGTATAAGGATTTTTCCCACAAGTTCATATAAGAGTTTATAATGTTTTTAAAAACTGTTATAGGTTATAGTTTGTTTATATTCTATTTAGAGCCTTAAAATATACTTTGGTTATAATTCTGAAAATATAGACAAAACTTTTTTAAGTCTATTACATTATTTTTAATATGGTCAATTCAAGCGCCTCTTTTATCCTTAATAGATGCACTTTTTTTTCTTTATTACAGAGCTTTGCCGCTACAGCGTCGATGTCGCTCTGTTATTATACATTTATGTTAATAAAATTACATAATAACACCTTAAGACACTATTGATTAAACTTCATCGACCAGTTTATATTACAATTTCTTTGTCGAAATAGATTCTGGTTTTAATAGATGCACTTATAATATCAATATAAATGCACTTTTAATTGTCTGTCTTTCAAATTTCTTACTTTGAATAATAAGAATGAAATACGTTACTTTGTCTTGAGAGGATGATCGTCTTACGATGAAATTATCGTGTCCCTCGTAAAACAATTCTTACAGAGTGTATGCAGTAAAATTGTGAAATTCATATAATCATTTGACATATTTATGTCCGAAGCAACTAATATCTTAAACTAGCTAATCTAGTGGACTTCATCATCACCCATCATCACTTCAGCCTATCGCAGTCCAGTGCTGGACATAGGCCTCCACAAGTTAGCGCCAAAAATGGCGTGAACTTATGTGTGTTGCCCATAGTCACCACGCTGGGCAGGCGGATTGGTGACCGCAAGGCTGGCTTTGTCGCACCGAAAACTGTTGCCCGTCTTCGGCCTGTGTATTTCAAAGCCAGCGGTTGGTTGGTTATCCCGCCATCGGTCGGCTTTTTAAGTTCCAAGGTGGTAGTGGAATTGTGTTATCCCTTAGTTGCCTCTTACGAAACCCACGGGAAGAGAGGGTGTGACTATTTCTTTACGCCCGCAACCACAGCCATATTTTGTTTCATGACTGCAATGATTTAACAACTTTTAAACTTTCGCGTTTCTTTGGCCGAAACGTCAGGCCACAAGGTAATATATTTTACCTTAAAAAATTTTGTTCGCGTTAATCCCCGTATGAACATTAAAATGCAATGATTTATTTAAGGTTTCTTTTCTGTCGAAGTTTTAATAAAAAAAGTTAAATAAAAAAAAAAAAAAAAAAAAAACAAAAAAAAATAGTACCTTACGTAAAGGTTTACCTTAGCACCTCCCTCATCTATTATGATTAAAAGGATGGAAGTAAAAAAAATCACTTTTTTTATTTCCTTAAACACATCAAAATATTGATCTACTCGTACGTTTGTAAATCAATAAATCTCTTAAGTAATGTGAATGAAAAATAAATTCAAATTATCTTTGATAACACGTGTAATTTTAAACTATATTGCTAGTTTGATGTAGATTGTAAATTTGCATTTAAATCATTTCCTAAGTAGAAACCAAGTTAAATAGGTCAAAGATTACCAGCAAGCACTAGGTCCCATGTATTCTGGATTACAGAACGCAGTTTGACGTGAGACGACAAGCTTCCGCCTGTTCTACGAGCAGCAATTTGCAACTTCTGTTTGCGTTTCATTAATGTATTAGTTATTGCTTACAAACACCGTTCGATGTTGTTAACATGAGGAAAATACGTTTATTTATTTATTATCTGGTTATATTTCAATGGTTATATTTCAATTATTTTGAGATTAGTGACTCACAAATTTTAATTATTCATCTTGAAACGTTTCAAAAGAGTTTTTATATCTATTTTAAAAAGGAAAAAGCAAGAGATTTTTCAAATTACATCAATATTTATCTGTATCATAAAAAATATTTAGGTTATTATAAAAAAAAAATTGAACGCTTTTTGAAGGTTAATCAAACAAGTTCAAGTTAATAATAAAAAAGACCATCTACTTAAATAAATAACTAGTACGACCTCAGCTTTGTAATATTATCCACATTAAAATTACATCGTATCTAAAATCCTAAACGAATAGCATTATATTCAATTTGTCAAGTTATAATAGAGAAAAATAGCAAATTATACGTTCTGATGAATATTATGTCACGAGTGGAGGAAATGCGAATCATTCCGCATCCCTTAGTTATCATACAAATTGTTTCCATCGAGCAAGGCGTTCTCACTCCGGCGCGTCTTTTGCTAAATTTCCATAAATCCCATACTCTGTCTCTAAATTTGTATTATATATGCTAAATCTTTGTCTCCAAACTGGAAAATTAGTTTCAAGGATAAATCATCATGATTATTATTGTTAACCCTAGATCACTAACCTTCGTCGAAACGACGACGCGGACTTGAAAAAAGTGCTATAAATTTTGAGTGCGTCATCGTACGCATTCCAGATTCCAGCTAATCTCAGTCGACCCACAGCTCGCGCGGCACACGGGTGTATTTTTGTGTAGGAGCCCTGTGTCCGCCATTCCAGCCACCATGAGTCGTCGAATCGACGAAGGTTAGTATTAACGTTATTCTTGCAGTATTATTATTTATTCTTTTTTGGTGCTATAATTATTTTGGTGTTTTGTAAACATTGCACTTAATTTGCCTACATTGAAGTAAGGACCTACATTATTTTTATTTGAATATATTTTTATTTTAGATACGATTCGTCAGCTGTTATTAGATAATAATAGTGACGAAGAAAACGGATCTGAGAGTGAGAAAGAAGACCACCTTGACGGTGATTCGGCTTATGAAACAGATGGTGAGGAAGAAATTTGTTTTGTAACAAAACAACCACCTTCAACTGAAGACATCCAGGCAAAATTCATCTTCATCAATTGAAGACTCGTGAGCTAGTACTTCAAATCAGTCACACGAATTAATTATTACACCAACAAGTAATATTATTCGTGGAAAAGGCAAACACAAATGGTCATCAGTGAAACAGATTTCATGAAGCCGAACAGCATCAAAAAATATTGTTCATGGACCTACATGTAATTGTAAAAACGAACTAAGTAGATCCGCTTTCTTGCTTTTTATTTTTTGTAACTGATAGTATGATTGATTTAATTGTAGCCCATGCCAGGAACCAGTAGTTCTATTTCTACACACGAGACTGATCAAAGAAAAGATTCAGTTAGTCTTCCTATCACCGAAAAGAAGAAAAATTTGTACAATTTGCCCCTCCACAAGGCAAAGAATGACGAAAAGTTATTGCACCAAGTGCAATAAATCCTTGTGTGGTGAACACAAACTTAACATTTGTCACAAATGTATTAATTATTAGTTTTTTTCTATAATGTTTCTTTATTTTGTTGATTTTAACTACTTAATTTTGATATTTTAAGATATTTTTAAGTCTTTGTTTTTTTAGTTAATAAAATTTAAGCATTTAAAAAAACAAAAATTTACAAATGCGTAAAAAATCCGGTCTCAGTTAAAATAGTGTCAAAGTAATTATAATGTAATTTTAGTAAATAAAAAACTTATAAACATGTCCACAAATGATTATGGTAATAAATAAGTAAAACAAGTATGAATATTTTATTCCATAAACCCTTAGAAGCCTCCCTTTTATACGGCGTAGTCGCAACGACGAAGGTTAGTAATAAGCGTTGTAAAATAAGGTTAGTGATCTAGGGTTAAATATTTTTTTGTTATATTTCCATAAAACCTCCGTAGTATGTTTGTTATTTTTTAGCGTAGCAGTCACAGCTTGGCTGTTGTTATGGTCACATTATGACTGTTGCGCTGGTGGTAGCGGATTCGAACCCACAAATGTCATTCTACTGATCATACAGATGTTTGTTAAGATAGGCGTTTGTGCTTAAGTATTATGTGTGTTTTCGGACCCCCAGCGTAAGCGTAAATCCTAGTAGGGGCCGATCTGTGTAAAGCCTTTATTTATTTGTTTATAATATATTTTAAAATTAAGATTACTGAAAACGAAAACAAAATTTCTAACACTTTAAAGTTTAACTACTATTATTACTACTATTAATTAAGAATAAATTGGTTGTTTTTTTTAATGTGCTTATTTTGCTATGAAAGCTGTTCACAGATATTATTACGCTTTTAGTTTAATATTCTACAATTATTTTACGGACCTTAAGAGTTCAAACATAAATACTACTGACACAAATACATGCGTACCTATACATATGTAGAAAGATAGAAGACACTAAATATATGTCCAAGGATAAAAATAAATATTTAAATTCGTACATTTTATTGTTCAAGTGTCAAACATAAATAAAATATTCAAGCCGTAATATCCAAGGCAATTTGGACTGTCCTAATTAAAAGATCCCTTAAATTAGCAAGGGTCGACGTTTTGATGTTACATATATGACAAAAGGCGCGGCGCAGTGAAATGAACATCGGCTAACGGTGACATACGAGGTACTCGTACACGGACGTTTATTGGAGTGCAGATGCATGCTGACGCGTTCACATTGATTAATTTCATAGCAACACTTACAATATCATTTCCTACATAAACATTTGCGCTATTAAACAGGTATGTTCCTTATTATTATTATTTTTTTTTTTTTTCGTTTTCTTTCTAAGCCTCTGCTATCGGACTTAGTACCACATTTGAAATTTCATCATTAATTATTACTATGAAATAAATAAAATTAAGCTTTTAATAGATGTGGCTTTTGAGAATTTTTTATTTTATATTAAAAATGAATTTAGGTAAATAACTTTTAGTGTGTATCTCTTCGTGTACAGTTATGAATTGTAAGTTAACCAGTTTTATTTCATTTGTACTCTTGTAATACCCGCGCTCTGAAACTACTTTATTTGCTTCGAAATGAAAATATTGGATAAGAGTTAGTAGCTGTCGTTATCGGCTAGCTACCGTTTCCACACTTTTAATTGCTTCACTTGCATCAAACGAATTTGCGCTCCCAGATTGTGTTTCTGGCTTATAGCTCAGCTTTCGTTCTATAAAATGAGCGAGTCACTTTTAATGCAGATTCCCTGCTACTTGACAAAAAATTTGTGAGCAAATATTTCATTCATAACAAAAGTTTTAATACTCGATTTTTATTATTTCAATTAAATATTTCGTTTACAATGTCATTATGGCTTAACAATTCCTGGGAAGAAAAAGGGCTGTAAGTCCGTCAAGGTACTTCAAAGCGAAATGGTGGATACGCGTACACACGTGTACATTATAACATATGATTTATCAACTTTTATTTAATTGATAATAAATGTTAATATATTTAACATACACAACAGTCAGCTTAATTCCTACGTTTTAGATACAGGTGAATGATAAAAATATTTTTTTTTAATAATACGCGTAGACTCGGGGCTGGAATCGAATTCATTAGCGATAAACATAATAAAAAATTCAAACTAGAAAAAAAAACGTAAATAATGTACGACACAGCAGGAAATATTTTGCTCAAAATCTGGAGCAGCCCGACTGAGGAAGCACCTCGACCTTACAGAAGATCGATGGCGTCCTATTACTTTTTCTGATTCGGCTAAGAACTTAGGTGTTGTTTTTGACTTCAATCTTAACTGGAATGCTTATATCAATGAGATTAGTCGTAAGGTATATTTTTCGCTCCATTCTCTAAAAGCACTACAAAATTTTTTACCCTTCAAGACTAAAGTTTCTCTCGTGCAAACTCTCATACATCCGATCATTGATTACGCTGATGTCACTTGTTTAGATGTCACCAAAGAATTACTTAACAGGCTTGAGCGACTACAATATTAATGCTTGCGTTTCATTTTCGGCTTCAAAAATATGATCATGTAAGTCACTTTCGTAAGTAGTTTCAATGGCTACCTATCCGCCATCGTAAAAATTTTAGAATACTTTGTTTCCTTTTTAAGACTCTTTTTAATCCTCGTTCTCCTTCGTATCTATGGGACCGCTTTTCTTTTTCTCACGATGATAATTCTCCGTGCAGATCTCTTAAACGTTCTGTTCTTCAGATGCCCACCTACCGTACCGATTTTTATTCTTACTCTTTTACTGTACATTCCGATAGACTTTGAAATTCCCTACCATATGAAATTTGCGATTGCAAAACACTATCGCTATTTAAGAGAAGAGTGAGAAAATTCTACCTTGATCAATTTTAGTCTAAAATCAATTTAATTAAGTGTCCTTATGCGTATTGGAATATATTATCGTATGTATTATATTATTTATCGTATATGTGTATGCGTGCTACTGGAAGAGATTCCATCATGCGATAAGTAGTGCTTTTGTACCAGTATTGTTTATAAGAGCTATTTCCTTTTGCTGTAAAATAAATAAATAAATAAATAAGATCACAGCTAAATAATAGATACTACTTGTGTGTAGGGTTGTCAATGCGCTTGCGTTGTTTCTGGTCTTACAGGCGTCTATACGCTACGGTAATCGCTTACCAGCGAACCGTATACTTTTATCTATACTAAAATATAACTTGAAAATTTTTCAAATATTGTCAGACCGTAGTCAAAATAAGTGAGAGACACATTGTCTTCGGTTGGCAGTTCGTCTTATACTTCCTTATAAATTGCATTTCCTTAGAAAATCTATTTCTTACTAATAATTCTAATATATTAACTTAGTTATTTATTATTATGGGACGACAGTCTTATTTTAAAAATTAACTATTTAAATTTATGCCTATCTTGGCGTATTCCTGTAAAAAATATTAACAATTAAGCAATTTAAATGCATCAAACTGAATCAGCTTGTAAAAGGTAAACTGGCAAATGACTCTCCATCGTATAGAAGAAGAGCTTAGAGCTTAATCCCCCATGATTCGATTATATATTAATAATTTTCCTATCATGACTGACGGTTATAAGAAAAGAAGAATCCATAAGGATATACAAATGGGTAAAATAAATATTTAGAGAAGTACAAATATCTGCCCCCAGTGGGAATCAAAACCCTGAGCGTCTTTGATAAGGCGCATAGTTGCATAAGTAGCTTATAATTAGTCAAAATTTGTAAAAAGATCCTTAATTCATGCAAGCAAAATATTAAAACAAATTTACACAAAACACCAAGAAGGTGCGACCGTGTTAATTAGAACTTTCTTTTTTAAACAAGTTTGACTAATTTTGGTAAGAGAAATGAATTCAAATGAGAAAAATTAAAAAGCGCCTCCATCACAAAGTTATATTTAAATTTATTCAATACTTAAACAACTCATCGAGGAAAGTAATTAATATTCAAAGTAAAAATCAAATATTTGTTCTTTCTAATTGGCCTTCAGTGTTTAATGTTTTGAAGTAATTAACAAATTGCTGATGGATTAAAAGCGTTCATACGGTCTATATATGTATTTTTTATTTTATCTTTACTTTTTAAGTATATAGACAAATTTATTTATGGAAAATATATATACAAGAATTTTCGCATGTGTTGAACAATTAGAACTTCTTTTTTTTTTCTTTAAAAGTGTCCTTAATATTAAATTCGAATGGTGCGATATTTATTAATTATATAATAAAACATATACGCAATCCTACTAATATTATAAATGCGATAGTTTGTATGTATGGATGTATGGATGTTTGTTCCTCTTTCACGCAAAAACTACCGAATGGATTTTAATAAAAGTTTACAATAATATAGCTTATACATTAGAATAACACATAGGCTATAATTTTTAAAGATAGTGTGTGAATTGTCCAAAATATAACGATAATTGTCAAGTAAGTCGGAGAAAAATCTGCCATCTGCAAGCTATTCTGGCGTGCGCTGAAAAAACTGTAGAGTTCACACGTATATAATGTATAAGAAAAATGTTTATCTTAATTAGTTTTACAAAAAAGTCCACGACAGCATATATCTATCTTTTATGAGTAAGCCATTATCGCAAAAATAGTAAACCATAAATACAATAAAAATAGATAATATATTTCTTATGTACATTTGTTGTAACAAATTGATTTTTATGTCGCAGAACCAATTTTGACGAATTTTGATATAAAGATAGATATTGAAAAGCTACTCGAAATACTTATTAATCCTGCGCAGACGAAGTCGCGGGTATCAGCTATATTTTATATAGTTTCAACCTAAATATTTAATATTGTAAGTAATTCTTGTTCTAGATTTTAGTCATATTTATATTAAAAACGAAATGATAATCCTTTTGAATCTAATTGTTATTCTTTATTAAAAATAACTGAAACAACGAACAATCGCTCTGGTGTAGTGGTGCGTGTGTGTAATAAGTGCCTTAATATCGGTGGTCGCAGATTCGATTCTCGCTCAGAATGTATATTTGTATTTGTATAAATGATTGCTTTCGCTCAGGGAGAGCACGGTAAGCTCTTAGTCCGCGATGTTGACAGCGATCGTTAGTCATAGTAGGGAATATATCCGTCAATCCGAAGTCGAGCATGTTTAATCCACATTAAACTTGCATCACTCTACATGCAGAAAGATGCCTATGTCCAGCAGTAGGATGTTACTGGCTAAATCGTCACCAATCACCAAACCTATATAAATATGTCTCTGCAAAATAAATTTAAATCATTAAAGGCAGATATTTATATCTTAGTTGACGTTAATAACTATATTAGGACAAATGTAAACTTTTTTTTGTATATATGGAATTAAAAAAATACGACCCAAAAATAAATAGCGTACCTATATTACTAAACAAGCATTCTTCGGATTCGCACTTATTGTAAGTACGGATGAAAATAACAATGAAAATACAAAAGTTACATGAAACAAAGCTTTCTCGTGGGTTGGAGTGAGGTTTCTTTACATTGTTTTTACCGCTGAATTTATAGGTCATTGCATAAGAACAAAATATAAACAAGTACCATCTTTTTTAGGAAAATATTTGTAAAACAATAAAAAGTATTTTAAATAACATTTTTTTCTCACATGATGTCAAAAGATTACCGTAGCTTATAGACACCTCACACCTGCAACACCAGAAGCATCGCAAGCGCATTACCGGCCCTACCCCCAATCAGCTCCAAGAGCTCTGGTCACCGTACTGACTACATCAATACAATACTGCTTGAAAGCAGTATTATTTAGTTGTGTTCCTTTGTAAGGTCGAGGTACTACCCCAGTCGGGCTGCTCCAGATTTTGAGCAGGATATTTTTTACTGTACCCTAGCTCAGTTAAATATGTTCGTAAATATTGCGTATTTTCTAATTTTACGGATTCGTTTATATTTTTTGTATATGGGCTCACGTCCTGACGTTTATAATCTCATCTTTTATAACAAACAGTAACGAATAAAATAGTTTTATAATCGGAGCAGTACTGAGCTTGTGGTTATCATATCAAATAACTAATACTCGTAACTCCTACCGTTTCATTATATGTATTAATATAGAAGTATATACATTTCCATTGAGTAGAATGTAGAGAAAAGTCAGGAGTATAATCGGGTTATCAATTTACGACACTTTAGAAATCGGGGCGACAAAAAGCACTTATGTTGCTCGTATTTTATTACAATTTGCGTATATTCACTTACATATAAAAAAGATGCCGTAAAGCTGGTGATTCTTAGAATACAGAGTTTAACCCCCCCCCCCCTCAGTAATAGTTTGTCGCGTTAGAGAGGTTTAAAAAAATCTTGAAGTAAGTAGGTCCGTAAAAATTAAAAAAGTTAAGCCCTTAAAAAATCATTTGATAAAAATTTATGACTATTATAATGACTCAAAAATTTTTAGAAGGCACTTCAGTATCAATACCAAGTTAACTCAAAAGTACATATTTCCTTTAAATAAATTAACTTTATAGTGTATAAAAATTACACAATGTGAGCTACATCATTTCGTTGCTATGTGGGTTGATTGTAAAACCAAATAAACATACAAGATAACACGTAACATTAAATTACTTTTGCAGGTTCTTATTAAACGTATGTGAATATCGTATAACATGGTCCTCACTATCCTTGCCAACTCACACCCTTGAGAGCCATCTTTAGAAAACCTTTGACGCCTACTTAGTTTTAAAAGAGGATTATGAAACTTTTTTCCCTTGAATATAATTTGTACTTTTTAAAATGCTATTATTATATAAAAAAGTATATTGTTTTGACACGTATATTTTTTTTAAACAATTTTCGGTATAGTAACACACAAGACAAAAAAATAAAAACAGGTAATTATAATTAATTATATATTAATATATAATTGTGCTATTTAATAAATTCTGTAACCAAAAACGGATATTTTGCCGGTTTGTAATGTAAAATTAACAAAATTCTTAAGTAACTAATCCCAAGTTGATTATGCAAATAGGAAATTCAACTTCCAAAGAGAAAATGTCCACAAAAAAGAAAATGAGAAGACACTACCTTCTACCTTCAAAATTAGGTTAGCAAACCGCTTGCAATTCTATCTACAACTGAAGTACCTACAATTTGTGACTGACTTTTATAAAGTAATCTTTAAATCAAATAAAGTTCTCTTTGTAAATACAAAGTAGTTATAAATTATTTAATATTTCATGAGTCAGTGTAGTTAATATTGAATTAATAACATTTTTTTATCAACGACATTCTTATAATTGGATATATTTTGTTTATTTAACTTATCTAAATTATGCGTATTTTATTATTATAATATACTGTAGATTGATATGTTGATTTTATTTAGTTTACTATCAAGTATCATGAAGTTTTAAACAGAATCTTTATGGTCAATTTGGTTTCGATATTTCATCTACGATTAGTTCGGATCAAATCTCCATTCACCGTCTGGAATCGAGCCCAGGTATATCACCTTTGTACTTACATAATAATCAATTTTGTATCTAAAAAGTATAGACAAATCCTACACTGTCTAGAGTAAGGTCCAGGTATGTCATAACCTCTGTGCACAACCACTGTAATAGGGTACCTTATTAGCATACCTTAAACTAGATTTATAATACGCTTCAGCCTCTAACATCTCACTGTTGGGCATAGGTCTCTTTCCCCATGTAGGAGAAAGATCAGAGCTTAATCCACGATGTTGATGCATGAGTGAGATGATGTCTGAGTAACGAGAAGAGAGAGACTCATAGTAGAGAATATACCCGCCAACCCGCATTGAAGCAGCGTGGTGGATTAAGCTCTGATCCTTCTCCTACATGAGGAAAGAGGCCTATGCCCAGTATTGGGATATTACAGGCTGTAGCGTGATGCTCATCACTACATAGTATAAAACAAAGTCGCTTTCTCTGTCCTGTGCTTAAATCTTTAAAACTACGCAACGGATTTTGATGCGGTTTTTTTTAATAGATAGAGTGATTAAAGAGGAAGGTTTATATGTATAATAATATCCATTAAATAGTGGAGAAATACTGTTATTTTTGAGGTTTCTAATGTAATGTCGTAAATAATTACATTTTTTCCGCTTATATTGCAAACGCAGTCTGAACCCTACGAGATTTATCAAAATAATGTACTAAGTATTGAAAAAGTCTACAGAAAACTCCGCTATAGTATATGCCTATCTCTTATGGATATCTCACAATAACATTTTTTATCATTTACTTTTTACGACAAATAATGGCTTATTTTCGAAGCGATTTTAACCAATACAGCATAAATCCTTATCTAATTAAGTACCTTAAATACATTATTGATTTAATATAAATCTATATGGCCCTTTACAGCATATAATTTAAATGAATATTTTCGAAGATATTACAGATTTAAAAATTGCGGTACGTATCGTTTGCGGCGGTTCCGGCCGGCTTTTACTCTCAAGTTAACGCGTGCGGGCCACGGGCAGTAATGAATAAATCAAAACTACTGGATCGATTTTAATCATTTTTTCAGTGAATGACATAGGCTATAATTATATTTTATACTCGTGCAAAGCCGGAGCGGGTCGCTAGTTGTCTTATAAAAAAATATCTTATAATAATAAAATATCTTATTACGTATAAATACATCCTCATAAACGTAAAATTTTAAGAATTTTAAATTATAAATTAAAAGTCTAAAGTCATGATTGCTACAGATAAATTTATGCCAAACATTTTAGCGTATTTACATACATTACATAATTTAACTGGGATTCCGTTGTAAAACCGAGGCGACAGTGAGATATGAAGCCATCAATAAAATTATGGAGCCCTTTAAGCTTGCTTAAATGAGAGTGTGTAAGTTACTAAGTTGACAAATTATTTATATTCATAAAAAAATAAAAACAACAAATCTGACATATTATGGACTATATAAATTTCTAAAACACTTCCAATAGATTTGACGTTAAATTAAGACTATGTTGCCGTCGTATGTAAAAATGTCAGGTAACACTTGTTGGTTCGATTCCCGTTTCATGCATATATTTCTGTTTATACAAACAATTGTTTCTGGTCTGGTTGGTTATTCTTATGAGTATTCTTCGTGCGATCAGTCGTACCTCGGAAAATACGTAAAAAATGCTGTTATTGTAATACCCCTTAACGACCATTATTATATATCTCTGAATCAAACTCTATCCATAGTGAATTAAACTGTAATCACATATTTGTCTTTAGGAAGAGATCTTTATCCTCAAGTGTTCACGTAAGCTCAGCCAAGCTACCTATTAATTACATTAAAAAAGTTATAAATAGTTACTTTAAGAAATAAACAAAGAAATAAATATCTTTAACATACACACGGTCGTCAGTTCCTAAGACTGTTAAGTCAATCTTTGTGTAATGGGTAACAACCGACCGATATAGCTACAATTTGTTTTGTGAATAATACATATATCACTCCCAGACTCAGGACAGGAATCTAATCCTAAACACCGGAGCAGAAAGTATAATAGGACTAATAAATACTGCTTCAACGGGCTCGTCAGAATCGATTCTATCTGTATCAATCTATTTTATCGGCATTATAATGTATTAAAGTGCTAAATTTTTCATGAAAGATGTTTTAATTTGCGTCGACCATTAATAACAAAAAATTCAGCGTGACAAAAAAAATTAAATAAATTACAGCGTGTAATTATTAAGTACATTTCAGCGTGACATCTGGACGGACATTTTGTGTCCGGTCGGTGTCAAGCCCGCTGCAATATTTTAATTTTACTTCTCAAATAAAAATAAAGAATAATAACAAAAATAATGATTAATTGTACAAATATCAAACGGTAATGAACACAGTAGTTGCTTAAGTTATTTTTTTCTAATTTCTATTTCATCCCTATGCATTTTTTTACGTATTAGCAGTGTCTCGTCTATTTTGAATCGATTTTTTCTCACGTCATTTCCAACAAAAAACAATTTTTTTTTCCTAGACTCAGTACAAAAGTCATGATATGGGCCACAAAAATAACACATGTTCGTTTTTTATAGTATTTTTATGTACGTTGACTTTATCGAGGACACTTAAATACAAGGCTACATACATATTATTATAAGGATACCTAGCAAGTAGTTACAGTGAGTGTAATGTATTATATTTTTCTACAATAATATTTCATGTAAAATATATTCAGTATTCGCTTTTGCACCGGCAGACTTGAATCTTAACGAGAGACTCAGTTATCTGGTATCTGGTGAACTAAAAATCAATTATTTGTTAAATTCCACGCGTACGAAGTCGCGGGCACAGCTAGTATATAATATATAATAAGCCTTTGCTCAACAGTGTCACTTACACGCAAATTCTGTTCACTTCACATGTCATTTAATATTCATTTTTTGTT
This sequence comes from Melitaea cinxia, assembly GCF_905220565.1. Classification (NCBI taxonomy): domain Eukaryota; kingdom Metazoa; phylum Arthropoda; class Insecta; order Lepidoptera; family Nymphalidae; genus Melitaea; species Melitaea cinxia. The sequence continues at coordinate 8,929,003 of NC_059408.1, read as the reverse complement.
AAATATAATTTATTAAATACTAAACATTAGCCAACCCCACAGTAAGCTCAACTCGTATAGCGGATTAAACATCAAATTTTTAATCTATAGTACTTTGCCTAGTAGGAGGATTGCCTAGTCAGGCCAATTGAGTTCAGTTCAATTAAAATTTATAAAACTAACCTTCAAAAAACAAGATATAATCAAAATATGTTAATTATTTAGTTAAAATATTGTTCAAAATTAATTTTAGAAACATAACTAGCCCTTTGTTTTATTTTTACGTGTCTGAAGCTCAATTAATAGCTCCCCGCAAATCTCTGTTCTCGTAATAATAATTTATGCATCATGTTCTCTACGCTGTTTCTAAAGCTTAATTAAATTCACTATGCCGTAAAGTTAATGTTTTATTTCGTCTCTTGCGACCTATCATAGTGAATAGTGAGTTTGCTAATTTATGACTAGTTTGCTTGTATATTATAGAAATTTCAATTTAATCTGGACCTAAATAATATCCAAGAGTCGGGAAATGTATGTAAATTAATACTGTATTTTACACAATTTTTACAATTTTATAAGTACAATTTAGAAAAAAATGTGGAAATATAAAACAAGAAAAAAATTATACAACTAAAAACACTAAGCGAGAGATGGAAAAAAAAGTTTAATATGTCTGCTGTGATATATGAATTGCTGTTAAAAAATTATAAAGATCTCGTTAGCGCGACATATTCGCTTATAAATATAAATATTATATATGATATCGTCCTTCATAAAATTTACCACAGTTACAAATATCTAAAAGTAATAATAATACATGAGTTTGCAAATGCAAAAAAAATACTCTTTAACTTTTTAAGGGAATAATATAGTCCCTTACTCCCTATGGGGCTTCATACATATTTACTTTAATAAAGTTCTTTTGGTACTATCATTTGCTACTGAAACCCAAAGTCTATTAAAATACGAACTCATACTTTCAATATGTTTAGTGAAAAAACGAGTGTGCTTTAGACCTCACGGCACACGACTGAAATAAAATTTATTTAGCAATAGGCCTGCACTGTGTCGTAGATATACGATAGGTAACTGATTATGAGAAAAAAAGAGAATGAAAATGTGTGCTTTCTTGCTTCATTCGCCTCACCCGATCGCAATTTTTGTAACGCTCTCATCACGCATTCACCAGCTTACTCTTCAAGTCCAGCCTGCGTAAAGAAGTTGTACTTCAAAAAAAAAAGAATCTAATTAATCTGTTCAAAAGCTATGTCATACAAAATTTATGTGTAAAATGTAGTAATAAAGTAAACAACTATTCGTTTTATTTCATCGTTTACACTATTAAAACAAATACATTTATCGAAATACTAGCTGCCCGGACAGACTTCGTTCTGTCAAAAGTTAATATTTAAAAAAAATATTTATTAAAACCTTCCATGGGCTTTAAGGAACATACAAAAAAAAAATTAGCCGAATTGGTCGAGCCATTTTCGAGTTATGCGCTTAGCAACATTCATTTTTATTTATAAAGAAGAAGAAGATGCTAGTAACCCGATAGACGTTGTTCTGTTTTGCAGACTATCATACGCTTAAAGTCAAAATAATTGTTACGTTTTTTGATAATTTTATATAATTTATGCGCATTTTTTAAAAATTTTCATTCTATTAGAATCTTATTTAAAAAAATAAATAAAAAAAACGTGTGTGTTAGCTCCAACGCACGACTGGAGTTTACTCCTTCAAATCAACTGTCTAAATAAGCACAAAAAAGGTTTACTAGTCTAAGAAAAAGATTAATACCATATCGAATTGTAAATAAACAAATCAAATAACGCCATCTATCGGAACCCTATTAGAATACGATAGATGGCATTAAGGTAAGTTCGGTAGATTTCAGACATCATATTGTTTTCATACATGGGGCATTACATGAAAATCGATTTTAAGCAGTAAACTCGAAAAATTCGGCAAGAACTGAACCTACCGTTCTTTTGACTTGCGTTTAACGGCACATTTAGTGATTCATTTTTATTTATATAGATAAGAAAAATAAACATAAGCGTATTAAAAACATTTAAGGTATAATTCAAACAATAAATTAACCAAATTGAAGTCCACAATCAAAGATACACGTGCTTAAACTAGCGATCTACATCAGTCGCGCGTCCTGACTAGTAGTGATCCATCATCGTTAACAATGCCTCTCACACGGCCGAACATTTATCACAAGACAAAGCTGTCTGTTTCCATGTCTATCCACAGCCTCTTAAAGGTTTAGGTTTTTTATTAGATACGTATATATGTAAGACTCTCATAAAAATGAGGGTCAAAAGGTGTCTTACTTTAAAGCTAAATGAAACATAAATTTCGAAATGATATAGGAAAAATTGTTTTATTCTGGAAGTGTCATTAAATTTTTAGATTTGACTTCAAAACAATAAAATAATATAGTGAAATAGAAGAATTTAGTAATTTAGGATTGCAGTGATCAATATCGAACTGAACTTGACTATTTTTGTACATTAATTAGTTACTTAAAATATCACTAGTTATTTCTAATATTAAGTTGTACAATAACTGACAGGTAAAATAGTTTGCAACAAGAAATAGCAACATTTAGTAGTATTTTATAATTAAAAGAGGTTTATGAAAGGATTTATCAATTTTTAGTTAGTTTTAACAATTTTTATTTACTCATAATTTTATTTTGTTACTAAAATAACAAAAAAAAAAAAAAAACTACAAACGCGGTTGTATAATTATAAAAGGTCTACGAAAACTAGAACTTAAGAAAAATAATATTAGTATAAGTATAAAAGTACACCACTTTTGTTTTGTTATAGTATGATTTTGAAATATAGTGCCTTAGATTTTTAAATATTATACATAAGTTTTTTTGTTTCGTTTCCAAACTAATAATTGTGCCAGGTGTTTTGTAATCAGGAAATTTGCATATTAAACAATTGTGAAATTTTAAAGTGAGTGGCAGTTTAGATTGTTAAAAAAATGTGTATCTAGTATGACACTAGATTTAAAACTCTTCCAAATATTAGACATTACTTTATAATCAAAATCTTAAAAAAATCCTAAAAAAGTATTTTAGAAAATCATTACAATTCAACAATATCTTTTATTATTTGTAATTTATGATATCCATCGTGTCATATCTTTTTACCGAGCCGTAAATCAAATAATACATTCATAATTGTATACAGAATAATTTTACACGGAGATACGTATACAATTCATTGTTATTAGCAACACGTAGGCCGAAAAAAAAGACGAAAGGAAATTCATAAAATGTTTTTAGCTACGCACAAAAGAGCCTCTGCGCCTTCCATTCAGACAAAGTTTCCGTACCGTTGAAAATACTTTTGTCATTAAAGACATAATAATAGACAATTCTGCCTTATCCATAGTAGGGTCGCTATTTTTAGTATTTTATGGATAAAAAGTTGTTTTAATATAATTACTTGAATCTAATACATTTCTTCTTAAACCAAAAATATACATTTTATTGGTATTTGTTGAAATGAAATAGATAAAGAGAATAATACTCTTTATCATACATCACATTAAAGAAATTTACATTGATAAGTAACTTTTATTTATTATTAATTTATTTATTAAATACTTTATTGCACATTTGAAATAACACAAAAAAATATTCTTACTTAAAAAAAAGACGGCTATCTTATCTCTAAAAGTGTTCTTGTACAGACGGAAAAAATATCCCCCTATCAATAGACAAAATATTGATAACATAAAGAATAAAATGTGAAAAACAATTATTAAAACTATATTTTAAGTATCTACAGTGGTCGTAATTTATAATATTAATGTACAAAAGTGATCTTACGCTAAAGTAGCGATCTTACAGACAATCTTTAGATAGAGTAGAATATGTAAAAAAAAATATGTAAAAAAATAATAGATGTATGTACATTACATAAAAATGTCAATGATTATAATTATAGATAGAATAGAGAGATAGCTAATCTTATTTCTTTTCTCTATTGGTTGCTCAAGGTAATAATATTATTTAAGGACTTGACCATCGTGGGTCAAGAACATACGTTGAGAGCATCAAAGGTTCAATTTGATGGTACGTCTTACAATCTAAGTTACTTTAAGGGTTTTTCAACTACGCTTAGTAAGTTAGTTAAACTTTAAGGACGCCGACTCATCACGAATTCACATTCTAACGAAAACTTTAGATTTTAAGATATATTTTATAGTATTATTATATAGTATTTTTTTTTCTATATTTTTTGAGTAGTGAACAAAAATGTATCATGTTTGCATGCATAATGTTGAATTTACAAATTATATAGATAATTGCGCTGCTACCTTTTCAATGCATATTATCCTATATCTAAAGGTTGTCTGGAAGAGATCGCTACTAAGCGATAAGACCGCCTTTGTACATTACTATCTCTATGTGTAAATAACTGTTTTATGTAAAAAAAAATCTCCGAGTGGTGTGCAATAAAGTATATTCTATCTATCTATATATATTATATATTATTCCTAATAGGTACTAATACCCTATAAGATATATTATCTCCGGCTTAGTTAAAAAAATAGAGCTTTTCTTCTGATGATCCGTCGAGCTGCGCTGAAGCCATTACCGCGGTTATACGCCAGGGTATGGAATATTTTATACCATACTCTGACGTAGCGACGAATGGAAAAGCTCGCCCATGGTTTGATGCGGAATGCTATCGTGCAGAAGCCAAAAAGCGGTTGGTATACACTGCATGGGCTGAAGCTCGAGCGCGCAAGTCTCCAAATTCTCGAAATTTGAAGAAAGCTTTTAACCAAGCCGCCAAGGCATGTAAAAGGACGTTACGCAGGGCTAGATTCAACCATATCAGCCGCATTGGGGCCAAACTAGCTTCTTACCCTTCTGGGAGCAAAGCGTTTTGGTCCCTGGCAAAAGCCGTTGAATCTAACTTTTGTCGGCCGTCACTTCCACCATTGCTGAGGACTGATGGATCACTGGCCCATTCTGAAAAAGAGAAAGCGGATTTGTTTGCATCTCTTTTTGCAAAGAACTCGCGTCTGGATGTTGCAGGAAAAGCTCCACCAATTTCAACTCGTGCTGACTACATTATGGCAGAAGTACGCATACGCCAAAAAGAGATCCTTAAAATCCTGCAAACTCTAGACGTGAACAAGGCCAGCGGACCGGACGGTATACCAGCGATAGTTCTGCGTACCTGTGCCCCTGAGTTGTCTCCACCTCTTACACGCCTGTACCGCCTGTCACTTAAGACTGGCAAAGTGCCGAAGTCTTGGAAGCTTACCAACGTGCAGCCTGTGCCCAAAAAAGGTAGTCGTGCAGACCCTGTCAATTACCGTCCCATGTCGGTCACGTCCATACTCTGTAAGACTACGTGCACTAAACAACAAACTCTTGGCCCACTTGGAAGGTAACGATCTCCTCAGCGACCGGCAGTACGGTTTCCGCCAGCACCGTTCGACTGGGGACCTTCTAGTGTATGCCACACATATATGGAGTGAGGCCATTGACAAACACGGCGAAGTACTTGCCGTGTCTCTCGATATCTCGAAGGCCTTTGACAGGATTTGGCACGCGAGCCTTATAAGCAAGCTTCCTTCATATGGTATTCCACCTGGCTTTGCACTTGGATTTCTGACTTCCTGAGCGAACGTTCAATACAAGTTGTCCTTGACGGATACTCGTCGGACCAAAAGGCTATCGACGCCGGTGTTTCTCAGGGATCAGTCTTGTCCACTACCCTCTTCCTGCTGCATATTAACGATCTGCTCGTCCCCGGTACCTTTGGGTATGCTGACGACTGCACAGTGACGGACAGATACTTTTCGAGTGCAAGGGCTAGTAAGGATGTTATCCAGTCTTGTCGAGAGGATATGGTCAGCCGCTTAAACGTCGCCCTCCAGGCAGTCTCCGAATGGGGCGATGCCAATCTGGTGACGTTCAACGCTACAAAAACACAGGCGTGTGTGTTCTCCTCTAAACGGAGCCCTTTACACCTGGCTCCGACTTTCCGGGATGTTTCTGTGGAAATTACCGACTCCCTACAGCTCCTCGGTGTAGAGCTATCGTCCAATCTGAACTTTGGGCAACACATCGAGTCCAAAGCATAAACTGCAGCAAAAAAACTAGGTATTCTCTCTAAGGTCAGGCGATACTTCACTCCAGAACAGCTGCTTCAACTATATCAAGCACAAGTTCGTGTTTGTATGGAGTATTGCTGCCATCTTTGGGATGGATCCGCCAAATACCAACTGGCAACTTTGGACTCGGTGGAAAAACTAGCTAAGAGACTCATAGGTGACCCTACTCTGACAGACACCAAGTTGCAGAGTCTCGATCATCGGCGTAGGGTAGCTCATCTGTCGGTGTTCTACAAAATATATTTCGGTGAGTGTGCGAAGGAATTACATGATCTAATTCCCCCAACAACCTTCCGCCATCGGGAAATTAGGCGCGGTCGATCGTTCCATCCTTATGTCATTGATTTGCCACCTACGCGCACAAAACACTTTGGCACTACTTTCCTGATGCGCACAGCTAAGGAATGGAACTCGTTGCCCGCATCTGTGTTTCCCGAACGATACAATCTGGGTGCCTTCAAGGCCAGAGTGAATAGGCAGGCATGCTCCACCTTCAATTACAATTAGGCAGGCATGCTCCACCTTCGACCGCATCGTCACTTAACATCAGATGAGATTGTGGTCAAATGCCTGCCTATTTAGACATAAAAAAAAAATAGAGTTTGTGCTTAAGACCGCCCGAAGTGAAAACTTCATTGTGAATATACTAAACACAGTGACACAACAGCGAAGAGTAGTTAACTGCATCTTTCTCGCTTAGGTACAATCAGCGGTCCCGAGTTCGACCGATCGAACCTTTCACCTCAGAGCGTGACGGATCAGCCTAACTACTAACTACGAAAAATGTGTGTGCGGTGCACCAAAAGAAAAAATACAATGTAAAACAATTTACGATATTTTTATACTTTGTTATATAGGATTCAATTATTTGAAAACAAAAAAACTTCTTTACATCGACCAGTAATACAACGTAGGTAGACGAAAAAACAGTCAAGTAAATACGCATTATTAGAGATATTATTGTGGATATTATTGTAGTTATTATTGTGGAACAATTTCTCTAGACAATGAAAACGCAATATTCGCCAATGTTTGTTTTATTGGATAGTAATACAAATGTATACAATATCACTGTGGTAACAGAAACATTTCAACAAAGACAACAATACGACAACTACGTATATTTACTATAAAGTATCTGTTGGTTTATTTACGATTCATAAAATTACATATGCCTGGAAAAAACCAAATAATTTTTAATTTTTTTTTTTCAGATTGTGAAAAATGAAACTGGAACGATATATACTTATATATAAATGAGAGAAAAAATTTCACAAATAAAGCAAGTTATCACATCGCCAATTGTCGTTAAAGCGATATGTATAAAATGTTGGTAATGCAGATTATTAAGTTGTATTCAGTAACCGCAGTAAATACTCGTACCACATTCATTTACACAATGGAAAGTGATAAGATCGAGTAGTGTAAAAAGTTTTAATGGATTATAATAATGTTATTTTTATTAAGTGGAAATTATAAACACCTATTTTAAGATAGCACTTGTTATTGTGTAAGAAACATCTTCCTAGTTGTACGTCCATTTCAATCTAGTAACGCGAGTTACATAAGCTCATTTTTATAATTTTATAGATTGAAGTTAGTAAGAATGTATTCATATAATAAAAAAATATTAAAAAGCGGAGTTAAAATGTATGAATGTAAACGTTATTTTACGATTTTCTGATTCCACCTTATTATTATATGTTTATTATTCCTTAAATCTTTCATATAGTAAGAAATAACTGATACAGTAATGAGACAAAAACATAAATTTCAAATTTCAGCTCGTAGAACAGACGAAAACTTGTCGTCTCACACGTCGAACTGCGTTCTGTAATCCGTTATACATGAGACCTAACGCTGACTGGCAAGCTTTTGACCTATTTAACATGGATCCTAGTTTGGGAATGATTTGAAATGCAAATTTACTATCAAAACCATACTGACAAAGTAGATAGTTAAAAATCATTTGTAATAAATAAAAAATTTGATTACAATAGAACATAAGCTGTTGTAGTATTCTATAAAACTTACTAATATATCGTATAAATATTTATTTTTAAGTGGTAATATAAATCGTACTACCCATATCGTGAATAAGTAAACGCTAGAACAATTGCATTTACAATAAATAGTGAAGTGAGAAAATAAAGGGAACGTGTCTCCCCGTTAGAGCAATAGAGGATCGGACATATTTTCAGAAAGCGTTATAAATTTATATTTATGAATACTTATTTCCATAAAAATAAAATGTTATTTATTTATAGATTTTTAGGTACTCAAAATCATGTTTTAATGTTGTTTGTTTAAAATCCCGCCAAAACGCTACGTTATGTCTTCTGAGAGCGCGTGACGTCATTTGGGGTAATAGCAATGGGCGCGTTTCTCCTAAGGCCCACAATGCCATCGATCGCGACCTCAAAACTTGCCGTTCCACTAACGTAAAAAACGCCGCGGGCGTTGTGGGCGAATTTATAAGTAAAACGCATATGTGTGTATACGCATGTGTGCTCGAAATATGGCGACATGGTGAAAATATGATGCAGGAGTTGCGGACGCTTAGTGGAACGCGGCCAATGCTTGATCCCCAAAATGACGTCACGCACTGTACTTGATGTTTCAGTACAGATTAAAAATATTGTCAGTGACAACATTTTATTTCTTCACTTAAAAATATATAAATGAATTATATTAAATGATTTTTCGATAAATAATCGTAAAACAGTTTTTGTTTTATTTAAGTACATTAATCGATCAAGATTTTAATCTGATTACTCTCCGATCCTCTATTCCTCATTACTCTTTTATTTCGAGCGCGACCGATCACGAATCTCGTGAGTGAACTCCAGTGGTTTAGTTGAAAGTTTTACTAACTTCCTAGCTTAAACGTTTCTTACTTTAATGAAAGTATTCGTTTTAGCAAATTAAGTGAAGTATTTTTATAATATTTTATAGTACCTACATACTATTTTGTTATCAATAACTTTAATGTAGTTTTTGATCTAAATCTTAAAAAGAGTTATTTATTTGAAATGCCTCAATTAAGTAATAAAAGTTTTTCAATGTAATAACGTTTGCAACACAACTATTAATTTCAAAGTAAAAGAAAAGTACAGTCCGGCCGCTTAAAGAATGCGTTTCTGACACTTGTCCCTGTGTGTGTGACATTCGTCATGACTAGTGATGTAAAATAAATAACATTAATAATATTTATTAACATATTTTATTGGATTTGTTATGTATTTTTATTTTAATTAATAAATATTTTGTTATTTTTTATATGAATTATATTTCAATATATTCAATAAATATTCACAATGTAGATACATTTTTAATGAATCAGTTAATTGAATTGAATCATAATTTCTGAATGTAACGAAGATGAAAAAGATAGAAATGCTTTATTTATTGGAAAATGTATATTATGAAATACATAGCTTTAAGCCTTAAACAATGAAGACTATGTCAAACAATTTAATCTTCCAATTTGCTTGAGGAGTCGCTGTCATGTTCACTAACGTGTATAATGAAATTATTGGCAATCATAGTATCTATACGGATATTGCAGTCAAAATCATCAAATCTAATCTTTTTAGTTTTATCAACCATTTTTATCGTCATCTTTGGAAGTTTTTTTGCATGCTTTTTTTAAAATCATCATCATCTTATTCAAAATCAAAGTAGTACGTAATTTTATTTTTAATTTTTTTTTTAATTCCTCTGACTGATATTATGACATTAATTTTCTTAAGTTTTGTATGGGCGTAGCTTTATTATATTACTAGCTGTGCCCGCGGCTTCGCCCGCGTTGAAATCAGTTTGTCACAAAGTTTTCCCGGCAAACTTCCAGTGAAACTCTCATCAAAATCGGCTTAGCCGTTCCGTAAGCCTTCCTCTTGAAGCCCTCTCTCCATTGGTGAAACCGCATGAAAATCCGTTCAGTAGATTTTGAGAGAATCGATCATATACGCCTTTGGGGACTTTGTTTTATAATACACTAACTGTTGCTCGCGACTACGTCCGTGTGGTTATGAAGATACGCATTACTATTAAGATTCTTAACGCAAATTATTTTTTTATTTCAGTCACTTGAAATGCTTATCCTTCTGAGTTTTCACACAATTTAGTATAATTTAATAGTTATTTTTATAAAACCTCTTTATACACCACATTTTTAGTTTTATTTTCAGGCTGCAGTATAAATAACCTTATCCTATATCAGGCGAACATATAGCTGCTGTATATGTTTCATACAAAATATCAACCCCAATTAAACTCCCTTAGCGGTATAATATCGCAAAATCCGTTCTTAGCGGACGTCTACAAACTATAATCTACCTCCCTGCCAAATTTCATCTTTGTTCACCCTGGATGGATGGACCATCCAGCGGTTTTTGAGTTCTGGTGGTGAGTCAGTGACCTTTATCTTTTATTCGAATAAACATGTTTCTTTCTTTCTTTCTTTTATATATATATAGATTACGATGCATTATTTGGACACCTCCTCACCATCTATAGAGCATACATTTTAAATTTCAAGTCTCTTACTTCAAAAACATAGGACTTTCATAGAAACTTCCAACCCCCGTTTTATCCCCTTAAGGGTCAAGTTTCGTAAAATTAGCTCTTAGTAGATGTTTACGCCCTATAAGGAACCTACCTGCCAAATTTCAAGTTTGTAGCTGTTATAGTTTCGGAGATTTCGTGATGAGGGAGTTATCCTACCATCCCCCGTTTTAACCCCAAAAAGGAGTTGATTTCTAAAGATACATTATTTGGACACCGTCAAATCATCTAAAGAGCGTACATTTTAAATTTCAAGTCTCTTACTTCAAAAACATAGGACTTTCATACAAACTTTCAACCCCCGTTTTACCCCTTTAGGGGTCGAATTTCGTAAAACCCGTCCTCAGCGAATGTCTACACCTAATAAAGAGCCTATCTGCCAAATTTCAAGTTTGTAGGTGTTAAAGTCTCTTAGATTTTGTGATGAGTGAGTAAACCTACTATCCCCCGTTTTAACCCCAAAAGAGAGTTGATTTCTAAAGATATATTATTTGGACACCTTCTCATCATCCATAGAGCATATATTTTAAATTTCAAGTCTCTTACTTCAAAAACATGGGACTTTCACACAAACTTCCAACCCCCGTTTTACCCTCTCGGGGGTCGAATTTCGTAAAATCCGTTCTTAGCGGATGTTTACGCCCTATAAAGAGCCTTCTTGCCAAATTTCAAGTTTGTAGGTATTATAGTTTCGGAGATTTCGTGATGAGTGAGTCAACCTACCATACCCCGTTTTAACCCCAAAAGGGAGTTGATTTCTAAAGATACATTATTTGGACACCTTCTCATCATCTATAGAGCATACATTTTAAATTTTAAGTCTCTTACTTCAAAAACATAGAACTTTCATACAAACTTGCAACCCCCGTTTTACCCCCTTAGGGGTCGAGTTTCGTAAAATCCGTTCTTAGCGGATGTTTACGTCTTATAAGGAGCCTACCTGCCAAATTTCAAGTTTATAGGTGTTATAGTTTCGGAGATTTCGTGATGAGTTAGTGACCTTTCGCTTTTATATATATTATAGATAGATGATAGATTAACTAACTATTACATTTACATGTATGATTATAATATGTATTTTTATATTTTTTATATATTATGTTTACATATATTTTAGTATATATATGTAATATGTATATGTATATTTACGTGTATGATTATATGTATATATTATGTATGTGCACCTCCATGCCGTCTAATTCTTTTGTCATGTCCTTTTTATGCTAGAGGTTGTCTGGAAGAGCTCGCTCTGCTCGCTCTTTTAGCGATAAGACCGCCTTTTGTATATGTCTATGTTTTCTTTTTCGGTGTAAATTGTTTTTTATCTGATTGTGTACAATAAAGAGTATTTGTATTGTATTATATATTATAAAATTATAACGTTTTATTTTATATTCTACCGACAGATTATATTAAGATTACAAAAATATTCGATTACAATTGCCTCGTTATTTTGTCACAACACTACAAAAACAAACACTTGACATAACCTTGAAACAGCGCCGTTTGACTTTTAAAAGCTATTGTTTTTATATTTGTTAATTAAATAATTGTAATAATTTGAACCCAAAATTAATAAATTTGTTGTAAGGTGGCATAATTATTCGAATTTTAATTTCATCACTTGTTAATAAGGTAAATGAAAGATATTTAAAGCTTTGCCGTAAATTGTACGCCAATTCAAAGTAACATCGCCCAGACGATCACGATCTGTCAGAAACGCATTCTTTGAGCGGCCAGACTTTAGTTATAGCAGGTTACATATTTAAGAAGTTTTACGAAATATTTATTATTGATCTCCAAAGTAATGTGGAGAAATTAATTAAGGGCCTGCTTTATGATAATAAAATAAATCGTAACGATAAATAAGTCGTAAACGATGAGTTTAACAAAAAAGTTTACAGGAAACAAAAGATGCGAAATTATATTATATTCTAAAATAATGGCCAATGGCAATAACTTTTGGTCTAACGTACATAGTTTCTGAAATATTGGCCAATTTTTTTTTATATTGCGTTTGAAGCTTCACCTGAATCTGTCAGCATTTTGAGATTTTATACTTAGTAAGTGATCGTAAACCGTATAAAATTAATTGTATCGGAAATTTAGTGCGAGGTTAAATTCTATCTATACTGGCTTAAAATGATTGCAGTTGTACTAATGAAGTCAATTGTTGTAAAATTACTACGTTTAACGCTCGACGAAATCAAGACAATTGTGAACGTCATTGCTCCGCATATCACATAATTACAAATACGATTTTTTAAATAACTTTTTACAAATTAGCTGAAGAGGAATATATAATTCTATATTCAACACACAATAAGATATATTTATATACCAACTGACTATCAAATTTTAATCCCTGTAGTCTGTACCCTGTGCGCCTGTCTCTCTGTTAGCGAGAAACTCAAAAATTACAAAACGGATTTTCATGCGGTTTTTTCCAATAGATAGAGTGATTTCTTTGACTTAAAAGTAAATTAAAATCAAGCATATAATGATTGTATCGCTTCGCTTCAGCCTGTATTATCCCACTACTGAGCATAGGCCTCTTTCCCCATTTTAGGAGAAGGATCGGAGCTTAATCCACCACGCAGCTCCAATGCGGGTTGGCGGATATATTCCCTACTATGAGTAACGATCGCTATCAGGTGTACATGATAACAACCGGGACTGACGGCTTAACGTTCTCTCCGAGGCACGGTGGGAGACGCCGCGTTGGCGCAACGGTATAGCCATGGATTGTACCGGTTGCGCTGGCGGTTGCGGGTTCGATCCCCGCACATGACAAACATTTTATTGGCCATAAAGGTGTTTGACGTGGTCTGGGTGTTTGTGCATAATGATTGTAAAATAATATAAATACAATATGTGACTACACAATGTGAAAAATATAACATGTGCACTTAATAACTCCAAATTAGTGAAATCATAAGAGTATATTCAAGAAATACAAAAAAGAAGTATACCTTGTGGATTAGACTTTCTCAATCCCTTCCTATTTTTAGGAAATCCGTTAAACTACACTTTCTTAAAATGAATGGGATTTAATCCTTTGCTATAGGTTTCCAGTCTTTGATTATCTTCTTCTGTCACTATTAATCTTGTATAAAAACTTCTTAGTTATCTAGTATGAACTTTTGCGCGTATGTGTGTGTATGTATGTGTTTAAACACACACATTGTATGTATGTCAACAAACTGTCTATTTATTGAGTTGCTTCCTATTATTTTTTATAAAATTATACTCTACACCTATACCGTCAATATATCATCTCCTTTGCCCTAAGGTTGCCTGGAAGAGATTGCTCTTAAGCAATAAGGCCGCCGTTTGTACATTTTTTTTTCTACAAATTATTGCTAATGTTGCTTGCTTATTTTATTTGTTTGGTGTACAATAAAGTGTAAATAAATAAATACTGTTATACGTGTTTAAAAATATATATACAAAAATTTAATGGCCTAATGTCACAAGCAAAGAGTTGTAAAGATGAACTTTTTGCATAGTACGAACGTACTTATAAAAAAAACGAATAACACAAAAATAATAAAATATGATCAACCTGAAGTTAAAAGAAATGATTGATTCTTTAAAATTTTAAATATTGTGACATTGTCTAAATCTTTATATTTCAACCATAATAAAATATATTTTTAATACACTCAAATCTATTTAATTAAAAGTTGAGATCTCTATGACGTAATAATACTCTTTTACTTAAAGATTTGGTGTTAGGACAAATGTAGGTGGTATATTTTTCGTCATTTAATTATAACTTCTTTGAAAATATATGCTATGCTATAACTAGATAGCCTCCCAATTACCTCCCAATAATCTTGTTTGCATTTGTGTATTGTACAGTTTTCTTAATTTTTACTTCATAAAAACTTTCAGCCAAGTATTAGTCAACTTTAAAAAAATATCAGCTAGAATGCAGGCATTCTCGAGTTTAGCGCTCTAAGCATCTATTGCAAATAATTTTTATTTCTATACATAGTAAGGGAGTTTAACTGTTACAATTTTTTGTACTTTGAAAAAAATTCCGAGTCTAACAAAATAAAGTATACTTTTTACATTTCACGATTAACAATTAATGATTTTTACTTTTGGGTTGAATTTCAGTATTTGTTACTAAATATTGTATTTTAATGAGTAAAAAAAATCGATAACATATTCTTTATACTTGCTGAAACTTATATGTCCCTCTAATGACATGAATTAATCAACAGTCATTACTGAGACTGATTGGCATAAAACAATTATCAAATTCAATTTCTTAAGAGAATGGAAATCAACTCGTGATGAACTAAATGGTCAACTTTAAGGACGGCTAACCATAGACCCTAAACTTCTTAGCTTAATTCTATCTCCTTATTCTAAGATATACAACTAAGTGACTCTTTGATGTCGACAACGTTTGTTCCCTTACAAAACTGTCAAACCCCTAAGTGAAGATACTGCCCTGTATTAAAATGATATGTAAACTTCGTTACATAAGTTCTGTTATTAATCTATAAAATAAAGTGAGTTTATATATCATATAAAATATTTTGTATATAAAAATATAATAAAGAATATATGTATAAAATATAATTAAAAAATGGGACTTTTTCAATGACTACAAATAATATTGAGAATTCAACGTACACGAGTCGTCTGTATCAGCTATTTATGAATGTGTAGGCGATTCCATCCTCCCACTTATAAGTTAAGTAAACTTAAAGAAAGTCCTAAGAAAGAGAATCCTCATTCAAAAGTATAATTGAGGATTTTATGTCCACTTATTTTTGCGTATATTTTTAGACCTCATATTTTCCTTAACATTACTTTTTAAAGATACACTTTACACAAAAATAGTCTCCAAATAAAATAAATAAATAACAATAAATAAATACCTCACTTATCTACGCGCCTAAACACCGACGGTTTACTGGTTCATTTTTCGTTCGGGATGGATATTTGTATTTCTACAAATATTTCTTTAGTAGTGTGGTTTATTAAACTCCAATCCTTCTTCTACGTACTTACTACGTGGAGAAAGAGGCCCTCTACCCAGCACCTTCATAGCTAGTGTTGCGACTGCTGCGCCAACGCGTCATCTCAAAAGCGTCGAAACATTTGCATATTATCTGATTTTTAATGACAAAAGTATTTTGAGCGGATGCGGAAATTCTTTGTCAATTGAAGGCGCCGAAGCTCTTCTTTTGTGCTGAGCTAAAAACATTTCAGGAATTTCCTGCTCTCTTTTTTTCGACCTCCGTGTTGCCAATAACAATGAATTGTATAAATTCCTCTTCGCAATTTTTTTTCGGAGAGCAATTACAGAGATAGCACAATATTTGATTTACGATTTGTGTAACAAGACAAAGAGTATAATGTCGTGAGCTATGTTATAATAGCTTATATTCCAAACAAAACGATTGATATGTTGTTATTTTCGTTTAAAATCAAAATTTACATATTACGAAGCTAGAATTGTTTTATAATTATAAGTAAATAGCATTATAAAATTAATATTTAGGTTTCTAAATATACGCCTAATAACAACTATTATCAAAGCGACACACATTACATCTGTCTTGTTTATATTTGTTTGGTGAAAAAGCAAACCTACACCAAGCCGTCGAACGACATGGAAACGGACGGCCTTGTCTTGTGATAAATGTTCAACCGCGCGAGAGGCACTGTTAACGAAGACGGATTACAACATATCGCGACATGTCACCGTTGTACGGCACTTGTTTAAATACACATCAGTCCTAGAAACAACGGTATTCGTGTGTTCTATAAAGTGGGCAGATATTACTATCTGTTCATGTATTTATATCTTCTCAGAGTGTACTTTTGGGTATCCCTATAATGCCTCGGAGAGCACGTAAAGCTTTCTGTCCCTGCTGTTATCGTAGACACCTGATAGAGATCGATGCTCTTGGTAGGGAAATTATTTTCCATGATGTAGCCCTTGAATGCTATCAAAGAAAATGTTAGAAATGTTACATTTCAGTTTAGTTCGTATAATCAGCGTGTTCTATAAATATAAAATAGCATTTGTTTTCCGTACGATGTAGCGTAGACTTCAAGAACGTGTTAGCATATTAATACTATCAAACAAACTTGTAATATCCGTAACGTTAGTTGCACGTGCTTCTCTTTAAACTATCATAGTAAATTAAGATCTAAATGTCTGTTGAAATTAACTTTACAAGCAGTTTCGAACACTTGAAAACAGCTTGTGGTCATAGTTTTATTATTCTCGATGTATTGTAACATATTTTAATAATATATTACATATTTTTAATAAAATGATCTTCAGAAAAAGTAAATTCCTCATTGAACAATACTTCGTGTGTAACGAATGTAATATAATACATTTTATTGAAAAAGTTTAATTTACAAAAATTAGTATTTAAGATCACAAATTTATAAGAAACTGTTTAATAAAATATGTGACTGTATATATTAAGTAAGGGAAAAAGTTTCTTCGCATTTTATATAAAAATTCAAGGTACAATTTTATAAAATTTTACTTTAATTACAATAGATATGCAACATTTTGTTCGATAACTTGCTGCCATCTCGAAGATAGAGACGGGATTCCATCGCTGTACAAAAAGAGACTTTTTCCCCGACCTATTATCAAAAAAATGTTCTGTTTGCTTTTAAATTTAAGAAGGGAATGGTAACAAAACAGCAGTAGATAAAGAAGAGTAGCAGTATAATATTTTATAAAATAAAAACTAATTTATCCAGAACTTGTCCAATACAGTGTTTAAGTTACTACGAAATTAGTTTTTAAAGTACAAGTTCTTGGTTAGGTTGTTGTGATACTTAATGTGGCGTATGCAGCTGTATAACGGCCACGTAACCGATTGTCTCGTTGAGATTCAAGCCAGTTGGTGTGAAAACAAACATTGAATACGTTTTACATAAAATAATCTTGGTTGGAATAGCGCAGACATTGTTATTAATACTGGTTTCACAATTATCTCGTGGTCCCTTGGCCTTAAACATTATTGTGATTTTCCGAATCCAGGTATATAGAGCTAAGTATGATAATGCTTCAGCCTGTAATATCTCACGGCTGAGCATAGGCGTCTTACACTATTTAGGTGCAGGATCAGAGCTTAATCCACCACGCTGCTCCAATACTGGTTGGCGGATAAGTATGATTAAATTACGTTTAATGTATATAATTTGAAGTTTAATAATAATAAGTCTTAGTAGACTTAGAGTCTTAGTAAACGTTATTAAGTAACGTTAGTCATACAATAAAATCTTTGGTGTGAAAAACACTACCGTTGGCATAATTTTGGTAAATACATGGGTACAAATTTTAAAGACAAGTCATGTTATATGTATAATAACAATTTATAATATTTTCATGAACAATCTATCAAAGGCAAAGAGATTGCACTACTATCGATACAGTCCGGACAAAAGATCTGTCTAGATGTCGCCCCAAAATATGATTAATGATTGATAAGGGGTTAAATATTCTCATGGAAAATTTAACGCGTCAAGAGATTATTCAAGCGATAAATCAAATAATCGATTTTTGATGCGCTGCTTAAAATCAAAATATTAAAAGAAATTTAACCGCATCATAAAAGTTGAATAATTATCGCATTTTAGATAGTTGTTGAAGTTTTAAATTTATTGTTTTTAATCTTTACGAACAATATGAATATGAACAATTTATCAAGATTTACTTATTAATTATTCATTTAAGCCTAAGAGCTTCATGAATCCATTTATGTATCTCACTACACAAGTTTGTCAAAGCTGCTGAAAAATATGGATTTGTCATTTCTTATATGTATTAAATATTTAAGTAGTAAGTATATTAGTAGGTAGTATAGTTATTAATGTAAAATAAAAATATGTTAAAAACTTATTGATAGGAAAACAATATAATTTTACGCAATATTTTACATATTTAAAGAAAAAAAAAACAGAACATAAAATACAACTTGTCCTGGTAAAGAAGATACTAAATGTGAATAATAGAGACTTTCCATTCTAGTTTATTAACTAGTAAATTACAAATACTACTTACTATTAATTTACAAATCTTTTTAGTTCTTGGTTAAAAACACAGTGAGTCGGAATGAATAGTATGATGCGATTTGATTAAAACAGAATTCATCAGGGTTTGATGAAACTCCGCAGCGAATTATAATATTTGGACTAAATTGATATTGATTAGAAATTTAGAGCTATGATTTTTCAATTTTATTAAAAATTTATAAATAAGTTGATTAGACTTTTATTGTACTGTGTGGCTACGGTACTAAAGAATATAGCCACCCCCTCTCTTCCCGTGGGTGTCGTAAGAGGCGACTAAGGGATAACACAGTTCCGCTACCACCTTAGAACTTAAAAAGCCGACCGGTGGCGGGATAACCATCCAAACACTGGCTTTGAAATACACAGGCCGAAGACGGGCAGCAGCGTCTTCGGTGCGACAAAGCCAGCCCTGCGGTCACCAACCCGCCTGCCCAGCGTGGTGACTATGGGCAAAACACATGAGTTCACGTTATGTTTGGCGTAAACTTGTGGAGGCCTATGTCCAGCAGTGGACTGTGATAGACTGTAGTGATATTTATTGATGTTCATATATAGTTTTAGAGAGTATGTTTGCTTTTATGTTTTAAAAGACAAATGTAATTCAATAAAATTGTAGAAAATATGAGGTACCTATTAAAGTATTAATATACAATATATGTAGCTAGATATAGTAAATCCCTACTTATATTATATAATAAATGTGAATGTAAGTTTGTTTGTTGCGGTTTCACGCGAAAACTACTTAACCGATCATTATGAAACTTTGTCTTTTTGGAGGTATTAGAAGTAACATAGGAAACTTTTTTTTTTTTTAATTCAATGTGAGCGAAGCCGGTGGGAACAACAAAATTAAATCAATTTTTAATGTCTCCAAAACTGATGTGTACGTCAAATGTTACAAGCGTGCTGCATCATATTCTATGTTCAAAATCATTTCCATTTCACGTGCCATCATTAGCCAAGTGAGATGTGCCAAATTGCCAAAGCTAAAAAAATCTAAACGAAGAATTATGCTGATTTAAAAATGACGACAAAACAAGAAATTAAACGGAATGTGAGTAAGTAAGCGTCGTGCAAACTGTTTTGCGTGATTAAGATATTTATTATCAGACTTCTCTTTACGCTAGCCGTAAGAAATCAATCGGGCCAATCCTTGATAGTGAAACTCTAAACGATATGACTACGCCATCATGAATATCGGCGTAGTATGCATATATTCAGGTAAATAAGACCAATTCTGTTTGATTATTATTCGTCTTCTACGTATTATTTATAATTATGTAAGTCTATCATATCTTTTTTTTTTTTTTTTTTTATGTCACCAGGTCGGCAAACAAGCGTACGGCTCACCTGATGGTAAGCGATTACCGTAGCTTATAGACGCCTGCAACAGCAGAAGCATCGCAAGCGCGTTGCCGACCCAATCCCCAATCTCTGGGATCTCTCCCAGGAGCTCTGGTCACCTTACTCACCAACAGGAACACAATACTGCTTGAAAACAGTATTATTTTGCTGTGATCTTCTGTAAGGTCGAGGTACTACCCCAGTCGGGCTGCTCCATATTTTGAGCAGGAAATTCCTGCTGTGCCCTACCTCAGTTTATATCGTAGTTGTTATCTATTTATTATTGATTTTTTCTCCTTAATTTGTGCACACTTCTAACCTCTGCTACTGTATCGTGTCCAGTACCCAAATGTTACGATCGCCTTTGTACACCTTGTATTGTATCTTTCTTTATATGTGTCTGTATTTAGGTGTACATTAAGAATAAATAAATAAATACATATTATTATCAATGATAATTAACATGTATTAATAATAATAATAGTGACGATATCGACTTAGTCAATCAAACTTATATATAGAAAGCATTAGAATATCTACGATTATAATTGTGTTTGCTTGTAAACGAAAAAAAAATCGACTTCAATTAAGTAATACAACGTAAATAGACGAAAAAATTAACAAACGCTCTAGTCGTCGCTGCGATTTTCGAGGGTTTTCCTCGATTTCTCTGGGATCCCATCATCAGATCCTGGTTTCCTTATCATGTTACCACACTTGGAATATTTTCTTTCCAACAAAAAAAAAAAGAGTTATCAAAATCGGTTCGGTAAAAGACGAAGTCAGATTAAGTAACCTCCTCTTTTTTTGAAGTCGGTTAAAAAATGGTTACTAGAGAAAAAACACTAGGTGATATGAATATGAAAGAATCACTATATCACAAATACTAAGTCACTATCACGATGTAGCGGAAACGAAGATTTGAATTCAAATTCTTAAATGAGAATGTCACAGTATGACAAATTGTAATATTTCAGCCGCATTTCATAAAAATTATTTGCAAAGAGATTACCATCATGCCTTTAGTATTTAAAGCAAATTGATTTAGTTTATATTACATAGGTATATATAATTATTATGTAACTGAATTCGATGTCAATAATCTTAAATACACGTAATTTGAAGCTTCGATCACGATTCTTTCTTTTTGTAGGAAAGAATCGGAGCTTTATCCACTACACTGCTCCGCCGCAATTGGCGGATATATGGGAATATAGCGTCTATCATCACATATTTAGCACTAAAGGATTTATAAAAGAGAACTGTGACTTTTGTTTCCTTCATATCAATCTTATTAACTGTTTTCGTAAATAAACGTTGTTGTTGAAATCAGAAAATTATTTATTACTTGATCACAAAAGGAATAGGAAACAAAGAGAATAAGTAAGCTTTGCGAGACCCACGCTCACCTTACGTTACTGATATAAATTACTGATTATATTATTTTTGAAAGTATTTTTGAAAAAAAAGTTAAAATAATTGTGTTTGCTCGCAAACGAAAAAAAAAACCGACTTCAATTAAATCGACGAGTAATACAACGTAGATCAACGAAAAAATAGTCAAGTAACTACGCGTTATCAAAGATTACTCAAAAAATAGTTATCAGATCTCGATAAAATTTAAATGTGACCACATGATAAACATCCGCTTTCGATTAAATTAAAAATTATCGAAATTAGTACACCCAGTAAAAAGCTATTGCGGATTTTCGAGAGTTTCTCTCGATTTCTCTGGGATCCCATCATCAGGTCCTGGTTTCCTTATCATTGAACTAAACTAAAGATATCTTCTTTTCAACAAAAAAAGAATTATCAAAATCGGTACATCTAGTAGAAAGTTATGCGGTATAATACAACGTAGGTCGACGAAAAAAGTGTCAAGTAAAAACGCATTATTAGATATAACTCGAAAAGTAGTTGTTAGATCTCAAATAAATTTAAATGGGACCAATTTACACACACCACCTTTCGATTAAAAAAAATTGTCGAAATCGGTCCACACGGTCAAAAGTTCTGATGTAACATAAATAAAAAAATAAATAAAAATACAGTCGAATTGAGAACCTCCTCCTTTTTTTGAAGTCGGTTAAAAAAATGAAGTGCTAACTTCCACAGTTTTCCTATTACTAAGTTACCGGAAACTTTAACATTTTCTGAGGTGGGACACAGCAGGAAATATCCTGCTCAAAAATCTGAGACAGCCCAATTGGGGAAGTACCTCGACCTTACAGAAGATCACAGCCAAATAACACCTGTTTTCAAAAAGTGTTGTGTTCCTGTGGTGACTAAGGCGACCAGAGCTCCTGGGGGGGATTAGGTGCCTACAACGACCCTAGTCGGCAACATGCTTGTGATGGTTTTGGTGTTGCAGGCGTCTATAAACTACGATCTAATCTCTTATGGTGAGCTGTACGCTTGTTTGCCGGCCTAGTTACATATAAAAAATATATTTTATCATATATATCATATATATTATCATTATAAGAAATATATATTATAAAGTCTAATTGAAAACCAATGAAATAAAATTTTTCTTTCTTTATATTTATACGTGTTTTAAGTACTATTCACATAATATATGATATTTTGTTAGCGACAAATAGTGCGCCGCGAGCTAGATATTGAGTTTCATTATGTAGAAATTGACAATCTTTTTAGCGAAGTATCACAATAGACGACACCGACGTTCTGATATACCCTTTTTCATCATAGATGGGAAGACATTTTTTTATATTTTGTACTAGGTTTTTCCTTTAGCATTGTGAAGTGAGAAATAAGAAATAAAAAGTTAAAATAAGAACATATATTTGGAATATTTTTTTGAAGATTATCGGTCAAACCGACTCGAATCAGGAACTTAATGTAGAATAGTCAACATCACATATTTTAGGTTGATCCAAACACATAGGCCTCATAGGTATATAGGTAATCTATTCATACAAATAAATAAAATTGGAGTGTTTGTTTGTAATATTAAAATAACCGCTTTTTACTTAATGCATATATGCATGCATACACGGTACATATACCAAAATAACGTTTTATTACAACTTTTTTAGGTCTATCTGTCGGTTTGTTTGTTCCGGCTAATCTCTGAAACGGCTGGACCGATTTTGATGGGAATTTCACTGGTAATAAGAATTACCTTATGCTACTTTTATTTTAGACATTTATTTATTTTATAACTCTGCGAATTGAACAATAGCTTTTTTGTTAAATTCCATGCGGACGTAGACGCGATCACAGGTAGTTTAATATATATATCGTTAGTAAAATACGTAATGTTTGTTGAAACACGAGAAATAATGTAATTGCTTGTTTACTAGTGAGTTAGTAACTGAGATAGGGCACAGCAGGAAAGTTTCTGCCCAAAATATGGACTAACCCGACTGGACTAGTATCTTGACCTTACAAAAGATCACAGCTAAATAAATAATACAGCTTACAAGCTTGTTGTGTTCCTGTTGGTGCGTAAAGTGACCATCATGGGGGAATTGGAGATATTTGGTCGTCAACGCGTTTTCGATGCTTCTGATGTTGCAGATTTCTAGTGTAGAAATGGACTCCCTGCTAGACTGTCCTGATGACTGTATATATACTAAGTGCGCCTAAAAACATTAATAGCGCGATTCAAACTCAGTTCGCGTAATTTCTTTCACGCTATCCTGATCTGGATCGAACCGGGTCCTGATCCAGTATGCCTTACCATATTTGATTATATTTTACATCAGGCTATCCTGATCTAGACCGGACCGGGTCCTGATCCAGTATGCCTTACCATACTTGATTATATTTTACATCAGGCTATCCTTGTCTGGACCAGACCTGTTCCTGATATAGCTTGCCGGATCTGACATGCCTCATTCTATCCTGATCCGGTCCAGATACATGATCTGGTTGAGCCTGATCTTTTTTCTAGTCGGGTATATGTATATTATTATTCTCGATCTCGAGTACTTTAATTTGTAATAAATCCTAATTATTTAATACATTTTTTGCTAAAATGCCTAAAGCTCGAATTAAGTTAGTAAAATAAAGCTATTGCTGTATATGGTAAAACCGGGAGAGATGCTGCAGTGGGATAGATGCCTCGTGTTCTAAAAATCTAACATCCCGAATTCACAAATAAAAATTAATCGCATAAGTAGGAGTCGAAATCACCCCGTACCTCAGATACCCACAGATATTCGTGTGGCAAGGACGCGTTTAGCTCGTGTGTGTAATTTTCTCCGTGGCGAAATTTACAAACACGTCAAAGTTTTAAAGGTTAGTATTTAAGGTTGTATAATTTTATAAATAGTAAGTAATTCCGTTATATTTTTTATCACGTCAATATACTGGGTCATTGAGTCTGCTTATAGTTGTAAATAGATGCTATTTTGTTTACAATTTATTTAAAAAATACGTGGGCATCTATCCCAATCAAAAAGGATAGTTGCCCTGATTTTTTGAGGTATAGGTGCCCTTACTCATCTATTCCTTCATTCACCATGTACAGAGTAAGTTTATATGTTTAAAATTTTTTTTTGTGTCTGTTATATTTTTTATGTATTTCCGTATATTTATGTTTGGATGTTTTACTGATTCTAGCAGAACTATGCCACGAAAATATAAAAGAAAGGAAGGAATGCGAGCTCGAATATGTTCTTGGACTATAAAAAACCTACAGTCAGCTTTCGATGAGAAAGTATGATTGTGCAATGTGAATGTTGACACTTGATATGAATATTTTAGACCAACAATTAAGAATTTATACTTTTGTTGAATAAATGCTTGTAAAATTTAATTTAATTTATATATATATATATATATATATATCATACTCATGTTGAAACTTAAGAATTTATATTTTAGTTAAACAAAAGCTTTAAAAATTTAATAAGGTATAGTAATCTGTGTGATATAAAAATTATATTCTAATTATAACAATTAAAAGATATAAAAAAACACAAAATGTTTTTCATTACTATGGCCCATGTTTCTTGGAGACAATCGATGTATTAGGAGTAGAACTACCTAACTAACATTTGGTTTGGGATTTTCGTTTACACGGTTTAAAGGGCATCTATCCTACTCACTATTTTCATGGTGGGGCAACTATCCATATAGGTAGGCATCCATCCTCAAAAAAAGGGGTTCACGAAAAGCTAATTTCTGCTTAATCTGAATTGGGTAGGTTAAAAAAGAATAGTAATAATTCAACATAAAGGACCGAGCTAGCTACATTAATAAAAATTATTCGTATAAAAATCATATTTTTAAAATTAGGTGGCTATTTCAAAAAGTGAGGCATCTATCCCGGTTTTACCCTACGAGTATATACTAGCTGTGCCTGCGCGTTCGTCCGCGTCTTGGATATTTACATTTCAACGTGATTCTTTAAACTACCATTACTTTTTTGTTTATGAACCGATTGACATGCAACAAACACTAAATGTTAAATGAAGCTTACGACGATGTATTAGTGAAAACCAAACCTAAATCAGATAAGCCGTTTCCGAGATTAGCGTGCACAAGCGCACGGACAACCAGACAATTTAAACAATCATTGTTTTGTGTGCTATATTTGCGTTGATAAACGTCCCAATTATATTTTTCCTCATATATCTTCCATATACTTACGATAATTTTTTATTAAATATATTGATATATAAGTATATTTATTAAAAACAATATAATAAAATATCATATATCATCATAACAAATAATAATTTTATAAAAAGTGAGAAGATAATGTTCATAATAACGGATACACTCACATAAATAATAATATAGAAACACATAAAAAATGTTTATACACATTACAAATACATAAGATATTGAAGTATATTTAACTTTGCCTACAATGTAGTAAATAAAGGAGGTACATTATTTAATTTATAGTAGCGACCTTTGTCTGTCCATATTTTTTTACACAATAAGTAATCACCAACATATCATACACTAAAACCGCTGCATCTTATGGTATAAGTAGTATTCCGATCGGTTCAATAGTTTTTGCAGTATAACCGAACAAAAAAACCGGCTTTCCATTTATTAGTATAGATAACGACTACATCGTACGACACTCAAATGGTGACTACAGTAAAACACTATACCGTTGAAATATATTTATTAATTAATTAATTAATTAATTTACTCTTTATTGTACACATAAAAAAGGTTACAATTTACAAAACGATTCACAAAAAGAAATGTACAACAGGCGGTCTTATCGCTAAACAGCGATCTCTTCCAGACAACCAGCTTGGAGGAGATAATGTGAAAAAAAGCGGAAAGGGTGTACAGAATTAAAATTAATAGAACAGGAAGAAAACCAAATATACACACATACATGCATACATATACATACATACACATATTAAAAATATATTAACTATACAAAAAAAAAAATACAGAACACATTACATAATAATATGTACACACACTACGCATATAAATACATGTCAACATAAGCACATATATACACACACATACATACATAATATTATACATAACTAAGTATTATTAAGTAACAGTCGTAGAACAAATAAGAATATATAAATATATACAAATATCAGTGACTAATGACGAACTGGACGACAGTATTTCAAAGTCTTAAGTAGTGTTTTTTAACCATCTTTTTAAAGGAATCCAGTGATGTAGCACGTCTAATATGCAATGGCAAAGCATTCCATAGTCGTGCAGCCTCAATGCTAAAAGACTTGCTGTAGAAGGCAGTAGAGTGATTACAGATCTTCAGAGTTAGATTTTCACTAGAACGAAGTGATCTATTGTGTGAGTCACAGAGAAATTCAAAGCGTTCTTTCAAATAAGAAGGAAGGAAGGGATTAAATAATATAGAATATAGGAGAGATAATATATGAGTATTCCTGCGCAAACGTATAGGAAGCCATTTGAGCTTTGCACGGAACTCAGAGACACGGTCATACTTGCGAAGACCAAATATGAACCGAATACAGAGGTTTTGGAGTCGCTCAAGTTTATTTAGTTGATCCTCCCTTAGGTCTAGATAGCAAGTGTCAGCGTAATCAAGGATAGGATGAAGAAGAGATTGGGCAAGAACAATTTTAGTAGGAGTAGGAAGAAAATTACGCAACCTTCTTAATGAACCGACAGACGCAAACATTTTTTTGCTAACTTCACAGATCTGTGGATCCCAGACATATTTATTATTTTTTTTTTTTATTTTTTTTGTAATAATTATACTAATTTGTAAGTGTTACTATATATAACCTAATATATTTTGTGATATGTACTTACATATTATCGCATGAATACAAGAAAATCTAGATAAAAAAAAAGTCAAGCATTAATTGAACGTGCTAATATGTTCTTTTACACCTGTATTTTTATATAACCTTAATTTTATATGTTGCACATTACTATTTTTTATTAATGAATGCAGATTAGAAGATATATATGAACTTTAGCGAACGTAATAAAAAAAAATGTTGCGCTAAAATATTTCGTTACATGATAAAAATAAATAAATCAGGATCAAAATTTAATAACTTATATGTTGAATAAAATGACAATTTAGGACAAATTTTATTACTATTAACTTTCTTACTTAAATTATGTTACATATCATTAATAAGGGAATAAACGATTTCACAATTATTTTAAAATTTTGTCAAATTGTAGCACTATGATCAAATAGGTAATCAATAATCCCAAGAACTTGAACGGCAATGCAATGTCAATTTTGAACATGTGAAAAAGGGAAAATGATAGATCCTGCGTCTCCATTAGAGCCAGCAGCGAACGAGCCGCGCTGCGGCTTGGTTTATCTACAAAACCAATAATATAATTTAGTACATATATTATTAAATAGTAATTTTGTAAAAAGACAATTTAGATATTTTTTTGCGTGTTTTTGTTATGTTTATTTAAAACGAATGGAAATTATTGTTACAATGAGTTACAAAAAAAAAAACGTTAAGCAACATATGTATAATATTAAAAGTATTTTTATAAAACATGTGTGATATATTATTAAAAAATAAAGTTATTTTTTTTTACTTCAAATGTATATTTCCAAATTTTAGAATATTATACTAATTCACAATTCACAGTTAATTAGTTTCTTACGGAAGCTCATAGTACTCGTATACTCCAGGTACATTAATTACTTACCTAATATATTTTCATATAATTTGTTGCAAAGAATATCTTTGAGTACACGCACTTGTTTAGACAGTTGGCCGGCGTATATGCATGGTGCTAACAGCGGCAAAATTTCCATTAAACAAAAGGCCGCAGAAAACAAGGAAAGATTCATTGATTGCTGAAAATATTATAAACATATGATAATTAAAATATAAAATAAATCAATAAAAAAGGTTTTTATTTTTTTATTGAATTTATATATTCATAACATAGAATTTAAAAATCGTTATTTGTTTAATCAGAGCCTTTTTATAACTATGTCGGCAAACAAGCGTAAGGCTCACCTGATGGTAAGCGATTACCGTAGCTTATAGACGTCTGCAACACCAGAAGCATCACAAACGCGTTGCCAACCCTACCCCCAATCCTACCAAGGAGCTCGGGTCACCTTACTGACCAACAGGAACAACACTGCTTGTAAACAGTATTATTTAGCTGTGATTTTCTATAAGGTCGAGGTTACTACCCCAGTCGGGCTGCTCCATAATTTGAGCAGGAATTTTCCTGCCTGGCCCTACCTCAGTTAATTTCTTTAAACAAAGCTTAGTTATTAAAACAAACTTAAATGAGTTACGAAAATACTTACAGTATTATTTATAATGTTTCTAGCAATTCTAATGGATACATCTAACGTAAAAACAAATATTACTGTCGTAAATATTAACATCTGAAAAAATATTGATTTTCGTTACAAAATAATAAAACGTTTATACATTCTTCATGAAATACTAATAAATAATACATACCTGCCATTTTATACCTTCGTACAAAAAATCAAATGCGATTATAATTCTATTGTACAAATTAATAAGTTTTTTGATTTCGATTTTAGAAAAGTTTTTAATCTGGCTGTTGAAAATTTGAAAATTTTTCTCAGTTTTCCCAATTCCTTCTAGTTCACTATTATCTTTATTAGGATACGAAAATCGTATGTAATTAGCAAGTACCTTAATCCTCGGAGTTATAAGAATAAGTAGATGGCCATAATAATGCAATTCAATACATAGTTGTACCTTCACAGGAAGCAATAACAATAGTTCGATAGTATTTCCAAGGTCGCTCACTAGGTACAGAGTGAGACACAAAACAATTGCGATAACCATTTGTGAAATATTTTGTATGTTTTTTCGGTTTTCCGTTTTATTGGCTTCAAAACCGACATCTTCATCAAATTTATGTAACTCATTGTAAAAGTTTATTAATTTATTTTTGAAAATAAAAGCTAGTGTTGAACACATAAAAAATGTAATAAAATCAAATGTCAAGTAATAATAATTAAAATACACCTGCTGTAGTTCTGAAGTATAATAGAAAATTTCTAAGGCGAAAATACTCATAGTTACACCAAACATTAATATCGTGTACTTGTTTTTCGTTAACCCAAGTATATGAAGCCTGTTTACTCCCAATAGTGATTCAACTGTAATAAAAAATTTACTTATTGTGTCAACGTTGGGCTTACCGGTAACATTCATAAAAGTATTAATACGAGGCACTGGTGGAGACATTGCGCTACATTCGCTGCTTCAACGTATAGGTCTGAAATATAACTGAATTTAATTCCTTATGCAGTAACTAGTAAAACCCATTAGTAAATTGTAAATAAATAAATATGTTTCTTTTACATATTGATTAAAATTGGGGTCTAGCTACATTACAACTTCTTCATTAGGTTTCACTTTGTTTCACACTGGCGGATACTATTATGAGTAACGATCGCTATCAGGTGTACATTATAACAACCAGGATTGATAGCTTAGCGTGCTTTCCAAGGCACGGTGGGGAGACCCAGAAGGACAACCAGACCGGAAATAAATATTACTATAAACACAAATATCCACTCCGAACGGAAACCGAACGTGTAACCGTCGGTGATTTAGGCGCCGCCGACACGGCACACGCGCCATTACACCAGAGCGGCGGTCACTTGTTGTTACTGACTATACTTTGTCAATTTTAAAATTGAGATTAAATGTCGTTTGATTCTGTTTAATATGTCTTAACATATCTTTCTCTTTCGTCAATATACGAGTATACATGTAATAACATTTTTTTTTTCAAAATTTTTTATAATGTTCAGTTGAATTATTCGTTACTTCTTTTAATTTATAACAATTGATAAAATTAATATTACAAAACAATATTCTATAAAAGAAAAAGAAAAAATTAAAATGTCGCATTGCATAACTTAAGGCACAACTGGAGTTATTCCAGAAAGGCATATAAGTGTAAATACTGTTTATAATCTTTACATTTATGTATCGTTGTGTCGTTCACTAATCACGAAATCTCAGAAACCACTGGACGCATAAAAATGAAACTTGGCAGGAAGATAGTTTATATTTAGTAGACATGACCGGAATAAAGGAGTCTAAGGGCTCTCATAAGTTTGTATGAAAATTCTTCATTTCTTGTGCTATATGCTTATAATTTGAGAGAGAGGTTCATATACAGTTAATTGTTAGTAGATGAACACGAAGAACGGATTTTGCATAGGGTGAT
Source organism: Melitaea cinxia (assembly GCF_905220565.1). Classification (NCBI taxonomy): domain Eukaryota; kingdom Metazoa; phylum Arthropoda; class Insecta; order Lepidoptera; family Nymphalidae; genus Melitaea; species Melitaea cinxia. The sequence continues at coordinate 8,898,205 of NC_059408.1, read as the reverse complement.
AAAGAGGTATAAGGGAAGTGTTAACAATAATTCTTCATTTTTTTTTGTATAAGCTTAAAATTATCTGAAGATTAGTTCAAGTTAGTAGACTCTGATATCTGCAAACAGACTGATAGTTCTAGCACGAAACGTGAACCATAAATGTGGTATACAAAGAAGTCCTACATAGTTGAAATATAATGGTAATACACGTCACGTATAATATATTTATTTATTTATTTATCGTACACCAAACAAATAAAATAAAAAAGCAACATTAACAATAATTTGTAGAAAAAAATGCACACAAGGCGGCCTTATTGCTTAAAAGCAATCTCTCCCAGGCAAACTTAGGGCAAAGGAGATGATATATTGACGGTGTAGGTATATATTTATAAATATATTTTAAATACTATATATAGTTTATATTTATAAATATTATAAATTTCTATACGAGCAAAGCTGCACGCTCCTTCTAGTAATTGTGTATAATAATACTTTTAAATAACAAAATGTATTCAAAGACACAATTAATCATTGTTAAGTAGTCTAGCATATTCTATGTTGTTTACGGTCGATATTACATGTATTTTAACGAATTTCAATTTATTTAATGGTGACCTACTTGTAATCCAAACTTATATATATTGGATATCTGGATATTACGACTAATGGAAAACAAAGATATTAATATATTATTAACTAACAGACTTTACTGACCTTGTCCTGTCATAACTATTATAAAGAATATCTATTTAGGATGGCGTTATTTGAAAACGTCGTTAGGCAATCAATCGAAACCCTATTGGGTTTCGATAGATGGCGTTACGAAAAACGTAACGAGGTCAGTCGTTCAATAGATTTTACTCCTCATATTTTTTTTCATACCGAGGGCCTTATATAAAAAACAATTCTCAAGGAGTAAATAACAAAAATCACTGCTTTATAAATTGTATTCCTTTTCAAGAAGATTCTGAAACCTATTAACGGAATATTTGCGTTACTATAAAAATATAATTTCAAAAAGTCCATTCTGTTGTATTTTAGGCTTACTTATAATTATATACATATAGAACAACAACATGATAACATATATACAAAAAAATCATGTAAAACATTCGAGAAAAAAAAACGACAATTTGATGATTTTTTTTGCAATGGCCTTTTTCCTATGTTGCACTGCTTTCTGTAGTAAAAATGTAATTCAATAATAGAATGACCAATTTATAATTACAATAGCCATCAATAATAGCAATAGGATTAATTGAAGCTGTACAAAAGCCATCGATTACTCCCTTAACATCATTTCCCTATTATGCTTATATGTCTTGCTCATTGTTCTCGACAAAGCACTATTATACGGGCATACTGGTGCTTTGCTTCATTTTGTCCGGCAAAGTCTTGTTAAGACAGTAGTAGTTGATATTAAGAAAATTTCGATAAATATACTCGTATCATCATCATCATTGTAACTATAAATAGCTTGTTTTAATGCGTTTGAATATGTCACGTGCATATCAAAGACAAAAGGTGAAGGCCGCAGGCGAATACCATAAGTCTTGCAAAAATTACGCGTGTAATTGTTTAGCACTACTAATATTTGCTTTTAAAGTCTATTTCTTTTTTTATGCCTCACACTCAACTTCGAGTAAAATGGCGAAGATTTTTACTATGATTTAAAAATTAACGCATTCGCATTCAGCCGGTAATATGGTGTACCTAAGCAACAAATTGCAAAACATATAATTCAATTATTCCTTGAACGGCTTTTATAAAAATTTATATTTACTAAAAAAACTGTTTCTTATAGTAATTGTACACTACGTAAAATATACTATTTGAATTATTAATGAAAAAAATAACTTTGTTAATTTTCATTATTAGTTTTTTATTCATTATTCATTATTTATTATTTAGCGTACTTATATCAAGTGCCGGCGGCGCCTAAACACCGACGGTCGTGGGTTGGATTCCCGCTTGGAGTGGATATTTGTGTTTATACAAATATTTACTTCCAGTCTGGTTGTTAGTCCTTGTGCATCTCTCCACCGAGCCTCGGAGAGCACGTCAAGCCATCGATCCCGGTTTTTATCATGTACACCTGATAGCGAATGTTACTCATGGTAAATATATTCACCAACCCGCATTTGAGCAACGTGGTGGATTAAGCTCTGATACTAGGCCCAGCAGTGGAATATTACAGGCTGAAGCGGGGTATTATGATGTTTAAATATATATATATATATATATATATATGTCGGAACTAGGACTGTTGTATGCAATTAGCAAGGAATTTATTAACAACAAATGTGCTGTGTGGCTACGGCACTAAAGAATTTAGCCACCCGCTCTCTTCCCGTGGGTGTCGTAAGAGGCGACTAAGGGATAACAAGGTTCCACAACCACCTTGGAACTTAAGAAGCCGACCGATGGCGGGATAACCATCCAACTGCTGGCTTTGAAATACACAGGCCGAAGACGGGCAGCAGCGTCCTCGGTGCGACAAAGCCCATACTGCGGTCACCAACCCGCCTGCCCAGCGTGGTGACTATGGGCAAAACACATGAGTTCACGTTGTTTTTGGCGTGAACTTGTGGAGGCCTATGTCCAGCAGTGGACTGTATAGGCTGTAATGATGTAATGATGATTATATTATTTAAATTTTTATATTATTTGTCACCTTTGAATTTTTTTTATAAATAAAGTTATGTCCACAGGCTTAAAGTGCCCATGCTTTTGTTATTCCGATTTTTAGTTTTATTACTGATCGTTTACTTGTTACACTACTGCAGCTTACATTAAGAGACCTAATTATTCTATCTTAGTATCCCTAATGCAGACGTGAGTCCACCGACCAAAATTATGCTAAACTTAATTGATATCTTGAAAAATCAAATTAAAATTCAAAAATAACTTTATTTAAATAGTCTTCGAAACATATTTCGAATCGTCATTTTACAAATTAAAATTTTAAAGTGATTATTATTTTTAAAAGTGAAGATACCACCGATTTGGAACGTATATTTTGTAGAGAAAAATCGGCAGGAAACAAAGCTATTAATCTTTTGAAAATAATATATATAATCTGTGTTTTAGTACAAAATTAGTAATATCTTGCATGAAATACAGCGTCACTAAGTACAAACTTTTTCAACTAGGTAGCCTTATTATACTCGTAATACTATTCATAACTAAAATGAGAAAAAATTTCAAGAAGACATAGAATTATATTGCGCCTTACTTTAATTATTGTTGTCACTATTATAATAATTATTATTATCTATGTTTATATATACACTTACTTGCTATCTATAATATATGTACACTTATTGTCTAGCTAACGTATATGTACACTTATGGCCTACTTGGCCTACTTACAATATACACTTAACCTATGTTATTATTAGTATTTTTTTTTTACATTAGTTTTTTCCTTACATTAAATTACAGTTTATTCCTACAAATAAGGTGTGCTACAATTTTAACATTTCGAGCACACCCTCAATGACGGCGGCATCCCTGTGGTGAATTGCCATCCTGAGGCTGTGCTCGAGGATGTCTTTTTCAGAAGTTTCCGCTGCCTTCGCCACAAAGCGACCAATTGCGTCGTCACGGTCGTCGGTGTAATAGACACAGGTGTTGGTGTGCCTAGTCACCGCGACTACAGCGTGCGAGACGCTGTCGTGAATCTTGAGCCTCCTTGTCTTCGTCTGGAGGACAATGACGTCCTCATAGGTCTGGCCCTGCGCCTCATGGATGGTTAAGACGCGCGATCCCTCACCGGACCCGTATCCCTGGTCAGTCAGCAATCTCTTCTCCTCTTGCGTAAAGACCAGGTACAAGGTCCGGTCCCTTCCTACAGGAATGCGCGCGCCCGTGAGGCTCTCCACTCGCAAAGATCGGATCTTTGTGCTTGAGCTGTACACGGTCTTGTAAACCTCACTGATGGCAAAGGCGACGTCTTTGGGGTTACGATGCGTGCATGACAACTCACATGAGATGGTTGTTAACAGGGTTGGTCTGTGGTATCGCATTTCGAACAGGTTGTCCCTGTCGATGTACGGCAGCTGATTTATATCTCCAATGAGGACTACCTTCTCTGCTCCCGATAGTCGGGCGGCCATTACTATGGCTCCGAAATGGTTCATGAGGGCTTCGTCCACCGTTAGGCGTTTGATTTTTGAGCCCTCACGGAAACCATTTACCAGCACGGATGCCATAGTGCGCACCTTTTGCTTGGCCTTGTTGCCATAGCGGTGCGCCAGTTTTTCCTTTAGGTCTTTGGCCGCCTCGACTGTGGTCGTAATCACGACCTCCGTGTCCTCAGCGAAGTCCCTGACTATGCGAGTTGTCTTACCGCATCCCGGTACACCGTTTATCCACTCCAGCGATGGTAGCCCACAGGTCACGGACGGTAAACCGGCTTCCCGGTCGCCCGAGATGGTTTTCGCCATCCGCAGCATCCGGTCCCCCAGCATTACTTTCGTGCATCTGGCCACTACCACCACCGGGTCCCCTTCAGGTGTGTCGAAGGTTTGAGACTCCTCGTCACTCCCCTCACACTCGACCGCGCTCACGAAACCTGCTGTGATGTTATATGCAGCCATATACCTACCCGACATCTTGCCCTTGAGTATTTGTCGGGTTTTGCTGTTGTATATGGCTGCTTCGGCTTCCTCGAGTTCCACCTCCAGTAGCCTTTGGTGATCGTACTGGTAGGCCTGCATGATCTTTTTGCAGGTGGCCAGGCTTACCTCGCGGTTTGCCTTTATTATGGCCAGGAACTCGATTAGGGCGTTCTCCGCATGTTGAAACAGTGTGGACGCAGGTCGACCACCTTTGAATTTTAAACATTTTTGAATATCGGGGTTCACTTAACCGGTTAAACGGTTCGCTTAAACCGAATATAAAAATTATCATATCAAAAATTTCGATCTAGCGAGTACATCGTTCCATAGCTTAATTGGCTAGAGCGCTGACACGGTCAGTCGGAGACGCGGGTTCGATCCCCGCTGGAGCGGTCAATTTTTGATATGATATTCAAAAATGTTTAGAATTCCTAATGTGTGGATAACACAAAAATAAAATCGTAGATACCTTTGAATTTTTATAACCATTATTGCCGTTGCTTTTAGAACATACTAATACTGAACATAACACGACGTTCATTTATTACAATTTACTCGTTAATACTTTTCTAAGCTTATTTCCACTGCCATCGCTCACTGTCCGTGTGAATAATGTACCCGCTCTGGTTGTCAAAAGTGAAGGAGTATTTCATAGCATTATTTCTCACGTTTATTGCAGCTCTCGTAAGATAAGGTCAACCCTTAGACAATTTTTCAAGGCTGAAAGATACAACCATAGGGACAGAAAGCTTTGTCGTGATGAATGTTCGGCACTGCTTGTTGGAATACGGAAGCGTTCTTAACAAAGATTTATCGTCGCTTTTCGTGTCCGATATCGTAAATGCGTTAATCAACAATGTTGATCTTTTATCCATGTTGTCTGTAAGTTGTAACAAAATTAAATATTCATTTTAAAAAAAATATTTAGCCATGTAAACAGATTTAATGATTTAACTAATTCATTTATATCGACTGAAAGAAAATATTTTCCCATGAAGTTTTGAAAGGAAAAATTTATAGACATCTATGCGAATAATTGTATTTGCTCGAAAACGAAAAAAAACCGACTTCAATTTCATCGACAAGTAATACAACGTAGGTAGACAAAAAATAGTCAAGTAAATATGCGTTATCAAAGATTACTCAAAAAGTTGTAATCAAATGTCGATAAAATTTAAATGTGATCACATGATAAACATCAGTTTTTGATTAAATCAAAAATCATCAAAATCGGTACACCCAGTAAAAAGTTATGTGGTATAATACCACGTAGGTCCACGAAAAAATAGTTAAGTAAAAATGTATTATTAGATATAACTCAAAAAGTAGTTGTTAGATCTCAAATAAATTGAAATAGTACCAAATGACACAAACCACCTTTCGAATAAAAAAACATTATCGAAATCGGTCCACCCACTCAAAAGTTCTGAAGTAACACACATAAAAAAATACAATTGAATTGTGAATCTCCTCCTTTTTTGGAAGTCGGTTTTAAAAAAAAGTTTTTTAATTCGTTTACGTTAGTATTTCAGTTTTAATAATTATACTGTAAAATAATCCTCAAGTCGCTTACAAACTATTCACATTATATTTAGAATCTATCTCTCTTCTTTCATATTTTATTTTTGTGACAGTTTGTGTTGAATATTTTAAACATAACACACTAGGTGATCCCAATCGCTTTGGTGTTAGTAGCATATTACATAACTAATGAAATAAATCTTAGATCAAAAGAAAATGTTGTTTAGATTATGTAAATATTGTTAATTTCTTAAATAAACACAAACGTAACACAAATTTAGTATAAAATTAAATAAACAATACCGTTTCTTTAATTTTATTACTTATGTGACGCTTGTGTTAACATACGTATATTTTGAAAGTAAAACAAATTTCCAACATGCCATGTACAACAGCACATTTGTTCTTAAGCTTGTTTGTCTCATTACAATGTTATGTATTCCTTTATCAAAATAACGAGCTTCATTTAAAATTTCTAAAACGTGAAACATCAAAGTCTTAACTTTTAATGTAAGTTGCTCCAAGTTAAACGCTTAAGGCGAATAATACCTACTAGTGTCTACAGTACATAACGACGAGGGCGCGTTTTGTATTCGCGGAGTATTGGGTAAAAGTAAAAACACAAAATTATTTTTCTTTTCCATATATTCACCTGCAAGACGAATGTATTATTCAGACCTTTCAATTAACTTTATATACCATCGTAAAAAAATGTTTTGTCTTTGTACAAAAAATATGATGAAACTGCTTCCTTAACTTTATTGTCAGTGGAAAACTTATTATCACGCAGTTTTTTTTTTTTGAAAGAGGTAATAATCACTCGGGACTTGATCTGGAATGTAATTTTGTGATTTAATGCTGCAAAAGGAAGCGGCAGAACGGGAGCGAGACAAGATCCAAACTCGCTCCCGATTCGTCGCGAAAGGCGCGGTCGGCGAGACAGGGCCTACCTGGCCAATCTGCCGCCGTAACGCCGGACCAGCGGGTAATGTATCTTCCTCATTGCACGGTCCTGAGACGGGAGGCGACCTTTGTGTTCGAGGGAGCCTCTCAGGAGTTACTAATTGCGAAGAGTTCTTAAGGCATGTAGAAGGAACACCCCAGAGATTTTAGTCCATGCGAATCGAATATACCTTCCAGCTGGAGGCATCCGTTAGGAATTTCCTCTGGGTAAAAAAAAGGGTAGGTGATTTAAAATACTCGTATATGCTGTGCATCCTTTTGGAATATCCTGGACTGAAATTTGTTAGGCAACCCATATGCAATATATTTATTGACATATTAAATTAAATATAAAATATGGTTCATCTATGTCAATGTTGTTCTGGCCTGACTGGTTGTTTATTTGCGTCTTTTTATTAGTGAAATAAACGTCCCAACACTATACACAGATTTTAGATATGACTTATCTAACCCTATATTTTTATTTATGCTCAATTTAATTCGGTCGGAAATTTACCTAAAAAATAACCAAAATATTTCGTCCACGTTTATTTCATTTAAACAATACTTCGACAAAGTTTATACTCACTTTAGACTTCTGACTCAATCTGTCCGGGTAACACCTGTACCTACAAAGTATGCAACACGTTAACACACTGTTCTTCATTTCTTCGTTCGGCAGATCTTCTAACGTTATGAGACATCAGTTTGTAACGTTACACGATTTATTAGTCGGCACGGGTATGATAGATAATGATCATTTTGATAGTGAAACTCAATTCTTTGTATAATTGCTCGTATACGATACTACAGATATAATTGCTTGAATTTAAATATATATCTTTATTGAAAACAAAATATTATAAACAATAAATAGAAATAAAATTACTATATATCATGAAGTAATTTTTAATAACAGTTAAAGCCATATTTTCACAATTTCATCTCGTATGTTTTTTCTTTTTTTTATATAGGGACAAACTTAAAATTATATTTTAGGAATTTTCATTATGACTTGTTTTAAAAGAAATTAATACAAAAATTATATATAAATGATAAATGATTCACATCATCAGTAACAACGTGAAAATTTTTATTTAAAAACAATTGTTAGTAAAAACTTTAAAATCTCTTTCTTTTACTGAGATATTTACATACTGAAAAATACTTATTAGTGTGCACTTGGTATACTAAGACTGTATGTTATTGATATTTAAAATTTATATCATATCGTTTCTTATTTATTCTTTAGAATAAAATAATCAACCAGCGAAGTAGGTATAATAGTTATGTCTATTTTTTTATCCATTAGCCATTCCTATTATCATTCATTACTGTACGGGTCAACGCACATTGAGCAATATGATTGTTTTGCTAATTAGTAACCTCTTTAATTTAGCTGATTTATTACGAAATTGTTATTTTTCTTATGCAGATTTCTAATGAAATTGATATTTGTTTGCTACGATTGACGTCAAATGACGTCTGTACTTCTGCCTATATATACTCAAAATAATCTTAATAAATTTAGTGTTAGATCGACTTTCATTGGGTTTGGTTTCCCTCATAACCTTCCCTCACATGTCGTCTCTCACTCAACCATAGACTGTTCCATACAGTTTTTTGGTCCTTCGAGAATACAGCCTTGCTGCTGACAAGCTGCGCAGTCATTCTGAACCTGCAAGCTAGAAGACAACAGTCTTACTTCGAGGATACATACAGTTTTTTGGTCCTTCGAGAATACAGCCTTGCTGCTGACAAGCTGCGCAGTCATTCTGAACCTGCAAGCTACAAGACAACAGTCTTACTTCGAGGATACATACAGTTTTTTGGTCCTTCGAGAATACAGCCTTGCTGCTGACAAGCTGCGCAGTCATTCTGAACCTGCAGGCTAGAAGACAACAGTCTTACTTTGAGGATACATACAGTCGTTGATCCTTCGAGAAAAAATAAATATTTCTTCGAGAAATCACTCAAGAAAACGGTCAATCAAGACTATAAACTCTACGGATTTCCATCGACATTTGGAGAATCCACATACAGTGGCCACAACGCTCACGTGGAATTTGTGTGACTGCGAATCGGTTGACTGGCTTCCCAGAAGCGGGTTCCACCAGTTAAATTGAGAAGGCGCAAACAAGGTCGCACTATCCACTGAGAGACTGGCCTGGACCTCTGAAGACGGTCCTATCAATTATACATCAACGTCAGCATTAAAAAATGATGAAAATGGAGGGATCACTTCAAATTTCAAACGCCACTAAGACCTCACCAACGGATCGAGGTCAGGCAACAGAATTGATGTCACTCCAAAGAACAAACTTCCGAGCTTTTCATCGACAAATAAATCGCTTGAAAGTAGATGAAATCCAAGACAAATGGGAGCTGGAAGACGAGTTACGCAACATACAAACGCGCTGGAACGCAATAGACGCTTTGCACTTGCAAATAGATAATATCCTACAAGGATCGGATACCCAGTACGATAGTGAGTTTTACGCCTACGAAGATTCATATAAGTCAATCAAAAGGGCGTTGAATCTTAAACTCACATCGACCATTCATCATGAAAAATCGACACCACAGATCGACTTGCCTACATTTACAGGCAAATATACGCAATGGCCTACGTTTTATGACTTATACGTAGAAAGTATTCATAATAACAATTTGATTACAAAAACTCAGAAGATGCAACACCTAAAGAGCAAATTACGAGGAGATGCTGAACGAATCATCCAACATCTAACTATCTCAGCGGACAACTACGACACAGCGTGGGAATTGTTGACACACAGATATAACAATCCACAATTGTTATTTACTAAATCTTTATTAATCAGCCAGCCGCTCAAAAACAATCAGCCTACGAGATTAGACGTATTTACGACACGTCAATGGAATGTATCTACGCTATTAAAAACCTGGGTATCGATACAAGTACCTGGGACCCATTACTAGTTCATATTATTACAAAAAAGCTACGATATCGATAAGAGATAGAGAAATGTTGTCATCATTCAAAAAATATAATCAACAAAAATCAGTTAATAACAAGACTTACAAGCCTCAATTTCAAAAGGAACATCGGTATGGAAAATTAATAAATAAAGAATATCAAAGCGTTGCGACATACATGTCAAATTGCCCGATTTGTAACAAGAAACATCCCTTATACAAATGCGAAAGGTTTATCAAATTAACACCGGGCGAACGTTATCGAATTATCGAAGATTTTAACCTTTGTCATAATTGCTTGTACACACATAACAAGAATTTATGTACGTCAATGAAAAAATGCAAAGTATGTAAAAAGAGTCATAACACAATGTTACATGACGCCTATACTATAAACATTAATAAGCAGTCTACAAACTCGCTGACTGACATGTCTAGTGGGTCATCAACCCAACTGAATACTCCAACTCCGCAAAAATATCAAGTCTCGTTGCAACAAGATGCTAAGCAACATTGCGTCAATCACGTCGCTACGGATGAAGAAGAGATTTTACTGACTACCTTGTCTATCAGAGTTAAGGCCCTTGATGGCACATATATGACATTGAGATGTCTGCTCGACCAAGGCTCTCAGATTTCCCTAATATCGGAAAACGCCGCTCAGATGCTGGGCTTGCCGCGGCAACGGTACCATGCTTCGGTATCTGGTATTGGTAACGGATCGAAACATAGCAAAGGAGTCGTCAAGCTCGAGTGTCAGTCTATTTACCAAGACTACGCGTTTACGACGCAAGCATTAGTCATCAATCACGTCATTAACAATTTACCAAACATATCCTTCAAGAAAGAATCGTGGCCTCATATACAACACATACAACTAGCCGACCCGGAATACAACGTATCTAGGCCTATCGATCTATTACTAGACGCAAGCATATATTCAGAAATTATAATGAGCGGCCTGATCAAAGGTCCGAACATGGCTCCAATAGCCCAACAAACAAAGTTAGGCTGGATACTATCGGGTAGCGTGAAAACGTTTAAATGTCACGTGATTACTACAGACCTGTCAGCGATTTCTCAATATTGGGAGCTAGAAGAAGTCAATGATTCGTCTATCGAAATGACTCCAGACGAAGAGTATTGTGAGCAATTCTATCAATCAACAACAAAACGTTTATCAAACGGACGATATGAAGTGGCCCTCCCCATGAAACCGGGATTTGAAAAGGACCTCGGTGAATCGAAAACAAAGGCAATTGCTCAGTTCTACAACTTAGAAAAGAAGATGAATAAAAACGATTGCTTCTCGGAAAGCTACAGAAATTTTATGCAAGAATACGAACAAAGTGGTCACATGTCTCCCGTTACAAAATGTAGTTCATTTGTACACTATCTTCCTCATCACGGTGTACAAAAAAACGACTCTACAACAACTAAACTACGAACGGTATTCAATGGATCATCAAAAACATCAAGTGGATTCAGCTTAAATGACTTGATGGAGCGTGGTCCGAATTTGCAAAAGGATTTACAGCATCTCATCTTAGTATGGCGACAACATAAGTATGTCGTTACTGCTGACATAGAGAAAATGTTTCGTCAAATAATGGTTCGAGAAACCGATCAACATCTGCAACGTATTGTCTGGAGAAGCATACAAGAAGCCCCCTTAAGGGAGTACCAATTGACTACGGTCACGTATGGTACAAAGGCGGCCCCTTATCTCGCTATGCGTACTATAAAGCAGCTAGCTATGGATGACGCACACAAGTTTCCCCTGGCAGCTAAAGCGCTAATGACGTCATTATACATGGATGATCTGCTCGAAGGTTGTGATAATATCTCTCAAGCAAAACAGTTACAAAGAGAGATCATCGATATCCTGAAGGGAGCCGGCATGAATATTCGGAAGTGGTCCAGCAATGCAAAGGAACTGATTGAAGGGCTATCCGCTAATCAATTAGACACTCCGTTAGATTTTAAGGGCCTAGAAAACCGAAAAACCTTAGGCTTACGCTGGATTCCGTCGTCAGATATTTTCGTATTCAAAAATATATTCGAAGATGAAAACAGTGATGACGTCATAACTAAAAGACAACTCCTTTCGAACATTTCCAAGGTATATGATCCCATGGGATTTCTCAGCCCCCTTTCAGTTCGGGCAAAGCTTTTATTCCAACAAACTTGGTCTGAAGAAACCACGGATTGGGATACACAATTGTCGAATACCATAACGAATGAATGGATAAAGCTGAAACGTGACTATCAACAAATAGACCAGTTTAAAATTCCTAGATACATAGGCGATAAAAATCATTATACAATTCATGGATTTTGTGACGCATCCGAAAAAGCATATGCTTGCGCTATTTATGCCGTCACGATAAATTCTAAGGGCAAGTACACATCGACGCTTGTGACTGCTAAGACAAAATTAGCACCCTTGAAGAAAAAACTATCCTTGCCAAAACTTGAGCTATGTGGAGCACTGCTACTATCACGGCTTATAAAAAAAGTAATTCAAACCTTGCCTGATAATCTACAAGTATTTGCCTGGACCGACTCCATGGTGGTTCTTGGTTGGTTATATGGAGATGTCAATAGGTGGAAACAGTTCGTGGCTAACAGAGTTCGAACTATCCTCAATATAATTCCATCATCGTCATGGCATCATGTTAAATCTGAAGATAACCCTGCAGACTGCGCCTCGAGAGGACTGTCAACACAGCAGTTATTGGAGCATCATTTATGGTGGCACGGCCCGCAGTGGTTGTTAACATTTAATTCGAGTACAATGAAGGAAGAAAAATATCAACCACCACGCTTAGAAATAAAAGCATCCAGTGTGACCGCAGCCTTATCTTATAAAAATGCTTTAGTATTGCAATTATTAAATGAATGTAGCTCAATAGAGCGCTTAATCACTATAATCGGCTGGCTCACACGTTATACACAATGGTTGCGACGTAAACAAATACTTCAACAAAATTATCTTTCGTCATCAGAAAGAAAAAACGCGATGAACTTAATTATTAAGACAATACAAACAATTGAATTTGAGGAGGAAATTGAACGACTACAAAAACAACAAGGTTTAAGTAAATCTAGTAAACTGCTAAGTTTACTACCTTATCTAGACCCATGTGATGGGTTACTTAGAGTTGGGGGGAGATTAAACAATTCCTATCTTAGTCACTCAGCTAAGCACCCCGTAATACTACCCAGTCACGGCAAACTCACTGAACTTATTGTACGACACGCTCATTACACCACGCTTCACGGTGGACCAAGCCTGACTTTGTCTTATATACGAGAAAACTATTGGGTTATCAGTGGGCTTAGAACAGTAAAAAGAGAACTTCGAAAGTGTGTCAAATGTCGACGTTTCAAGGCAGAGAAGATAACGCAGATTATGGCTGATTTACCCGAGCCTCGAGTTACTCCTTCACGCGCATTCTATCATTGTGGCGTTGATTTCACTGGATCCTTCGATATCAAATCAAACAAAGGCCGTGGAATACGAACACAGAAGGCCTATGTTGCAGTCTTCGTTTGCCTCTCGACAAAGGCCGTTCACCTAGAGCTAGTGTCTGATATAAGCACACCAGGATTTTTGGCAGCATTCCGACGTTTTTGTGCCAGAAGATCCACCCCGAAACACATGTACAGCGATCAAGGAAGGAATTTTATTGGGGCATCCAAAGAACTGAAGAAGGAATATAACATTCTCGTTGCTATAAATACAGACGTGATGAATAAGATCAATGACTATGACATTCAATGGCATTTTAATGCACCAGCCTATCCCTCAGCCGGAGGGCTATGGGAAGCTGCCGTCAAGAGTTTTAAACACCACCTACGTCGTGTAATAGGTGAGCAAAAGTTAACTTATGAAGAATTCACAACGCTCTTGTACCAGATCGAGGCATGTCTTAACTCTAGACCTTTACTCGCCTTGACTGAAAATCCAGAAGATGAGTATCTAACACCTGGGCATTTCTTGGTTGGAGGATCCCTGATAGCAAGACCACAAACCGACTCTAACCACATGAACTTAAAAACAAGATGGCAGACTATTCAAGCAATGAATAAACAGTTCTGGAAAAGGTGGTCATCTGACTACTTACAACAGTTACAAGTTCGTACCAAGTGGAGAACACCCTCTAAAAACGTCGAGGTTAACGATATTGTCTTAATCAAAGACGAAAACCTGAGTCCCGGCAAATGGTCCATGGGTAGAGTGGTTAAAGTCCACCCTGGCAAAGATGGATACGTACGAGTTGTATCCGTCAAAACTAAGAATGGCGTTATACAAAGACCCGTTTTAAAACTGTCAGTTCTACCCGTAAGAGAAGAAGGTACCGGAACTCAAGCACAGAACCGTATCGATAACATTTCAACAACGACATGCGGCGACGACACAGGCGTCGACTCGCAACAGAGGCAACGAAGGGGTAGACAATTAAGAAGGCCTCTCGGAACATTCTTTACTATGATATTGATGCTAATTCTATTTCTATTTAAACCAACTGAATGTTCATACAACGTTACAGCTCTGAACAGTAATCAAAACATTTATTTCGATAAAATGTATGACATACACATAATACGCGATGAATGGAAACTAATCGCTTACTACAATATGAGTACCTATTGGTCGGCATTACGTCATGTGAAAGATTATGTCGGTCATTTGGAAGAATCATACTTAAGACTCGATCTACTTCCAACACAATACAGGAGTATCACATATCAATTACAACACGAAATATCGGAAATCGAACATTATAACGCAATTTTCAAAAAACATATATATAAAAGACAAAAACGAGGACTGATTAACGGTGTAGGCTATGTAGCGAACTCACTATTTGGTGTCTTGGATGAGCGTTTCGCTAAAAAATATGAAAAGGATATAGAAAAAATTTCTGTAAATGAGAACCATCTACGATTCTTATTAAAAAATCAAACAAGTATCATAGAAGCGCAATATAACATTCTTCAGAGGAATGAAGTTATAATGAACAAGCAATTCGAAATAATACAGAAATGTCTAAAGAATCTTACCCTTATTACTAATCGAACTGAGAAGGTGACTAACAATGAATTACAAATTTTGTCATCTTCAGTCTCAGCTATGATTATTTTATCAAATCTACGACGCTTGCAAGAAAGCGTTATAA
This sequence comes from Melitaea cinxia, assembly GCF_905220565.1. Lineage (NCBI taxonomy): Eukaryota > Metazoa > Arthropoda > Insecta > Lepidoptera > Nymphalidae > Melitaea > Melitaea cinxia. Next base: position 8,882,991 of record NC_059408.1, on the reverse strand, counting down.
ACACTTTAACAAGCCTCGCAAACGGTCATTTAGATGCACATTTGTTGCCGCCTGAACAATTGGAAGAACAATTAAATATCATATACCGACATATACCGAATGACCTGACTTTGCCTGCCGATAAAAACGATTTTAAAGAACTTTATAAGTTAATGAAGGTCAACGGCGACATTGGTTCTTCTTATTTGATAATCGAAATCAAGATCCCCTTGGTAATTAAGGAAAATTTTGAACTGGATAGAGTAATAACCCTTCCTCAGCAGCATTATAACGTAGAATTTATCGCACCATACATTGCATTCAATCTACAAAAGGACTTACTACTCATCTTGACAGAATCAGATGTAGAAAATTGTGTCCACATACAGACAAACAAATTATTATGCGCTCTCGATAAGCCGATATACGAATTACAAATAACCAGCGGAATGTGTAACTTGAGTATACACAATACAACAATATGTAAAACAAAGGAGGCACCATGTCGCGTGCGCTGGGTCAAGTTACATAACAATAACATGTGGCTTTATTCCTGCTGTGAGAAATGCACAGTGCGCATATTTTGCATTGACACTGGAGTTGTATTGACAACACTGACCGGGAATGGCCTTTTACAAATCGGTCAAGGTTGTACAATAAAAGGTGACACCTTCTCTATATTCACTCAAAATAGTTACATGAGCCAAGTTAAGGTCCAAGAAAACATATCGATCCCAGCCGATTATTCAATATTAAATTCCATAATAAATACTTCGGATTTCCAACTGTTTACACCCGAGGATCATGAAGACTTGTGGCTCCGGATGAAGTCTCAGATCATTAACCTCAAGGAGCAGGAAAACGCATCACTCAGTATACACGATATACATCAGTACTCTGTCTTGTATATAATCTTAGGGTCTATCATTGTTGCGGGATGTCTCTACGGTACCATGCGATATCGCAGAAACAAAATTATACAGCGCAGTGCTGTGAAAGACGTCTCCACGACCGCAGTTCCAGTTGCAGCAGATAAGAACGAAGACCAGGAGGCCCCTGCTCCCCCGAGCGCGCGACCGCGATTCGTTCGACTGGACATACCAATTAAAGAGTAGTGCAGTGATGATTATTATATAAGTTATTTAAATCTAGGTACTTAAATTTTAATTGTATTGTTATTATTGTTATTGTAGATTTTAATATCAAAATTATCTTTCTTCTTTGAGTCGGCAGGATGTACGGGTCAACGCACATTGAGCAATATGATTGTTTTGCTAATTAGTAACCTCTTTAATTTAGCTGATTTATTACGAAATTGTTATTTTTCTTATGCAGATTTCTAATGAAATTGATATTTGTTTGCTACGATTGACGTCAAATGACGTCTGTACTTCTGCCTATATATACTCAAAATAATCTTAATAAATTTAGTGTTAGATCGACTTTCATTGGGTTTGGTTTCCCTCATAACCTTCCCTCACATGTCATCTCTCACTCAACCATAGACTGTACCATACAGTTTTTTGGTCCTTCGAGAATACAGCCTTGCTGCTGACAAGCTGCGCAGTCATTCTGAACCAATTCTGAACAATACCGTTTCTTTAATTTTATTACTTATGTGACGCTTGTGTTAACATACGTATATTTTGAAAGTAAAACAAATTTCCAACATGCCATGTACAACAGCACATTTGTTCTTAAGCTTGTTTGTCTCATTACAATGTTATGTATTCCTTTATCAAAATAACGAGCTTCATTTAAAATTTCTAAAACGTGAAACATCAAAGTCTTAACTTTTAATGTAAGTTGCTCCAAGTTAAACGCTTAAGGCGAATAATACCTACTAGTGTCTACAGTACATAACGACGAGGGCGCGTTTTGTATTCGCGGAGTATTGGGTAAAAGTAAAAACACAAAATTATTTTTCTTTTCCATATATTCACCTGCAAGACGAATGTATTATTCAGACCTTTCAATTAACTTTATATACCATCGTAAAAAAATGTTTTGTCTTTGTACAAAAAATATGATGAAACTGCTTCCTTAACTTTATTGTCAGTGGAAAACTTATTATCACGCAGTTTTTTTTTTTTGAAAGAGGTAATAATCACTCGGGACTTGATCTGGAATGTAATTTTGTGATTTAATGCTGCAAAAGGAAGCGGCAGAACGGGAGCGAGACAAGATCCAAACTCGCTCCCGATTCGTCGCGAAAGGCGCGGTCGGCGAGACAGGGCCTACCTGGCCAATCTGCCGCCGTAACGCCGGACCAGCGGGTAATGTATCTTCCTCATTGCACGGTCCTGAGACGGGAGGCGACCTTTGTGTTCGAGGGAGCCTCTCAGGAGTTACTAATTGCGAAGAGTTCTTAAGGCATGTAGAAGGAACACCCCAGAGATTTTAGTCCATGCGAATCGAATATACCTTCCAGCTGGAGGCATCCGTTAGGAATTTCCTCTGGGTAAAAAAAAGGGTAGGTGATTTAAAATACTCGTATATGCTGTGCATCCTTTTGGAATATCCTGGACTGAAATTTGTTAGGCAACCCATATGCAATATATTTATTGACATATTAAATTAAATATAAAATATGGTTCATCTATGTCAATGTTGTTCTGGCCTGACTGGTTGTTTATTTGCGTCTTTTTATTAGTGAAATAAACGTCCCAACACTATACACAGATTTTAGATATGACTTATCTAACCCTATATTTTTATTTATGCTCAATTTAATTCGGTCGGAAATTTACCTAAAAAATAACCAAAATATTTCGTCCACGTTTATTTCATTTAAACAATACTTCGACAAAGTTTATACTCACTTTAGACTTCTGACTCAATCTGTCCGGGTAACACCTGTACCTACAAAGTATGCAACACGTTAACACACTGTTCTTCATTTCTTCGTTCGGCAGATCTTCTAACGTTATGAGACATCAGTTTGTAACGTTACACGATTTATTAGTCGGCACGGGTATGATAGATAATGATCATTTTGATAGTGAAACTCAATTCTTTGTATAATTGCTCGTATACGATACTACAGATATAATTGCTTGAATTTAAATATATATCTTTATTGAAAACAAAATATTATAAACAATAAATAGAAATAAAATTACTATATATCATGAAGTAATTTTTAATAACAGTTAAAGCCATATTTTCACAATTTCATCTCGTATGTTTTTTCTTTTTTTTATATAGGGACAAACTTAAAATTATATTTTAGGAATTTTCATTATGACTTGTTTTAAAAGAAATTAATACAAAAATTATATATAAATGATAAATGATTCACATCATCAGTAACAACGTGAAAATTTTTATTTAAAAACAATTGTTAGTAAAAACTTTAAAATCTCTTTCTTTTACTGAGATATTTACATACTGAAAAATACTTATTAGTGTGCACTTGGTATACTAAGACTGTATGTTATTGATATTTAAAATTTATATCATATCGTTTCTTATTTATTCTTTAGAATAAAATAATCAACCAGCGAAGTAGGTATAATAGTTATGTCTATTTTTTTATCCATTAGCCATTCCTATTATCATTCATTACTATAGGGAAAAACGAAATATCATTTCGTAAATGAGTAATAAGAAAGGAAAATAATAATTTGTCAGTGACTAAATGACAGAAGACTGTTACATCAGATTACGCTTAATGATTAAGAGGTCAATGATCTGGAAATATTCTCTTATTTGTGATAAATGAATAATTAAATTTAATAATAATATGAATTCTGAGGATGACTCCACGTTTCATTATTTTACCTTTTTTCACCTATATCATATATCATATATATATATATATATATATATATATATATATATATATATATATATATCATTATATGTTATCTCCTTCGATTTCGATCTCATTCGGTAGGAAAGTTGTTGTCTTCTATTTTTTCTTTTGTATTTTATGTTGGCGCCTTTTTGTATTAGATTTTTTGTTGTAGCTAGTCCTTTTTTTTACTTCCTTGAAAGCTTAACGCAAAATCGGCTGTAATGGCGATACGCGTGTGCAATGTTTACATTATTTTGGTTTTCGTTTGTTAACAAATATTTTTTCTAACTTAAATTTATATCAGATATTTCTTCAAAGTATTTTCTTACTACATATTTTGCTCATAATTATGTTATTCCAATTGTATTTTTTTCTATTTTCAGTTGAAGTTAGTATCAATCAAGTATTATTTATAGAAGAAGGATGAAAGCGGTGTATTCGAGCAAATATTTAACTGTCGTTTGTTGACTGTCGTTTGACAATTGACCTAAATTTACTAGTGATATATACATAGCATTATTTTTTATTATTGACCTTATACATAGCTCGTGTATAAAGTTATTTAAAAAAAGTAGAATATGATAATATTTTTATTTTTTCTCAATTTTAAATCCTTATTGCGTTTAATTTTATTTGAATCCTGTATATATTTGTTTAATATCTTTCTTAAGTCGGTCTCACGTGATAAATTATTGCTGTTGCTTAAGAAAAGTATAATGATGCGAAGTCTTACAGGATCTGAAAAATATATATAATTTTAAATTTTTCGCAAAATTTCCAGTGTCGCTTTACCAGCCTTCCTATCTTCTGTCCATAGTTCAGCAAATCTCATAAGTAAAATTTTAAGGGCATCCCCTTCAAACTTTGAGATTGCTGGTTTGGAAGAAGCTAGAAACGCTTTCTTAATTGCATGCCCAGGTCAAAATTTTCCAGTTTCTCCAAATTCACAGAGGAGCTGGGACGACATAAACTGCAAATTGACTTATGACAATCTTTTAAGCTGTAGTACAGGCTCGGCGCGTGCTAGACTTTTGGCCGTGGGTACGCACGAGGCCGGCTACTGGCTTCACGCGTACCCTTCAACAAATACAGGAACATTTCTTGAGCCTGACACGCTCCGAATCGCAACCTGTCTACGGCTTGGGGTTCCGGTCTGCGCTCCTCATAAATGTCCCTGTGGCAGTGATGTCGATAAGCTAGGACATCACGGTCTGTCATGCCTAAAAAGTGCAGGCCGCTTCTCGAGACATGCCGCACTTAACGATATCATACGCCGGTCCCTTGCCACCGTCAACGTGCCAAGTCTACTTGAGCCGACTGGTATTGCAAGAGACGATGGCAAGAGACCGGACGGTATGAGTTTGATTCCATGGAAGATGGGCCGGGTGCTGGTATGGGATGCAACCTGTTCAGACACGCTAGCCCCTTCCCATCTACATGGAACAAACAACAGAGCTGGTGCGGCTTGTGAAGCGGCTGAAAAAACAAAAGCAGACAAATACAGGGGCCTAGGCTCCGAATATGATTTTGTCCCATTCGGTGTCGAGACCCTTGGTCCGTGGGGTCCTAGTGCTGTAACACTATTTAAGGAAATAGCAAAAAGGTTAGTCGACGTCACAGGAGACCGAAGAGCTGGCAGCTACTTCGGACAAAGAATTAGTCTAGCTATTCAAAGGGGGAACGCTGCCAGTATCTTCGGAACCTTGCCTAAAGGGACTCCTTTTAATAATATTTTTTAGTTATTATATTATGTATATATAATATACTTAAGAATTTTTTTTTTAATTTAATGTAATTTATCTGTTAAATATAGATTTTATTAATGTAATTGTAAAAAAAAGTACATAATTACATATATATAAAACTAGAAAAAAAAACAATTAAAATAAAGTATAGTATTAATATGAATAAAATGTACAATTCAAGCTAAATAAATCAAGAATATTTTAAATTACAACTGAAATTACACATGAAACTTCAAAATTCCAAAACGTACATGTCTGCACATTTTATGATTTTGATATGTCATGACATGGTGTCGTGAATTTTGGTACACTATTATTTAGTTGCTTATAAACTTTCCTGTGTTATTTGTTTAAGTATTGACGTCTATTGTTGTTGTTCGTAATTTTTAAGCAACAAGGAGTTTAATGCTAAATTTTTTTAAGTACCTATTACTAAAACAAAGCCTGATAAGTTGAACAAATCACTAATAAAATGTATAATAAAATTATTTATTTAATAAACTACAATACCTCTTAAAAGAATTTCTTAAAAATTTCAAATAACAAATTGATTTTTTACCGTCCCCCTAACGCGTTGTACCAACGTGACTATAACCATACGGTAAAATATTTGCAATATAGGAAAATATCGTAAAGCTTTCTTGACTGTATATTTTTATATGCGTTAATTTTAAATTATTATTGACTACACATGAAAATCCCACTTATTCTTCCCGAACTAACATAATCCCTCTGATTTTTTTTTATTCAATTAATAAAAATTAAATAGTTTTAAATGTTTTTTTTTTTTTTAATGCGGCTCAGCTTGTTTTAAATTTGCCTAAAACGGCTCTATAAGCTTGCATATTCCAAAAGTCCATTCAATGATTCTTTAGTTTCAACATCCACCGGAGCTTCATTTGACTTGGTCAAGATATAATTGATTCTTATTTTTATAGGAAATAATTGATACTTAGTATAAATGAAGCATCGCATTAAATTTACACAGAAGCATCACAGTGTAAAGACATACAAATTGGTCGTATTTACTATAAAAATATATATAATAAATATATAAATGCGACTAATCGTCGTCGAAACTCAAACGTTGAAAAATTAATAAAATTTAATATACAATAAGAGTAAAAATAAAGTTTTATGTAATTAAATAGATAGGTTTAATGAATAAGATTATAGCAGTTATTTAAAACGGAAATTGATGTATAAAATAAATATATTTTTGTCAATACATTTTCTTTATTTTCTTATCAGTAAGTTTGAAATCACAACGTTCTCAAGACTGTGACAGTATCTTCGTAGAATTATGTTGTAGTTTGTTTTTATCATTAGTAAGCTAGGAGCCCGCAAGAGAATTTACCAAAGCAAACAAAAACAAACAAATCCACAGCAGATATAGAAACTTCCCGAAACTTTACTGAAAATAAAGCTAGGAGCTTGAACACTAGTCACCAATTGAACACACTGACTGTGGCTATATTTATCTACACTAATATTATAAAGAGGAAAGATTTGATTGTTTGCCAATGCAAACTACCAAATATGCTCCGAAACTACTGACACGATTTGAAAAAAAATCTTTCACTGTTGGGAAGCTACACTATCCACGGGTGACATAGTCTATGTTATCTATATTATATTTTAAAGAAAATTAGGGATCCTTACTAAAATTCCAAGAATGTAACTCAAGGTATAAAAAAATACCGAAAATACATACAATACATTCTTTACATCGAGTGCACTGTGGAAACTATTGATGATAGAATAAAATAATGTACTACGACTTTGCAGAACACATCATTATTTACAAAAAGTGTCGCGACAGTATATATCTAACTATTATAGTTATGCCAAAATAAGTGTTCTTTTATTTTTAATTTAATTGAAATGCCGCCTGTAGAAAGCGCTCTTTATTTTTATCTCAGTAATAATCCTTAAAAAAATAAATTACTTGACATTCAAGAATGCTTCAATACCTTTATATAACTTTTTAAATTATTCAATTCGGATATTTCGTTCGAGATAGACAAGTTTAAAAATCTAAGTATTAGAGAAAAGTTGCGTGGTCGCCGCTCACCCTGCTCGGCTAGTCTAGGGTTCTTAATAATTTTATTTTTTTAGTAACCTGATGCAAATACAAGGGTTTATGTGTGTACCTACTATAATTTTTAATTTTTTCTAAATACCCGCGCAAAGTCGGGGCGGGCTGCTAGTGCTTAAATAAAGTAGGTACTATTACGTACTTATGTAACATACTCACTCAAATTTATACATAGCAAATATTCGAAACATCAAAATTTTGAATTCAGATACTTAAATTTTATAACTGTTGTAAATCAGTTTTACCTAGCAATAGAAATAACCCATGGATATAAAATGAGAACCATAACGGACATACATTCATGTATCAATGGCAAAACCATAAAAAAAATTGTAGATATAAAATTTTAAATTTTCACGGTCACTTTGAACACTTTTCATTGAACTTGTACGAGTCCATCCAATAATCCCCATCCTCACAATAACATCAAACTTGCAGTTCCTTGATCACATGTAACAATGGCGTCTATAAAGTCGCCTAAATATATAAAATTTCAAAATGACAATCACGGCAAATTCCGTAGAAAGTAACAAAAAAATCTGCAGATATAGGTAAAATTTCAGACACGAATGTACCATGCCATGAAAATGAAAGTCGGCGAATTAAACTTCATAAACTCTTATTTTACAGCAAAGGCCTATAGTACACTTAAAACAGACAATAAAATTGAAATAATACTAAAAAAACGTAACCAGAAACAAGTCTTGTTTTAAAGCCAGTGTTTTATTTATGGAGCTCATTAGTGTCACGAGCAAAGAGCCGCTTTATCAATATTACTTTACACAATTCTTATATTCAAAACTAAAGAGCAGAGTTAATTTGCAAAGTTCAATTTTAATGTGATTTATATAATAGGACAATTCAGGTAGTAAATATGATTTAACGTTCTTGTTTCATAATCTTATTTAAATCATCATAATTATTAGGTGGAAGTCTTACATTAAAAATAAGTTAATAGTAAAATACTGCATAAATTATGAAACCTAAGCAGATATAACAGCAAGCGAAAATGTAATACAAAAAATTAAATTTACTATTATTATTCCTATTTACTATTATAACTTTCTTGGAACACCTTTTTTAATCTTAGCTGTGATGTAAGCAATATAAATAAACGGTCAATAAATGTCAGCATACGTAAATCCATTAATCGGTGTGACTCATCTCAAAAAATCGATATGGGCCATTTAAGTTATTGAATATATTTTATATTAACCCGGCGCAAATGATGTGAAAATAATTACGAGGACGATGACGCTGGGTTATATTGACCCGAAGTTTATCAATAATTTTTTAAGAAATTTAGCAAGTCAGGTTAATTTTAATAACTATTTAATAAAAAGTGTTCTCTGATTAGGTAGTAAAATAAAAATAATAACAATTAGTTCTAGAAATTAAAATGTTATTCAATTTTTCATAAACACGTGCAAAATCAACTTTGAAAACATAACATGTTTATATTTTGAATTTTTGGTAAAGTATTCGTAGCAACAATAGGATTCAATAGTTTTATGTACTAATAGAGAAATCACATAAACTAAATATAAAAATAAAAACAAATCAGTCTTCCACGTCATCAATCAGGCCCACGGAACTGCTGCAATCATCGCAGTATGGATTCAAACCACCTGGGCAAATGTAAATGTGTTACGCATACAATTGTGAGGCGTTTTGTTATCCTTTAGGACAGACGTACTTAATATCTATTGCGAGTTCCTGGAACTTTTTGGGGACGCTCTTCACTAGGGTCACCAAGTGAAATCTTATTGAGTTTGTCGTGAATTAGAGCAAGGCCCAGCTTATTTAGAAAAAAAATGTCTTTTACTGCGTGTATCATTCCTTTTGGCCCAATGTATTCGCTTTATGCCAGATATATTTAACATTGTCTAGGAAGTCGTCAGTGGCTATCGTTTTGAATTTTCGTTCACGTTGTATATACTCGTAGTACTGAGTTCGTTAGCTGGAAAGTACATTCGATCTTGGTGGTGCTTTTTGCCACATTATTCCATCCTTTCCTTGGTTACAAAGATCGACTTTGTACGCAAGGTCGATATTATCTGAATCTGACCCCTTATCGCTAGCTTCTTGTTCACTTTCACTCTCATTACTGCGTTCAGTTCATAAATGGTCTTTAATATCCACGTCTGAAGCACCTTGGGAGTCTTTATTGTTGTTATCAGGCTTTTCTAACAACGCCATAAGTCCAGCTGGGTCATTTGTCAATGTAATTTTCACTAAAAATCTTTAAAAACACAAAGTTAATTAGCATTAAACACTAAATAAGCGTAAGTCACGAAATTACTACGCCAACGATGACGCTGGGTCATAATGACCCGTTTTCACTTGACGCACTTGTATCTCCCAGCGCACGTAACGTCGCACTGAGTCTACCAATGGAGGCCATGGGGCCATATCTCCAGCTACACAAACTTTCGATCCATACAACCAAAGCAAAAATAAAATATTTCAGTTTAAAATTGCCTCGGGTCAATATGACCCAGCGTCATTGACGCCGGGTTAAATAAATCAATTACAAGTATGCTACACTTACATGTTCGATTGTTTCTAGGGTAGACGACTTAATACATGCATATTAGGGTAATAGCTGACGGATATACAAATGTATAGTATACTAGCTGTGACGCGACTTCGTTCGCATGTAGTTTAACAAATTAGTTATTGTTCAGTTCGCAGAGTTATAAAATAAGAAAAATTCTTAAATAAATGTAGCTTAAGTTACTCATTATTACATCAGCTATCTGCCAAAGAAAGTCCAGTCAAAATCGGTCCAGCCGTTTCAGGGATTACAAAAACTTTAAAAAATTATTATTTTGGTATATTTACCTTGTATATTACATATGCTTTTATTAAAAAGCGGTTATTTGAATATTACAAACAGACACTACAATTTTATTTATTTGTATCTTTACAAATAAATACACAATACATATAAAAAAACTACACAAAACCTCGGGGCGGAATTCAAACCCACAACTAATAGAACAGAGTAACTGCGTAACTGCGCCAACGAACTAGTCTTAGTAATAAAAGTGAGTAAATACTAACAAAAACTATGTCATTCGCTGATTGTTTACATAAATTGCTAACAATACTAACACGCCATAACATTTTAATTTTACGAGTATAAAGAATTCACGAACAGTACGGTAAACTATAAACTTATTACAACTATGATTACAGCTGAGGAAGATTGTAGAGCGTCAAGAATGTTGCAGGAAGACTTCTAATTTACGGAACTAATAAAAAAATATTCTGCTAAAAATTCCGACACATAAAAAGGCATTACTTTAGTACATCTAATGTATAAAATACCTTAACACGTCCTTTGAAAATACTTTTCTCCAATTTCATATAGTTACGTTCTATTATGCGACACATAGACAATAACGAAAGATCACATTGCCTAAGATAAAAGCTACAAAATATCTATCTCAGAAAGATTTTTAATAAAATAGTATCTCTCAGTACTCTCTTACTCTACAGTACTCCCTTAGTACCCCCATCGGTCTTGGAATAGGTACCGTAGAAATTGATCGGTTTTCTCTTCAAAGAAGTTCTAAGGCACATCCCTAGACAAGCACTAGAATATATTCCTCTGCAAACATACTTGGAATTGTTGGAAGCGAGGGCTGAGAGTCTATCAGGATCACTTCACCTGATATAAAGTGAGTAGTCCAAAATAGGTTGCGATGGCAGACTACTGTCCAAGGAACCCCAACTTAAAAGTCGTGAGACATAAACAACAATATAGACTAAAAGCTAGTTAAAATTGCAAACTTCAATTTGTGTATGCATAAAAATTTAATGGAGAAAAATCACCAACTGGCCGAGCTTTCTACGTGTAGTTTTTAAAATAAATTTTGATGACAAGAATGAATAAATTTAGAACGACTGATAGTTTTGTTTTTTAAGATTTAAAAATATAATAAAGATGAATGTTAATTGTACTGTGACAGGCTGTAAATGTCCCACAGTTGGGCAAAAGCCCCTTCTCATACTTGTGATAAGAATTGGAGGTTAATTCTACAAATACTTATCTCAGAATTCTTCCCGAGGTATTAACATAGCCTTTACGATTCACGATAGTTTTTTTTTTTTTTTTTAAAGAAACACGAGGTAATTTTTAAAAATACTAATTAATATTATTTTTTTTAAGTTTTCGTCCAATATCCTCATATGTAGTACTCTAGTCTACCTATATTCTGTATTGACTGATATTTGTTTGCATACTAAAAATTCCATTTAAAAAATTGACAATAACTGTAATGGCGATTGAAGATAATAATCCAATTCAATAACGAAATGATATTCAATTCTAGATAATGTCGTTGTCAGCGTTTGACGTGTCACACCGCGCGACGTTCAAACCCGTACTTTGGATTAATAACTTTGTTCAAGGAAGAAGGAAGGTTAATGAAGATAAAAATGGAATTAAAATAGATTTAATTTCAAAATGTTATTTAATAGCTGAGTTATTACTGGGCTCAATCCGATTTAACTACTTCGACATGAAAAAGAAATACTATGTACTACCATTATACTGTTACAATTTACTCTTGTTTATAGTTTTTTTATATAATATTATTAGAAAATATGAGTCAACTACCATTTCTTATATGATCTTACTGGATTGGATTCAATACTTAATTTGCACTGTGATAAATATATCCACTTCCAAAAAGTTACGTAAATTTTACAAGACGTTAAATGAATTCGACCATGAGGTTGGTTTTGTTGCTAAAACGTCAAAAGAATCTTTATATACAATTATACAATTAATAATAACTGTTATCAATTCGTTTACGCTTTACTTCGTATCCCAGAATTCATTTGAACTTCACAATTTTTTTTATGTATTAATAATTGCGTTAGTGGAATTGCATTACCAAGGACATTTGTTTAGTCTTCTTATTCAAAGAATAAAAGCAATGGAAAACTATTGTAAATTAGCTTTCCAATCGAATCTATCAAATAAAAGAGAAATTAGAATTACCAATTATGAAGTCACGTGTAATTCAATCGAAAATTGTATTACATCTGTAAATAAGCCAAAAAAGAAATATCACATTAAGATACAAAAAATACTACATTATTACAATAAATTGATAATCACTTATGACTGCCTCTACGAAGCCGTGAAATGGCAGGTATGCATATAAATCATGAATTATTTCTTTAAATATTAGGTCAGGAAAAAGTTTCTTCGTATTTTATATAGAAATTCTAGGTAAATTTTTGACAACATTTATTTAAATTAATATACATATGTTAGGTACATTTTAGTCGATAACATGCCGGTATCTCGTAGATAGTAAAAATATATTTTAAAAAAATAAATTAAAACGTAATAAACAGTTTCTCGCCGTTTTTCAACCTTTTCGTAGTATCAAAACCAGCCAGTTGCAAACAATACCAAAAAGATTTTATTGCAACTTTATACTAAAAAATACGAAACGACTTTTTCTTCGGCCTATTGTTATTGTATAGTGTCGACCTATGTTAGTACTTGGGTGACCAAGCGTAGCTCGGTATTTTTAGTAAATCTTGTTTTTTGGATATCATATTTAAATACGACTTACATATTGATAAAATATTTTACCGACATAATAATGAAAAATATGAACTGGTTATTTGAATAAAAAATCATAAGTGCAATTAAAAAAAAGGAAAAGTAATCGAACAAAAATGGGGATTTGAACCATAGTCTTGGTCGATCCCGTTCGGTCGATTTCCAACCGAGCTATTACAACTTTACTGACAATCGCGAAATTTAGCTTCAATCTTCATTGCACACAGGGATAAAACGACATTTTCTAGAAATGAATCCTAGCTTTATTGATTAATCGCCCCCGAAATCCTCTGCATACTAAATTTCATGAAAATCGTTGGAGCAGTTTCCGTCCCGGGATATATACGAGTACAAGAATTGCTCGTTTAATAGTATTAGATATAAACTTTGGTGGTTTGTTTGGTTTTTGGGGTAAAGCATATAAATTATTTAATTATAAATGTATATTTTTAGATGCTGACAATTCTCACGACGGCCTTCATTATAACATTTATCACATGTTTTTTGTTTTCAAAACTTATAATAATCGGGGAGGTAAGATCTACAATTAAAATCGAAATTAGTACTTCAGTAAAACATAATATCTAATAAATACGAGAGCAATAAATTGTGTTTAAATAATTTACTGGATAATTTATCTTTTCAGTCTACTAGTAAAGTTTTCTATTGGATTTTAAGTTATTTATCCATTACATTTTTGCCTATAATTGTACCGTGTGTATTGGCATACCGCTTACGTTCTAAAATGAACCGTTTCAAAGAAATACTTGCTTCGAAGTTATATGAAAATAGTTTAGGTAAGTAGGAAAATATAATTAAAGTAAGTATCAAAAATGCATGCATATATTTCTAGGCGATTACTAACTTATTTTTTTTTTAAATTCTATTTTCTTTATTTCTCTTCACCTTTAAAATTAAAATATCCCGCATGTGCTACATATTTCTGAGTTATTTATAAATCAATCAAGAGTTAACTGATATTTAATCACAATAATTTTATAGAATTGTGTTGAAAAGAAACTCAGTATAGATGTTAGTATAACAAAGAAAAATTGCAAGAAGTGATAGTTTATGACATCATTAAAACGATTTTAAGTTGAAAATTAATATTGAACAAAGTGCTCATAAAAATTGCCATCTTGCCCTCTGTTTGTTATCTAATCTCAAACCTAATACTATGCTTATAAAGAGATAATGCTTATGTAATTAATTATTGAATTAACTTACAAATTTCCTTGTATTTTTCTTTGTATAATTACAAAATGGTGTGTGGTTATGGCAGTAAAGAATATTGCTACCCCCTATCTCTCCCCGTTGGTGTCGTAAGAGACGACTAAGGGATAACACAGTTCCACTACCACATTGGAACTTGTAAAGCCGACCGATGGCGTGATCCATCTACCTGCTGGCTTTCAAATACACAGGCCGAAGACGGATAGCAGCGTCTTCGGTGAGACAAAGCCAGCCCTGCGGTCACCAACCCGCCTGCCCAGCGTGGTGACTATGGACAAAACACATGAGTTTGCGCTTGGACTGCGATAGGCTGAAGTGATGATGACGTGACAAATTTCTTTCACTAGTTTTCTACATTATTTCTTATGGTCGTGTATTTTATTTTATCTACACTAATGTTGTAACATTCTACTTAAGTTTCCAATACTTGACTTATAATTACTACTGTTATAGCACAGACAACAAAACACTCAATTTAAGCAATTTCACATGATGGTATAATATCCACATCGATATCGTAAAATCTCATTATAACATCGCGCGCATGCGCGCAGCTGCGCTCTCATTGGTTAGATTTTAATGGCGGCAAAATCACTGTGACAATACACGTACGCGTGAATTTAATTTAATAAATTAAAAGTTAAAAATGGATAGCGACGATGATATTTGTACGCCTCCGGATATTCTAGAATTGGCAACAAAATTAACTCACAATCTTTTGCCAGAAAAATCTAGAAAATTATATGAAAATTAGCATTAACTTTCAGAATTGTACCATCCAAAATTTGAACAATTATTATAAATAAACTATTGTCAGCTTTTACTCTTGTTGTTTGATTAATTGCATTAGTGAAGATAAAGTAGTGTATGCAACTGCATATAACACGGGTATTAAAACACTCGTTACTATTATGAAACTCGCTGCGCTCGTTTCATAAACTCACACTCGTGTTTTAATACCCTTCATTATATGACAGTTGCATAAACTACTATTATTTCCGTAGTAATAAGCTTATAATAGTCATAGTAGGGTCATATATTCACCAACCAGCAATGGAGAAGCGTGATGGATAAAGCTCTAATCCTTGTCCAATAGCAAAAGAGGCCTATGTCTAGCAGTGGGATACTACAACCTGAATCACGATCGCGAATTGTATGGATGGTTGAATAAATGCTAGTTATTCTTTTAAATAAAACCTACTTAACAAACTGTAATGCTACGTAAATAGCTTGAAATCCAGAATAACATATAGGTTTCTTCTATTTTTGGTTTTTGATATTTTACCACGAGGTAACTGTCAGGTGAAGCTAATGCATGATGAAATAAAATTATTGGGCTTAACAAATAATTGTCCAGTAATAAAGATGCTTTACATTTTAGATACGTCGGCTCGCAGCACGGTGCGTTTACTGTACTCCTTGATGGAGATACACAATCAACCCTTCACGCTGTTCAACATAATTGAAATCGATGTTTTATTGCCTTTCAAGATCAAAGTGTTGATTATCACTTACGTCGTTATTATGCTCCAGTTCGACAAAATCATCAATTGAAATCGTAACCTTAATAATTAATAAATCTTCCTGGAGGAGAATACAAAAAAAAAGCTATGCTATGTAATGGGTAGATAGATGTACTAATTAAGTATCGAAGGCTCTTTGAAATACGTATATATTAAAATACGCATTTTAAAAGAGCTAAGATTGGCTAAGTAAATATAACACGCCAATTATTTAAATTAAATTAGTGTATAAAATTTAAATTCTTAATATGAATAAATAAATAAAAATATAAGGGATTAACGTTTATTTTATAACCTTAATAATATAAATGAAATTAATATTAATGAAGCCAAATAAATAAACTAATAACGAAATACCTTAAGATCTCAAAATATAAAAGCCAAATAATCTAGAACTACAGTAGCGTTGTGTTCTTGCGGTAAGTACGACTGCGAAAACGTTTGAGGAGAGATTGTGTTGAAAACGAAATAGAGGCGCCAGCGCACTTGTATTGTTCTGGTCTTACTGGCTAATGTACCTACGAGTACGGTAACCGATTAGTAAGATTACTAAGCGGTACTAGTAGTACTACTAGTAACCACATTTCCTAATATTTTTTTGTTTTCTTTTTAAATACAAATACAGCAGATCGTATTACTAATATATATATAAACGGGTGATATATTCAGAGTTTAATTAAATAGTGAAGATATCCGTCTGTTAAAATGTGATTCATATTTTTCATAGGAAATATACCTACAAATATTATATGTGCATACTAAATACTGTGCTGTGTGGCTACGGCACTAAAGAATTTAGCCACCCCCTCTCTTCCCGTGGGTGTCGTAAGAGGCGACTAAGGGATAACAAGGTTCCACAACCATCTTGGAACTTAAGAAGCCGACCGATGGCGGGATAACCATCCAACTGCTGGCTTTGAAATACACAGGCCGAAGACGGGCAGCAGCGTCTTCGGTGCGACAAAGCCAGTACTGCGGTCACCAACCCGCCTGCCCAGCGTGGTGACTATGGGCAAAACACATGAGTTCACGTTATTTTTGGCGTAAGCTTGTGGAGGCCTATGTCCAGCAGTGGACTGTATAGGCTGTAATGATGATACTAAATACGGCATGCACTATTATATAAGTTTTTAAAATTTCACGGTCATTATGAGCGCTTTTATTCTACGGGAGTTACTACTATTGTTATTTTGAAACACAATAAAGTTCTGAGTATGGTGAGTAAATGTGTATTCGAGTTTCGTCCCGAGTCTGTGTAGGTATTATAATATATATATACAAAACTATATGCAGATGTATTATTTATATGTACATTTCTTTAAAGAAAGTAATGAAGTAATATCTAAATTAAGTAAACATCTAATGAGTTAAGCACTATAACGGACAATTGTTGAACGTATAGAAGAGACATCGTTGAGCTTAGATTTCCCAGCTCGTGTGAAAATAAACCTGCAGTTCAGTGAAAGCGATAGTACTGTTTGTGTAATTCCAGTGTTAACCTGAAAGCCAGTATAATTAATTATACGTAAGCGAGATAAATGTAACATCTCTCTTTCAACATAAGCTAAATATGTTATAACTAAAATCGATTATATTTTTTTACAACTTTTAATTTGGTATACCTGTAACATTGTTCTTTCTTTTTAAAATTAGTCATAAAAAAATCATCCATATACTGTTTTATTACACTTCAGTTTTGTCATTATGACTTCATTATAATTCGACCGGATAAGGACGGATTGAAAACGAGACGGGATTGCAATTTTTATTCCCACTAGTACAAGTACATACAATGTTGACCTATCAAACACCTAAGTTCCCTACTAGAATGAATTACACAACAATTCTTGGCACAATTCCACGCGGACATGATTTATACCAAAACTATCTGTAAATATTTAGTTCTTAAGTTGTGAATTGTAAATATGTATAACATTTTGTATATTACTAGAAAATATATATTACACAACGGCCTGAGATAAGTTATTTTGAAAGCCTGAATATCGCGAATGCAATAAATAAAACGCTCATGTCCTTTATCTACACACTTTTCTCGAATTCTACATTTTTTTTTATATAGTACCTAATGTATTTTAAAACAGGCTTTGCCCCGCGGATTTTGAGTAATCATCATCATTAGTAAAAATTAAACTACTTATTAAATTACGATTTTATTTCAAATCGAACTCTATGGAATTTTTATATTTCGATTAAAAAAAGAATTTCCAAAACATAATTAATAATAATAAAATATCGTTTGTAAATATTACTTTCGGCCAGCGCTTGATAGATAGGCTTTAATTTATTTACCGTCAAGCAAATCAGAATAAACAATTTGATTTCCACATCGATAAAGCCAGTTTCCTCTTTAACAGGGCTTAACGAATAGTCTTTTTAATTTGATTATTGACGTGGATTTTATCCAGTGTAAAACAGAATAATTTGATGTCGATTAATAAAATGAAATAGGCGAAGAATAATTTAAATAAGCAAATAAAGTCAAATCAGCAGCGACGTTTATCTTGATTGCAATAATAAAGGAGGGGTTTCGTTTCTTTATCGCCCCCTGATCCTGAATGAAAAATTGTTTTAAGCTTAATACCTATCTTTTTAAATCCATTCTTGTTTTAATAGATTAGGTTTTTAAAAATATATTACCTTAATATATAGTAAATGAAATTCATTACAATAAACTCTTGTTTGTATAATGATCTTCATTGAAAAAATCGTCAAGATATTGTGGTATTTAAGTGATCCTTTCGTACTGAGACCAACCAAGTAACGTCACGATTTTTGCATGTTTTTTTTTACATATGCATAATTTGTATTATATACAAAAATTATCTTGCTCCCCTGTGAAACGGATAAAAAATTAACTTGATTACAGATAATGTTTGACAGTAGGTAATGAACGAAATAAATTGATAGTAGTACATTTTATCTAGCCGTATGTTTAGGGTTTTACAAATATTCATATTTATTCGACAGAGTGTTTGCTTTGGTGCATCTATACTGGAGCATCCAAAGTTATAAATCCTGATTGTTATTATAAACACGTGACAGCGTTTGTTGCTTGTGACCGCTAAATATTCACTCTGTAATAGGCATTATTGCATATAAGGTTTTGATTACTTTCCTATCTGAAATTTAACATAATAAAGAAAGAAAATATCATCCCATATATTAATCAGGTGCACTCAAATTAAACATGAACTAGGCATAATTTTATAAACAAAAATATTTCCTTTAGACACTTAGAACGATTGTACAGTATACCTCTGTTTGTTGAAGTAACTGTTGCCAAGACAAATTTCTAAATTTATACAATGATAATACTTATAAACTTTAGACGACCGTTGCATCCTCGACAATTAGTTTCACTGTAGACGCTTCGTAGTTCGAGACGTCCAACGATAAACAACCAAGATGCATTTTAATATGTCTTGAATAATACAACGTTTCACTATTATTAGTATATGGCAATACTTTGTTGTTATATAATTATTTTTTTAAAATACAAGTGTATTAATAATATAAAACGATAAATGTTTACTGCGACTGGGGGTCTATATCACCACGTGAGTAATCTATTGTGATCTTTTTTAATAGTGAATTTAAAACGATATCTAAATGTGTTAATAATTACTAACCGACATCAAAAAAGCAGGAGGTTACTCAATGAGTCGCAATACGTTACTCGAAACAAAAAATACACCAGCCCTCTTGTCACCAGTGGAGAGATAAGACGTGGGTTGAATTCTATTTAAAAAAAAAATTGCACTACTAGCTTCGACTGCAAACGGCACAAATATGTAGTTCTTAGTCAGTGACAAATATCTGTGCTGTTTAGTCATTCCACATGCATAGTCTGCATTTTACAGAAACGCAATTCCGCTTAATCTGTATGATCAGGTAGTTGCTCCATGAGTTTGTCTCACTGTCTTGCTCGACATAAAAATCTGTTTTCTGTCGATAAAATTTGGTATGGTTATAAATATGGTAATAAATAAAGGAAAAAGTTATTTAGTCGTTTAAACATGAATTACCTATACAAATAAATAAAATTGGAGTGTCTGTTTGTAATATTAAAATAACCGCTTTTT
Source organism: Melitaea cinxia (assembly GCF_905220565.1). Classification (NCBI taxonomy): domain Eukaryota; kingdom Metazoa; phylum Arthropoda; class Insecta; order Lepidoptera; family Nymphalidae; genus Melitaea; species Melitaea cinxia. The sequence goes on along the minus strand of NC_059408.1, from coordinate 8,862,921 downwards.
ACTAAATGCATATGGATGTGTACACGATACATATACCAAAATAACATTTTTTTACAATTTTTGTATGTCTGTCTGTCTGTCAGTCTGTCTGTTTGTTCTGGCTAATCTCTGAAATGGGTGGACCGATTTTGACGGGACTTTCACTGGCAAATAGCTAATGTAGTAAGGAGTAATTTCGGCTACTTTTATACTATAAATTTATTTATTTTCTAGCTTTTCTAGCTTTCTATTGTTGAATTCCACGCGGACGAAGTCGCGGGCACAGCTACGTATATATATATGTGTGTGTGTGTGTGTGTGTGTGTGTGTATTATCAAGTGACCACCGCCACCTCTTAACTTATGCAGTTCAACCGCAGGAGTTCTAAAAGTATTACAAAGTTAAGGAATGAAGACTGTAACCTTATTTAACGTTTGGGGCTCAGGTGTTCTTTTATAGGAATTTCGATATCGTCCAATTTACGTTAACCGATAAACAAAAGCGTCGTTTCAAAATGGGTACTTTTGGTAAAATATATAGGATTTTTTATATTATAGAAAGAAGTTATACCATTATTTTACTTATTATCAGTAACAACAAATAATTGATGGAGTATATATGACAACTAAAATTGTAACGTAATCATCAAAAAGGCAACAAGAAACATAATAAATTTGTCTGTTTTTGCTTCAATGAGATGTAGTTAATTACATCCCACGTAGTTGGGGAAAAAATTAACTATCCGCAGTTTTTCGTGACGAAGCTATTCCGTACTCAAGAAACAAGAAAATCGAATGTGCAAAAACAAGATATATACAAACAGTACTATTTACATATGTTTAAAAAAAACGAAAAACAACATTCGATTATAGTAATTTATTATTTTAGCTTTTCTACATATGTCTTATATGTTTACAAATAAATAAAATTGGAGTGGCTTCTACACCCACACTTGACTCCGGGAGTAAGCTGGTGAATGCGTGACGAGAGCGTTACGACAAGTGTGATCAGGCGAGGAGACTGAGAGGGAGAAGGAAGGAGAGGAAATTGAGAGGGAGATATAAGTTAGTGAAGATAGAAAGAGAGAGAGTTGCATTTTGTAAGTTTGGTTTCAGTTGTGTAGTCCAAAACACAATTGTTTTAGTCAAGTTGTATATATTGTGCACAATAAAGTGTAGGTAAGGTTCTTCTATTGTGAGTAATAATAAACTTTTTTTTGGTGCATTAGTGATACGAAGTGCACACGCACTATCAATTATTTTGAAAATTAGTCTCCAAATGTACTGCTAAACACAATTCCTACTTTATACTGCTATACTTTGAAAAGAGTTCTTATGGAATGAAAAATTAAGAAAGTTTCGCAGAAAACTAGTTTTTTTTTTTTTTTGAAACGTTACTATTATGCGTTTAACTTTTCGTAAGATAGGTCAACGGATGTCGGTCCAGCTAGTTGTATATAAAATAACATAATTTTTACTCTTAATACAAAAGCAAATTCCTCCTGTTCCTTCTTAAAACCAATAAATCAGTCCATGGTCAGCAAATGTCAGCAATATTTAACTCTAGGTGAAGAGGAAATCAGTCTAAATGCAGTCACGGTGTGTATAAGAAATTAGATTGAAGTGCTTTAGTAAATTTGCAATGAAAAAGCACAATTAATGGCATTGTTAACGTTCGCAGCTATAACTCTTGTTTACTATCTGTTCGCCTTGTTATTTTTTTTTCTTTTACATAATACTAGACTTTCTCTCAGACCCGTAGACAGCATCACTTGCTTTAAGTTTTGAAAGCTGTAATATACATTGCTTTAATGAATTATTTTTAGGGTTTCTTAATTAATTACTTGTACACAAAAACAAACCGCTTAAAATATTTTTTTATACCTTATATAGAAATCGATTCTTAAGGAGTAAACATGAATAACATGTGTGACTTAGTCGGGTTCAATTTGACTAAATTAACGTTACTTCAGTCAGAAACTTATTTTAAAGATTGTTTTTTTTTGTTCTATCATGTTATATCCTGTTTGCTCAAGCATAGGTACTAAAACATTCATAAGAAGCTTGAGCAACATTTTATTTATATTTCTTTACTGGTAAAGTATGTTGAGTCAAAAGAGAAAAGTCACAATAATGAACAAATACATATATAATTTTTAAAAGAATATGTTATTTGGTAAATCGAAAAATACCCTTTAAAGGTGTAAATTACTTAGAAAAAGACATGCTTTTTATTTATTTATGATAAAACAGTAATTTTGCATAAAACCGTTCCTATACATTTTTTAATATCACTATGAAAAATTTTTTTTTGGGTACTTAAATGAAGTACAAACTCCTCTCATACCGCTAATGTCTTTTGCTTCTCCAACGTTTGTTATTTTTAAATGGTTATGGACACAATATTTTTTTCCCATTTAATCGTTAATTGAAATAGATATGGTTATTGTAAATATATAATGTAAAGACAAACAGATATTATTCATCATTATATAAAATCAGATATATTCAGATCTACTCAACGAATGACCTTATTACGTTTCTCGATTCGTTTATGTACCATTTGATATGGTATTAATCTTTTTCTTAGTCATATAAGCCTTTTTTGTGCCTATTTAGACAGTCTGTCTGAAGGAGTAAACTCCAGTCGTGCATCGGAGCTGACACACACATTTTATCCAAGTTATATCCATTGTTTTCCGTACTGTTCGTATTTCCTATAACACTAGAGTATAAGTTTTAAGCTTTCACAGAGAATATGACTTTTACACTATCACTTTTAAGGGTCTTGCCGCGGTACTTGTATATAGTACACTAGAAAAAAAAAAAATTGTTAAAAAAGCGCACTCCATCCTTTATTTTGCCTTCAATCATATTATTTGACATAAATTCTACTTTTGTCTCTGCTTAAAATATTATAATTGCGTCGAGATCGATGAGATCTTTTACGAATGTGAAAAATTATTCTATGAATTATTATTCCTTCAATTGCGACAATCGGAGCACGTACATTATTAACTTGGACAGTGACTGATGACAACATAAATACTCGTAAGCTTAGAAAAGAATTCTCAACTAAATTATTACGAATAAACCGCTAATAATATAGAAAGAACTAAGATCCAAATTATTATCTAAATATGTATAACTAACTATATACAGAATAGTCCCAAGTGAAGGGCGTAGAATTAAATCATATAAAGTACATACCATTTCTAATTTATACCCAATAAGAAAATTAGTTACTTAAAAATAGAAGCAGTAGTTCAGTTTCAAACATATTTTGTGATTAAGTTTTTTTTTTTTTAAATACAATATAATTTTTAATATATTTTCAATGCAAATAAAAGCGCTTTACATAAAAATTGCACTTATTAATAGATAATTTTAAATAATATTTGATAAAAATAAATCATCATGATCAAATAAATATCATTACATCATTACAGCCTATCACAGTCCACTGCTGGACATAGGCCTCCATAAGTTTACGCCAAAAATAGCGAGAACTCATGTGTTTTGCCCATAGTCACCACGCTGGGCAGGCGGGTTGGTGACCGCAGTGCTGGCTTTGTCGCACCGAAGACGCTGCTGCCCGTCTTCGGCCTGTGTATTTCAAAGCTAGCAGTTGGATGGTTATCCCGCCACCGGTCGGCTTTTTAAGTTCCAATGTGGTAGTGGAACTGTGTTATCCCTTAGTCGCCTCTTACGACACCCACGGGAAGAGAGGGGGTGGCTAAATTCTTTAGTACCGTAGCCACACAGTACAAGTTTTTTTATTTTTTTTAAATACAATATAATTTTTAATATATTTTCAATGCAAATAAAAGCGCTTTACATAAAAATTGCACTTATTAATAGGTAACTTTAAATAATATTTGATAAAAATAAATCATTAATAAATATACAAAAGTTAAAAAAAAATTAAATTCTGTCTGTCCTCAATTAAATTACCGAAATTTATCTCGATTTCATTTCCCGAGATAAAATACGAAACAGATTGATGTGCGTAATAGTATCGTTCGTTTAATCTTGTCGGAAAAACATAAACGGATCTAATTTAATTTTTATATCTATACGGAAATAAAGCAGTTAAACGAAACCTCAATACCATTTAAAACTAAATACCCTAAAGTACAAAAATTTTACTATCTGATAGACAACAATCATAATATGTTCTCTATTCAATTACGTTTTGATAAATTATTATTTGTGTTTTTTAACTCTGACGATTACAAAAACAGTGATTATACTTTTTAATGTTGTCGACTGTTGTAAAAGTTCATGTGCCAAATATTTTACGTACATTTTTGTAATTATTGTTTTAATAACACTTATTTTCGATTAGATTTTAATCGACATATAATTTCAATAATTTAATTATTGACATAATATGTATAACTAATAAGTAGCTAATATATATTATATATAAAACTCTCATGTCACAACGTTACTTACAATACTCCTCCGAAAATGCTGGACTGATTTTTATGAAATTTTGTGTGCATATCGGGTAGGTCTGAGAATCAGCCAACATCTTTTTTTCATAACCTAAGTTATAATGGAGGGGGGGGGGGATTAAGGAGGTTTAGCTAAATATAGGTATGCGCTAAAAACCTATTAGGTACTCATCTTTTATAAATCCTTAATATAACTTATATATTTTTATCCTAAACATCACGAAAAAAATTAAATAAAATGAATCATTATCATATAATCGTATAATTAATTAATGGAAACAATAATAAAATAACACGTTTTATAATGTAATACAAACAAAATTAATTTTAATTTCGGTAATGTATTAACATAATGCAAAGGTACTACTTATTGATACATATTTGCAATAAAAAAAAAACACTTATTTCTATAAACTCTTTTACAATTCATTACCGATATAAATTTGTTTCGCGATTTCCATACCGTAATGGGCAGTGTGGCTGTGTGGCTACGGCACTAAAGAATAGAATTTAGCCACCCCCTCTCTTCCCGTGGGTGTCGTAAGAGGCGACTAAGGGATAACAAGGTTCCACAACCATCATGGAACTTAAGAAGCCGACCGATGGCGGGATAACCATCCAACTGCTGGCTTTGAAATACACAGGCCGAAGACGGGCAGCAGCGTCTTCGGTGCGACAAAGCCAATACTGCGGTCACCAACCCGCCTGCCCAGCGTGGTGACTATGGGCAAAACACATGAGTTCACGTTATTTTTGGCGTAAACTTGTGGAGGCCTATGTCCAGCAGTGGACTGTATAGGCTGTAATGATGATGATGATGAATGGGCAGTTGTCTCTTAGTCCTACCAAAACATACTTTGTAGTAATTCGTTGATTTAAACGTATTACACTCACCAAGCGCTACCGCTGTACATGGGAACTTTATCTTTCTGTACTGCATTCACGTGGAGCCCACCGTATAGAATTTAATGAAATCCGACATCGAGATAGCTTTACACTGAATCTGCATACTGAATACGTTTATTTCGGTAGAAAAAAAGTTTTCTGCGGAAACGGGTATAACGATACAAGCAAATTGTAAATATTAAAAAGGAACTCGTTACACACAGTAAAATATTACTTTTTCCTTATTTTATTACTTCAGAATCGTTATAGCATTACATGTTTCATTGAAAGCGGGCGATAATGATTATCGGATAAAGTCGCCCTCGCTTTCTGAAATGGAATGACCGAAAGTATTACTCTAACAAAGGCGATAACACGTCTGTGTTAATCCATACAATAATCACAAGTGTAATCTAATGAAGTAATTATATTTTATATCCAACTATTTGGGTATGTTTACGAGTTTGATCAAACATGTGATAGTATAAAACTACGTAAAGTTTAATGTTATTCTTCGTTATATAACGTAGGGCCGAAGCCTTTGAATTTTACTTGCTAACAACCGCTCTGGTGTAGTTGTGTATGCGCCATGTACCTGCCTAAAAATCGGCAGTATGCGAATTCGATTCCGCTCGGGACGGATATTTGTAAACATAGATAGCGATCTACTCATAGCCAACCAGCAGGGGATCAGCAGAATATCTATTTCTATACATTTAAAGTAAAATTTATGACATATAAATAATTTTTATTTATTAAATTATAAATTTATAAATATATTTAAATTAATAAATTAGTTTAAGAAATAAAAATAATTTAAGTTCCTGAGTGATAAAAACGAGTAATAAAAAAGTGCGTGTGTACAGTTCACACACAGCTGAAGTAAAAGTTCTGAAATGTAGCCTAGGAGAGATTTTTTCCACCGAGTATATAAAATACTGTGTATGTAATTGATTTCATTCCGAACATTACGACAAAAATGGCAGTTATACTAAAATTTTTACTAAAGAATTGTAGTTCTCATCTCCATACATTATATTTTATTCTATAGTATTCTAAGTTGCAATAATGATCCACATGGTATTATTTTCACTCCACAGAAGAGACTATTCATACATTTTTACTATCCATATACATTTTTATATCCATATACATATTTATCCATATAATATAATACTAAGTTGAAAAATTGAAGAAATATTAGAAGATTATTTTATGTAATTGGACAAAATATTGTAAAAATGTGTGTGTCAACTAACACACGCAACTGGATTTTACTCTTTAAGAACGATTACTGTGACAAGGTTTTAAATTAAGATAGTTATTTTTATTGCTAAAATTAATCAAAAACGGGAGATTTATAACATTTTTTATTTTTATTTTGACGAGCTCGATATTTTAACATTATCTACGAATGTCTCGTTCACGAGACTTGAAGATAATGTCGAAATATCGAGTCCCAAAATGAAAACAAAAAGCATGATAAATATTATGTTTTGTGAATGATAACCGTGATATTTTAAAATATGTTTATCTATTTCTCGCAAGAGACGTTACGAAGTAAAACATTACTCTCAGTACAGTCATCGTTACTGTTTTAATTAACGATTTGGGGAGTCCCATTGTTTCATATATTATTAATACGTGAAGCAAAAACTTAGTCCCCCTTTTTACGATAATTTCGCGGACGGAGGAATATGTAATTTCGTAAACTTATAGTTTGTATAGAGAAGGAGTGCAGAATGCTAATATTTTTTTTAACTGTGCATAAAAATATATTAAATCAATAAAAAACATTACACACACTACCATGTATTCGATACACACGCGCATATTCTCTTTTGTTAATTGTCAAAGTCTGTATTCAAATTGAAAAATTTAAAAAAAAAATATTCTTTATTTATACAACCATACACCTATATAAGGTTAAATCAGCTTATTGTTACATAATTACAAATTATGCGGTCAGACAAAGATCAGTTGTTTCCTTAATTCTAGAGAATGTATATAAAACCGAATTATGTGTTTACTATTATTGCTAGCGAATTCAGTACTAAGTACAAAAAAGGAGGTTTCTTTTTTAATTTAAATATGTAATTATGGTCTAATTTCGACCTCCGGGCGACCACTAGAAATCACAATTTCATAACTTGTTATAGTTTTATGCTATAGCAATTTGTCGAATTATATTAAAAACTTAATTTTTAATTTTTAATGCACTCAAGTTATAAATAAATGAATAAATATCCACACAATACATACACGGTTGTCTGTTCCTAAAGTAAGCAACTTAAAGCTTGTGTTATAGGTAATAGACGACTGGTATAGCTTCATTTTTTTTTCGATCAACATACTTATAAATAATACATATGTAAATATATATTATATACTTATATATATAATATAGTTAAATATATATACTATATAGTTATAATAACAGTAATAAGACCCAAAACCTTTAAAACAATGTCATTACCTGAGACACAGTAGTCAAATAAAAAACAAACATAGGTACATAGATGTATATATTTATGTGATTTGAGTGTCATATTTAAAATTAATTTAAAAAAAAAGCATATGTTTGAAATAAAAAATAAAAGTTTAACTCGTTGTTTGCGGTCTCTTTTTCGCGGACTGTGTGGCTGAACATTGCTACACACAAATACCTCGCTTCAAAGTTATGTGTGCTTTAAAAACATAAATTAACATTTTTTATTAACAAAAAAAACTCCCCTTTCTCACATTTAATATAAAAAAATAAAAATCGTTTTGTATTGCGTAATATAAGACTAAGAGTCTTTTGTACAATTATCTCACAATTTTTGATTTCAGTTGTAACGTACGTATATTTCAAATCTTGCATTTGATATTAAAGAATCAACATTATTATAACAATGTATATCTTAGCTCGTACATGAAATACAATTTACAGAGATCTCACGTTATATCGCAAAGATAATAAACTCTTGAAATCCCTTGAGGTAATAAAACACACCTAAGGTGATCTCAGAAGCAATTATCAGAAGCTAATAAAATATTTCGCTTCGTTTCGGACGGACCACAAATTTGCAATGAACTTTTTATGAATCTGGAATTGTATATTCACAGTATTCAATAATTATATTAATGTTAACAATTATTATATACAGCGTGTTAAGCTGTCGGTCCGGTGTCGGCTGTTATCATACGATCGTGACTCGTAGTGGGAATATATCCGCTAATCCGCAGTGGCGGATTAAGCTTTACGGATAAAGAGGCCTATGCCCAGCAGCGCGATATGACAGACTGAATGATAATCGTGATTTTGCTTCAGCTCAATAATAATAAAGAATAAAAATTATAACATTGAAAAAGTTTCTTGTTAAAAAAGTGAAATTTAGTTGTGTATTCGGTTCGCTTCTGTACAAACAGAAAGTATCGATTATTGGTTTACTCTTCATTTATTATCGCGGTTCCAAGGTGAAATACTAATGTGATTATCAATCTTCTTTCAAAAGCCGCTTTTAGGTGACATGTTGTCAATATCTATACATTATAATATAATGGTAGGAAAGTCAAAACTGTACATTGAATATTTTTTAAAAGAGTACTTGAGGTGTGATCTACAATCGATACCGAAGCCAAAAATATAGTTTTTAGAATTTTTATCTGTTTGTCTGTTTTTCTGTTGGTCTATATGTATGTCCGGGATAAACTTAAAAAGTACTGCATGGATTTACTTCAAATTTGGCACGAATATTATTAAGAAGTCGGGTCATCATATAGGCTACATATTATCACGCTACCGCCTACGGCGAATAAATTTATACATTAAATTTTATTGAAAAATAATTAATTTATTTAATATATAGCTATAGATTAGAAAATAGCTTAAATTTTTCAAACGTTATAGTTTTACCTAAGGGAATAGATATATGCTATAGTTGACTATTTTTAAGCCCAATGGGAACCTAGAGAGTAGATATATTTTTGTGATCATTTCAAGTTTAGCTAGGCCAACTCCTAAAAAAAACGATTACCCGTGTTTGTTTATTTCAACTTTTTTCTCATAATTAGTAAAAACTATATTAAAATGTTTATTAATGCTAATCTTTAATATGAAAATCAAAAAGTAATTAATTTTATATGCCGTAAGTATAATATGTAACAAAGCGATAAATTAGGCAAACTGTATCAGTATAATAGTAAACAACGATGAAACCAAACCACTCTGCTAGGTAAGAGTCTCATTTCGGTATAATTTAACATGAACTTACTAATCGATGTTATTACGCTGTTATCGATAGCTTTCCCGTTGTTACCTTAAAATCCTACTTGGGTATTACAATTCAATAGGCACGTATAAATTGTTGCAAATTACTTTAAAATATACTATACTATTATACTACAATTTTTAGTTAGCAATTACAAAAATAAATTGCGTCGTTTTATTTGCATGTTTAAAAGTACGAAATATTTTATTTACTTAAAAAATTTGGTAAGTCTTTAGATTAAGAGCCGTCGAATTAAGTGAACACAAAATTTGACCGTTTATCGGCATAATATCGTTACAAAAAAAAAAAATAACCCTAACTTCAAAATGACGGCTCTGGGTCTAAGGACTAGCCAAAAAATTTTAACCAAATATAATTACAACATCAACAGTGAATACATAATTCAGTATTACTTTGAACATATTATATTAAAAGATCTGTCTTGAGGAGACATAAAATTGACGAGGCATGTTTCTATAAAGTACGTAATGAATATTGATAACAGATTGAATAGATTAAAAAGATACAGCAGAATTTCGCCTTGTTGATGTCTGATCTGGGTTCTTGTTATGGTGCAATTTTCATTTCCTTTTCTTCATCAATTTCTAGAAATAGGTTATCACACTTTTTTTTTTATAACGCTCGATTAATGTAAACGTTCGAGTCATCATTTCCATCGATTGTCAATGTGCGTGTAATAAATAACTTAAGTTTAGAAAACTATGTAAAGTATTTGATAAATTTGTTTTATGATAAGTTTTAATTAATTTAAAAAAAATATAACTAACATGTGGCGTATCCACATATATAGACTTTTTATATGGAAATAATAATGAAAACTCATTTATTTTCTTATTTTTGTTTATGTCTTTTTTTTTTTGATAAATGTCAAGAATTTGTATTTTGAATTCTTCTTTATAATTTATGTTTTACAATTTATAAATTCTATTTTTATATTTTACTACGCGCACTTTATTTTAGGATTAAATTGTATATTTTGCTATGTGAACATTGTTTTTTTATGTTACTATTATTATTATTTAATAAAGAGTCGGTGGAGCTAACGAAGATCTTATATAGCTCATTCGTTAAAAACTAACTCATTTCGACTGGATTTGTAAAGAATCTTTGACGGTCCTATATCTCATAGGCCGTTATAACTTTTTCTCACGAGTTAGGATTTGACTATTATGCTAGGTAGTTGTTTTTTTTTTACAAATACATACGATCTCTTTTTTCAAGGTAGGCAATTTAATGCTTCAAATAACAGCCAACTCTTATTATAAAGACTTTTTCTCTACAATAGTTATAAAATCAATAAAAATATTTATTCAACCCTTTGGTATAATGGCTTCCAATAATGATTTCGCCAATGACACGTGGAATTGAGAATACACGAAGGAGACTGTTTGGGTCAATAAATCAACTTTGATCTTTACAATTTTTAACTGACTTCAAAAAAGGATGAGGTTACTCAATTTAACCGTATATCGACTTTCGATTAAATTCAAAATCATCAAAATCAGTACATCTAGTAAAAAGCTATGCGGATTTTCGAGAGTTTCCCTCGATTTCTCTGAGATCCCAGCATCAAATCCTGGTTTCCTTTTCATGGTTTATCATAGTACCAAACTAGGGATATCTCCTTTCCAACAATTCCAAATTTCAATTTTCAAAATCGGTTCATAAACGAAGGAGTTATCCCCGAACATACATTTAAAAAAATATACGGTCGAATGGACTCCTCTTTTTTTGAAGTCGATTAAAAAATCAATATAACCATAAATTAAAACTTAGAACATCACGCTATTAGGTATTAATATCAACTTAGTTGTGACCATCGAAGCACACTTCAACAGATTCAAACGGTGTAAAGCTATATCCCTGCGAATAATTCGGACTCAATAAGTATAATAATTATCACTTTACAAAATTACAAAAAAGTATAAATTTATGAGTTGATGTGAAATTGAACAACAAATTTTGCCGACCGAATTTAATTTAAAACATACTTTAACTTTAGCAAAAAGTCTTTTAAGATGCATAAATATGGTTCTTCGTGTTTTTTAATATTATACAACACCAAGACGCCAACATAAAGTTTATAATAAAACTCTGCGGGAGTTTCTTACCTTTAGTGAGAAACCTCGATACAGTTTGATAATAATTGTTGTGATAGAATTAATAAACTATATATGTATACTTCCCGAATATTATTTTTTTCTGGGTCTGACTTTTTCTACAGAAACTTAGATTTTCTACTTCAATTATTCAATCTATAGGGTCTTACAGCATAAAAAGTTGGTGATAGTCTAAAATATTCTTAACATAACTTTTAAATAAGTATAATACATTACTATTCAACTCAAACAGTAAAAATATTAAAGTAGGTAGGGTAAGGTTGCTCAAGTCGTACCCCCTAAGGAAATAATGTTGTAGTATTTAATGCATTTCAAATAAAACAAAATCTTTTGCATGAACATGATCTTCATTTAGTTACCTTTTAATCAATATTCATAGAAATTTAAAAGTCACTTAGCAACATAGATATTTTAGAGATTTTCACAAATGTACCTTCGGTACGATTAAGGCACCTAGTCGCCTAACTCGTACCACCTATAGCCTAAATCGTACTTAGAATAAGTCTTTAGTTAAGACATTATAATCATCATTACAGCCTATACAGTCCACTGCTGGACATAGGCCTCCACAAATTTACGCCAAAAATAACGTGAACTCATGTGTTTTGCCCATAGTCACCACGCTGGGCAGGCGGGTTGGTGACCGCAGTATTGGCTTTGTCGCACCGAAGACGCTGCAGCCCGTCTTCGGCCTGTGTATTTCAAAGCCAGCAGTTGGATGGATGGTTATCCCGCCATCGGTCGGCTTTTTAAGTTCCAAGATGGTTGTGGAACCTTGTTATCCCTTAGTCGCCTCTTGCGACACCCACGGGAAGAGAGGGGGTGGCTAAATTCTTTAGTGCCGTAGCCACACAGCACAACATTATAAACGATATAGAAAAATACTTCAGTAATAACAAGAGATCACATTAAAATAAACAAAATTTACAAACAAATTAGTCTGAATTTCTAACATCAACTTAAAATATCTTTCTTGGTTAATAGTCACAAAATCAGTCATAGTGACCTACAAACTAAACTAAAAATAAAAAAAAAATTCAGCTCAGCCTATTTCAGTCCACTGCTGGACACAGGCCTCCCCAAGTTCGTGCCAGACAAAACAAAAGCAAAAAGCCAAGAAGCAAAATTATAACTTGTTAATCATACAAAGTTAAGCTTAGACAATTATTGTGGTTGAACACAGATATCACAAACGTATTTTTTATTTTACTTTCGATGCCAGCATATCGGTCATGTACCCAACCTTTACATTTTAGACACTGAATCATATTTTCTTGATAATCTTTCTTACATAGTTGACATAGCCACGATTCTTTTCCTTTTATTTATTTGTTTTTCTTAGATGTTCCGTCCATCTTTCTTCTCTTTGTAGGTTTATTTTCTGTTTTGATTTTTTTAATATCCAATACGTGCTTCTTTCTTTTATTTATGTTTTCCTTGGTTTATAATTCATTTTTGTGGGGACTGGAAGTTAAAGTTTGCTGGTTTAGTACCTTTATTAATTTTTTTAATAAATGTTGTTATGCAAGGAACAGGAGATAATATGGTTAAGTGAATTAGCCTGCTATTCTCTTTTCTCTGTTAAAATGATGGGGTAATTGAAATTTTTCGGCAAGCTCGAACGCAAGTTTTCTAAATTCAGTCGTAGTTAACCCAAAAAAACAAGACTCCAAATTTATCAAATGCTGTGCCAACAT